>NW_027361751.1:12470000-13070000 GCF_039654945.1 Dendrobates tinctorius | reverse complement strand
TATTTTAGGCCCCAAATTTTGCTCCATACAGTATATAATGGCTCATATATTGCTCCATACAGTATAATGGCCTCATATATTGGAGAGTGCATTATATTGTATGGAGGACCAGGGTGTGCTTCATATTGTGTGGAGGACCATGGGAGGTGTATTATATTGTATGGAGGACCATGCAAGGTGCATTATATTGTATGGAGGATTATGGGGGGTGCATTACATTGTATGGAAGACCATGGTGAGTGCATTGTGTTGCATTGAGGACCATGGGAAGTGCATTATATTGTATGGAGGACCATAGGGGTGCATTATATGGTATGGAGGACCATGGGGAGTGCATTATAGTGCATTATAGTGTATGGTGGATCATGGGAGGGTGCTTTATGTATTGTATGGAGGACTATGGCGAGTGCATTATTTTGTATGGAGGATTATGGGGAGTGTATTATATTCTATTGAGGAGGACCATGGGGAGTGCATTATATTTTATGGAAGACCATGGGGTGTGAATTATATTCTATCCAGTACCATGAAGATTGCATTATAGTCTGTGGAGGACCATGTGGAGTGCATTATATTGTATGGAGGATTATGGGTGGTGCATTATACTATATGAAGGATTATGGAGGTCGCATTACAGTCATATGTTAAAGTTTGGGCACCCCTTTTAATGTTAACCTTTTTTCTTTATAACAATTTAGGTTTTTGCAACAGCTATTTCAGTTTCATATATCTAATAACTGATGGACTCAGTTATATTTCTGGATTCAAATGAGGTTTATTGTACTAACAGAAAATGTGCAATCTCCATTTTAACAAAATTTGACCGGTGCAAAAGTATGGGCACCATTATCATTTTCTTGATTTGAACACTCCTAACTACTTTTTACTGACTTCCTGAAGCACTAAATTGGTTTTGTAACCTCATTGAGCTTTGAACTTCATAGCCAGGTGTATCAAATCATGAGAAAAGTTATTTAAGGTGGCCACTTGCAAGTAGTTCTCCTATTTGATTCTCCTATGAAGAGTGGCATCATGGGCTCCTGAAAACAACTCTCAAATGATCTGAAAACAAAGATTATTCAACATAGCTTTTCAGGGGAAGGATACAAAAAGTTGTCTCAGAGATTTAACCTGTCAGTTTCCACTGTGAGGAGCATAGTAAGGAAATGGAAGAACACAGGTACAGTTCTTGTTAAGCCCAGAAGTGGCAGGCCAAGAAAAATATCAGAAAGGCAGAGAAGAAGAATGGTGAGAACAGTCAAGGACAATCCACAGACCACCTCCAAAGACCTGCAGCATCATCTTGCTGCAGATGGTGTCACTGTGCATCGGTCAACAATACAGCGCACTTTGCACAAGGAGAAGCTGTATGGGAGAGTGATGCGAAAGAAGCCGTTTCTGCAAGCACGCCACAAACAGTCGCCTGAGGTATGCAAAAGCACATTTGGACAAGCCAGTTACATTTTGGAAGAAGGTCCTGTGGACTGATGAAACAAAGATTGAGTTGTTTGGTCATACAAAAAGGCGTTATGCATGGAGGCTAAAAAACACAGCATTCCAAGAAAAACACTTGCTACCCACAGTAAAATTTGGTGGAGGTTCCATCATGCTTTGGGGCTGTGTGGCCAATGCCGGCACCGGGAATCTTGTTAAAGTTGAGGGTCGCATGGATTCAACTCAGTATCAGCAGATTCTTGACAATAATGTGCAAGAATCTGTGATGAAGTTGAAGTTACGCAGGGGATGGATATTTCAGCAAGACAATGATCCAAAACACCGCTCCAAATCTACTCAGGCATTCATGCAGAGGAACAATTACAATGTTCTGGAATGGCCATCCCAGTCCCCAGACCTGAATATCATTGAACATCTGTGGGATGATTTGAAGCGGGCTGTCCATGCTCGGCGACCATCAAACTTAACTGAACTGGAATTGTTTTGTAAACAGGAATTGTCACAAATACCTTCATCCAGGATCCAGAAACTCATTAATAGATACAGGAAGCGACTAGAGGCTGTTATTTTTGCAAAAGGAGGATCTACGAAATATTAATGTCACTTTTATGTTGAGGTGCCCATACTTTTGCACCGGTCAAATTTTGTTTAAATACAGATTGCACATTTTCTGTTAGTACAATAAACCTCATTTGAATCCAGAAATATAACTGAGTCCATCAGTTATTAGATACATGAAACTGAAATAGCTGTTGCAAAAACCAAAATTGTTATAAAGAAAAAAGGTTAACATTAATAGGGGTGCCCAAACTTTAGCATATGACTGTATATGAAGGTTATGTGGGGCCATTATAATATTTGGATTGCTATTTGTGGTGGGGCATTATATTTTATGCAAGCAGTTATACAGTGTGAAGATCTGTGTGGGCTCCCTCATACTGTGTGGAGGGCTATGTGGGGGCCATATACTATTTGGAGGGCTAGTGCAGGCCATTATACAGTGTGGGGCTATTATACTGCATGGAGGGCATTGTGGGGGTCACAGTTGTGGGATCATACTGTGTTGGGGTCACCATACTTTGCGTTGGGAGATGAGGTGGGGTACAGTAGGGCCCTTTTACTGTTCATGTGGAGGCTAACGTGGAGGAATTCCCCACGGGGTATCATACTGTGTTTGGAGGGCACTTTTGTTTGCATCATACTTTGTGGGGGCAATAAAAGAGGAATCTAGGACTTCAGCAGGAGGAAAATTAGTATGTAAAGGCTGGAAAGCTGTCAGATATGCTCTTCTGTGACCCTGACAATTACTTAATATTTTTTTGGCAGTAGGTCCTGCAATGCTTTGTGTATGAGACGATCGCAGCATGAGACTTGTAAGGACAAGCCCCCACTCCCTGCAATCAATGCTGCCTGGCTATAATATAGATGGATCAGTCTTGACAACACAAATAAGAGAGCCATTAAGTGACCGTAACTTTTTCATGCAAAAAAATAACATTTTTGGCAATGAAGCCATATTACACTTTTCACAGTGGCTACATTGGCAATCTTGTAAGCATAAATTTCTTGCAGTAACAGTAGCCATGTAAATTGACACCAAAACATGTTAAACATTGTACAACTTTTTCATTTAACCTACAACATGTGAAGACCTTACAGTAACCTTTTTATCTTGCAGCCATTACTTTTACTAATATTTTCTGTATGTGTTTATAATTACAGGCTTTGCGGAATCGTTTCCTTTTTCTAGAAGCATCGCAGCGATGGATGGTATGAAGAAATCTGCATGGCTCCACACATCTATTTAATCTTATAATGTTTTAATTTCCTGTTCTGTCCAGATGTCGCAGTATCCCAGAATTCCAAGCGGAGGAAGTTCACTAACTGCCATATTGGGACACCCAAGTGATGGGTGTCTCAATATGGAAACTGCTGCTGGTACCAACCTATTGCGCGGTACCACCAGCAGAACACCGGCGCACTACACACACACACACTATATGCCTTTCGCACCAAACACACACACACTCACACTCTCACACATATTAACACTCTCACACTCACACACATTCACACTCTCACAGTCACACACTCACATTCACACTCACACACTCATGCACTTACACACTCACACTCACACCTTCACACTCACACACTCAGACTCACACACTCAGACTCACACACTCAGACTCAGACTCAAATACTCACACACACACTCTCACAGTCACTCTCACAAACACACTCAGACTCACACACACACACACACACACACACACTTGCACACTCACATTCAGACTCTCACACACTCACACTCATACACTCACACACACACTCATTCACACTAACACTCTCACAGTCACACACTCAGACTCACACTCACAGTCACACACTCATACACTCACTCTCACACTCACACACTCACTCTCACACTCACACACACATTCACACACAGACTCACACACGCTCACACTCTCACACTTGCACTCACACACTCACACTTGTACTCACACTCACACAAACACTGTCACAGTCACACTCACAAACACACTCACATTCACACTCATACACTCAGATGCACACACTCACTCATATACTCACACACTCACACTCATATACTCACATTCACACTCACACATTCACACTCACACATTCAGACTCACACTCACACACTCAGACACACTCACACACACTGAAACTCACACTCACATTCACACACTCTCACATGCACATTCACTCTCACACACTCACACACTCAAACTCATACACTTACACACTCACGTCCTCACACACTCACACTCACATATTCACACTCACACACTCAGACTCACTCTCACACTCTCACACTCACACTCACTCTCACACTCACTCTCACAAATACACTCAGACTCACACACTCAGACTCACACTCAGACTCGCACACTCACACTCAGACTCTCACACACTCATACTCATACACTCACACACACACTCAGACTCACACTCATACATTCACACACTCACAGTCACACTCACAGTCACACTCACACACTCAGACTCACACTCATAGTCACACACTCATACACTCACACTCACACACTCACTCTCACACACATTCACACTCAAACTCACACAGACTCACACACGCTCACACTCCCACACTCACACTTGCACTCACACACTCACACTTGTACTCACACACTCACACTCACACAAACACTCTCACACTCACAAGCACACTCACACACTCACATTTACACTCAGATGCACACACTCACTCATATACTCACACTCTCACACTCACACACACACTCATATACTCACATTCACACTCACACATTCACACTCACACATTCAGACTCACACTCACACACTCAGACTCACACTCACACACTCAGATACACTCACACACTCAGACTCACACTCTCACACACTCACTCATACGCTCACACACACTGAGACTCACACTCACATTCACACTCTCACAGTCACACACTCACATTCACTCTCACACACTCACACACTTACACAATCACACTCACACCCTCACACACTCACACTCACACATTCACACTCACACACTCAGACTCACACACTCACACTCACACTCTCACAGTCACTCTCACAAACACACTCAGACTCACACACTCACTCACACTCACACACTCCCACACTCACACTCAGACTCTCACACTCACACTCTCATAGTCACTCTCACAAACACACTCAGACTCACACACTCACTCACACTCACACACTCCCACACTCACACTCTCACACTCATTCACTCACACACACACTCATACTCACACTCATACATTCACACACACACTCACATTCACACTCACACTCTCACAGTCACACTCACACACTCAGACTCACACTCAGTCACACACTCATACACTCACACTCACTCTCACACACATTCACACTCAAACTCACACAGACTCACACACGTTCACACTCTCACACTCACACACTCACGCTCACACACACACACACACACACTCAGGGTCACTCACACTCTGACACCCACACTCACACAGTCACTCACACACTCACACACTCACTCTCACATTCACACTCACACACACTCACGCAGCCTCTTGCATGGTACAACCAGTGGAACACCATCACACTGTGCCTGCGCGAATTCCGTGCAGGCGCAGTGAATCATACAGCCGATCCCGGCAGCAGATGCGCAACGTGTCTACAGGCAGAGGAAGCCGGTCACATTAAACAGGTTTTCCCAAGAACGAAAGTTCATTTTAAAAATTGTCTGCGTCTGACAGTATATGGAGCATACCACATCTCCTAGGCAGGGGAGGAAGCAAAAGACAACACTGACAATACAGCAGGGGATCACAGATGATTAATTTTGTGAGGTAAAATATTTCACTTTTAAACAATATTTTAGCTCACAAAACATATCCTCTGCAATCTCCTGCTGTAATGTCAGTATTGTCTTTTGCGTCCTCCCCTGCCCAGGAGCTGTGGTATGTTCTGTACACAGTCAGACACAGGGGTGAGAGAGACAGAGCACAGGGGGGAGACAGCTCAAACGGAACAATGCCCAATGCTTAGACCCCCTCCCAACGATGAGGTCTGAAGCTTCTATTAGAATTGAGTGATGACTGTACATGAGCATTACTGCACTCATCATACAATACGTATCTTGTACATTCCGTGTTACAGTCATTTTTCAGTTAATAATTCTGATGTTTGTCATAGGACAGACACCGCCTTAACATCCCATGACGATATATGATAGAGAGCGTCTGGGAATTTAAAGCGAGCTCAGAAACCAAGTCTTCTCCACACAGGGCAGATGCCAGCTACATTATTACAGCAGTAATTGGCGTTCTTGCTGATTTCTTTCCTCTTAAGTGCTGCAGTCCAGCCCAGACATTAGTTTGGGTGACCATTGGCTTCCTCGTGAAGTGATCACAGGGAGCTGTTGGGTTGCAACAACATCTGGGGACCAGCTGAATGTTCCTCTACCTGTCATTTGATCTCTTCTATGGTGTCCAACCTGTGGCTCAAAATCATATAAGACAGTGATTTCTACTTTATACAGTAATGCTGCTTACTGTATTGCTGAATATAGTAAAAGTGATCACAAAATCACAGGTTCAAGTCGTCTAAGAGAACTAACAAATAAAGTAAAGAAAAAAGTTTTTAAATTGAAAACGAAAAAATAAAAAAGATAACAAAATTCAAACCACACCCGTTTTCCAAAGTTAGCAATACAGAAGTGTAAAAACATAAAAAATTACATATATTTGGTATAAAGGTGTCCAGAAAAATCCAGTCTATCTAAATCTAGAATCATTTACCAGATTTTATAGTCCGAATGTAGCCTGGCTCTCTGTGGGAGGGAAGAGGGTGCAATGGAGCGAGGTCACAGGAGCAGGGAGTAGGCGGCATGACTGCAGCTCGTGATTTGGACACGAGACCTCCCATTTCCTCCTGTCTGGCATGGCAACATAGAGAACCAGAGAGGCAAGCATTACAAAGTTCTAATTAAGAAAAGAGTAAATAAAAGCACTGGAGCTCCTGTGGTGAACTATATCTCCCAGGATGTCATTGGAGCTACAGGGCATGCTGAGAGTTATTGTTCTCCTCAAAGGCAAAAGGATAATGGTCAACCACTTGACATACATGGCACTTATGGGATCTTAAAGGGGACTTGTCTGCTGATACAGGCTACCCGATCTACGGGCAGCATTTATCAGGTAATGGCTATATGACTTCAGCCACGTATGTTTTTCCCTGAAATGCTGAGGCATTTTAGGGGAAAACATACGATGCCTTAGAAGTCACCAGGTCCGAGCTGCACTGGAGACTACGGTATTTGGATAGGTGGTTTCCCAGTGGCTTCTCGCCATCCACTCCCATTGAGTGACAATATTCTCCCTGCGTGCATGTACAGGAAGAGACCTCTAAGGGTATGTACCCGCGATCTGTAAACGCAGCGGGTTGGACACTGTGTACTTGTGCAGCCTCCAACCTGCAGTGGCCAGATGTTACAGCATAGTGGATGGGAGTTCAAGAAATCTCATGTCCACTATGCATCCAGAGACGATTGCGGATCACCCACGGAGATGGACATGCGGCACGTCTCTCCAAATCGCAGCATGTCTATTTATCTTCCAGAGACGCTAGTCTCCACAAGAGAATTTCACCCATAGAATGTATTGGACTCGGTGAATCCGCAAGGTTCACTGAACACAAGCGGATTCACCTTCGTTCAATATACGGCAGTGCTTTGGATGCAGCGAACATGCACTGCATCCAAAGCGCTGCCACTTCCGGATCGTGGGCATATAACCTTGGTCGTTGGCAGTAGGAGAGCAGAAGCCAAAGAACGGTATGATTTTCTCTGAAACGTCGCAGCATTTCAAAGGGAACATACCTGGCTTAGATTGTACAGCCAGTGTCTGATACTTGCTGCCCATGGATTACGCAGCATGTATCAGTGGTCAGGTTCCCTTTAGGCTGTGTGCCCACGTAGCGTTTTTGAAGCGTTTCTGCAGCGCTTTTAGACAAGCGATTCTGCTGCAGAAACGCTTAAGAAAAGCATCCAATTGATTTTTAATGAAAAACGCACATGTTGTGCCAATGGTGCATTTTTAACCGCTGCGGAAACGCTTAGCGATTAAAAACGCAGCATGTTCATTAATACCATCAATTATATGGGCTAAAAACGCTTAGGAAAACGCATGCAAAAACGCTTGAGGCTATGGGCCCACGTAGCGTTTTAAAACGCACAATGAAAACCGGACTCCTTCCCAGAAATCGCGCAGTTTTTTCAGCGCGATTTTACCGCGGTTTTACCATGATTCTGTTCGCGATTTTGCTGCGATTTTCTCAAGCATTTTCCAAGCGATTTGAAGCATCGCTTGGAAAGTGATTGACAGGTTGGTCACACTCGTCAAACATAGTGTTTGACAAGTGTGAGCAGCTTTTTACTATTGAGGCCGCCTATGCGGCCTCAATAGTAAAAAATAAAATGTTAAAAATGATAAAAAAATAAAAAATCGGGGTATATTTATCTTCCGGCGTCCCGCGCTGCCATCCCGGGCCTCAGCGTTCTCAGTAATGCCTTGCGAGACCTGTGATGACATTGGTCTCGCGTTACTATAGCGATCTCGCGAGACCACGTCATCACAGGACCTTGCCGCAAGGCATTACTGGGAACGCTTAGGCCGGGAATGGAGCGTGGGACGTCGGAAGGTAAATATACCCCGATTTTTTATTTTTTATTTTTTTTTTTACAGGGGTATGGTACCCAGGGCCTGGAGGACAATCTCCTCTCCTCCACACTGTGGGTACCAACCGCACATGAGACGCTTAACTTCCCGCATGGTGGGCATAGCCACATGCGGGAAGTAAGCGATTCTCATGCATTCCTATGGGTGCGGAATCGCGGCAATTCTTTGCAATTCTGCACAAAAGAATGATCATGCTGCGATTTTTTCCACGATGCGTTTCCGCCGTGGAAAAAAGCGCAGCATTAGCACAGCATGTGCGGAATGCCATAGGAATGCATGGGGGGGCGTTCTGTACACGATTTTTAAACGTTTTTGCAGCGTTTCCACGCCAAAAATCGCGGCAAAAACGCTTAAAAATCGCATGCAAAAACGCTTGACAAATGCTTACAAAAGCGCGTAAAAAAAGCATGCGTTTTCCCGGGAGCAGGGTGTGCGATTCTGCTCAGGTTTATTCTGCTTATGAAACGCTACGTGGGCACATAGCCTAAGGCTGTGTGCCCATGAAGCGATTTTTAAGCGTTTTTGCCGCGATTTTCGGCGCGACAACGCTGTAAAAATGTTTAAAAATCTTGTACATGACGCACCCCATGCATTCCTATGGCATTCCGCACATGCTGTGCTAATGCTGCGCTTTTTTCCGCGGCGGAATCGCATCGTGGAAAAAATCGCAGCATGATCATTCTTTTGTGTGGAATCGCAAAGAATTGCTGCGATTCCGCACCCATAGGAATGCATGAGAATTGCTTACTTCCCGCATGTGGCTATGCCCACCATGCGGGAAGTTAAGCGTCTCATGTGCGGTTGGTACCCACGGTGTGGAGGAGAGGAGACTGTCCTCCAGGCCCTGGGTACCATACCCCTGTAAAAAAAAAGAATAAAAAATCGGGGTATATTTACCTTCCGACGTCCCGCGCTGCATTCCCGGGCCTCAGCGTTCCCAGCAACGTCCTGTGATGACGTAGTCTCCCGTGACTATAGCGGTCTCGCGAGATCCCTATAGTAACGCGAGACCAACGTCATCACAGGTCTCGCAAGGCATCGCTGGGAACGCTGAGGCCCGGGATGGCAGCGCGGGACGTCGGAAGGTAAATATACCCCGATTTTTTATTTTTTTATCATTTTTAACATTTTATCTTTTACTATTGATGCCGCATAGGCGGCCTCAATAGTAAAAAGCTGGTCACACTCGTCAAACACTATGTTTGACGAGTGTGACCAACCTGTCAATCACTTTCCAAGCGATGCTTCAAATCGCTTGAGAAAATCGCGGCAAAATGGCAAACAGAATCGCGTGAAATCGCGCGGAAAAAAAACACGCGATTTCTGGGAAGGAGTCCGGTTTTCATTGTGCGTTTTAAAACGCTACGTGGGCCCATAGCCTTAAAGTGATTATTCAGTGCTGCTTCCACATTGGGAGGTAAGAAGCACTGAGAACATCACGTCTACAGATATCTGACGGGTGCATGACTGGCAGCTATCATCAGGTGTCTTGGTAGAATTGCTTTGATGGCAACATATCAGCATCACAAACTTCCCAATCAAGCACACGGTGCCATAAAAACCTTTTAACTCATCAAAAAACACAAGATTTCTCCAAACCGTGCACACCATTTTTTATTCTTCATCCTGCTGCATGAAAAAAAAGGGATATAAAAATCATATTTACCACAATTTGGTATCAGTTAAAACTCCAGCTTGTCTAATTAAAAAACCTCTCACACAACTCTAAACAGAAAAATTAGTAAGTGGTCAATTATCACCGTATTTATTTTATTAATATTGCTTACAGTATATAGCGCAGCACTTTACAGACATTATCATCACTGTCCCAATGTGGCTCACAAACTTAATTTTCTATCAGTATGTCTTTGGAGTGTGGGAGGAAACCAGAGAACCCGGAGGAAACACACGCAAACACGGGGAGAACATACAAACTACCTGCAGATGTTGTGCTTTGTGGGAATTAAACCCAGGACCCAGGATTGTTGTCCCTATACAAGATCTGTGGCTCTCTAGCAGCACATCTCCACCATAACAGTGTCAGAAGACTGCCCCCATAACAGTGCATCAGCAGCAGATCTCCCTCATACCAGCGTCAGCTGCAGATTCCCCATAACTATGAAGGACAAAGTCCTCACAATTCTGTCATTACTGTATTTTGTTGATGATAGATTTGATGGCGTACCGTAGTCTCCTGCTGAATCTACCGTAAGGCCGGGGTCACACTAACCGACGCAAAATACGGTCCTTATTTTACATGCGTAATACGGATGAATGACCCCTAAATAGTGCTCCGTATGTCATCCGTAAGCAAGGTGTGGTTGCGTATTTTGCGCATGTCAGCATCCGTATGTAATCCATATGGCATCCGTATGCCGAGATTTTCTCGCTGTCTTGCAAAATGGACATATAATGGAGCCCTATGACAGGGTTTCTAACAGAAATGAAAGAATAGATATAGACACATAGAATGCATATATATATATATATATATATATATACAGTATATACACACAAGTCATTGAGACTAACATATATATATATTTATATTTCATAGAGTTCTTCATAGCAGAATAGCCGCTAATTCAATTGCCGGCTTCTGTCAAATCATTCCCCAACCCGACATGAAATGACACATGGTTTACATACAGTAAACCATTTCATTTCATGTTTTTTTATATGTCCCTGACTAATAATTAGATGAGGGTTTGTGTGCAAAATTTGGAAGGGTGTAGGTGTTATTTTAAGGGGTTAATTCTTTGTTAAAAAATGCGTGGGCTTCCACTGTAATTTGACAACCAGAGAGGTTAAGCAGGTGAGTGAGGGCAGATTTTAATAGCCATGAAAGGGACCATTGTTTTTGGCCCCTCCCCGGCTACAAAAATCTGCCCCCAGACACCCCAGAAATGGTGCATCTATAAGATGCGCCAATACTGGCACTTATCCTCTCTATTGCCATTGCCCTGTAGCGGTGGCGAATGGGTTAATATAACAAAGGGTTAATGTCACCATTCGATTGTAAGGTGACATTAAGCCGATTAATAATGGAGATGTGTCAATAAGACACCGATCCATTATTAACCCTATACTAAGAAAGGGTTAAAAACCACACACAGACATTAATTAAAAAGTAATTTAATGAAATAAATACCCCAAGTTTTTGACAAATTTTTATTAGTCTGGGAATCCCAAAAAAACCATGACCTGCAAAAAAAGCAACATAAAAAATCACCAATATCCTTACCTCTCCGCCGTTCAGTCATGTCCCACGCTACAATCCATAAGAAAGGGGTTAAATAGTTTACAATGAGGACCGGTGCTAAAGCGACCAGCCCCACTGTAAAATACTACTAAATGAATTGATTCAACTCTGCGCAGCCTCAATGGCTTCCTGTAGATGATCTAATTACCGTGGGAAAGTTTCTGACTTTTTTCCCACGGTCATTAGTTCAGTCACAGATCAGCCGGGGACTCCCCGCAGCCTCAGTGATGGCTATGTATTCTATGTGTATATATCTATTATTTTGTTTCTTTATTAAACCTGTCAGTGTGAGTTTACTGTATAGCGCACTGAATTGACGGATTTTGTAAAAGACACCGGGTGCGTATTTCTCGCAAGTCACATGTGTGGTCCGTGTGTAATGCGTACTTTTAGCGCACCCATAGACTTTCATTGGCGTACTACAGGTGTAGTATGCTGACAATCGCAGCATGCTGCGATTGGCACGGACCGTAGAATACGGACAAGAAATATACGGCTATTGGGAGCTGCCCCATAGAGAATCATTTGTCCGTGTGTAATGCGTGCTTTTAACGCCTCTCACTCGTCCGTATTCCTCTTTAGTGTGACCCCGACTTAATTGTGGAAAGATGTCAAAGCAGAAAAGGATTTCATGTGAAATCCCTTTTAAACTGGAGGTAGTAAAGTATGCCAAAGAACATGGGAATAGAGCAGCAGAGAGACACTTTGGGTCACCTTCAACCGAAAAATGCATACGGGTGTAGGGAAGGTGACCTGACGGACAGACTTGTTAGTAGGAAGAAAGGACGCGTTGCACACTTTTGACGAATGTCAGTTATGACAGAAGGGAGACAGCTAGAAAAGTGTAGATGGAATGCAGTACCTTGGGTTAACCACAAGATGGCAGGGGAGAGTGTACGTTCAGGACTTGACAGCAGCTTAGGGCTTTAGAAACCGTTGGTCATGGGGGGCGGAGTTACAGGGAACCGGGAAAGTTATAAATTTGACAGGAGGGTTCCTGAAAGTTCCAGTCCCCGGGAGGAGCTCAAGAGAAGAGGAGCCTGTGGCAAAGTGGATGTTGTGAGGAAAGCTCAACCAGGGGACTGAGGAGAGAGAAAGCCAGGGGGGTGATCCTGACACGAAGTACCGCAGTACAGACGAGGCCCCGGAGGAAAACATACCAAAATGACGACGATCTCTGATCAGTAAAATTGCTGTTGGTGTACAGGCCTAAGGCGGCCACAGTGACCGAGCTGGCGGGAACGTCACTGAGTAAAAAAAAGAAGGACGGTGTGTGTATCGTCTCAAGTGAAAAGTACGGTGTATGTACCGGGGCCTGGAAACAGAGAGCCGGGGAAGAATTGCGGTGTATTGCTGGGGCCGTCAGACAGATGGCTAGAAATAAACTTGGACCTGTTGCACCCGAAACCTGTCTCCCTTTTGTGTCTCTGACGTCTTTGCGCGGTAAGAGAGGGACCACCCCCCAGTCCGGCCCTTGACTCTACACGGGAATGGAGGAAACAGAAGGATCAGCTGCAATAAAAACCAGACAAAATGAAACAATGTTTATTTAGTTATGCTACAAAATTGCCACAGTTAGAAGTGGATGTGAAAGAGTGGATCACCCTTCACAAGAACAATTGCTTTTCAGTACCTACAAAAATGATCATATATGAAGCCAAAGGTCTTGCTGATGAGAAAGGCATTGAGGACTTCACTGGATCACAATCATGGTGCCACAGATTTATGAAGAGAAGTGGCCTTGCTGTTAGCACCAAAACTAGGATTGCATACAAAATGCCAATACTTTAAATTATAAATCTTGTCTTTTCGAAAATTTGTACTGGATGCAAGAAAGAAAATGGATTTGAAATAAGCCAGATTGAGAACATGGATGAAATCCCGTTGACCTTTAATGTTCAACAAACAAGACTGTTGATGTGAAAGGTGCCAAAACCATAACTGAAAACCTCGGGGGATAAGAAAAACTCATTACACGGTTGTATTATCCTGCTGTTCAGATGGCGCCAAAAAAAAATGCCAAAAGAGGCAAAACCAAGAGTAATTGTTCATGTTCATGACAAAGGGAGGATGGACGAAAATGGCATGAAGATATGTATAGAAATAGTGTGATCCAAACATCCTGGAGGGTGTAAAGCTAGTGGGTGTAGACCCACTGTGCCACGGGCCAGGCTTACCCTGAAGGGATGTGTCTAAGAGACCATGTGGTTTTCACTAGCCTTTGATGGTGAAAATCAACTGGGCCGCAAGCAGTCACCAGGTACCTCTACAGCGCAGTCCCCTGGTCCGCAGCAGCTGACTGGAGGGTCAGAGGTGTGTGGTAAAGGAGAAAAGAGACAAAGCATGGCCAGACGGACCGAGGTCAGGGCGGGCAGCACAGGGTCAGTAAGAATGGCTGGTGTTAGTAGTGGAGAGGTCAGACAGGACGGAAAATTAGCCGGGGTTGTTAACAAATGATGATGATAATAATCTTTATTTATATAGCGCCAACATATTCCACAGCGCTTTACAATTAAACAGTTTCAAACACAACAGTCATTAATAACAACGTTAACAATAATATGATTAAAGCAAAATAAAACAACCCTGCTGGTGAGAGCTTGCAATCTACAATGAGGTGGGGGAGATACAGAGTACAGATGTGTATTTACAATGAAGGTCCAGCCATCTTGAGGGGGTGGGGGATAGACAGAGATAGTAAATGGGCTACACAAGCACACTTACACATAAAATGACTTTGATTAGGGAACGTGATAGGCTGCTCTGAACAAATGTGTTTTGAGGGAGCGCCTAAAACTGTGCAAGTTGTGGCTGTTCCTAATTTCTTGGGGTAGAGCAAATAAATTATACCAATGATTTAGCAGGCACATTAAGATATGTTCCTAGATGGTAAATCGGCAGATGGCAGACAGCAAGCAGAGATGGATACCATTAGAGGCTGCTTGCTGACATAGAATAGAGTGAATACATGAAGGATCAATGCAGGAGTTGAATGAGATGGATACCATTAGCAGCTGCTTGCTGACATAGAATAGAGTGAGCAGAAGAACAGAATACAAAGACAGGTATAATAGTGGACTTAACTGGGCAGGAACAAACGTTTGGCAGGGTGTGGTAGGAGGAGCTGCCTGATAAAGGCCCTGCTAGCACAGGATAAGCCAGGGAAGCCATTCTCTGCAGGACACAGCAGAGTTAAATTCCTGCATTGCCCGTCCACATCACCTTAAAGCTAGATAGAAACACCATGCCATAGCAGCCCTGTGGAGGAGTGCTGAAGGAAACAGCCACAGCGAACCGAACTGATGCAAGTAGATGCTGCGCACAGTGAGTAGGGTGGCACTGAGGAGGCCCGCAAGTTGCTGCTGTGACAGTACCCCTCCTTGCACCCCCTCCTTTCCTGGCCAGTCTGATGGAGAAACCTCTCCAGGATGACAGGGGCACAGATATTATACGCAGGTTCCCAGGATCTCTCTTCAGGTCCAAAGCCCCTCCAGGCCAACAGATAAAAGGTCCTCCACTGAACCTTTTTTGTATCTAGGATGTCCTTCACCTTAAAGTCGTCTGTTGACACCCCAGGAACAGTGGTATAGATCAGAGTAAGAAGCTTGGAGAAACGGTTAAAACCACCGGTTCACGGAGAGAGACATGGAAGGAATTGGGAATACTTAAGCTCACTGGGAGCTTAAGCACCCAGTCATCCTGATGGGCAGAGATGAAGTGTCAAAGGAAGCCTTTGAGGATCTGGTTAACTCTTTCCACTTTCCCATTGGTCTGCGGATGGTATGAGGAGCAGAAGTCCAGCTGGACATTCAGCAGTCTGCACTAGACTCTCCATATCTTAAAAGTGAACTGGACTCCACGATCAGAGACGATGTAGAGAGGGAGACCATGGAGCTGAAATACATGCTGGAAGAACTGCTTGGTGAGCTTAGGGAAGGCTAGCCAGAAGAATGAAATGAGCCATTTTAGAGAACTGGTCCACCACGACCCAGATGGTGTTGCAATCCTCAGAGAGGGGCAGATCTGAAATAAAATCAAAAGCAATATGCTGTCAGGGAGCAGAAGGAACCGTCAGATGCTGGTGAAGATCTTGAAGACTTATTTGTGCCACATTGTGAACAAACAGTTATGAAGTCCTGGACATCCTTGACCATCGAGAGTTACCAATAACAGTGATTAATCAGCTTGGTGGACTTACATATGCTCACATGACCAGTAAACTTGGACTCCTGACCCCAGGACAGAATTTTTTTCCTTCTAGCAGAGTGGAGAAAAGTCTTGCCTGGAGGAATGTCCTTTAAAGGACAGGGGGCAGCCTCAATAATCCTGACCTGGTGGATGGTATGCTGAGGCTCCTCCATGGAATCAGTCACATCAAAGGATCAAGAAATGACATCGACTTTAACATTATTCTCCACAGTGTAACAATACTACTCATTTGGGAGCAATCTGATGTATCACAGGAACTGTTTCTATTTTAAGACTGGCTGGATTATTTCAGTCCTCATAAACTTCATCACGGAATACAGCCGTTGCCTGGCATAACATTAGGGAAACCTGTTTTTTTCCCCCAGCTTCCCGTTTATGAAGGTTACAATGTTGAATGCTTTTTTTAGAGTTAGATCCCTATGTTGGGCGGCCCCAAAATTTTCTTCCGTCACCCCTATCTCAGGAATGTTGACCTCTGGGGATACTACTACCTCACCTCTCACCATTACATAGAAGGGAAAGCCGTCAGTTTCTGGGATTGGTGAGGCTTCTTTAGGGCCAACCTGTCTCTTACCCAAGTAATCGAGGTTTCTGCCTCACCTGCACAAGTCTCAAAACAACACAAAGTCCCACCCTATGATAATCGGGTGCAATAAATCCTGGACCACGCTACTCTTATGGGAATCCATACCTAGGGCCATCTGATCACTCTGGCCACCGGATAGTCTATAGCATCCCCGTGAATGCAGTTCCACCCTCTTCCCAGGGGTCAATTGAGAGGGAGTGTGGCCCTCACAAGAGTCACAAAACTCCCTAGTCTACTTGTCCAGTCATTTGCAGACCATTTGCTTTTACAGGACAAGCATTGGACCTCTCGCTGGGTGGACAGTCCACACTGCAAGCCGAAAAAGCGTAGAATAAACACCGGAATCCCATGATACATTCCATTTGCTCGGTGGTTGGGGGACAATGGGAAGCTATATGACCTGGCCTGAGACAGCAAATTACATCCCTCAATGAGACCCTCGGCATGACCTCTGCTGCCCACTTGGATTTTGGACTCCCCACCCCCTTTTTAGCTTCCACCACCTGAATGGACCCCCAGTATGGAGTGGGTTAACTCCCCAAGGAACTGTCAACCCCGTGCTACCTTTTGATCAGTCATACCAAGTCATTAGCGTTCAGAGGATCTCCCTGGGCAACCCAAGTCTGCGTCGGGCTTGAAAGTGAGTGCACAAACCATTATAACTTGCTCTACCATATGCGCTGGGGTAGAGGACTCTGGCTGCAACCACAGTTGGACGAGATGTGGCAGATCAAACAATTGGGAAGAAGGGCGTTTGTAATGGTGATGTGCCCAGCGGTGGACAAGTTGTGCCCTGGCAGACATTGTCACTCCCAAGCGTGCCAAAATTTCCATTTTCAATTTTGCATATTTTTTGGCATTCTTTAAGGTTAAATCATAGCAGGTCTTTCGTAGTTCCCTTGTTAAGTATGGCACCAGGACTTCTGCCCACTGCTTTGGCAAGAGTTTCTACCTTTCGGCAACCCTTTCAAAAACCATTCAAAAGACCTATATGTCATCTCCGAACAGAAAAATGATCAGCTGACCCCAGAGTTGGAGCTGCCACAAAACACCTCTGTGAGAAATTCAATCTGTTGCTGCCCTTGTTGATGCCGGTTTGTTTCTGGTGCTGCTGCTGTTGGAGCTGTTGCTGATGGAACTTTTGTATAAACAGCTTATTTGACTCCTGTTGTGCCAACTATAGTTGTTGTTGCTGCTGGTGGTCGTGCTGCTGATGGTGCTGTTGTATAAGCAGCTTACTTGTTTCTTGTTGAGCTTGCACCCGGTGTTTAATCAGGTCCTCCATGCTGTCTGATGTTCTTCCCTGGCTTATAGTTGCCTTCACCCACGACATGCATTATTCCTGTAGCAGTCACACATGTTCCCTAGGAACACTGTCCTCACGTCTAACACCAAATGAAACAATGCTACTCACTTGGGAGTGATCTGAGGTATCACAGAAACCATTTCTATTTAAAATCTGGCTGGTTTGTTTCAGTCCTCATAAAATACATTGCAGGAAACTCAAATACAGCCCTTCATCGGCACAAAATAAAACATAAAGCAAAAAGTCCATACAATGGTGCTGGTTAGCCCACCTGACTTACAGCTCTTTAGTCCATTTGCAAAGGCAATCAATTATTATTATTATTATTATTATGCATGTATATAGTGCCATGTATTCCATGGCACTTTACATGTGAAAAGGGGAAATATAGACAAGTATAATAAACATGTGTAAGACAAGGGACACACAAGTACATAAGGAGAGGGGACCCTGCCCGCGAGGGCTCACAGTCTACAGGGATGGGTCAGTAGGAGAGGCATTTCAGGAGATCTGTATACCTCCATAAACACAGTCATGTATGAGACAAACAGGTGTCATTTTACAAAGTGAACCACGCACAGGGGTGGAGATATGGTGAGCAGCAACTCTTCAGCTGCTCATAATCAACCTGTCATGGGCAATTAGCCCCTTTTAGACCTATATGTGCTAAAGCATTACTCCAGTGTTATTTCCCATCCACTATATGTCTAACAGTCACCTTACAGCAGGAAGTGCAATTTGAAGTTAAAACAAGCTAAGAAGAGTGCCCACCTAGCTTGGTGGGGATTCAACCGCTGGGTAGTCTGCAGAAAGTTCAGATCCTTAAGGTCCGTGTAAAGTGTAAACTAACACTAGAGAGCTGGCACCCTCCAATAGATGTTTTCACTCCTCAAATGCCCTCTTGATAGCCAGAAGTACGCGATCCCCAAAAGTGTAATTTCGCTTTCGAGACAGGCTTCCCCAAAGAAGTTTTTTGCAGAGGCACTGTCCTAGCACCGACAGATGAGGCATCTACCTCCAAGAAAAACTTCTTGTTGGGATCTGGGTTAGATAGCACCGGAGCACTTGCAAAGGCCTCTTTCAAATGCTGGAACGCTGTTGACTCAGGTCAGTCTCTGGTATTGGTCCCCTTCTTGGGCGGAGATAGGTGCCATAAGAAACTATAAGTTCAGAATAAATGAACAGCTGGATAGCCTGCAGACCTTGAGGACAGGGCTAGGATAGAAATGAAGAGACCTTCCCTGGATCCATTTCAAGACCTTGATTGGAGACAATGTAGCCAAGAAAGGCAAGGAGGTTTTTTCAAAGACACATTTGGATAATGTGGCAAATTGTTCTCCCAGATGTCCTGCAGAACTTGACGGACCTGCTGCCTGTGGGAAGGAAGGTCACTAGAGAATATCAGGATATCATTCAAATACACAACCACGGAAACATAGAGGAGATCCCAAAATATTTCATTAATGAACTCCTGAAACACGACTGGTGTATTACACAATTCAAAGGGCATGACGATTTACTCGTATTTGCTGTTATGAGTAGAGTTGAGCGACTTTTGGTTTTTTAGGGTCGCGTTTCGTTTCGTGAAACCCGACTTTTCCAAAAGTCGGGTCGAGCAAGATCGTCCGATTATAGGGAAAAGTCGGGGTCGTCCCGAAACACGAAACCCAATGTAAGTCAATGGGGAATAAAAGTCGGCAGTGAGAGGAGGACAGGAAACACACCTACAGTGCCCATTTGAATGCCAAAAGCATCAATTCTTCTTACTTAAGCTTGTCAACCTTAATTAACTGCATAATACAAGTTACGCACTGAAAAATGGGGGTTATTTGGCTAAAGTTGTGGGGGGGGAGGGCTGGCTGCAGGTTTTCATGTGCCCTGGGCGAAAGAGCGCCCCTTTAACACATACCACAACTCATCATGCTCCGATACGGCAGATAAATAGCGGTATAGTACAATGAAAAATACCTCACTTTTTACATCTCATGACGAGGCCCATCTATTTCTCCATACAGAATCATTGGTCCCATATAATGTTTGAAACAGTATATGATGAGCTCCACATAATGCTACAGTATATGTTGGTCCCCATGGATGAAGCTCCACTGTCTTATGGGCCCAAATAATGCTCCAAACATAATGGGCCCCATTTCTAATGCTCTAGTGTATAATGGGCCCTGTAAATGCTGCTCCAGTGTCTGATGTCCACCTTTGGAATGTTCCAGTGTATGGTGGGCCCCATCTATCATTCTCCAGAGTATAGTGCTCCCCAAAAATTGCTGTCCCAACATTGAAAACAATCAAATAAGTCTCCTCGCTAGGGAATCCCTGTACTTGTCTGGACAGGTGCTGTAGCTTGCTTAACAGCTCGCCAGCCGTTCTCACGCCCAGTATGGATTGCACGTGATTGCACAAAGGTTAGAAAGGGTACCGTATCCCTGGATAACATGTATGGATAGCGTACACATTCAAAATATATGTCTCAGGAGGCAGGCTCAGACGGTGTTAGGCCCAGTATGGATTGCACGTGATTGCACAAAGGTTAGAAAGGGTACCGTATCCCTGGATAACATGTATGGATAGCGTACACATTCAAAATATATGTCTCAGGAGGCAGGCTCAGACGGTGTCAGGCCCAGTATGGATTGCACGTGATTGCACAAAGGTTAGAAAGGGTACCGTATCCCTGGATAACATGTATGGATAGCGTACACATTCAAAATATATGTCTCAGGAGGCAGGCTCAGACGGTGTCAGGCACAGTATGGATTGCACGTGATTGCACAAAGGTTAGAAAGGGTACCGTATCCCTGGATAACATGTATGGATAGCGTACACATTCAAAATATATGTCTCAGGAGGCAGGCTCAGACGGTGTTAGGCCCAGTATGGATTTCACGTGATTGCACAAAGGTTAGAAAGGGTACCGTATCCCTGGATAACATGTATGGATAGCGTACACATTCAAAATATATGTCTCAGGAGGCAGGCTCAGACGGTGTCAGGCCCAGTATGGATTGCACGTGATTGCACTAAGGTTAGAAAGGGTACCGTATCCCCGGATAACATGTATGGATAGCGTACACATTCAAAATATATGTCTCAGGAGGCAGGCTCAGACGGTGTCAGGCCCAGTATGGATTGCACGTGATTGCACAAAGGTTAGAAAGGGTACCGTATCCCCGGATAACATGTATGGATAGCGTACACATTCAAAATATATGTCTCAGGAGGCAGGCTCAGACGGTGTCAGGCCCAGTATGGATTGCACGTGATTGCACAAAGGTTAGAAAGGGTACCGTATCCCTGGATAACATGTATGGATAGCGTACACATTCAAAATATATGTCTCAGGAGGCAGGCTCAGACGGTGTCAGGCCCAGTATGGATTGCACGTGATTGCACAA
The DNA here is from genome assembly GCF_039654945.1 of Dendrobates tinctorius. Lineage (NCBI taxonomy): Eukaryota > Metazoa > Chordata > Amphibia > Anura > Dendrobatidae > Dendrobates > Dendrobates tinctorius. The sequence goes on along the minus strand of NW_027361751.1, from coordinate 13,048,525 downwards.
AGGTTAGAAAGGGTACCGTATCCCCGGATGACATGTATGGATAGCGTACACATTCAAAATATATGTCTCAGGAGGCAGGCTCAGACGGTGTCAGGCCCAGTATGGATTGCACGTGATTGCACAAAGGTTAGAAAGGATACCGTATCCCCGGATAACATGTATGGATAGCGTACACATTCAAAATATATGTCTCAGGAGGCAGGCTCAGACGGTGTTAGGCCCAGTATGGATTGCACGTGATTGCACAAAGGTTAGAAAGGGTACCGTATCCCCGGATAACATGTATGGATAGCGTACACATTCAAAATATATGTCTCAGGAGGCAGGCTCAGACGGTGTCAGGCACAGTATGGATTTGACGGCCCAGATTACACAGCGGAGGAGCAGGGAGAGGTAAAGATTGCAAATGCTGGGGCCCTGCCCAAGCAAGGGGGGCCCACTCATGGGCGTCGGTACTGGCACTGGGCCCCTCATAGTACAGCGGTGTGTCTGACGGCGGGTGTGCACCACCGCCGTCAGAGACACTTGATTGCACTATGAGGGACCCTGTGCCAGTGCCCGCGCCCAAGAGTCGGCCTACCCACCTGTCCAGGGCAACGGCACTCGCACGGTGTCGTGCGGTAGGTGTTGACCCCGGCCATGGGGGGGGAGGCAGCACAGTTAGGGAGTTTTAGAAAGTGGCATATGTTGATGTTGGACATTCAGCTGATGCAAAAGGCGAAATAGGTGAAGTACCAGGAAGAGGTGGACCAAAGCAAGCCATTTTTCTGTCACCCTATGTGTCATCAGGGAAAGGTGGGACAAAATCCTTGGAAACCCATGCGTGGTTCATTTTAATGAAGGTTAGATCATCCACATTTTGGGTTGACAGACGGGTCCTTTTTTCTGTCAGGATTGATCCAGCTGCACTGAAGACTCTTTCCGATAGCACACTTGCAGCTGGGCAAGCGAGCTCCTGTAAGGCATATTGGGCCAATTCAGGCCAGGTGTCCAGTTTAGCGGCCCAATAGTCAAAGGGGAATGACCTGTGTGGGAGAACATCGATATGGGAGGAAAAGTAGTTTGTAACCATAGTTGACAACTGCTGTCTCCTGTCACTTTCCATCGATGCAGTATTACCAGTTGTGTGAGCGGTATTTGAAAAATCAGTCCACAACATTGTCATGAAACCCCTGTCTCCAACGCCACTTCTGCTGTGTGCACCACGAACACCTCTGCCAAGCTGCCCCCGGCCCGTACGGCTCGTGTGAGAACCATCACCGCTGCTGTGTGCTGGGAATGCCTCAAGCAACCAATTTACCAGAGTTGCTTGTTTATTAGCCAATATTAGGTCAAGGTTCTCCTGTGGCATGATGTTTTGTAATTTGCCTTTATAGCGTGGATCCAGGATGCTGGCCAACCAGTAGTCGTCATCGTTCATCATTTTGGCAATGCGGGGTCCCTTTTTAGGATCCGCAAGGCATAATCTGACATGTGGGCCAATGTTCCCGGTGTCAATGATGCACTGCGAGTGCTGGGTGGAGGAGCACTTTCTGGCAAATCCACATCCCTCCAGTCACGCACAAACCCTGTACCAGACCTTGCCACGCCAACATTTTCACTTGCCCCACGAGATGCATCCTCCTCCCCTAAGTAATCATCCCCATCATCCTCCTCCTCCTCCTCTTCTTCCTCCACCTCGTCCAGGAGAGGTCCCTGAGCAGACAATGGCTGAATGTCATCAAGGATTCCCTCCTCCTCTTCCTCCTCATCAACATTGGCTGCAGACGCCTGCTCCTTAAGGTGCGTCAAAGTTTGCATGAGCAGATGCATAAGTGGGATGCTCATGCTTAGGATGGCGTCGTCTGCGCTTACCAGCCGTGTGCATTCCTCAAAACACTGAAGGACTTTACAAAGGTCTTTCAGCTTCGACCACTGCATGCCTGGCAACTCCATGTCTGCTCTCAAAGTGCCTGGCCGTGTATCCTCCCACAAATGCATTATGGCCTGCCTCTGCTCGCACAGACGCTCCACCATGTGCAGGGTGGAGTTCCACCTTGTTGCAATGTCGATAATGAGGCGGTTGTTGGGAAGGTGGAGCAATCGCTGCAGCTTCTGCATACGAACGGAGTGTACAGGCGACCGGCGGATGTGCGCGCACAGTCTTCGCACCTTCTGGAGCAGGGCTGTTAACTCCGGATAATTTTTGAGGAAGCACTGCACCACCAGGTTCAAGGTGTGAGCCAAGCAAGGTATGTGGCTGAGTTTTGAAAGGGCTATGGCTGCCACAAAATTACGGCCGTTATCACTAACTACCTTGCCTGCCTCAAGATGTACACTGCCCAGCCATGACTCAGTTTGTCGCTTCAAGTACTCGGCCAGCACCTCGGCGGTGTGTCTGTCGCCCAAACACATCATCTGCAACACAGCCTGCTGACGCTTTCCACTAGCTGCTCGATAGGGGGACACATCGTGTGCAACAGTGGCAGCTGCAGATGGAGTGCTCGTACGACTGCGCTCTGTGGACGAGCTTTCGCTTCTGGAGGAGGAGGAGGAGGAGGGTTGAATGCCTACAGCCAACTGTTTCCTATACCGTGGGCTAGGCAGCACTGTCCCACCACCGCTGTCCCCTGTGGACCCTGCATCCACCACATTAACCCAGTGCGCAGTGATGGACACGTAACGGCCCTGGCCATGCTGACTGGACCATGCATCAGTTGTGAGGTGCACCTTTCCGCTCACTGACTGCTTGAGTGCATGGACAATGCGGTCTTTCACATGATGGTGGAGGGCTGGGATGGCTTTGCGAGAGAAGAAGTGGCGACTGGGTAGGTCATAGCGTGGTACTGCATAGGCCATGAGTTCGCGGAAAGCTGTGCTTTCCACCAACCGAAAGGGCATCATCTCAAACGAGATTAGTTTGGCAATGTGGGTGTTCAAACCCAGTGTACGCGGATGAGAGACTGAGTACTTTCTTGACCTACTCATAGTGTCTGGGAGGGTGAGCTGGACTTGAGAGCTGCATATGGTGGAAGTAGCGGTGGACAGGGCGGACTGAGAGAGGGTTGATGATGGTGATGGAGTTGGTGTTCTTTCTGATGGCCTAGAATCAGTCTTTCGTTGATATAACAGTGGGATTCCCTGACTGCTGTGGTCTTGCAACGACACCTCAACATTTGCTGCTGTGCTAACCGGTGGGCTTACAGTGGGGGAAACAATGTAGCGTTGCTGACTACCTTTGTTGTGATCAGTTGCACATGTGGCACTTGAGGTTTGGTGTTGTGTCCACGCTTGCAAGTGCATGCTGGTAAGCATGCAACTGGTATTCAAATTTTTCAGATTTTTCCCTCGGCTAAAGGTCTTTGCGCACTTCTTACAGATAACCTTGGCCTGATCATGAGGATTTTGTTCAAAAAAGTGCCACACTGCACTCTTCCTACTTTGGCAGACATTTTGCGGCCTAGCACGCTGTGATCTTTTGACCCTCTGGACAAGCTGTCCAGCAACTCTTTTGATGTTTGGAACCTGTCTTTGGAGTGCTCCGGGCCTGCCAGATAACAGCTGTTGCGATGTCGATGTCTGCTGTGGATGCTCCTCATCTGAGCTATTGAAAGCAGCACCCTCTTCCCCCAATGGATGCCAATCTGGGTCAACAACTGGGTCATCCATCACCTCCTCTTCTATGTCATGTGCACCTTTCTCTGTGTCACCGTGTACGGTGGTATAGTGTGCGGGAAGGGGCACCTGAGTCTCATGAGGGTCAAAATCTGGCTCTGTACACTGCGAGGACAATGTAGTGCTCTGAGTGAATGTACCAGCAGAATCATCCATCAGCGGCTGTGCATCAGTGCACTCCATGTCAGATTCATCTTGGCCTGGGTAATTCACCATTTCACTTGATAATCCAGGCATGGTATGTGAAAACAGCTCCATGGAGTAATCAGTAGTATGGCCTGCGTCATCCTTCAATCTTGGTTGGGGTGAAGGACACAAGGAAAGGTGTGGTTCATGAACATGAGCCTCCAATGACGACTCAGTGCTTTTACTTTTTACAACTGAAGAAGAGGAGGCGATAGAGCTGGAGGCTGAGTCAGCAATGTAAGACAAAACTTTTTCCTGATGCTCTGCCTTTAAAAGCGGTTTGCCAACTCCTAGAAAACTAAGCGTTCGAGGCCTTATGTAGCTAGACGATGACGCAGGGTCAGCACCTCCTGCATTCGGTCCTATTTTGCTCTTGCCACTACCATCAGATCCACCACCAACACCATCATTACCAGCTGCCAACCCCCGCCCAATTCCACGGCCTCTTCCACCAGCCTTCCTCATTTTTGGTAGAAATGTAGACAAAATCCAACAAACTATATAGTAATGTAAAACAAGGTACAAGGTGTCTATAGGACAGGGGAGATTTAGAATTTCTGCACACACTTGTGGACAGTGGACACTTTTGGATTGTGTGAGGCCCACTGATATCTGAGCGCTATGTGACAGGCTCGATGGCACAGCTGCCTGTGACCAAAGTGACGAGAGGATAATGGAGATTTTGAATCTCTGCGCACACTTTTGGACACTGGACACTTGTGGATTGTGTGAGGCCCACTGATATCTGAGCGCTATGTGACAGGCTCGATGGCACAGCTGCCTGTGACCAAAGTGACGAGAGGATAATGGAGATTTTGAATCTCTGCGCACACTTTTGGACACTGGACACTTGTGGATTGTGTGAGGCCCACTGATATCTGAGCGCTATGTGACAGGCTCGATGGCACAGCTGCCTGTGACCAAAGTGACAAGAGGATAATGGAGATTTTGAATCTCTGTGCACACTTTTGGACACTGGACACTTGTGGATTGTGTGAGGCTCACTGATATCTGAGCGCTATGTGACACGCTCGATGGCACAGCTGCCTGTGACCAAAGTGACGAGAGGATAATGGAGATTTTGAATCTCTGCGCACACTTTTGGACACTGGACACTTGTGGATTGTGTGAGGCCCACTGATATCTGAGCGCTATGTGACACGCTCGATGGCACAGCTGCCTGTGACCAAAGTGACGAGAGGATAATGGAGATTTTGAATCTCTGCGCACACTTTTGGACACTGGACACTTGTGGATTGTGTGAGGCCCACTGATATCTGAGCGCTATGTGACACGCTCGATGGCACAGCTGCCTGTGACCAAAGTGACGAGAGGATAATGGAGATTTTGAATCTCTGCGCACACTTTTGGACACTGGACACTTGTGGATTGTGTGAGGCCCACTGATATCTGAGCGCTATGTGACACGCTCGATGGCACAGCTGCCTGTGACCAAAGTGACGAGAGGATAATGGAGATTTTGAATCTCTGCGCACACTTTTGGACACTGGACACTTGTGGATTGTGTGAGGCCCACTAATATCTGAGTGCTATGTGACAGGCTCGATGGCACAGCTGTGACCAAAGTGACGAGAGGATATTGGAGATTTTGAATCTCTGCGCACACTTTTGGACACTGGACACTTGTGGATTGTGTGAGGCCCACTGATATCTGAGCGCTATGTGACACGCTCGATGGCACAGCTGCCTGTGACCAAAGTGACGAGAGGATAATGGAGATTTTGAATCTCTGCGCACACTTTTGGACACTGGACACTTGTGGATTGTGTGAGGCCCACTGATGTCTGAGCACTATGTGACACGCTCGATGGCACAGCTGCCTGTGACCAAAGTGACGAGAGGATAATGGAGATTTTGAATCTCTGCGCACACTTTTGGACACTGGACACTTGTGGATTGTGTGAGGCCCACTGATATCTGAGCGCTATGTGACAGGCTCGATGGCACAGCTGTGACCAAAGTGACGAGAGGATAATGGAGATTTTGAATCTCTGCGCACACTTTTGGACACTGGACACTTGTGGATTGTGTGAGGCCCACTGATATCTGAGCGCTATGTGACAGGCTCGATGGCACAGCTGCCTGTGACAAAAGTGACGAGAGGATAATGGAGATTTTGAATCTCTCACTTTTGGACACTGGACACTTGTGGATTGTGTGAGGCCCACTGATATCTGAGCGCTATGTGACAGGCTCGATGGCACAGCTGTGACCAAAGTGACGAGAGGATAATGGAGATTTTGAATCTCTGCGCACACTTTTGGAAACTGGACACTTGTGGATTGTGTGAGGCCCACTGATATCTGAGCGCTATGTGACACGCTCGATGGCACAGCTGCCTGTGACCAAAGTGACGAGAGGATAATGGAGATTTTGAATCTCTGCGCACACTTTTGGACACTGGACACTTGTGGATTGTGTGAGGCCCACTGATATCTGAGTGCTATGTGACACGCTCGATGGCACAGCTGCCTGTGACCAAAGTGACGAGAGGATAATGGAGATTTTGAATCTCTGCGCACACTTTTGGACACTGGACACTTGTGGATTGTGTGAGGCCCACTGATATCTGAGCGCTATGTGACACGCTCGATGGCACAGCTGCCTGTGACCAAAGTGACGAGAGGATAATGGAGATTTTGAATCTCTGCGCACACTTTTGGACATTGGACACTTGTGGATTGTGTGAGGCCCACTGATATCTGAGCGCTATGTGACACGCTCGATGGCACAGCTGCCTGTGACCAAAGTGACGAGAGGATAATGGAGATTTTGAATCTCTGCGCACACTTTTGGACACTGGACACTTGTGGATTGTGTGAGGCCCACTGATATCTGAGCGCTATGTGACAGGCTCGATGGCACAGCTGTGACAAAAGTGACTAGAGGATAAGGGAGATTGGATTGCTTTTAAAAAAGCAGTTTGCGGAGCAGTGGGTAAACAGCAATGCCAGCGTGTCAGGAAGCCTTAAAAGGCAGCCCAACAACCAACACCACTGATACACCACAATATAGCCTCCCCTTGCACTGCACACACAGTGACTTGTGTGTTGTGCAGGCCAAATCGTTAGCAGCAGAAGCAGTTTTCTTGTCTTCTTCCCTGCCTAATGCTCTCCCTACAGAATCAGCAGCAACCTCTCCCTATACTAAGATCGGCAGAAGTAAGATGGTGGTCGGCGTGCATGCCCTTTTATACCCCCTGTGACGCCCACCAAAGCAAGCCAATCACTTGCATGCCCTTCTGAAAGATGGTGGTGACCCGTGCCTAGGTCATCACGTTGCCCACAGTGTCCGTGGATCCTGATTGGTTGAAAAAGAGCGCAAAACAAACTTTTGAAACGCGACTTTGGCGCGTAAGTCGCCGACCTCGTGGCCGACCTCATCCTAGGGTCGGGTTTCGTTTCATGAAACCCGACTTTGCCAAAAGTCGGCGACTTTTGAATTTTTTCGACCCGTTTCGCTCAACTCTAGTTATGAGTATTAAAGGCCGTTTTCCATTTGTCGTTCTTATATATAAAAATATGTATAAAAATGATAGGAGGTGTTTCATAAAGTATGTCATTCTTGTAAGAGTCTGATCTATGAAAATATTCATTTTTTTAACCCATATGGTAAATGGTATATAGAAACAATTCCTGTTTTATTGGTTGCTAGGACTCCAACACAAAATGCAATAAAAAGTGAACAAATTGTCTTATGTATTCCAAATAGTACCATTAAAAGCTACAGCTCGGCATGCAAAAAAAATGCCCTCATGCAGGTCCATTAATAAAAATAAAAAATGTATGCGTCTTGGAAAAATATAAAAAAAAAACAACTTTAAATTATAAACTGCATGTTTGGTATCACTGCAATCATACTGATCTGGGGAATAAAGTTGCAAGGTGATTTTTTATCAGACAATGAACTCTTAAAACAAAACAAAAAAAATGCAATTATTGCATTTTTTTCACCATTTCACTTCACTGTTTTTCATCTATATATATAAAACTGAGTGTATGTATGTATGTATGTATGCGTGTATGCATGTGTATCAAGCCACGCCCAGTCCACATAGCCCCACCCACTCTGCATAGCCACACTCACTCCATACGCAAAGCCCCATATTATAAATATCATATATATATATATATATATATATACTGCTCAAAAAATTAAAGGGAACACTATCCCATTTGCAACAGGCTGTTTGTGTTAACTTTATTTCTTTGAGCAGTATATATATATGAGCTGAAGAGCCTGGCGCTGCCCGGGCATAGTAACTAACTGTGGTTAGTTATAACAAATTATAATTATCCTCCATTCCATAGTCCCGTGCCCATATACCCATCACACATCCTCCATCCCATAGGCCCGTGCCCATATACCCATCATACATATCCTCCATCCCATAGTCGAGTGCCCATATACCCATCATACATATTCGCCATCCCATAGTCGAGTGCCCATATATCCATCACACATCCTTCATCTCATAGTCCCATGCCCATATACCCATCATACATATCCTCCATCCTATAGGCCCGTGCCCATACACCCATCATACATATCCTCCATCCCATAGTCGAGTGCCCATATACCCATCACACATCCTCCATCACATAGTCCCATGCCCATATACCCATCACACATCCTCCATCCCATAGTCCCATGCCCATATACCAATCATACATATCCTCCATCCCATAGTCGAGTGCCCATATACACATCACACATCCTCCATCACATAGTCCCATGCCCATATACCCATCACACATCCTCCATCCCATAGTCCCATGCCCATATACCCATCACACATCCTCCATCCCATAGTCCCATGCCCATATACCCATCATACATATTCACCATCCCATAGTCGAGTGCCCATATACCCATCACACATCCTTCATCTCATAGTCCCATGCGCATATACCCGTCATACATATCCTCCATCCCATAGTCCAGTGCCCATATACCCATCACACATCCTCCATCCCATAGTCCTGTGCCCATATACCCGTCATACATTTCCTCCATCCCATAGTCCAGTGCCCATATACCCATCACACATCCTCCATCCCATAGTCAACCATTATAACATCATAATGAGCGGCGGGGCTTGCAACCTATGATGACATCAGCGACGCCATGGCGACCATTATGACAACATATTGGGGGCCGGGGCTTGATACGCACACACTGTTTCCCCATTATGTAGATAGGGGCATTGTGACATCATAATGAGGGGCGGGGCTTGACACGCACACACTTTTTCCCCATTATGTAGATAGGGGCAAAATTGTTTGGTAAATTGGAACGCGCGGGGTTAAAATTTCGCCTCACAACATAGCTTAAGACGCTCTCGGGGTCCAGACGTGTGACTGTGCCAAATTTTGTGGCTGTAGCTGCGACGGTGCGGATGCCAATCCTGGACATACACACATACATACATACACACACACACACACATACATACATACATACTGTACATACATACACACTTTGAGCTTTATATATTAGATATAATATATTAAATATATATATATATAATAAATAACTAATATATATATTTCATAGGCACATCTTCTTGACCACAAAGGGTACGCTGCCTGTGTTGCCCATAGCAACCAATCACTAAGCATCTTTCATTTCACCAGAGCTGTTTAAAAGATGAAAACTGAGCTGTGATTGGTTGTTATGAGCAACAGTTTTCCTTGTAGACAGTTGTGGTAACTGAGGCCTATTATTCTTAACATTTCTATGGTGTTATCGTCCTTCTGTAAAGCTGAAAATAACATAAATTATTACCATGCTGACACAGACGACCCTCTGACACAGACTGCAGGGGGAGCCCAGAATCAGGAACTTCTCTTTGTCTGGCATGAAGCATCTTCATTAACTTAAAAATTCAAACACAGATTAAAAAATAGAAACACAAGACGGATTTCTTCAGTCCAGGTATCATTTTAATGAGTGTAACAGCGCTAACCTGACAATGTTGGCTCTGAAGGGATGATGTGAGATATTAGGGGTAGTAGTCCGGTGGCTCTGACGGGATGATGTGGGATTAGTGGTAGTAGTCTGGTGGCTAAGACAGGATGATGTGGGATGTTAGGGGGAGTAGTCCGGTGGCTCTGACGGGATGATGTGGGTTATTAGGGGTAGTTCTCCGGTGGCTCTGACAGGATGATGTGGGATATTAGTGGTAGTAGTCCAGTGGCTCTGATGGGATGATGTGGGATATTGGTGGTAGTAGTCCGGTGGTTCTGGCTGACGTGATGATGTGGGATATTGTGGTAGTAGTCTAGTGGCTCTGATGGGATGATGTGGGATATTGGTTGTAGTAGTCCGGTGGCTCTGATGGGATGATGTGAGATATTGGTGGTAGTAGTCCGGTGGCTCTGGTTGATGGGATGATGTGGGTTATTAGGGGTAGTTGTCCGGTGGCTCTGACAGGATGATGTGGGATATTAGTGGAAGTAGTCCGGTGGCTGTGGCTGATGGGATGATGTGGGATATTAGTGGTAGTAGTCCGGTGGCTCTGGCTGATGGGATGATGTGGGATATTGTGGTAGTAGTCCAGTGGCTCTGGCTGACAGGATGATGTGGGATATTAGGGGTAGTAGTCCAGTGGCTCTGATGGGATGATGTGGTATATTAGTGGTGGTAGTCCGGTGGCTATGGCTGATGGGATGATGTGGGATATTAGGGGTAGTAGTCCGGTGGCTCTGGTTGATGGGATGATGTGGGTTATTAGGGGTAGTTGTCCGGTGGCTCTGACAGGATGATGTGGGATATTACTGGAAGTAGTCCGGTGGCTGTGGCTGATAGGATGATGTGGGATATTAGTGGTAGTAGTCCAGTGGCTCTGGCTGATGGGATGATGTGGGATATTAGTGGTAGTAGTCCGGTGGCTCTGACAGGATGATGTGGGATATTAGTAGTAGTCTGGTGACTCTGACAGGATGATGTGGGATATTAGTGGTAGTAGTCCGGTGGCTCTGGCTGATGGGATGATGTGGGATATTGTGGTAGTAGTCCAGTGGCTCTGGCTGACAGGATGATGTGGGATATTAGGGGTAGTAGTCCAGTGGTTCTGGCTGACAGGATGATGTGGGATATTAGCGGTAGTAGTCCGGTGACTCTGATGGGATGATGTGGTATATTAGTGGTGGTAGTCCGGTAGCTATGGCTGATGGGATGATGTGGGATATTAGTGGTAGTAGTCCGGTTGCTCTGATGGGATGATGTGAGATATTGGTGGTAGTAGTCCGGTGGCTCTGGTTGATGGGATGATGTGGGCTATTAGGGGTAGTTGTCCGGTGGCTCTGACAGGATGATGTGGGATATTAGTGGAAGTAGTCCGGTGGCTGTGGCTGATGGGATGATGTGGGATATTAGTGGTAGTAGTCCAGTGGCTCTGGCTGATGGGATGATGTGGGATATTAGTGGTAGTAGTCCGGTGGCTCTGACAGGATGATGTGGGATATTAGTAGTAGTCGGGTGACTCTGACAGGATGATGTGGGATATTAGTGGTAGTAGTCCGGTGGCTCTGGCTGATGGGATGATGTGGGATATTGTGGTAGTAGTCCAGTGGCTCTGGCTGACAGGATGATGTGGGATATTAGGGGTAGTAGTCCAGTGGCTCTGGCTGACAGGATGATGTGGGATATTAGCGGTAGTAGTCCGGTGACTCTGATGGGATGATGTGGTATATTAGTGGTGGTAGTCTGGTGGCTATGGCTGATGGGATGATGTGGGATATTAGGGGTAGTAGTCTGGTGGCTCTGGTTGATGGGATGATGTGGGTTATTAGGGGTAGTTGTCCGGTGGCTCTGACAGGATGATATGGGATATTACTGGAAGTAGTCCGGTGGCTGTGGCTGATGGGATGATGTGGGATATTAGTGGTAGTAGTCCAGTGGCTCTGGCTGATGGGATGATGTGGGATATTAGTGGTAGTAGTCCGGTGGCTCTGACAGGATGATGTGGGATATTAGGGGTAGTAGTCCAGTGGCTCTGGCTGACAGGATGATGTGGGATATTAGCGGTAGTAGTCCGGTGACTCTGATGGGATGATGTGGTATATTAGTGGTGGTAGTCTGGTGGCTATGGCTGATGGGATGATGTGGGATATTAGGGGTAGTAGTCCAGTGGCTCTGGCTGACAGGATGATGTGGGATATTAGGGGTAGTAGTCCAGTGGCTCTGGCTGACAGGATGATGTGGGATATTAGCGGTAGTAGTCCGGTGACTCTGATGGGATGATGTGGTATATTAGTGGTGGTAGTCCGGTGGCTATGGCTGATGGGATGATGTGGGATATTAGGGGTAGTAGTCCGGTGGCTCTGACAGGATGATGTGGCATATTAGGGTTAGTAGTCTGGTGGCTCTTGCTGACGGGATGATGTGGGATATAAGGGGTAGTAGTCCGGTGGCACTGACGGGATGATGTGGGATATTAGGGTTAGTAGTCCGATGGCTCTGGCTGACGGGATGATGTGGGATATTAGTGGTAGTAGTCCGGTGGCTCTGATGGGATGATGTGGGATATTAGTGGTAGTAGTCCGGTGGCTCTGATGGGATGATGTGGGATATTAGTGGTAGTAGTCCGGTGGCTCTGATGGGATGATGTGGGATATTAGTGGTATTTGTCTGGGGGCTCTGACTGAATGATGTGGGATTTTAGTGGTAGTAGTCCGGTGGCTCTGACTCAATGATGTGGAATATTAGGGGTAGTAGTCCGGTGGCTCTGGCTGACGGGATGATGTGGGATATTAGGGGTAGTAGTCCGGTGGCTCTGGCTGACGGGATGATGTGGGATATTAGTGGTAGTAGTCCGATGGCTCTGGCTGACAGGATGATGTGGGATATTAGTGGTAGTAGTCCGGTGGCTCTGGCTGACGGGGTGATGTGGGATATTAGGGGTAGTAGTCTGTTGGCTCTGATGGGATGATGTGGGATATTAGTGGTAGTAGTCTGGGGGCTCTGACTGAATGATGTGGGATTTTAGTGGTAGTAGTCCGGTGGCTCTGACTCAATTATGTGGAATATTAGGGGTAGTAGTCCGGTGGCTCTGACGGGATGATGTGGGATATTAGGGGTAGTAGCCCAGTGGCTCTGATGGGATGATGTGGGATATTAGGGGTAGTAGTCTAGTGGCTCTGATGGGATGATGGGGGATATTATAGTGATTGTGGCTATGCGGAGTGGGCGGGGCTCTACACTCAGCTTTATATATAGATATAATCATTATAATTTGTTATAACTAACCACAGTTAGTTACTATGCCCGGGCAATGCCGGGCTCTTCAGCTAGTTACATTATATAATTGAGTAAATGCCATCATTTAGAAAATGAAAAGCTTGGAAGACGAGGAGGCAAATTTTGAAACTCAAAAATTAAAATTGGCTGTGTCATTAACTCCTTTCCGACATCAGGTGTAATAGTACGCAGATGTCGGACTCCCTCCCTTTGATGTGGGCTTCGGCGGTGAGCCCACATTTTTCCCGGCACATGGATTTCTCTAGAATAAAGCATCAGATCGCAGATATCAAGGTATCATTTTACTCAGCTTCCTATGACCTACATGATCATATAGACAGCTTAGGAGGGTTGATCCTTCTGACAGATTCCCCATTAATATTTCTTTGTTTTCTTCCCTCCAGGTACACACGGTGAAAATTCCAGTGATGCAAACATAACTTACATAATAAAAAGCTATCTCGTAGGCCAGGTGATGACTAGACTTGTACCCTCAGTGTTCACCCTGGTATTTTGTGTGGCACTCCCTCTAAATGTAATAGCAATCGTCATATTACTCTCCAAGATAAAAGTGAGGAAGCCAGCGGTGGTGTACATGCTGAACCTGGCTGTTGCTGATGTGCTTTTTGTTCTTTTTCTTCCTTTTAAAATAATATATCGTTTTTCTGGGAACAACTGGCACATTGGAGAAGCAATGTGCCGAATTGTCACTGCATCATTTTACTGTAACATGTACTGCTCCATCCTCGTCATGACCAGCATTAGCGTGGACAGGTTCCTGGCCGTGGTCTATCCAATACAATCCCTCTACTGGCGGACTACAACCCGGGCATGGGTGGCCTGTATATTCATTTGGTTCCTATCCATATCCAGTACTATTCCTCTTCTCATAACTCAGCAAACCTTGGTAACTAAGGATCTGAACATCACAACCTGCTATGATGTACTGTCATGGGAACTTCTACGGGGTTTTTATCTTTACTATTTTACCACTTACATCTCACTCTTCTTCTTCTTACCTCTCATTATTACGACCTTCAGCTACATTTCTATTATCAGAAAGTTAAGCTCTTCTACAATTGACAGCACATTCAATCGATCTCAAGCTGTGGTACTGAGTGTAATTGTGCTGTGTGTGTTTGTAGTCTGCTTTGGCCCAACCAATATCATCTTTTTAATTCACTACCTGGGTTATTATAAGGGAACCAGTGGACTTTTATATTTTACTTATGTCACTTGTGCTTCTTTCAGCAGCATCAGTTGCTGTCTTGATCCTCTTATCTATTATTATGGATCATCAAAGTGTCGGATGTTTCTGCACAATTTGCTCTGCTGCAAAATGAAAAATAATTCAGAAGAGAAAATAACTATCAGTACAAAAAGTACATAACGAACTATGGCAGAATACCATGGCAAATATAAAGTTGAAAATACTGTAAGGCTTACCTGCTCCCGCACTACCAGTGTTTTTAAGCTTTAGTGTACCTAAAAAAAAAAATTACAAGAAATATATTTCGTGTTGACAGCTCCTAACCAGACATTTGTGTTTTCATTATTATAGTCTACACACAAACTTTGATCCTGCAGTCATCATCCTTTCCAGATCTCACTTTTTTCTCGCTAACCTCCATGCAGGAGGTTAGCAAAAAACAGTAAATCATGTATGGGATTATATTTGCAGGATCAGACTACTTGTATTTATTGTTTGTAGTCTGTTACCAGGGGCAGAACTATTACTATAACAAAGAAAATGAAGAGGAGCAGCATCCAATCCGGGTGAAGAAATGTGCAGAAGTTTATTTCGCCATGAAAATATACAACGTTTCGACCATCACATGGTCTTTTTCAAGTATGTGATGGTCGAAACGTTGTATTTACATTGGATGCTGCTCCTCTTCATTTTCTTTGGATTTCTGATGTCCAATTGGGTCTTTGGACTTTGAGCGTGCATCTCCTTGATTCTGGAAGTGCTGTCAGCTATCTTTTTGTATGCTTGACCATTACTATAACAGTCTCAGCTCGGCCAGGGCCAAGAGGCAGAGCACAGTGATTCTTCTGCAATCAGTACATATGTCCAAAGCAGCAAACTCCATCCATCTGCAGGGATGTGTTGTCGCGTCGGCACACTGCTTCCCTAGCTGTGATCCAGGCCCCGTCTAACTGTCCGTTTCTTGCACTGTAACTCCATAATCAGCACTGACAGAAGAGGGAGGGGAACTACAAAGTTTGACAGGAACCTTTTGCATTTGCTTGCTTCTTTTGTTGCTCTATCTTCTGTACTCACTGCTGCTGCATTTTCCTAGACTATCTCCCCAACTGCCAAAATTGCTCCCCATTATTATTCCACAGCTGCCCCTTCCTGTCCTATCTCTCCCCATAAGCAATTTTCTGATGTCCTCTTTGCCACCCTTCATAGCTACCTTCTCCCCCATAATTAGCTTTTGTCTGTCCCTCCTGCACCTGTCCTCCCTGTCCTCTCCACCACAAAGCTACTCACTTTTGTCTTCTACCTCACCAGCTCTCTAGCTCTTCATTTTTAAATGGCCCTCTCTCTTTGTGTCTTGGGATAGTACAGGAAGGCAATGGCCCTTAATTCTTCAAGCTGCATGAGATGTGAGATGGAGACATAATGTTAATATGTGCAATCTGTGTATTAATACTGTACAATTGTATGCATGATATGTATCCAAACATTTAATGTAAAATCAGTGGATATAAAAAGTCTACACACTTCTGTTAATATGCCAATTGTTTCTGTCATGTAAAAAAATCATACCAAGAAGAATCATTTCACAGCTAGTTCTACTTTTACTATCGGCCATAATCTACACAATTCTATTGAAAAATGAACTGAAATCTTTTTTAATAATGCGGTTGCATAAATATGCACAGCCCCAAACTAATACTTTATTGAAGTACTCTTTGAATTTATGACATCATTTTATCTTGTTTCTGTGGGAAACTATCAGCATGGCACATCTAGAAGTGTCAATCTTTGCCCACTCTTCCTTGATGTCGTGTTGCAAATCTGGTGAGGGCAACTCCTGTCTACAGCGCCCTCTTCAGGTTAATTTAAAGACTTTCATGTGGATTGAGGCATGGGCTCGGCTGAGCCATTCCAAAACTTTGATCTTCTTTTGGTGAAGCTTTTTTTTGTTGATTTGGAGGTATGCTTAAGGTCGTTGTTGTGCTGCTGGGTGAAATTCCTCTTCATCTTCTGCTTTTTAGCACAGCTCTTAAGGCTTTGCTGGAAAACTGACTGATATGTGGAACTATTCATAATTCACTCCACCTTAACTTAAACCATAGTTCTAGCTACCAAAAAAACAGACCCAAAGCATAATGCTGCCTCCACCATGCTTCACTGTGGTGTCGTGCACAGTATTTGTTTTGCGTAAAACATACCTTTTGGAATTATGGTCCAAAAGTTCAGCTTTGGTCTTATGAGACCATAATAGGTTTTCTCACATGCTTTTAGTAGATTTGATACAAGTTTTGGCAAAGCATACCATACCGAGTTGTTTTTCTTTGAAAGATAAGACTTCCATCTTGCCATCCTACTCTAAAGGCCAAACATATGAGGAATACAAGAGTTTGTTGATACATGCAGTACACAACCAGCACTTGTCAGAAATTCCTTAATGTTGTTACAGGTTCTTGACAGCCTCCTAGACCAATTTTCTTATTGTCTTTTTTTTCATTTTTAAAGGACTAGGTTATGTCACTGTTGAGCCATATTTAAACCTCTTCTTGATGCCTGTTTTCACAGTGCTCCAAGTAATAGCTAATGTCTTTGACATTTTTACCCTACTCCTGACTGATAACTTTCAACAATGAGATCCCTTAGCTGTGTAGCAAGCTGTTTATGGACCATGGCTTTTTATGTAAATTGCAGCTTGGAAAATATCTTAAAAATCATTCTATTGAGAATAAGGGTGATGGAAAAAGATCTGAAATGATTGTTCTTGGTAGGATTGGTTTTTACATGATGATAACCTGGCTTTTTAACAGTAGTGTGTAGACTTTTTATATCCACTATATATGTAACAGAATAATATATTTTTGCACCTTATTAGCCAGTAAATAGAAAAATAGTCAAAGTTAAGGTTGAAAAGATTGTAACAAATAGCAAGCTTTCAAAACTACTTAGGTCTCTTCAGCCTTCTATACATGATGAAGCTACCAGAGAAATTTCTAAAGCTTGCTATTTTTTTACCCTCTTTTCAGTTATTACTAGACATTAAAAGTTATCAACAGCTGAGGAAATTCAATTTTTATTATTTTTATATATGTGGTATGTAATCTATGTCTGTGTATGTGCATTATTTTTATATGTATTTCTGGAACATACATTTATGGGTGTGTAATATGTATAAATTTGTGTAATGAATGTACAGGGTGGCCTCAAAGTAAGTATAGGAATGTTGCATTGTCGATGGAAGGCATTTTGAGCACTGACATGATTAAATAGTGTTAAACAACTGTAAATGTAATCAACAACGTAATAGAATACAAATAAACTTCTTTTGTTGTGTGTCAGTGTGTATGTTTACCCATATAATTGTTATGTCACGAGAGCCAAAAAGCGGATGTAACTGTCATGGCAGTGGCTTGCAGGTCTTCCCATTCCATCTAGCCTTGGGGGGGGCCTGATCGGTCTCTGCAGGGATATAACCCTGCTGTGTCTTGCAGACATTAGCTTCTCCAATCTATCCCATGAAAGCAGGACCTATATCGGGCATCTCCACCACTCTTTGCCCCAACGTTGTTTCTTAGCCCGTTAGCTCAGCTAGAGTAATGTTTGTGCATGGCCTGTTTGTTTCTCACGTTAGTGACCCGGACCGTGTACTCATTCTTTTTGACCTCTCATCTCCTGACCTTGGCTATGTATCCTGAACCTGTGCTGCCTGATCCAAGCTCGGACCTTCTAACCATGTTTTTGTCCTGTACCGTGTTCCTATGCCTCTGACCTTCTGGTCAGCTGCTGCAGTCCCTGGAACTACCCTGGTGTGGTACCTCGTGACTATCTGCAGCCAAGCCTAACCTCACAACCAAAGGGATTAGTGAACACTAAGTAATTGCTTAGTCATGCCCATCCAGGGTGAGCCCGGCCCAGGGTGCAATAGGTCCACATCCACCAGCGTTACATTTACCCATTCAGCATAATATTATATACAGATCCAGGGATCCCAAGTCAACAGTACAAGTGTTGTATGATGAGGTCCACTCTCTGTGTGAGCATCAGGACCAGCTGATGCAAGCGATTAATCCATTCACCACCTTGCGTTTTTCCATTCTTGAATTTCCGTTTTTAGCTCCCTTTGTTCCCAGAGCCATAACTTTTTTATTTTTTTCGTCAATATGGCCATGTGAGGGTTTTTGTGGGATGAGTTGTACTTTTGAATGCCACCATTACTTTTGCCATATAGTGTACTGGAAAACAGGAAAAAAATTCAAAGTGTGGTGAAATTGCAAAAAAAAAGTGCAATTCCACAATTGTTTTGTGTTTTGTTGTTTTTTTTTACCATGTTCACTGAATGATAAAACTGATCTGCCACTGTGATTCTCCAGGTCACTACGAGTTCGTAGATATCAAATATGTATATGTATTTTTTTAGTTAAGTGGTGAAAAACAATTCCAAAGTTTCTTAAAAAAGTCGCCATTTTCTGAGACCAGTAGCGCATGCATTTCTTGTAATCTGGGTGAGGGCTTATTTTTTGCATTCAAAGCTGACATTTTTAAAGATACAATCTTTTGTTTGCCCATTATTGCATTTTAATGCAATGTTGCGGCTACCAAAAAAACGTAATTTGAGGGTTTTGATTTTTTTCTTGTTACGCCGTTTACCGATCAGATTAATTCTTTTTATATATTGATTGGGCAATTCTTGATGCGGCAATACCAAGTATGTGAATTTTTATTTTGAACTTTTATATACCGTATTTTTTTCAGTTTCAACAGGAAAAAGAAAAAAGAAAAAATTTTTTTTTTTACAAAACCTATGCATCACCTAAATCAACCAATTTACAATTTAAGTGTGTCCAAATTGTGTAGGGAATAGAGTTGAGCGATACCAGCCGATACTTGAAAATATCGGATCGGAATGGATCGGCCGATCTTAAAAAAAAGTATCGGTATCGCCGATTCCGATACCGGGAACCAATGCAAGTCAATGGGGCCAAAATATCGGAATTAAAAAAAACCCTTTCTTTCCTTGTAGGTTAATTCTACATGAAGAAAAACAACTAAGAATAATGTAGAATGTATTGTGGGAGGTGGAGGAGACATTAAAGCCATAGAGGTTTAGCCCAATCAAATGGAATAGCAGGAATTAAACTTTTTTTTTAAAGACGTTAGGAGTTACAATGATATTGACTATGTTAGCCTCATTTATATTTTGCCAGACATGTATGTCTTCTTCTTCTTTCTTCTTTCTTCTTCTTTCTTATTCTTCTTCCTTTTTTTACCTTCTTCTTCTTCTTCTTATTCCTTTTTTACCTTCTTCTTCTTATTATTATTCCTTTTTTTACATTCTTCTTCTTCTTCCTTTTTTTACATTCTTCTTCTTCTTCCTTTTTTTAAATTCTTCTTCTTCTTCCTTTTTTTAAATTCTTCTACTTCCTTTTTTTACATTCTTCTTCTTCCTTTTTTTACATTCTTCATATTCTTCTTATTCAACAATTATTATTCTACATATTCAACTTCTTCATCTTCTTCCTATTCTTCTTCATCATATTCTTGTTTGTGTCAGGCATTCCTGTAGTTGTTATCTAGAAAAGTTAGAAGTTTACACCTTCCGTTCTGCCTGTCACAAAAGATTTACAACAGGATTTGTCCGCGTTCAGTTTGGCCTGCAGCAGCAGGCCTTTTCCAGGGGCACCACGAGGAGGAACGGACTCACCCCCATACACTGCTTAGTCTTCTTCTGCTTATAAATAAGATAATATCATTTGCTCAGAGTATTAGTCTTATGCTTAATGTTCTTCTGCTTTGTTTTTTTATGCTTCTTTGTCTTCTCTCTCTTGTTGTTCTGCATCTTGGTGGTTGTCTTCCTGTTCTTTGTCCTCTTGAACCAGCTGACCGTACTGGCACCCGGAGGGGCAGCAGAAGCTGCAAGAGCAAATGGAAATAGCGAGGACCAGCTGACAGTGCTGGCACCCGGAGGGGCAGCAGAAGGAATAAGAGCCAATGGCACAACCGAGGACCAGCTGACGGTGCTGGAACCCGGTTACTAAGCAGGAGGTACCTGTGCTACAAAGCACTACCAAGGACCAGCAGACGTTGCCGGAACTCAGATACCGAGATGGAGGCACCTAGGCCAAAGGCTCTGACGAGAACCAGCTGACGGTGCTGGAACCTGGAGGGGTAGCAGAAGTTACCCCTGAAAAGCAAAGTTGGCATGCCGCAAGCTGGCCGCAGTTACCGAATCACACAGTCCTACAGGGGGTGCTTGTCCTACTGGCACTACGGAACAAGCCTTTCTTACCAGAACCCGCAGTCCACATAGGAAGCACCTAAACTGCTGGCACCCTAGCCTCGGCTAACCCAACCGCAACACGACATGGCAACTTGGGGTGGCAAACTGACATTGACACTTCCCGGAAACAGCAGGCAGGGCTGGAACCAAGCTGGGCAGGAGGGAGTACCCGTGCCAAAGTCAGTTATGAGCAGCAACTGGCGATGTTGGAGCCCAGGGACAAGCACATAGCAGGCTGAGGCCTGATGTGCTGTCAATTGGGAGGCAGCAGGACAGATTGCCATCAAAACAGCAGGGGAACAGCTGACGTTACTGAACCCCACAAACACAGGAGCTAGTGTTTTACTCTGTGAAGACGGCACTTACGAGCAACAACTGGCTGTGTTGAAGCCCAGGGACAAGCATGGAGCAGGCTGAGGCTGCATTGAAGAAATTTTAAGATCGATTGTAGACTTCTACTAATTGTAACCAAGCTCCACTTAGGCCTGTGGCTTCACTGATTTTCGTATTTCCCCTGTCCTCCAACCCCGCCAGTTACAGCTCCGAAGTGGCGTCTGCACAATCCACACTTGTTCCTGTGTTACAGGTGTTCAGTCCGGTCAGTTAATCCCCTGATGTGTGTCCGGCAATGTCGCCTGCTCTGTCCACATTCCCATAACTAGTTATGGGAATGTGGACAGAGCAGGCGACATTGCCGGACACACATCAGGGGATTAACTGACCGGACTGAACACCTGTTACACAGGAAGAAGTGTGGATTGTGCAGACGCCACTTCGGAGCTGTAACTGGCAGGGTTGGAGGACAGGGGAAATACGAGAGACAGTGGAGCCACAGGCCTAATTGGAGCACGGTTAAAAATCAGTAGTGGTACGACTGTGTAGGCAGCAGGAGACTTTGCCTTCCACACAGCAGGGGATCAGCTGACGTTACTGAACCCCACTGAGACAGGGGAGCAAGTATCTCTTTCCGTGTGGACGGCACTTCCGAGCTACAACTGGCTGTGTTGAAGCCCAGGAAATAGGAGGGTGTAGGCAGAGGCCTACTGTATTTGGAATGTGGAGACAGCAGGTGAGACTGCCATCCACACAGCAGGGGATCAGCTGACGTTACTGAACCCCACTGAGACACGGGAGCAAGTATCTCTTTCCGTGTGGACGGCACTTCCGAGCTACAACTGGCTGTGTTGAAGCCCAGGAAATAGGAGGGTGTAGGCAGAGGCCTACTGTCTTTGGAATGTGGAGACAGCAGGAGAGACTGCCATCCACACAGCAGGGGATCAGCTGACGTTACTGAACCCCACTGAGACACGGGAGCAAGTGTCTCTTTCCGTGTGGACGGCACTTCCGAGCTACAACTGGCTGTGTTGAAGCCCAGGAAATAGGAGGGTGTAGGCAGAGGCCTACTGTATTTGGAATGTGGAGACAGCAGGAGAGACTGCCATCCACACAGCAGGGGATCAGCTGACGTAAATGAACCCCACTGAGAAACGGGAGCAAGTATCTCTTTCCGTGTGGACGGCACTTCCGAGCTACAACTGGCTGTGTTGAAGCCCAGGAAATAGGAGGGTGTAGGCTGAGGCCTACTGTCTTTGGAATGCAGAGACAGCAGGAGAGACTGCCATCCACACAGCAGGGGATCAGCTAGCGTTACTGAACCCCACTGAGACACGGGAGCAAGTATCTCTTTCCGTGTGGACGGCACTTCCGAGCTACAACTGGCTGTGTTGAAGCCCAGGAAATAGGAGGGTGTAGGCAGAGGCCTACTGTCTTTGGAATGCAGAGACAGCAGGAGAGACTGCCATCCACACAGCAGGGGATCAGCTAGCGTTACTGAACCCCACTGAGACACGGGAGCAAGTATCTCTTTCCGTGTGGACGGCACTTCCGAGCTACAACTGGCTGTGTTGAAGCCCAGGAAATAGGAGGGTGTAGGCTGAGGCCTACTGTCTTTGGAATGCAGAGACAGCAGGAGAGACTGCCATCCACACAGCAGGGGATCAGCTAGCGTTACTGAACCCCACTGAGACACGGGAGCAAGTGTCTCTTTCCGTGTGGACGGCACTTCCGAGCTACAACTGGCTGTGTTGAAGCCCAGGAAATAGGAGGGTGTAGGCAGAGGCCTACTGTCTTTGGAATGTGGAGACAGCAGGAGAGACTGCCATCCACACAGCAGGGGATCAGCTGACGTTACTGAACCCCACTGAGACACGGGAGCAAGTGTCTCTTTCCGTGTGGACGGCACTTCCGTGCTACAACTGGCTGTGTTGAAGCCCAGGAAATAGGAGGGTGTAGGCAGAGGCCTACTGTATTTGGAATGTGGAGACAGCAGGAGAGACTGCCATCCACACAGCAGGGGATCAGCTGACGTTACTGAACCCCACTGAGACACGGGAGCAAGTATCTCTTTCCGTGTGGACGGCACTTCCGAGCTACAACTGGCTGTGTTGAAGCCCAGGAAATAGGAGGGTGTAGGCTGAGGCCTACTGTCTTTGGAATGCAGAGACAGCAGGAGAGACTGCCATCCACACAGCAGGGGATCAGCTAGCGTTACTGAACCCCACTGAGACACGGGAGCAAGTATCTCTTTCCGTGTGGACGGCACTTCCGAGCTACAACTGGCTGTGTTGAAGCCCAGGAAATAGGAGGGTGTAGGCAGAGGCCTACTGTCTTTGGAATGTGGAGACAGCAGGAGAGACTGCCATCCACACAGCAGGGGATCAGCTGACGTTACTGAACCCCACTGAGACACGGGAGCAAGTGTCTCTTTCCGTGTGGACGGCACTTCCGAGCTACAACTGGCTGTGTTGAAGCCCAGGAAATAGGAGGGTGTAGGCAGAGGCCTACTGTATTTGGAATGTGGAGACAGCAGGAGAGACTGCCATCCACACAGCAGGGGATAAGCTGACGTTACTGAACCCCACTGAGACACGGGAGCAAGTATCTCTTTCCGTGTGGACGGCACTTCCGAGCTACAACTGGCTGTGTTGAAGCCCAGGAAATAGGAGGGTGTAGGCAGAGGCCTACTGTCTTTGGAATGTGGAGACAGCAGGAGAGACTGCCATCCACACAGCAGGGGATCAGCTGACGTTACTGAACCCCACTGAGACACGGGAGCAAGTGTCTCTTTCCGTGTGGACGGCACTTCCGAGCTACAACTGGCTGTGTTGAAGCCCAGGAAATAGGAGGGTGTAGGCTGAGGCCTACTGTATTTGGAATGTGGAGACAGCAGGAGAGACTGCCATCCACACAGCAGGGGATCAGCTGACGTTACTGAACCCCACTGAGACACGGGAGCAAGTGTCTCTTTCCGTGTGGACGGCACTTCCGAGCTACAACTGGCTGTGTTGAAGCCCAGGAAATAGGAGGGTGTAGGCTGAGGCCTACTGTCTTTGGAATGCGGAGACAGCAGGAGAGACTGCCATCTCCACAGCAGGGGAACAGCTGGCAGTGCTGAACCCCACTAACACTCGAACGAATGTGTTTGGCTCTGTGGAGACGACACTTCTGAACACCAACTTACGCTGTTGGAGCCCAGGATTAGGCGTGGAGCAGGCTGGGGCCTACTTGATTTTGGCAGGTGAAGGCAGCAGGAGACTTGCCATCTCCACAGCAGGGGAACAGCTGGCAGTGCTGAACACCACTAACACTCGAACGAATGTGTTTGGCTCTGTGGAGACGACACTTCTGAACACCAACTGACGCTGTTGGAGCCCAGGATCAGGAATGGAGCAGGCTGGGGCCTACTGGATTTTGGCTGGTGTAGGCAGCAGGAGACTTGCCATCTCCACAGCAGGGGAACAGCTGGCAGTGCTGAACCCCACTAACACTCAAACGAATGTGTTTGGCTCTGTGGAGACGACACTTCTGAACACCAACTTACGCTGTTGGAGCCCAGGATTAGGCGTGGAGCAGGCTGGGGCCTACTTGATTTTGGCAGGTGAAGGCAGCAGGAGACTTGCCATCTCCACAGCAGGGGAACAGCTGGCAGTGCTGAACACCACTAACACTCGAACGAATGTGTTTGGCTCTGTGGAGACGACACTTCTGAACACCAACTGACGCTGTTGGAGCCCAGGATTACGCATGCCGCAGGCAGAGGCCAATGGGCAGCGGTTTTTATGGAGGTTGTTGACTACTACTGATTCTAACCATGCTCCACTTAGGCCTCTGGCTCCACTGTCTCTACTATTTACCCTGGCCTCCAACCCCGCCAGCTACATCTCTGAAGTGGCGTCAGCACAATCTACACTTGTTCCTGTGTTACTGGTGCTCAGTCCCGTCAGTTGATCCCCTGATGTTTGTCCGGCAAGTTCGCCAGCTCTGTCCTCATTCCCACTACTGGTTATGGGAATGTGGACAGAGCAGGAGACCTTGCCGGACACACATCAGGGGATAAACTGATGGGACTGAGCCACAGGAACACAGGAACAAGTGTAGATTGTGCTGACGCCACTTCAGAGATGTAGATGGCGGGGTTGGAGGCCAGGGGAAATAGTAGAGACAGTGGAGCCAGAGACCTAAGTTGGGCACGGTTAAAAATCAGTAGTGGTTTGAATGTTGATGGAGCTGGTGACTTTGCCGTCCACACAGCAGGGGATCAGCTGGTGTTACTGAACCCCACTAACACAGGAACTAGTGTGTTTCTCTGTGCAGACGACACATCTGAGCGACAACTGGCTGTGTTGAAGCACAGGGATTATAGTTCAGGTGGTAGAAAAATGAACACACCAGCAGACCTGGATACAGTTGCCAACCACTAATTTAGTCTGTAAGAGGAATGGCAAAGTCTTTGGAGATCCAGGCCTTGTTCATTTTCAGAAAAGTCAGCCGGTCAACATTATCGGAAGATAGTCGCGTGCGACGGTCTGTTAGTACACCACCTGCGGCACTAAAGACGCGTTCCGATAATACACTGGCAGCAGGGCAAGCCAGCACCTCCAATGCATACTGGCTAAGCTCTGGCCATGTATCCAGCTTAGAGACCCAAAACTTGAAGGGGGAAGAGCCATCTGGGAGTACAGCGACAGGGCAAGACATGTAGTCTGACACCATCTGACGGAAGCGTTGCCTCCTGCTGACTCGAGGCGTCGCTGATGGTGTAGACAATTGTGGTGGACACACAAAACTTTGCCACATTTGGGCCATAGTGGTCTTGCCTTGTGCTGCGGCGCTGCCTCTGCTCCCTCTTTGTGCAGAGTTTCCTCCACTGCCTCGACGCACAGAGCTGCTTTGTAAAGCACTAGCAACAATGCTGTCGGGTGGAATGGAAAACATTATGGACTGCACCAGTGACTCTTCGTACTCCCGCAGTTTACGCTCCCGGTTCAACATTGGTATGAGCCTTTGTATGCTGTCCCGGTAGCGAGGATCTAGGATGGTGTACACCCAATAATCAGCCGAGACGAGAATGTGGGCGATGCGGCGGTCGTTTCTCAGGCACTGCAGCATGAAATCAACCATGTGCTGCAGACTCCCAACTGCCAAAGAACCGCTGTCCCCTGTTTGAGGCGTGACCTCGGCCTGCTCTGCATCACCCCACCCTCGCTGTACATACTGAGTAGAGGTTTGTGTACCTCCCTCCTCTGGAGAGATGTCTTCCTCCTCCATCGACTCCTCCTCATCCTCCTCACAAAGTGTCCCCTGCCTAGGCCTTTGTGAGGAAACACGTAGCGCAGACTGTCCAGAAGCAGATGGCATTTGGGACTCCTCATCCTCCACCTCTTCCGAAACCTCATCCCTTAGTGCTTGCAGTGTTTGTTGAAGCAGGCAGATAAGGGGGACAGTCATGCTGACTAGTGCATCATCTGCACTCGCCATCCGTGTGGATTCATCGAAGGCACGCAAAACGAGGCAGATGTCCTTCATAGAGGCCCACTCAATGGTGCTGAAGTGTGAACGGCGCACAGTGCGACTTGTTTGCGCCTGATGCAGCTGGTACTCCATGACTGCTGCCTGCTGCTCACACAACCGCTCCAACATATGTAACGTTGAATTCCACCGGGTGGGTAGGTCACATATGATGCGATGTTCCGGAAGGGCAAATCGTCGCTGCAGAGCAGCGAGGTGCGATCTTGCCGTGCTGGAACGCCGCAAGTGAGCGCACTCTATGCGGACCTTGTGCAACAGTGCATCAAGATCCGGATAGTCCCTCAGAAAGCTCTGCACGACCAAGTTAAGCACATGTGCCAGACATGGGATGTGTGTGAGGTTGCCTAGGCCAAGAGCTGCCACCAGATTTCGGCCATTGTCACACACTACCAAGCCCGGCTGGAGATTCGCTGGCCCAAACCACACATCGCTCTCCAGCTTGATAGCATTCCAGAGCTCCTGCGCTGTGTGGCTTCGATTCCCCAAAGAAATTAATTTGAGTACAGCCTGTTGACGTTTGGCCACGGCTGTGCTCATATCGGTCGTAACAGGCTCTTGCTCTGCTGTTTCTGAGGAACTTGAGTAGGAGGAGGAGTCTATGTGTACAGACTGGAGTCCTGCAATCCGTGGCGTTGGAAGAACACGTACAGCGCCACTCTCCAGATCTGTACCCGGCTCCACAACATTGACCCAGTGGGCAGTGAGGGAAAGGTATCGTCCCTGTCCATGGTTACTGGTCCACGCATCGGTGGTCAGGTGGACCTTGCTACTAACGGCGTTTAGTAGCGCATGTTTTATTTTGCCCTCAACATGTTTCTGCAGGGCAGGGACGGCTCGCCTGCTGAAATAAAAGCGGCTGGGCACGTTGTATTGGGGGACTGCCAATGCCATTAAGTCCCGGAAGGTGTCAGTGTCCACCAGCCTGAATGACAGCATTTCAACTGCCAGAAGTTTGGCAATGCCAGCATTCAGAGACTGTGCTCGGGGATGGTTTGCCGAGTAAGGGCGCCTTTTATCCCATGCCTGTGCTACCGATGGCTGTGATGGATGGGAACGTGCTGCTATGGGTGGAATCTGACAGGGTCTCCGGACAACAGTGGCAGAGATTCTTCCTTGGCGATCCTGTGAGGAAGCCGAACCAGCAGTGCGTGAGCTGGAGGAAGAGGCCCCAACACGAACTGAAGAGGTGGTAGGTGGTGCTGTACGTTGGCCTACGTCTTCAGGGTGTCTCTGCAACTCCAACTCGTGCTTGGTGCGCACATGTTTCCACATATTTGTGGTATTGAGGTTGCTGACATTTCTCCCTCTTTTGACTATCTGATGACACAGCTTGCATTTGACAAAGTAAATGTCATCTGCAACTGTGTCAAAAAAGGACCACGCACTGCAACTCTTGGGAGCACCCGTTTTGCCTTTGGAATGAGGAATGCTCCTAACGGGTGCCGAAGTGGAGGGTACAGGCAATCAAGTCTTCCCCCTCCCTCTGCCTCCTGTTTTGGCCGGTAGGGGAATCTCTTCCTCCGAGCTGCTCCCACCACCTTCCTGTTCCTCACGCCATGATGGGTCAAGGACCTCATCATCTTCCCTCCCCTCTTCAAACAGCTGCTTCTCCGGGGTTGTCTCGCCAGCACCGTACGCACCAGAAAGTGGCAACTGAGTCTCGTCATCATCTGATGCGTACGGAGGTGTGCTGACCATAGGCACTGGCCCACTCGCCTCTTCAGATTCAGAGGGACAAAGAAGTTGCGCATCACTGCATACTCCCTCTTCTTCACATTCAGGAATGCTGCTTGGCTGGCCCCCTCTTTCCAAGCCAACAGATTCCGAGAACAGAAGTAGAGACTGTGATGGCTCCTGTCCATGTCTCTCTGACGGCCTGGGCACTTTGGCAGGTGGTGAAGAGACAGATGGTTGCTCTTCGGTGCTCTGGCCCTGAGAGGATGTGGAAGTAATTGAAGTTGATGCGTTAGCTGCCATCCATCCGACAACGGCTTCAATTTGTTCCTCCCGCAGCAGTGGGGTACGTTGAGGTCCTACAAAGCTGCGCATAAAGGACTGTTGCCTGCTAAAACTGGGGGATGCTGGTCCACTGGTGCCCGCAGCAGGCCCAGAATCCCCACGTCCTCTACCTGCAGAATCCCCACGTCCTCTCCCTGCAGAATCCCCACGTCCTCTCCCTGCTGAAACTCCACGCCCACGCCCACGTCCACGCGCCTTACTCCCTGCCTTCTTCATCTTGCCAGACTGCTTAAGATAGGCAGAAAAGTACAAAGGGGGGCCTTAGTGTGCTTATTCCTGAACAGCTGGTTACAGGTACAAGAAACACTAATTTTATGAAGTGTGTGTGTGTGGACTACACTTTAATAGGAGCTGATGTGGCCTACACAAGTTCCAAATGTAGTGTTTGGTGAACTTTTTTTGTGGTTTCTTTGTTGGAAACAAACTCAAAGTATGTGAACAAAGAATTGAAACTGATAGTATCACCAACTTTTTGGAGCTATTACAATGCAGGCAGGTAACCTACAATGCAAAAGATGAGGCTCCAAAAAAATTGGGTAATACTAATCTGGATGCGCCGGCAGGGCACAAGCCAGAAAAAAAGGCTCCTCTATCTACTCCTATATAGTGTTTGCAACCAACCAATGTTGATGGATACGGATGGATGCACACTAATAGGAGAAGAAAAAATGAGCTGCACTCAAAGACAAATATGTGTGAGGCAGTGACGCACGTTGAGCGTCCTACAACCAGATGTAGCTGCAGGACACTCTACTCTGTGTGAGCTGCACTCACACACAGTCAGAGACCTCTCAGACAGCCGTGAACAGTGCAGCTAAGTGGGCACTGGCACTGACAGGCTGCAGAAAGGCTCCGCTGTGTACTCCTATATAGTGTTTGCAACCACCGTAGATGGAGACGGATGGATGCACACTAATAGAAGAAAAAATGAGCTGCAATAAAAGAAAAATGTGTGAGGCAGTGACACGCTGAGCGTCCTACAACCAGACGTAGCTGCAGGACACACTACTCAGCGTGAGCTGCACTCACACACAGTCAGAGACCTCTCAGACAGCCGTGAACAGTGCAGCAAAGTGGACACTAGCACTGAAAGGCTGCAGAAAGGCTCCGCTGTCTACTACTAGTGTTTGCAACCAACGTATATGGATACGGATGGAAGCACACTAGATTGAAATTATGTAAAAAATGCAGCTCAAAAATTAAAAGATGTATGAGGCAGCAGTGATCACACTGGGTGGCCTACAGCCTGACGTGGCTGCAGGACCCACTCCACAGCGTGAGCTGCACTCACACAGCCCTTGCAGACAGCTATTAAAACAGCGCTGCTGGGCTAAAAAAATGCTACTGTGGTGGATTATGTAGCCTGGGTAGAGCAATAGATATGTTTGATGATCGCTATTTCTAACTGTCCCTCACAGTCTTCAACAGCAACCTGTCCCTAACTGAATTCACAGCAGAGTGAACCAGAAATGGCGGCTGCAGCGCTTTTTATAGTGCATCATGACATCATTTCGGCAGCCAATCACAGCCATGCCAATAGTTAACATGCCTACATGCCTAACAGGATGTGCCCACACTTCGGAGGATTCCCATTGGCTTAATCAAAGCAAGCAGGCTCATAGCATGATGGGAACTTCCGATTCCGATTCCGGAATCCGATATGACAAAAGTATCGGAAGTCAGTATCGGAATTCCGATACCGCTAATATCGGCTGATACCCGATACTTGCGGTATCGGAATGCTCAACACTAGTAGGGAAACATATAGTATAGTCACAGTGTGCCAGAAGAACAGGGGAGCATGAAAAGCAGATATACAAACGCAATGAATAAATTCAAGCACAGTGTACCTATAGTGTCCCCCTTATTTCCTTATAGAGTGTAAGTTTGCGAGCAGGGCCCTCACTCCACCTCTAACTGTTGAACTATGTGTTACTTTCTGATGTTCTTGTCAGTTCATGTCCCACTTAATTGTAAAGTGCTGTGGAATGTTATTCACTATATAAATAAAATTATTATTGTTATAATTCTTCCACACAAACACTCTTTAAATCCTGAGGATTCTGTTGGCTCCTTCATTGAACTCTGAGCTTTAGTTCCTTCCATACATTTTCTATTGGATTCAAGTCCGGTGATGGGCTGGGCCATTCTAGCATCTTTATTTTGTTTCTCTGAAACCAATTGAGAATTTCCTTGGCTGAGTGTTTGGGATCATTGTATTGCTGAAATGTCCACCCTCAATTCATCTTCATCATCCTGGTAGATGGCAGCAGATTTTTATCAAGAATGTCTCAGTACATTTGTCCATTCATCCTTCCTTCAATTAAATGAAATTTGCCAGTGCTGTATGTTGAAAAACAGCTCCACACCTTGATGTGTCCACCTCCAAACTTCACTGTTGGTATGCTTTTTTGGGGGTGATATGCAGTGCCTTTAGACCTCCAAACATGGTGTGTAGTATGGCATCCAAAGAGTGAATTCAATGTTGGTCACTTCTGTCCAGACTATATTCTCCCTGTATATCACAATCTTGTCTAAATGTTGTTAAGCAAACTTTAAACGTGCTTGAACATGCTTTTTGTTCAGTAATGGAGTGTTGCATGGTGAGCGTGCATACAGACCATGGAGGCTGAGTGCATTACTTATGGTTTTCCTTGAAATACTTGTACATGCTGATTCCAGGTCTTTCTGTAGCTCTCCACAGGTCACCTAAAAAGTCTGCCCCTTTATTTCCTTACTTTCTGATTACTTTCATAAAATGTTTCTGTACATCAATGAATAATGCATGCACAAATTGTAGGACTTTTAACTGAAGATCTTTCAGCAAGAACCTGGACTTGTAAAATATATAGAGCCACTAATGCATGTAAGCTTGTATCTGTGATGTAAGACATCATAATTACTAGTAACATTCAATCTGATTAAACCACAATATCCTTCTTAGAACCAATTGTAAGTGGAAATGGAGAAAAATAACACAATTACCAGAAGTATTTAGAAATGTAAAAAAAATTGTTTAAAATAAATATGTTAAAATTGATGCAGCAAGAACAGAATCCAGCAAGGCTAATAATATTGGAAACACAAGCTATACAGAATCCACAAAACAAATTTGTAAGAGGTTAAATCTATGAGCTGATCTATCTACTGTATCTATCTATTGCAATAACTAGATATCTTACATGTCACAAGGGGTGATAATAATTTGTCTTCCGGAATGATGATGGCCATCAAATGACCTGATCTATGAAACACTAATGGCACTGCTCATATACCATAATTGTCTGCGAGGGAAACAGTGTCATGATCCAGGCTGGATCTGACAAGTTAAATGGACAAATTGAACTTTTTTCCTTTGGCTGTGTGCCAAAGTGGTGTGATTGACACCTGGTGGCCATTAGAATTATTGCACTGTGGTGTCGTTTGTTCTAAGTTGCCCCGGTGGTGGTGAGCGGTAGCGCACTTTAGTTTCTTTGATTAAGTGCACGTAATTATAAAACAGGTGTTATGCTCTATAAAAGAGTGTCAGGTGTATCAATCACTGTGGGTGATAGGTCTTCAGTTAGTCATTCACAAGTAAGCCTGGGTGAAAGATGGAGCTGAACAAGAGTCCTGGGCAGCCTAGCCAGAGGGGTTGAGTCAGCTATGGAGTCTGCAAGGAGTGCTGGCATGGATTGGTGAAGTTCAACAATGGTGTCTGGAAGAAGGGCTGGCATAGCGAGGTGAAGTCGCAGTTTATGGTGTCGGCCGGGAGTGCTTGCATGGCTTGGTGGAGTGGCGACTATGGTGAGAGTTGCGCTCAGCATGCTGGACTTGGTTGCTGAAAACTGGACTCAAGCATGCTGGACTTGTTGGCAGATAAGTTGGACTCAAGCATGCTCGACTTTTTGGCAGAAGCTGGACTCATCTTTGGGACTCTGTTTACTGGGCAGCTACAACTGGTGGTGGACTCTGCTCCAAGGCTGCACTATGGTGATGGATCCGGTTATGGTGATGGATCCGGTTGGAGGAGAAGATGCACGCAGGTGGTGGGCTCTGTTGCTAGGAGCGTAAGCAACAGAGCAAAGCTAAGTGGTGTTTCCCCTGTATTGTCATTTTTCCTCATGTGTGTTTCGTGCAGTGGTGGGATTAATTTCCGCACCGACCAATTCCCTAGTGAGGGTTTAGGTGCAGGGCGAGTCAGGGTTTTAAGGTTCCTGTTCGTCGCCCGGTGTGGAACCGGCATAGGGAACATTAGGAGTGCAGGGACACTGGCTCAGGGGAGTGCAGGAGGTCTCCACTTCCCCGTTTCCCTATCGCAGGGCCCTCCATTGTTAATGTTACCCAGGTTTCCCCTTTATTATTTAAATTTGACTTACTGGAGGCGGGGTTTCCAGATTTACGTGTAATACCTAAATTCACCTGTTGGAGGCGGTGTATCCAGCTGCACGTCTTATTATTTAAATTCGCCCCACTGGAGGCGCTGTATCCAGGGTCACGTGTGTCATATGGGTTCGCCTTGCGGTACTCGCTGCGTCCAGACACACGTGACCATGACAAACAGACCTTTAATATAAAAACAGAAGGTGACACATACAACTTTTGGTTACAAAATAATTTGTGTATCAAAGATCTTGATGGCATAACATATAAGTATCTAAAACAGGGGACATAATCTTCGTTCCTCCGGTTACAGTGATTCTCCTACTTCCAGCAGTGGCTGTTAGGACACGGTTGAAGCAAGCTGCTGGAGTCCCAAAGGTTGCAGACCTTTGTCCTTGGCACAAGTGGCCACAGCGGCCTCTGTGGCTTTTTCTCCATGTACAATCCTATTCTCAGGGCCGTATTTAGAGTTTATGCTGCCCTAGGCACTGTTCGTACTGCCTCCCCCCATTGGCGAGTATGACTAATGCACACACAGTCAGCAGTGACTTAGGCTACTTTCACATCAGCGATTTTTGTCATTCGCGGCAGATCCGGCAGTTTTTCCGCATCTGCAGCGTAACAAATCACTTACGGCAACACTGCATCTTGCCTCATTCATTCCGTATGGGACTTGCGGACATGTGCGGCAGTTGCGGCTTTGCCGCGATCTGGCAAATGCGGTACTTGCAGCAACGGAAAAAAAACCCTGCTAGCAGTGTTTTTTTGTCTCATCGCAAGTGCAAAACCACAAGTGCCGCCAGAGGTGTATCTAGGCCTTCTGGCACCCGGGGCAAGAACTTGGTTCGGCGCCCCCCCCCCCGCACACATGCAATTTGCACACTTAGTCATGTACCAACGAGCTGCTCTCCCTATTGCTCTCAATGTCCAGTGAAAAACTCAAAGAAGGAGGAAGAAAAGCTCGTTGTCACAGGACCAAAAGTATGAAAGTCACATATGAGTGAAGTGTCCATGTGATGAGTACTGGAATCTGCAGAACTAAGTCCTGACATTGCAGGGTTCTGAATTCTCACAACGAATGCACTGCACACTTTTAGGATTCTCCCTTACCGGTGGCAAGAGTACAGGGTCATGTCATCACAAGCATGTGATTTAAATACTTCTGTCCACATTCCGACTAGGCATGCACGGCCTCGCTCTGTTCATTATCATTGAGTGAGGCCACACATGTCTAGTCAGCATGTGACTGCATGTATGTAAATTACCGGCATGAGAGAATTCTGACAGCGTTCAGTGAGCACTGTGAGAATTCAGAAGTCTGCAGTCACATAGAATGACAGCAGACTCAGCACAAACATGGAGAACCCCTTTAATGCTCCTAACATAAATAAAAGCATGAGAATAAGTCAGTATCACAAATAAAATTTACATCCAGGTACCTTATAGATGATGTTGTCTCTTTAGTCATCTTCCTTCCTTTCTTCTTCTTGTCCAGACCCCATGATGAGTTTTCTCATCCGCAGCCGTCTCTGCAGACTTCCATCTTCTCCGGTCTTCTGCACCAATTCTCCACGCGATGCCCTTAAAGATAGAAGTGTCATTATAATGCTCCTGAATAAAAATATCTGTAATATACTGTTTATCGGTCGTCCATGACAGCACCACCTGAGAGAGGGTATCCGCCCTTTAGGAACAGGAAACCTACAGATACAAAAGGGTGGCACCTCTCCCACGCAACAGTTGGTTTCCTGTTCCTAGAGGACAGGACTCCCTACAGATCGTCCGTCATGGAGTCGTCATTGATTCCCAGGCCAGCTGACCGACCCAGGTAGCGGGGGGATCTCCTACCTCGGTCAGTGCGGGGTCCCTGGAAGCGCCACGGTGGGGCCAGGTAGGTCACCACGGCAGTGGTCGGAGCAGGTGGAGCAGAGGGTCCGGTGGACACCGCCTCCAGAACGCCAGCACCGGGTCTAGGGCACCGTAGGAACCCCCCACGGCTACTGCTAGTTGTGTTGTTAGGTTCAGGGGTCTGCAGTCTGATAGTTGCCAACTTCTCCGGTTTTCTGGACTTAGCTGCTATTTTTGTGTCTGCCTCCTACGGTGACTCGTTCATAACAGTCCTGCTTTTAAGATTGGGGATAAGGTTTGGTTGTCGTCTAGGAACATTTAACTTAAAAGTCCCGTCGGCAAAGTTGGGTCCAAAGATAATTGGTCCATATGTGATCCTGGAGGTGGTCAATCCTGTGGCATTTAGGTTAAAGCTTCCTCCATCCCCTCGCATCCCTAACGTATTCCATAAATCGCTCTTAAAGGAGTCTGTGCCTTCTGCATTGTCTGCCTCATTAACGCCTCCTCTGATTTCAGTAGACGGTGGCCTGGAATATGAGGTTCAGAGGGTTGTGGATTCTCGGAGGGTCTGTAATTCACTTCACTACCTCATCCACTGGATGGGATACGGACCAGAAGAGAGATCCTGGGTCCCTGCTTGAGATGTGAAGGCCAATCAGTTAGTCAGGGCCTTCCATCTAAATTTTCCTGGGAAGCCTGGGGGTCCGGTGGCCTCCCTAGAAGAGGTGGTACTGTTACGGTTCCACCCCTCAGGGTGTCTGGGATGCAGTTACTGACAGCTCGGCCATCCAAACCGGTACTGGGGCGTGCTGAAGCTGTAAGTACTTTGACTGACAGCATGGCCATCCAGTCTGGTTCAGGGGCATGCTGAGTTGTCAGTGTGTTTATAGACGGCTCGACTAGCCAATCTATGACTGGGAAGCATTGGCAGTCTCCAGGTGTTCATTATCCCGGGTAAATGCCATGCCTACGTAACTGAGGAGCTTCCCCTAGACCACTGCCAGATGTACATTCATCTTGTGAGGTTTGTACTTTGTGCTCCTTGTGCCTTGAGTTCTATATGCTTGATCTGTTGCCTGACCTTGGACTTTGTTCTGACTATCGGCCTGTTTAACCCCTTCAGTTCTGATCCGTTACCCTCCTGGTACTCTGACCTTGGAACGTTACCCTACTACGCTTTTGTCTCTTCCTTCTGTTTATGACGTACCTTCCTGGCTTCTGACCTTGGCCGTGAGAAGTGACTAGCATCACAATCTTACTCTGCTTGCCTGCATCTGTTGGAAATCCCCTCAGGCCACCCCACTACCCATTACTAGGGGTCAGCTGCCATCTACCCAAGATCAGTCCTGGAGTAGCACCTGGACCACTTCCATTGTCTCTCCTCGGATCTTGGTGTCGTTAGCTGCTGCATATCCATGGTCAGGTTGGGTGAGGCTCCTATTCAAGCCCCTCCAGGTCTTCCTTGGGCTTCGATACAGTGGTTCCACCACCCAGCCCGTTACAATGATCTAGTGGCACCAAAAGTTCCAGGAATTAACAAGACTGTCAGTGTCACGTGTCACTCGCAACAAAGATGTGGCGTCACCCAGCGGACCAAGTAAGGATAGAGGTGAAAGAAACCGGCTATGATGTTCCAATTGGGGACAGAAATGGATAAACCTTTGTTTTTGGTGAAATTATGTTTTCTGCATTAGCAAACATTTCTTATTCAATTACATTTTACATGTTACATTTCATAATTACCCAATGACTAATGAGAAGTACTTTGCTATGTCAAAGATCAACATGTTCCTCGAAATTGTAATGTGGATGCTTTCTTCTAGTAATAGCTTTTGAGTGAACGAAATATATTAAGAAGCTTTAAACTGTTTCCCTTCCCATTCCTAGCAAGTAAATGACTTTTTTTATGTATGTCATAAATAAATTACAGAGATAAATGCAGATAGTCTGTGGTGATTCCTGATGGGCTTTTTCCTCTCAGTAATTAATGTTGAAACAAAGTATAATTGAGGCAATGGAAATCCATCTTTTCACACCATTGCTACCAATTCAGTCCCTAAACTTTTGAAAAAGAGTTGCTGTAATTAGAGATGGGCGAACCTAGAGTCCGTGCACAGATCCCGAACTCGGACTTCTCCCAGAAGTCCGTGTTATTATTAGGGTTCGGCAGCCTGAACAAAGCTTGCTGAAAGGCTGCAGAGCAGCCAATCAACAAGCTTTTCCTGTGTAAATACTTACGGCCCCATCACAGCCATGTCAAGTATTGATTAGCCATCCCATCGTGATAAGAACAAAAAAAAAAACGTGCTGTCTCTTCTATTCTTCATAACCAGTGCAGATAAAGCTGACAGCTGCGGGCTGGAGCTCTCTGCATTATCTTGGCTTGTTATCAAAAACAGATGAGTCCTCCCTCTTTTTTAAAAGTATATAAATAAATAATCCCCCCATTTTTGATAACCAGCTGAGCTAAAACAGACAGCTGGTTGCTGTCATTCTCCACCTGGGAAGGTGCCATGGATATTTGCTCTCCCAGGCTTTAAAAAACTGCCCACGGACACAGCAGAAAAGGTGCACCCATTAGATGCACCAATTCTGTCACTTTGCCTGGCTCTTCCCACTTGCCCCGGTGCTGTTGAAAGTGAGGTAGTAGTTTTGGGGTTTAAGTCAGCTGTTTATGTCCGCTGACACCAAGCCCAGGGATTAGTAATGGAGAGGTGTCTATAAGACACCCCCAATACTAACCTCATTATCAAAAGTAAGAAAAACACACACACAGAAAAAAGACTTTTAATTGAACAAAACACTGCCCCACAGTTACCTTCTTTTACCCATTTATTAATGTAAAAAGAAAAAAAATCTAATTTATAATCATCTGTATGTCGATAATCATTTTATGTTAATGTCCCATGTTGATCATCAACTCTGCTACATCTGGTTGCATTGCTGAGCAGTGACAAATGTTACCGCTCTGCCCGGCAACCAGCTCACACTGAGCTGAGTGTGAGAACGCGTCTGCGTATTATCGTCTGTGACGTTTCTGATGTCACCACTCAGCAATGTAACCAGATGTAACAGAGTTGAAGATCATCACGGGACATCAGCATTATGGTTTATCAGTGGACAGGTGAGTATAACTTTGATTTTTATGTTAATAAATGGGAAAAAGGGGGAATTTGTCAGGAAATATTTTGTTAAACTAAAGGACATTGGACATATCCATACTTCCCTGTGACCTGGGTCTTATTGACCAGCGACGTATGGATACGTCCCGGCAATTTTGCGGGCACACAACCCGTGTGAATGCCGCCAGGTGTCAGCTGATCCTGATGTCTAACACCCAGCACTCAGTGGCAGGAGTGATCCTGCACCACTCATGGCACTTTAACCCCTGTAGTGCTGCGGTAGCACACGTATGCAATGAAGAAGCAGTGACCCATAAAGTTCAAACACAAAGTCTCTTTAATCTGTTTCCTCACAGCATTAAAGTCCAATCCACACCCAACTGCATATCATTAGTGTTCAGTTCACACCGACTCATAGCACTACACGGTACACGGAATCCTTTAGACTGCAGGCACTACACACGCTAAACCTCCTATGACTAGTTCTCTTGGGTGTCCTGCACCGCTGTATCACAGTCTCTACTCACAGCTGTACACAGTCCTCGATATCCTCCGGGTCGCAGACGGGCACCATATCCACCTGTTTGCAGCCATTAAACTCGCTAGTCCTTTATTCAGGCACAGGATATCCACCTCCGGTTCACCTCCGAACACAGGATATCCACATCCGAGACCAGTCACGGTGGACGGCAGCACCACTGTGCACACTGTGGGTGCCAGGCCTATTGGCTCCGCTCTCTCCTGTGCTCTCCACAGCAACAAGCACCAACTCACTCTGGCCCTGACACACCTGAGACTCCTCAGACTCACTAAGACCTCTCCTGCAGGGCTTTTAACATAAGAACCTGTGGCCTTCTGCCACATGGAAAACCTGGACCGGAAATTAAACGGACTGCACCACTGACATGCTGCAGTCAGTTTCAAAACATACATTTCAGAGCAGGTTTTCCATACATCTGTCTTGGACCATGGGATGTCCAGTACTAACAATTACTTTTATTACTTCCAGTCTGCATTGCAGTCACACCTACGCCCGCGACTGCTATGCACACCTATGACTTTCATACACCTCAGTGCATATCCTGGGGAGACTACAAAGCGACCCCCACCTGTGACATCGGTCACTGCTTCACCATTGCAATTCCAGCTATGTCTGTGATCGCAATGCATTCCCATAGCCTCAATTCCTCTATGTGAGTATCATGGGGAGAACAAACAGCGCCCTCTAGCTGTAACAGGGGTCACTGCCTCACAGCCCTTAAATGTTAAAGTTTGATGGCAGCATTTCGGGAGCAGATAGAGGGAAGACAGCCCCTCTGCCCTTGGATCGGAGACCCCATGACATCAGCGCAGGGTCCTGACCGTTGCCATGGTAACCCAATGTCATCATGACAGCATCCGGGTCACCAGAGCTAGCAAAGTTGCTTGATCATGCTCAGAGCATAATCAGTAACTTTGCCAGTGCTGCAATGAGAGTTTGCATAGCATAGGGATGCTCCTGCATCCCCATGCTATAGAAGTGATCAGCCTGAAAAAAATGAAAGTCCCATAGTGGGACAAAGTAAAAAAAAGTTTTTCAAAAATTGTAAAAATAAAAATAAAAAAAATACAGTGGGGCAAAAAAGTATTTAGTCAGTCAGCAATAGTGCAAGTTCCACCACTTAAAAAGATGAGAGGCGTCTGTAATTTACATCATAGGTAGACCTCAACTATGGGAGACAAACTGAGAAAAAAAAATCCAGAAAATCACATTGTCTGTTTTTTTTTTCATTTTATTTGCATATTATGGTGGAAAATAAGTATTTGGTCAGAAACAAGCAATCAAGATTTCTGGCTCTCACAGACCTGTAACTTCTTCTTTAAGAGTCTCCTCTTTCCTCCACTCATTACCTGTAGTAATGGCACCTGTTTAAACTTGTTATCAGTATAAAAAGACACCTGTGCACACCCTCAAACAGTCTGACTCCAAACTCCACTATGGTAAAGACCAAAGAGCTGTCAAAGGACACCAGAAACAAAATTGTAGCCCTGCACCAGGCTGGGAAGACTGAATCTGCAATAGCCAACCAGCTTGGAGTGAAGAAATCAACTGTGGGAGCAATAATTAGAAAATGGAAGACATACAAGACCACTGATAATCTCCCTCGATCTGGTGCTCCACGCAAAATCCCACCCCGTGGGGTCAGAATGATCACAAGAACGGTGAGCAAAAATCCCAGAACCACGCGGGGGGACCTAGTGAATGAACTGCAGAGAGCTGGGACCAATGTAACAAGGCCTACCATAAGTAACACACTACGCCACCATGGACTCAGATCCTGCAGTGCCAGACGTGTCCCACTGCTTAAGCCTGTACATGTCCGGGCCCGTCTGAAGTTTGCTAGAGAGCATTTGGATGATCCAGAGGAGTTTTGGGAGAATGTCCTATGGTCTGATGAAACCAAACTGGAACTGTTTGGTAGAAACACAACTTGTCGTGTTTGGAGGACAAAGAATACTGAGTTGCATCCATCAAACACCATACCTACTGTAAAGCATGGTGGTGGAAACATCATGCTTTGGGGCTGTTTCTCTGCAAAGGGGCCAGGACGACTGATCCGGGTACATGAAAGAATGAATGGGGCCATGTATCGTGAGATTTTGAGTGCAAACCTCCTTCCATCAGCAAGGGCATTGATGATGAAACGTGGCTGGGTCTTTCAACATGACAATGATCCAAAGCACACCACCAGGGCAACAAAGGAGTGGCTTCGTAAGAAGCATTTCAAGGTCCTGGAGTGGCCTAGCCAGTCTCCAGATCTCAACCCTATAGAAAACCTTTGGAGGGAGTTGAAAGTCCGTGTTGCCAAGCGAAAAGCCAAAAACATCACTGCTCTAGAGGAGATCTGCATGGAGGAATGGGCCAACATACCAACAACAGTGTGTGGCAACCTTGTGAAGACTTACAGAAAACGTTTGACCTCTGTCATTGCCAACAAAGGATATATCACAAAGTATTGAGATGAAATTTTGTTTCTGACCAAATACTTATTTTCCACCATAATATGCAAATAAAATGAAAAAAAAACAGACAATGTGATTTTCTGGATTTTTTTTTTCTCAGTTTGTCTCCCATAGTTGAGGTCTACCTATGATGTAAATTACAGACGCCTCTCATCTTTTTAAGTGGTGGAACTTGCACTATTGCTGACTGACTAAATACTTTTTTGCCCCACTGTATATATATTGCAACCATAAATAAAAATTTTTATGAAAAAAATATCAACAATGAAAGAACACATATTTAGTGTCGTCACGTCTGTAACCATCGAACCTATGATACTGTCATAGTAATTAACCCCTTTAGTGAACAACATAACAAATAAATAAAAACAAGGCAAAAACAATGCTTTATCATCATACCGCCGAACAAAAAATGGAATAAAACGTGAAAACAGCGAATATAAATAAACATGGTACCACTGAAATCATCATCTTGCCCTGCAAAAAACAAACCATCACACAGCTCCATCTGCGGAAAAATAAAAAAGTTATAAATTATACCGTAGTTCTCAGAATAAAGGGATTAAAAATAACTATTTTCTCTATAAAATAGTATTTATTATGTAAATGCGCCAAAACATAAAAAAATATAACTGTGGTATCGTTGTAATCATACTGACCTGAAGAATAAAACGGCTGTTTTTTGTTCATTCTGCCTTCTAAAAATTGGTATAGAACGCGATCACAAACTGTCATGTGTCTGAAAATGGTACCAATAAAAACATCAACTCGTCCTGCAAAAAACAAGCACTCACCTGTGGGCCGAAATATGGAAAAATGTTAGACCTCAAAATATGGTGATGAAAAAAATTATTTTTTGCAATAAAACTCGTCTTTTAGTGCGTGACAGCAGCCAAACATAAAAACTATATAAATCTGGTATCACTGTAATCACACGGACCCGAAGAACAAAGTTGATTAATCCTACGGCAAGCGGAATGGCATAAAAAATAAATAACGTAAAACCAATTCTTCACCTGCTGTCTTGTTCATTCTGCTTCCCAAAGATCGCAGTAAGATTTATAACACATAAATGTCCACTTAGAAATGAAGGACAAAAAGAACTCAATATTCATAAAGAACACATAAATGCGGAGGAAAAATAAACCACCACAGCCAGAATATATTCCAAATAAAAAATATATGCCTTTATTAAATCACTTTAAAAATAAAAAGAAATCAAAAATTCTGCTGTGTTCAAATACACAGGGACCAAGGTTACTAAAGTGCTATTAATAGACAAAAACCAGAGCTATCCGTCCACATTTGGATACAACAATTGAAAGAGCAGCAATATTAAATATAATGTCTGATACTGATGAAATACCAAAAAGTGCAGATACAAAGTGCTAAGATTCAGACAAAATAATGGGGAAAACTAGGGTATTTTCCAAGAAATTAGTTCTAAACCAAATATAATTCCATAATAGCATCAACGGTAAATCTTAATGTAACAACAGCACTGTGCTAGTGAAATACCAAAAAGTGCAGATATAAAGTGCTTAGTGCAGTGATTCAAACAAAATCATGGAATACATAAGAAAGCTTTCAAAGTGATGGATACTAGATCAAATATAGCTCCATAGTAGCACTAATAATAAATCCTAATGTAGCAACAGCACTATAATTAAAGTATGTGCAAAAAATAACAGCCTACTAATGATAAAGCATTACACTCTCTCACTACAGCCAGCGGATAGAACCAAAATAAGGCTAGATTTGTTCGAACAAGAAAAAAGGGAGAGATAAATAAGCAGGACGCACTTACAGTGTTATATGACTGGTAACCTTGCCATCCCCGCCTCCCCAACGCACGTTTCGTAAACTTCCTCAGGAGGTGTGTGTTGGGGGAGGGATTCGCCTTGGTTTTTTATATGCAGGTTGTCAAATTACCTTAAAGGTGGTGGGCATGATCAAGGTGAAAATCATACACCAGTGGTCGCTGGGTTGTCCCGTGCTGTTGGCGCGTGTGGCGTTGACCCGGCACTCCACAGAGCTCTTCCGGTCCACAGCTGTGGAATGCAAGCACATGAATCCATCAGAGAGAAAGAGCATGCGCAGTGCGGTCGCTGGCACCGTGTTCCCAAAGGGCTGAGGCCAGGCGAGCAGTGCACGCGCACGGGGGACAAGGTGGATGAAGTGATGCAATAAATTTAAAGGTGTATAGACTCTATAATGAGAATGTATGTAAGTATATGTAAGTGTACCAGTGTGAATAAAAATGTGAGCGGGGATGAAAATGAGAGACAAACAATGAAGACATGGATGAGAATAAGATGAGAAAGATGTGTAAAATAGAAAAGCAATAAGTAGAAGAGTGTAATTAGTGAATAGCAACCTTATGATATTAGGTACAGAAATCAAGTTAAAATAAGAGAATAAAATGTTAGGTGGATATACGAAGGGTGAATGGAAAATAAAATGAGTGTGTGGTAAAAAGGACCACCATTATTATAAAATGAACAAATTATGTGAAGAGATGCCAGCAGTAGAAGAGCTCACAAGTGATAAGGAGCCACGTCCATCCTGAACTTAAAAAAGTAATTAAATAATTCACTTGTCCACAGGTAATAGATAGAAAAGTCACTACGTGACATAATACATGTGTTAATATCCACTGTAGCTAAATAAATGAAATCCATATATATGATGAGTAGAAGAGTATAAGACACACCATCCATCCTTGATGGGAACACGAATATGGAGACGATCATTGGTGAAAATTCATCCAGAATTTGCTGTACAGATGGAAAATGGACATCAGAGTGAAATCACCGGAAGGTAAATGGACACCTAAATGTTGTGAGTTCATTTTTCCCTTCACCATTGAGGTCTGATGAACTCCCTCCTCCTGTGAAGGAAGGTAGTGAGGCTGATTACCAAACACATGGGCAGCTAGATGATGACTGGGTGGCTGGAATTGAGGACTGGATATAAGGCTGCCGACGCCCTTCTTCCTGGCTGGTGATTTTCTTGCTGGATTCTTGGAGACCAGTCTGATTCCTGCATCTCAAAGCTAAGTTTTTCTGCTCTGCTTTGTACTCTTCTGTTTTGTTTTTGTTTTGCCTTGTTTTTTGGGGAGTTCTGCCATCCCCGGCCGGGGGTGAGCTGAACTCCATTTTTGTCTCTGATCTATTGATATTTTGCTCTGTCTTTAGAATATAC
This sequence comes from Dendrobates tinctorius, assembly GCF_039654945.1. Taxonomy (NCBI): domain Eukaryota; kingdom Metazoa; phylum Chordata; class Amphibia; order Anura; family Dendrobatidae; genus Dendrobates; species Dendrobates tinctorius. Next base: position 13,004,517 of record NW_027361751.1, on the reverse strand, counting down.
CTGTGTGCTGATATAGTCTTTTGAAGCCTAGCGACTTCAGGGCCTGTTTTTCCTATCAGTCGGTTGGCTCATTTTGATAGGGTTTTTGCGCATGGCAGACAGCAGCTTTCCTATCCTGTCCAATGTAGTTAGCTTGGGCCCCATCATTTGCTCAACCTATCTTTCTATCTGTGTTAGTGTTTTCATCTTGCTTCACCGTCAGTATATGTTGGGGGCTGCCTATTGCTTTGGGGTCTGCTCTGGGGCAGTTTAGTTTTTCCCCTTTCTGTCTTTAGGCTATATAGTTCTCTGGCTGTGATCGAGGGGTCTAGGGCACCGTAGGAACCCCCCACGGCTACTGCTAGTTGTTGTGGATAGGTTCAGGGGTCTGCAATCCGATAGCTGCCAACCTCTCTGGTTTTTCTGGACTTAGCTGGTATTTTGTTTTTTCCTCCTTCGGTGACTCATCATAACACCTAAAGATAAAAGACAATAATCAGACTGATAGAATAATATATACATTTTATGTATATGAAAAAGGAAAAACCAGAATGAAAGTAAATAAAACCCCAAATTAAAAACAGTGTAAAAGAAAAAAACAAAACAGACAAAAAATCAAGACGCAAAATCCTCCCCTAAAAAACATGTGGACTACCCTAAAGAAAGGAACCAAATCCATAATTTTCATTACGACCAAACAGGGTAACCGTATTTAAGCGGTAAATCCAACAGCTCTCAACACTGGCAAGAGCCTTAGAGAGATTGCAACCCCATGGACCAAGAGAGACCTGATCAATTGCCCTAATTAATTGCTTACTTGCATCACTTGTGGACTTCCTGAAAATGCTTAGGTAGAGTTTTAAGTGAGGTTAAATCCTGGGTGGTTTTAGCCTTTTCTATGTCTCGGACATGTTCCCTTGTTCTGATCTTCAGTTCCCGTGTGGTCATCCCAATATATATTTTTGAACATGGACATAGTAAATCACCCCTTTTGAAGAGCATGTTAAGCAGTGATGAATTTTATAGGTACGTCTCCTTACAGAAGTGGAAAAATCCTTGCTCTTTATTAAATTCTTGCAAGTCTTCCAAAATGTGCACGGAAAAAACCCCTGTAAAGATTCATTTTTAGATTGAGTATTCTTCAGTCCAGGAGAATAATGACTTACAAGTACATCCTTAAGATTGTGCAATCTTATAGCTGTAATCAATGGTTTATCAGGAAGAGAGTTTTTGAAGACTGAATCAGTGAGGTGAATACCCCAATTCTTCTTAATGATATCTGTAAGGGCCTTCCACTGACTGCTGTATGGAGTGATCAGTCGTATTTGTGGGTCAATGGCATGGGGATCTTTATTTTTGATCATATATAAGAGATCACTCCGAGATAAAGAACATGCACGTTTATACCCGCGGTGTATTTGTCTATGACTGTAGCAGCATTCGAGAAAACAAGAGTAAAGATCCTTTGCCTGATGCTTAAAGGACCCATCTGTCGAAAAGATACAGTGAATCCTGAGATGTTGACCAATCGGTATGCTATTGATTGTTGAGGGAAGATGAGATGAACTGGCGTGTTGTAGATTATTTGTCGCGGTGGGTTTTCTGTACACGTCAGTCTCAATAAGGCCCTGTTGGGAAACCCGAATACTGATATCAAAAAAACTAAGTTGCCGTCCATAAGTAAATGTTAGTCTAATATTGCAATCATTTTGATTCAAAGTGATGACAAATTTATTCAGATGCTCTACAGTGTCCTTCCAAATAAACAAAATATCGTAAATATAGCAGATCCAGTGATGTACTTTATCGATCCGCTCAATCGGGTTGCTGAGAAAAATTTCCCACTCCCATGTGGCAAAGAAAAGATTTGCATAGGACGGAGCACAGGTCGCTCCCATTGCAGTCCCCTGCAGCTAGAGAAAAATCTGATCCTTAAATAAGAAACAATTATGGGTGAGTACAAATTTCAAGAGTTGCAAAATAAATTCAGAGAGTGATGGATCAAAATTTCCTGCTGCAAGGAACCATGAAACGTCACTGAATCCATACTCATGCTCGATGGAAGCATAAAAGCTTTCAACGTCAGCAGTGACGATAAGCATGTTGTCATGAACTTATAATACATCAAAACTGCGGAGAACCGCAGTAGTGTCTTTAACAAACGAAGGCAGAGTAGTCAGCAACGGTTTTAAATAGAAATCCACTATTAAGCAGGCCAGTTCACAAATGCCCTCATTACCGGATACGATCGGTCTACTCGGGAGACTGATTGGGTCTTTATGAATTTTTGGAACTAAGTAGAAGGTAGACATGAGGTTTGATGGCAAGAATGGTGTCCATTAGTTTCTTGGGAATGATATTAGCCTCAAAAGCCTGTATTACGATGTTATTTAATTTCTGCTGAAATTCAGTAAGGGGGTTGTAATAAAGCCTCTTATAGCATTTCTTATTGAGAAGCAGTTTGTAAGCCTGCTTCTCATATTTGTCATTTGGCCACATGACCACATTACCCTCTTTGTCAGCAGGCTTAATTGGTACATCTGTCCACTGTTTGATCTCATTTATGGCTCTGTTCTCAGCCCGATTTTTGCCAAATTTCAAGTATGAGTCTAATTTCTCAATGTCCTGACTGACGATTTTGACAAAGACCTCAACAGCTGGACATGTGCTAAGGTTAGGAAATTTTTTAGATTTGCTATAAAGATGAGTGGGTAAATTACTCACGGATGGTGTATCTTGTTCATCCGCCAGAGACTCTAAAATGGCAATGGCGTCTTGTTCTTGGATGGTGTATTTAGAGTCCACCATCTGAGGTTTTTCATGGTATCGCCTGAGGATTATTTTTCTGGCAAATAAATGTACGGTATATCATTTATGGTCTCAAAGACATCTAGAGATTTAGCAGGGGAAAAAGTCAAACTGCGTTCAAGAATTTCTTCTTGCATTGTTGTTAATAAATGGTTAGACAGGTTAATTCTTGGCCATCACTCAGCATCTTGGTATCTGGCATGACGGACAACATCTTTATCCTCTTTACATCCTGATGAACAGCTACGGCGGGGAAATGCATTGGGGTGACTCCATACATGATAAGTGGCCACTTTTTCAATCACTGATGTTTATCTTTGCTCTATAGTCAGGGCATGTTTATTGTAATATAATGCAGATATATGGTGGACCTGTGATTATCATGATGTGGTAATCTGTTTTTATTGTTTTATACATTTTTCTGTGATTGTTTGTATTGTACCCAGGGCATTCTGATGATTAATTTCTGCACTATCGGATATAGTTTTCCCACCTGTGATATTAGGGATTGGTAGGGAAGCGAGGGACAGTCCTCGTTGAGTGGGGGGAGCCAAAAAATCGTTGCTTAGGGTGCCAACCACAGGCAGGCAGGGATCAGATAGGCCTAATCCAGGGCCGTGCAGCACCTCAGATTAGTTCATTTTTTGGCATTTGCCATTTTTCACTGGGAAGGTGTTGGTTTTAATATCATTGAATAAAATAACTTTTTAAGGGATTATATGTTCACTTGAATTGACTGGTGATTCCTGCAATATTGTTTTTCTTTTCTACTTCAGGTTAATTCATGGCAGGAACAAATGAGTGAGGAAACGCGTAGGGAAAAATCTCCAGCAGAGTTATTATGAGGGACATAGTCTCCAGCATAGATGATATAGGGGAATACTACTGTCACGCCGCGCTCACCTGGGGGCGGGACCTCAGTCCCGACGTCATCTCTTCCAGAGCCGCGGTCACTCCGGGGGTCCCGTCGGGTGCGCACGCGCAGCTCTCGTCCCCGGGTCACCTCCTACATGTCACGTTTGCGCTTGCGCGCTCCTGTCAGTGCTGTATAGGGCTCGGTCCTCTCTATGGCAATGGAGGACCTGACCCGGAACCTGTAGTGGTCATGTGCTTTCTGGCTAGGTCCTGACCCGGAACCAGTAGTAGTCATGTGCTATATCAGACGACCTCCCCCTAGGGGAGGTGCCTGATTATTGTTGTGCTTCCTGGCTTGGTCTGCCATGTCCCAGCCTGGCTGTGCGCTGTATTCAGGTCCCCTACCTTGCACTCTGTTGTGCCTCTTGGCACACGCTCTGAATCTGCACTCTGCTTTGTACTTGGTTGTGCCTCCTGGCGCACCCTCTGACCCTGTGCTCTGTCTCGTACTCGGTTGTGCCTCCTGGCACACGCTCTTACCCTGTACTCTGTCTCATCCTCAGTTGTGCCTCCTGGCACACACTCTGATTCCGTGCTCTGTCTTATACTCAGTTGTGCCTCCTGGCACACACTCTGATTCCGTGCTCTGTCTTATACTCAGTTGTGCCTCCTGGCACACACTCGGACCCTGTGCTTTGTCTCATACTCAGTTGTGCCTCCTGGCACATGCTCTGATCCTGTACTCAGTCTCTTACTCTGTTGTGCCTCCTGGCACACGTACCAATCCTGCGCTCTGTCTTATGCTCAGTTGTGCCCTCTGGCACACACCCTGCTCCTGTACTCTGTTACACCTCCTGGCACACCTGCTGCCTGACTCAGTGCTCTTCCGTGCTCCTTGCACGCATCCTGCTTCACTCACACCTGGACAAACGAAGTCGCTGTATACCACGTGTTCCCGTGTCCACGCTTTACACGTTCCTGCAGACACACTCACCCACTCGTGTCTCCTGTGAGCCGGTCGCCTGGTGCCAGCAGTCATGGTGCCTCACCCCCTGGGGCTTGCCCCTGACACTCCCTGTATAGGGGGTGGTCTTCACTAGGTCAGCTCGCCCTGGGAGGGTTGGTGTCCCAACCCAGAGGGTCCACTCCAGGAGTCGTCACAACTACGTTGATAGTTTATGCTATCCTAGCTGCGCACATATTATATAGGCCAAGCCATATAATTAGAAAGGAGTAGACAGCAATTGTTGATGGGTAAAAAAGTACAATGTAATGCTAATGTATTGTTAAAAAAAAAACAAAAAAAACAGCACCACTCACATCTCTGCATGTTCACCCGCAGCATTGTCGCTGGCAGCTTTCTGTCTCACACAGGCGCGCCTTGAATGCTGATGTCATTCCACCTGTGCAAGTGTGGCGCCCCTGAGGCTTCAGTCGCCACAGAGGTACTGCACCTTCTCCTAAGGTGTAGTGCCCCACCATCCAGGTAAGGTGGGAACTCCTGACCACATTCCACACCTGCATTCCACACACAGGATAGTTCAGTGGGGCCACCTAACAGCTTCAGGCTGGGGGTTAGCAGAGCACCCCTCGTGGAACCCTGCTTCGTAACACGAGATGTGCTGGGAGGCGGGTGGAGTGAGATGATACAAAAGAGTGGGAAGAGTGAGAGTTAGTTGGTTAGAGGAGAGAGAAGAGAGAAGATGAGTGTCTGAGAGACGTGCTGCAGCAGGTCCCAGTGATCAGGGCTGCTGGCACGAGAAAGACCAGAGAAAGAGACTGATAAGATTGATAACCTAACCTTCCATAAGAGAGATAGAACAGATCGGAACGAAGGAGAATAGAAGGACGGTGGGAAGCTGGTTGAAGAAAGATAGAGAACCCTTCCAGTCCAGAGCGCAAAGGCCGGGGCCCGGTCCCCGAGGTTGATTGGATCTTTATGTCCGGCAACAGACACCGGAGGAATAGTGAGCCGCTAGCGCCTTGCTCCCATCATAAACTTGGGACACAACAGCAACTGAATAGAGAGCCGGGACGCAGTGAGGAGTCCCCGAAGCAGGCTACAGCTGTCTGTCATACAAGTAAAGACTAGGAACACCTAGAGAGAGGCATTCCAGGGTAACTAAGTACTGGAGCGCTTCGCACCTAAAGGCGCATTGGAGGAGTCGTTCAGTGAAGGTACATATTGGCGGAGTGTGGAAGGGAGAATCCTATCCTGCCTGGAGGTTGGCTGGAGCCCTGACTGTTGTGAGTTCATTTTCCCCTTCATTACTGAGGCCCGAGGAATTCCCTCTTCTGGTAAAGAAAGGTAGTGAGCCTGATTGTCAAACACCTGAGGCTGATGATTGTGACTGGCTGAGTGGAGTTACGGACTGGATATAATGCTGCCGACGCCCTTCTGCCCTGCGGGTGATTTCTCTGTGGGATCCTTGGAGACCAGTCTGAATTCCTGCTCCTCCAAAGCTAAGTTTGCTGCTCGGCCTTTTGCTTTTGTGCTTTGACTTTGTTTTTGCTTTGTTTTTCTTGATTTCTGCCATTCCCTGCTGGGGTGTGCTGAATTCATTTAGCTCTGTCTTCTGAAAATACCTGAGTGCTGATTCAGTTTTTGAAGCCTAGCTGCTTCAGGGCCTTTTTCATATCAGCTGGTTGACTTATGTCTTTGATAGGATTTTTGCAGATTGCAGACAGCAGCCTTCCTGTCCTTTCCTATCTAGGTAGTTTTGGGGCCCCGTCTTTGCTCAGTCTATCTTTCTGTCTGTGTTAGTATTTTCATCTTGCTTCACCGTCATTATATGTTGGGGGCTGCCTATTGCTTTGGGGTCTGCTCTGGGGCAGTTTAGGGCATCGTAGGAACCCACGGCTACTGCTAGTTGTGTTGATAGGTTCAGGGGTCTGCAATCTGATAGTTGCCAACTTCTCTGGTTTTCCCGACTTAGCTTGTATAAGTGCTTTTGCCTCCTACGGTGACTCATTCATAACACCTGACCTGGAGAACACAGTACGGAGGCAGGCAGTTGTGTGAACTGCAAACAGTGAGTAAAGCTTTGGAACCGCATACTTTGGTGTCCTCCAGTTATTCCAGCACCGCTACACCTGGGTAACAACATCCATACCATTCTGCGCCTCTCCTCATCCATTGCACCTACACTGCCCTGGGACTACAGCTCCACCTGTGGGGAGCTACACCATCTTTGCTGCACCACACCATCAGTCCCAGTGGATCTACATGCAGCGTTGGCTCAATATCTTACTTGCCAAACACCACGGGTGGCGTCACGAACTATCCAAATAAACTATTACACCATTAACATCACCGCCATTGATATTGGGCGCCCAGGGCCACGGACCGGGTCACCACTGCTGTGACACACATTCTCACCTGGACACCGTCCCGGTACAGAGTACCCCGCTGCCCTGGGTGTGAGAGGGCAACCCAATTTTGGGTTCACGAACAGGATGACGAGACCCGATGCCATCGGGTTCTGTGTGCCTTGGATTTACAACTTTTGAAAATGTGCAGAAGACCAAATTTAATAGACTGTAAAATGGACATTAGAAATGGCCGCTGGCGTGGAGACGAAGGGCGTGAAGAGATGGGAGGTCCTAAGAAAAGACCGCGAAGAGTATTGGGGCATCCCTACCTGAATTACTATGTGACAGATTCATGGCCCACACCCCGAGGGGTTCGTAAACTGGGTTGGTATGGAGGTGCTGGAAGAAGATGCCGCCCCCGGAAGGAGGGGCAGAGGAAGCCAGTGGTGAGCAGAAGGGCGGAGCAAGAAGAAGAACGCCAGAATGCCATTTTGGAGAGTGAGGGAAGGAGGCCTGTGGAGCGCGGGGAAGTGCAAACCCCCGACGCCATGGCTGACGGCTCCAACCCGAACTCCGGAATGAACCACCAGCAATTAGAAGATGAAATCACTGAACTGACTACCCATCTGCAGCTACGAAGAGACGCGCTGGAGAAGCTGAGACAGCAGCGCGTCCCGGCAGGGCCTACACCAGCGGTACCACCCTCTCCATCGGTACCCGCTGCTACTGCACTGGACTGTCCCCGAGCGGCGCTGACCTACACATCTACTTTGACCATGCGGTTGAGCACCAATGGCCCGGAGAAGTTACCGGAGGACCAGGGAGTGGAACAGAGCTGCCGCCTGGACCTGGCGCGGCTGCGCCGGTTCCCACAGAAACCCCAGCGGGTCCAGAACCCACAACTGCTCCTTCATCATCTGCACTGGAGCCGAGGCCGCACCGCTGGGAGACCTCAGGTATGTCCGGTGCCCCTTCACCTGAGAAGACCCGGGGTTGCCCCACCATTGCAACGGCCGGCCAGGTTGTGTTAGACCTTGTCTGGGTCCGGGAAGCCAGACCCCAGGGGAGATACCGGAACCCCCAACGGTGGCACCGCAGGCCCCAGTAGGCCAAAGCAGGTCCCGGGAGGAGCAGAATGAGGCCTATTGCCGAGCCACCATTAAAAAGCTGGCAGATGAGTACTGGGAGAGGGAGCAGAGGAGATTGGCTGTACTGGGCCCGGATCTAAAGAGAAAAGAGAGGACCCTTGCTGGGCATTACAGTTCCCAGGATGCCGCAGGATGGGGGCAGGTCCTTAACGTCAATCCAGAACGGGGGTTTGGATTTATTGCAGACCCCAAGAGGATAAGTGACTTATTCTTTAATTGGAGGGATGTTGAATCCCACTTGCCTAAAGGACACCCTAAAAGAGACCTGCAGCCTGGGGAGTATGTGACCTTTTACCCGGCATGAGGGACTCAGGGGATGGTACGCCCTGAACGTACGATGTATCCCTGCAGAGTTCATCGAGAGGTACCTGCCATCAAGACCAGTCAATGCTCCATCCACCGGTACCCCACAGACTGCTCAGGTACCTGTTTCCAAGAACCAGGCTGCTATTGCATCACCTCCAGTTCGGAAGCCCAAACCAAAGATCTCTGGCCTGACACCGTGGGAAGAGGAGTACCTGCGGATTGCTAATGACTACTTGGAATCTGGTAGCCGTTAAAATAATTTACTAAATCTCGTTACCCAGGAGGGTTTTGTTTGCACCAGCTGTGCCTTGGTTTGCTATCATGTTTTTGCGGTAGCACTTTTGTTGCCTGCTTAGCAGAGAAACACCCACAAAACATAATGTTTCCACCTCCATGTTTGACAGTGGGGACGGTGTTCTTTGGTCATAGGCAGCTTTTATCTTCCTCCAAACACGGCGAGTAAACTAGTTAACGACCAGAGGTATTTTTGGTTTGGCATTTTCATTTTTGCTACACTTCTTCCCTGAGCAATAACTTTTTAATTTTTTTTGTCAAAATGGCCATGTGAGGGCTTGTTTTTTGCAGGACGAGATGTACTTTTGAACGAAACCATTGGTTTTACCATGTCATGTATTAGAAAATGGGAAATAAATTCCAAGTGCTGTGAAATTGCAAAAAAAGTGCAATACCACATTTGTTTTTTGTTTTGCTTTTTACTAGGTTCATTAAATGCTAAAACTGACCTGCCACTATGATTCTCCAGGTCACTACAAGTTCATAGATACCAAACATGTCTAGGTTCTTTCTCATCTAAGCGTTGAAAAAAAATCCAAACTTTGTTAAAAAAAAACATTGCGCCATTTTCTGATACCCAAAGTATCTTCATTTTTCGTGATCTCTGGTTAGTTGAGGGCTTATTTTTTGCGCGCCGAGCTGACGTTTTTAATGATACCATTTTGGTGCAGATATGATCTTTTGATTGCCTATTATTCAATTTTAATGCAATGTCACGGCGACCAAAGAAACGTAATTCTGGCGTTTTGACTTTTTTCTCTCACTGCGTCATTTAACGATCATGTTAATCCTTTTTTTATTAATGGATCGGGTGTTTCTAAATGCAGCAATACCAAATATGTGTAGATTTGATTTTTTTTATTGCTTTACTTTGAATGGGGAGTGATTTGAACTTTTATGTTTTTTTAATGTTTTATATTTTTAAAAACATTTTTTTCACTTTTGGCATGCTTCAATAGTCTCCATGGGAGACTAGACACTGCCATAAATTGATCGGCACTGCTACATACAGGCGATGATCAGATCACCTGTATGTAGCAGAATACTTCACTTGCCATGAGCCGGTGGTCAGCGCTCATAGTACTCCGGCAGTGACAACCATAGAGGTCTGCAGGAGACCTCTGGTTGTCATGCTAACCCATCGGTGACCTGCGATCACGTGACGAGGGTCACCGATAAGCAGATTTTCGGCACGATTGCAGGAAGCGCATGTTGCCGCTGTCAGAGTTTGTGGATCACAATTCCACTCACAGCTGTTCTGGGCACATATCAACTGTTCAAAACAGCTGACATGTGCCAGGAAAGATGTGGGCTCACCTCCACAGCCCACATCAAAGGAAGGGAGTCCGACATCGGCCTAAATTTACGCCCGTTGTCGGAAAGGGGTTAATGCCAAAGACCTCTATTTTTGTCTCTTCTGACCACAGCACCTTCTCCCAATCACTCACAGAATCATCCTGGTGTTCATTGGCAAACTTCAGATGGGCCTGCACATGTGCCTTCTTGAGCAGGGGGACCTTGCAGGATTTTAAATCTTTACGGTGTAATGTGTTAGCAATGGTTTTCTTGGTGACTGTGATCCCAGCTGCCTTGAGATCATTAACAAGTTCCCCCCGTGTAGTTTTAGGCTGATCTCTCACCTTCCTCATGATCAAGGATACCCTACGAGGTGTCCCAGATCAATGTCGATTGACAGTCATTTTGCATTTTTTCCATTTTCTTACTATAGCATCAACAGTTGTCTCCTTCTCACCTGTCTTACTTTATGCTTTTATAGCCCATTCCAGCTTTGTGTAGGTCTATGATCTTGTCCTTTAGAAAGCTCTTTGGTCTTGCCCATGTTGTAGAAGTTAGAGTCTGACTGATTAATTGAGTCTGTGAACAGGAGTCTTTTATAAAGGTGACTATATAAAACAGCTGTCTTTAATACAGGTAATGAGTTGATTAGAAGTCTCTAACTGGTCCGTAGGAGCCAGAACTCTAAGGCTGTGTGCCCACGTTGCTTTTATTAAGCGTTTCCACCGCGTTTTTGCTGCTGCAGAAGCGCAAAACGCATTCCCATGCAATCCTATGGGATTCCGCAGTTGCTGTGCCCATGCTGCAGATTTTTCCACTGCAGAATCGCATAGTGGTAAAATCCGCAGCATGTCCATTAATTCTGTGGAATCACAGCGATTCTACCGCCATAGGATTGCATTGAAATGCTCATTTTACGCATGTGGCTATGCCCACCATGCGTAAAGTGAGCGCTTCATGTGCGGATGGTTCCCAGTGTCTGGAGGAGATGCGACTCTCCTCCATGCCCTGGGTACCTTATACCTGTAAAAAATAGAATTGAAATAAAAAGTAGGGATATACTCACCCTCTGTCGGCCCTCAGAGTCCTCAGCGGTCCTCAGCGACGCTGCCAGCAACTTCAGTTCCCATGGATGCATTGCGCGAATGACCTCTGATGACGTAGTGGTCTTGCTTGATGCTACGTCATCAGAATTCATTGTCGCAAGGCATCCCTGGGAACGGAAGTTGCCGCCAGCACCGATGAGGACAGGGATCGCCACTGAGAAGATAGGGGGCCGCCAGGAGGTGAGTATATCCCTATTTTTTATTTTTTTAAATTATTTTTAACATTCTATCTTTTACTATTGATGCTTGCAAAATGCTTATATTTTTCGGGAAAACGCTTGCGAATTCTGCATGTGTGGCGCCTTGCGTCTTTATCGCCACAAAAGGGTTAAATATGTACTGTTTTGTATGTGTTCTCTGCTAGGGACCACAACACACACATACCATTTGCCTCACTCCCTCACTTGTCTGAAGCTTAGAGCTTTGCAGACATGCCCTAATTGGGAAGGGGAGGGGCCGAGTTGTTGTTTCAGTGAAGAACAAGGAAGGACGCTCTGGGAAGCCATGTTAAGACGTGCTCGATCCAGGAGTACAGCTAAAGAAGCATCAGGGAACCAGCCACTAGAACATCCATGCTTTCAGAGCAGGGTGATAAGCTGAGAGACTGTGTGGGATTATACAACCAGCAGAAGTGTTTTCCCTCGTTAATACTGCAACAACCTAGGATCAGTGAAGGATAGTGCAAGTGGGAACTTGAGTTGCTCACACACAGGATCCATGCCGCAAGTTGCCAAAGGAGAAATACACAGTGAGTAGAAGCTATATCGGAAGTTTTAGACTCTGGGAAGCCTTGGTCCCAGAAGGGATTAGAATAGCAGGAAGCTTACACTGAGTCACAAGCAAATTGAAGGATAACTCCCATTCTTCAGAACAGAGTGTAACCTGGTGAGAGTTGTAATATCTCCTCTGAACTGCACCTGAACTACAGTAAATGATAAAGTGACTTTACTTGTCTCCTGCCTTATTACTCCGTGCCTTCTACTTCCATCACAATCTCTGGGGGTCGGCCCTGGTTGGAGAGGGTTAAACAGCTGCACTGCAATCACCATTTACTCCCCCAGGGATCATCTGCAGTGCTGGCTATACTACAGTCGAACACTCCAACTGGCGTCACGAATCAAAACATAAACTTTATCCCCATTCAATTCAACCACTTTTACATGACCGCCTGAGGCCACGGACCAGGTCACTGCCACTGTGACATTTCCCATTGAAGTTAACGGGCCCGCTGCCGAATATCCCACGGCCTCTGGGGCGCATGACATGCGTTTTACCTGCGGCAGGGAGTTGCGGAAATGCTGCGGACAACTCCGCAGCATTTCTGCAACATGGGCACATAGCCTTAATGGTTGAGAGGGGATCAAATCCTTATTAATTTTGTGCTATTCCTAGCACTTGTTTGACCATCCAGGTAGTCCTATTGCAAGAGGACTGTGTTCACCACAGCAGGGTTTTTTAAACTTTCCCTCGTTAAATAAGATTTGGCTCAGGTGATCACCTAATCAGAAGCACATTAAGTAGAATGAGGTGTACTCTGGATGGAATTCAACTGACACTGGAATGGAATGGCTGTCAGACATGTAGAGATGGTGATTTTTAGAATGTAATATATCTATTGCATGATTACCCCAGTTCTCCATATATATATATACATATATATATATACAGTAAATATATATATATATACTGTATATATATATAACATGATGGCTCCAGTCCCCCCATATATATATTTGATTCATTCCTCACTTGGACTTGGAGGAAGACTCGTGTATAGTGTTGAGCGATACCATCCGATATTGTGAAATATCGGATCGGATTGGATAGGACCGATACCCAAAAAGTATCGGGTATCGTCGATTCCGATACCGGAAGCCCCATTCAAGTCAATGGGACAGAAATATCGGAATTAAAAAAAAACCTTTCTTTCCTTGTAGGTTAATTCTACATGAAGAAAAACAACTAAGAATAATGTAGAATGTATTGGGGGAGGTGGAGGAGACATTAAAGGCATAGAGGTTTAGCCCAATCAAATGGAATAGCAGGAATAATTTTTTTTTTTAAGACGTTCGGAGTTACAAGGATATTGACTATGTTAACCTTTTTTTATATTTTGTCAGATATGTATGTTTCACTACTTCCATGCTCTTCACCTTCTTTTTTACTTCTCCCACACTTTCTCCTTAATGATCCACAGCAGCAGCAGCAGCATCTTTTTCATCAACTTCTTCTTCACCTTATTCATCTTCTTCTTCACCTTTTTTCTATTATTCTTTTTTTGTACATTATTCATATTCTTCTTATTCAACTATTATTCTACTTCATATTCTACTTTTTCATCTTCTTCCTATTCTTCTTCATCATATTCTTATTTGTGACAGGCATTCCTGTAGTTGTTATCTATAAAAGTTTGAAGATTACACCTTCCGTTCTGCCTGTCACAAAAGATTTACAACAGGATTTGTCCGCGCTCAGTTTGGCCTGCAGCAGCAGGCATTTTCCAGGGGTACCACGAGGAGGAATGGACTCACCCCCATACACTGCTTAGTCTTCTTCTGCTTATAATTTGTATAATATCTTTTGCTCTGATTTTTAGTCTTATACTTAATGTTCTTCTGCTTTTTGTTCTTCTGCTTTTTGTTCTTCTGCTTCTTGGTCTTCTGTCTCTTGTTGTTCTGTATCTTGGTGGTTGTCTTCATGTTCTTTGTCCTCCTGGTCATCTTCTTCAGGGTCATCTTTTTGGTCTTCTTCAGGGTGGTCTTCAGGGTCGTCGTCTTCAGGGTCATCGTTTTCCTGGTCGTCGTCTTCTTCGGTGTGGTCTTCAGGGTCGTCGTCTTCAGGGTCGTCGTCAGGGAGATCCAGAATGATAACCAAAAACCATTTCCAAAAGCTTGAACTTGGAAAAGTAGCAGAAGTTACAAGAAGGCTGAGGAACTGCCGAGAACCAGCTGACGGTGCTGGAACCCGGATGGGTAGCAGAAGCTACAAGAGCCAATGGCACTACCGAGGACCAGCTGATGGTGCTGGAATCTGGTTACTAAGCAGGAGGTACCTGTGCTAGAAAGCACTACCAAGGGCCAGCAGACGTTGCTGGAACTCGGATACCGAGAAGGAGGCACCTCAGCCAAAGGCACTGCTGAGAACCAGCTGACGGTGCTGGAACCCGGATGGGTAGCAGAGGGTACTCATGAAAAACAAAGTTGCAAGGCCGCGAGCTGGCCGCAGTTACCGAAACCCACAGTCCTTACAGGGGGTGCTTGTCCTATTGGCACTACGGAGCCTTTATTACCAGAACCCGCAGCCCACATAGGAAGCCTATAAACTGCAGGCACCATAGACTCGGCTAACCAGACTGCAACACGACAGGACAACGTATTGGTGGCAAAGTTGGAATGTAGTGGGAATGTGGACAGAGCAGGAGACATTGCCAGACCCACATCAGGGGATCAGCTGACGTTACTGAACCCCAGTAACACAGGAACAAGTGTTGATTGTGCAGACGGCACTTCTGAGCAGCAACTGGCGGTGTTGGAAGCCAGGGTAAATACTAGAGACAGAGTGGAGCCAGAGGCCTAACTGGAGCACGTTTCAAATCAGTAGTAGTGTTAATGTGGAGGCAGCTGTAGACATTGCCGGACACACAGCAGGGGAGTAGCTGGCGTTACTGAACCCCACAAACACTGGAGCATGTGTTTCTCTCTGTGCAGACGGCACTTGTGAGCAACAACTGGCTGTGTTGAAGCCCAGGATCAATCATGGTGTAGGCTGAGGCCTACTTGGAGCAAGTTTAAAATCTGATGTAGTTTGATTTTGGAGGGAGCAGGAGATATTGCCGGATACACAGCAGGGTAGCAGCTGACGTTACTGAACCCCACTAACACAGAAGCTAGTGTTTTTTTCTGTGCAGACGGCACTTCTGAGCGACAACTGGCTATGTTGAAGCCCAGGATCAATCATGGTGTAGGCTGATTTTAACCGTGCTCCAATTAGGCCTCTGGCTCCACTGTCTCTAGTATTTATCCTGGCCTCCAACACCGCCAGTTGCTGCTCAGAAGTGCCGTTGGCACAATCAACACTTGTTCCTGTGTTACTGGGGTTCAGTCACGTCAGTTGATCGCCTCATGTGTGTCCGGCAATGTCTCCTGCTCTGTCCACATTCCCACTACTAGTCTCCACCAGCCTGAATGAGAGCATCTCAAGGGCCAGTAGTTTGGCAATGCCAGCATTCAGAGCCTGTGCTCGGGGAAGGTTTGCCAAGTATGGCCGCCTTTTCTCCCATGCCTGTGCTACCGATGGCTGTAGAGTGGCCTGTGAGTGCGAGGATGAACGGGAACGTGGTGCTGTGGGTGGAATGTCACTGGGTCTCTGGACAACAGTGCCAGAGGTTCTTCCATGGCGATCCTGTGAGGAAGCCAAACCAGCTGTGTGTGAGCTGGAGGAAGAGGCTACAACACGAGCTGAAGAGGTGGTAGGTGGTGCTGTAGGTTGGCCTACGTCTTCAGTGTGTCTTTGTAACTCCACCACGTGCTTGGTCCGCACATGTTTCCACTTATTTGTGGTATTGAGGTTGCTGATACTTTTCCCTCATTTGACTTTCTGGTGACACAGCTTGCATTTGATAAAGCAAATGTCATCTGCAACTGTGTCAAAAAGGACCACGCAATGCAAGTCTTGGGAGCGCCCGTTTTGGCCTTTGGAAGAGGAATGCTCCTAACGGGTGCTGAAGTGGAGGCTACAGGCAACCAAGTCTGCCCCCTCCCTCTCCCTCCTGTTTTGGCCGTTCAGGGAATCTCTTCCTCAGAGCTGCTCCCACCACCTTCTTGTTCCTCACGCCATGATGGGTCAAGGACCTCATCGTCTACACTCCCCTCTTCAAACAACTGCTTCTCCTGGGTAGTCTCGCCAGCACCGTACGCACCAGAAAGTGGCACCTTAGTCTCATCATCTGATGCGTACTGAGGTGTGCTGACCATAGGCACTGGCCCACCCACCTCCTCAGATTCAGAGGGACAAAGCAGTTGCGCATCACTGCATACTCCCTCTTCTTCACATTCTTGAATGCTGCTTGGCTGGCCCCCTCTTTCCAAGCCAACAGATTCAGAGAACAGAAGTAGAGACTGAGATGGCTCCTGTACAGGGCTCTCTGACTGCCTGGGCAATTTGGCAGGTGGTGAAGAGACAGATGGTTGCTCTTCAGTACTCTGGCCCTGAGAGGATGTGGAAGTCATTGAAGTCGATGCGTTAGCTGCCATCCATCCGACAACGGCTTCAATTTGTTCGTCCCGCAGCAGTGGGGTACGGCGAGGTCCTACAAAGCTGCGCATAAAGGACTGTTGCCTGGTAAAACTGGGGGATGCTGACTCACTGGTGCCCGCAGCAGGCACAGAATCCCCACGCCCTCTCCCTGCTGAATTCCCACGTCCTCTCCCTGCTGCAACTCCACGCCCACGACCACGTGCCTTACTCCCTGCCTTCTTCATCTTGGTAGACTGATAAAGATAGGCGGAAAAGTACAAAGGGGGGCTTAGTGTGCTTATTCCTGAACAACTGCTAACAGGTATAAGAAACACTAATTTTATAAAGTGTGTGGACTACACTTTAATATGAGCTAATGTAGCCTACCCAACTGTCAAGTGGAGTGTTTGGTGAACTTTATTTTTTTTTTTTCAAAAAACCAAAGATGTGAAAGAGATAGTATCACAAACTTTTGGGAGCTATTACAATGCAGGAAGGTAACCTACAATGCAATAGATGAGGCTCCAAAAAATCGGGTAATACTAATCTGGCTGTGGCTGCAGGGCACAAGACAGAAAAAAAGCTCCTCTATCTACTCCTACAGTCATATGTAAAAGTTTGGGCACCCCTATTAATGTTAACCTTTTTTCTTTATAACAATTTTGGTTTTTGCAACAGGTATTTCAGTTTCATATATCTAATAACTGATGGACTCAGTTATATTTCTGGATTCAAATGAGGTTTATTGTACTAACAGAAAATGTGCAATCTGCATTTAAACAAAATTTGACCGGTGCAAAAGTATGGGCACCCTTATCATTTTCTTGATTTGAACACTCCTAACTACTTTTTACTGACTTCCTGAAGCACTAAATTGGTTTTGTAACCTCATTGAGCTTTGATCTTCATAGCCAGGTGTATCAAATCATGAGAAAAGGTATTTAAAGTGGCCACTTGCAAGTAGTTCTCCTATTTGATTCTCCTATGAAGAGTGGCATCATGGGCTCCTCAAAACAACTCTCAAATGATCTGAAAACAAAGATTATTCAACATAGCTTTTCAGGGGAAGGATACAAAAAGTTGTCTCAGAGATTTAACCTGACAGTTTCCACTGTGAGGAACATAGTAAGGAAATGGAAGAACACAGGTAGAGTTCTTGTTAAGCCCAGAAGTGGCAGGCCAAGAAAAATATCAGAAAGGCAGAGAAGAAGAATGGTGAGAATAGTCAAGGACAATCCACAGACCACCTCCAAAGACCTGCAGCATCATCTTGCTGCAGATGGTGTCACTGTGCATCGGTCAACAATACAGCGCACTTTGCACAAGGAGAAGCTGTATGGGAGAGTGATGCGAAAGAAGCCGTTTCTGCAAGCACGCCACAAACAGAGTCGCCTGAGGTATGCAAAAGCACATTTGGACAAGCCAGTTACATTTTGGAAGAAGGTCCTGTGGACTGATGAAACAAAGATTGAGTTGTTTGGTCATACAAAAAGGCATTATACATGCGCTGTATTGTTGACCGATGCACAGTGACACCATCTGCAACAAGATGATGCTGCAGGTCTTTGGAGGTGGTCTGTGGATTGTCCTTGACTGTTCTCACCATTCTTCTTCTCTGCCTTTCTGATATTTTTCTTGGCCTGCCACTTCTGGGCTTAACAAGAACTGTACCTGTGTTCTTCCATTTCCTTACTATGTTCCTCACAGTGGAAACTGACAGGTTAAATCTCTGAGACAACTTTTTGTATCCTTCCCCTGAAAAGCTATGTTGAATAATCTTTGTTTTCAGATCATTTGAGAGTTGTTTTGAGGAGCCCATGATGCCACTCTTCATAGGAGAATCAAATAGGAGAACTACTTGCAAGTGGCCACTTTAAATACCTTTTCTCATGATTTGATACACCTGGCTATGAAGTTCAAAGCTCAATAAGGTTACAAAACTAAATTAGTGCTTCAGGAAGTCAGTAAAAAGTAGTTAGGAGTGTTCAAATCAAGAAAATGATAAGGGTGCCCATACTTTTGCACCGGTCAAATTTTGTTTAAATGCAGATTGCACATTTTCTGTTAGTACAATAAACCTCATTTGAATCCAGAAATATAACTGAGTCCATCAGTTATTAGATATATAAAACTGAAATAGCTGTTGCAAAAACCAAAATTGTTATAAAGAAAAAAGGTTAACATTAATAGGGGTGCCCAAACTTTTACATATGACTGTATATAGTGTTTGCAACCAGCCAATGTATATGGATACGGATGGATGCACACTAATGGGAGAATTAATGAAAAATGAGCTGCAATAAAAGAAAAATATGTGTGAGGCAGTGACGCATGCTGAGCGGCCTACAACCAGACGTGGCTGCAGGACACACTACAGCGTGAGCTGCACTCACACACAGAGACCTCTCAGACAGCCGTGAACAGTGCAGATAACTGGGCACTAGCACTGAAAGGCTGCAGAAAGGCTCCGCTGTCTACTCCTATAGTGTTTGCAACCAATGTATATGGATATGGATGGATGCACACTAATAGAATTAATGAAAAATGAGCAGCAATAAAAGAAAAATATGTATGAGGCAGTGACGAACACTGAGTGGCCTACAACCAGACGTGGCTGCAGGACACACTATACAGCGTGAGCTGCACTCACACCGACCTTGCAGACAGCTGTGAACAGCGTTGCAAGGCAAAAGAAAGCTACAGTGATTGATTATGTAGCCTGGGTAAAGCACAATATTATTTTGAAAATCGCTGTCTCTAACTGTCCCTCAGAGTCTTGAACAGCAGCCTATCCCTAACTGAATTCACAGCAGAGTGAACCCGAAATGGCGACGACTTTTATAGTGCATCATGGCATCATTTCAGCAGCCAATCACAACCATGCCATTAGTTAACATGCCTACATGCCTAACAGGATGTGCCCACACTTCTGAGGATTGTCATTAGCTGAATCAAATCAAACTGGCTCATAGCATTATGGGAACTTCCGATTCCGGTATTCGACATGCAAAAAGTATCGGAGCTCAGTATCGGAATTCCGATACCGCGAATATCGGCCGATACCCGATATTTGCGGTATCGGAATGCTCAACACTACTCGTGTAGTGTCGAAACATGTCGTCCAAAAGGGATTGACTATATGCAAAATTATTGAAGAAACATGGAACCTTTTAATGGAAAAATAAAAGCTATATTTTACCCTACCATTGGACTGATCGCTGGAGAAACAACACTATTTCAGTATATATATATATATACAGTCATATGTAAAAGTTTGGGCACCCCTATTAATGTTAACCTTTTTTCTTTATAACAATTTTGGTTTTTGCAACAGCTATTTCAGTTTTATATATCTAATAACTGATGGACTCAGTTATATTTCTGGATTCAAATGAGGTTTATTGTACTAACAGAAAATGTGCAATCTGCATTTAAACAAAATTTGACCGGTGCAAAAGTATGGGCACCCTTATCATTTTCTTGATTTGAACACTCCTAACTACTTTTTACTGACTTCCTGAAGCACTAATTTAGTTTTGTAACCTTATTGAGCTTTGAACTTCATAGCCAGGTGTATCAAATCATGAGAAAAGGTATTTAAAGTGGCCACTTGCAAGTAGTTCTCCTATTTGATTCTCCTATGAAGAGTGGCATCATGGGCTCCTCAAAACAACTCTCAAATGATCTGAAAACAAAGATTATTCAACATAGCTTTTCAGGGGAAGGATACAAAAAGTTGTCTCAGAGATTTAACCTGTCAGTTTCCACTGTGAGGAACATAGTAAGGAAATGGAAGAACACAGGTACAGTTCTTGTTAAGCCCAGAAGTGGCAGGCCAAGAAAAATATCAGAAAGGCAGAGAAGAAGAATGGTGAGAACAGTCAAGGACAATCCACAGACCACCTCCAAAGACCTGCAGCATCATCTTGTTGCAGATGGTGTCACTGTGCATCGGTCAACAATACAGCGCATGTATAATGCCTTTTTGTATGACCAAACAACTCAATCTTTGTTTCATCAGTCCACAGGACCTTCTTCCAAAATGTAACTGGCTTGTCCAAATGTGCTTTTGCATACCTCAGGCGACTCTGTTTGTGGCGTGCTTGCAGAAACGGCTTCTTTCGCATCACTCTCCCATACAGCTTCTCCTTGTGCAAAGTGCGCTGTATTGTTGACCGATGCACAGTGACACCATCTGCAGCAAGATGATGCTGCAGGTCTTTGGAGGTGGTCTGTGGATTGTCCTTGACTATTCTCACCATTCTTCTTCTCTGCCTTTCTGATATTTTTCTTGGCCTGCCACTTCTGGGCTTAACAAGAACTGTACCTGTGTTCTTCCATTTCCTTACTATGTTCCTCACAGTGGAAACTGACAGGTTAAATCTCTGAGACAACTTTTTGTATCCTTCCCCTGAAAAGCTATGTTGAATAATCTTTGTTTTCAGATCATTTGAGAGTTGTTTTGAGGAGCCCATGATGCCACTCTTCATAGGAGAATCAAATAGGAGAACTACTTGCAAGTGGCCACTTTAAATACCTTTTCTCATGATTTGATACACCTGGCTATGAAGATCAAAGCTCAATGAGGTTACAAAACCAATTTAGTGCTTCAGGAAGTCAGTAAAAAGTAGTTAGGAGTGTTCAAATCAAGAAAATGATAAGGGTGCCCATACTTTTGCACCGGTGAAATTTTGTTTAAATGCAGATTGCACATTTTCTGTTAGTACAATAAACCTCATTTGAATCCAGAAATATAACTGAGTCCATCAGTTATTAGATATATGAAACTGAAATACCTGTTGCAAAAACCAAAATTGTTATAAAGAAAAAAGGTTAACATTAATAGGGGTGCCCAAACTTTTACATATGACTGTATATATATATATATATATACTGTGTTCCAAATTATTATGCAAAAAGAGTTTAGGTGATAAGGTTAGAATTTTTTTGTTTGTCATTTAAACTCACTGATGGTGATGTGTGTCAATTGCAGATACCTGTACAAATTAGTTTGGCAGGTGTGTCCAAATAAAGGCAAGACTACTTAAGAAGGCTGTTCCACATTATTAAGCAGGCTACATTTTTTGCCAAAATGGGAAAGAAAAAGGATGTGTCGACTGCTGAGAAGCAACAAATTGTGGCGTATTTAGGTCAAGGCATGACTACAATCAACATTGCCAAGACACTTCATCGTGATCATCGCACAATCAAGAAGTATGTAGCTGATTCCCAGCACACACGTGTGCGTGCTGATAAGGAAAAATTGAGGACACTTTCCAACAGGCAATTGCGTCAGGTTAAAAGAGCAGCTGCAAAAATGCCTTGATATAGCAGCAAACAAGTTTTTGAAGCTGCTGGTGCCTCCAACGTCCCCCAAACAACAAGATGCAGGGTCCTTCAGAGGTTTGCAGCTGTGAGTAAGACATCCTGTCGACCACCTCTATCCACTGCACACATGCAGAAAAAGCTCAAGTGGGCCAAACGATACATGAAGACTGACTTCCAAACTGTTTTGTTCACCGATGAGTGCGGTGCATTGCTCGATGGTCCAGATGGATGGAGTGGAGGATGGCTGGTTGATGGACACCCCATGAAAACACGGCTAAGGCACCAACAAGGAGGAGGTGGAGTAATGTTTTGGGCTGGAATCATGGGGAGAGAGATTGTCGGCCCTTTAGGGTCCCTGAAGTGGTAAAGATGAAGTCCATAATCTATGTGGAGTTTCTAAAACAGCACTTCCTGCCATGGTTCAAGAGGAAGAACCGTGCTTTCCGCAGCAAGATCATTTTCATGCATAATAATGCACCGTCTCATGCTGCAAATAACACATCTGCATCTCTGGCTGCTATGGGCATAAAAGAGGACAAACTTATGGTGTGGCCACCATCTTCCCCTGACCTCAACCCCATTGAGAACCTCTGGAGCATCATCAAAAGGAGTGTATGATGGCGGGAGGCAGTTCACATCTAAGCAACAGCTCTGGGAGGGTATTCTGTCCACATGCAAAACAATTGAAGCACAAACCATCCAAAAACTGACAAATTCAATGGACGAGAGAGTTCAGAAGCTTCTTTCGAATAAGGGGTCCTATGTGCAAATGTAACATCACCTAGAATAAAGTTTTGACTTGAAAACTGTTTGATTTCATTTTGTAATAAGCTGATAATGCTTATAATTTCACAATTGACCATTTTTTTGTTCAAAATAAAAATAAAAAGGTTGAAAACTCTGCTGTGCATAATAATTTGGAACATGCATTTTGAGTGTTTATTATTTTTCAAAATATACTGCTTTCATAGGCAGTTTGTTCAAAAACATTGCAATTATACTAGAATATTAGATGACTGGAAAATAACAATGACTGCAATTCATATAGGTAATTTAGAGAAAATATGAGGAAATATTTTTTGCATAATAATTTGGCACTCAGTGTATATATATAGCATGATGGCCCTAGTTCCCCCATATATACAATATGATGGCCCCAGGTCTCCCCATATACAGTATATAGTAAGATTTCTCCAGTTCCTCCCATATATATAGTAAGTTGGCCCCAGTTTCTCCCATATATACAGTATAGTATGATGATCCCAGTTTCCCTCATATACCATCTTATATAGTCATCATACTATATACCCAGTTCCCTACTTCATAAATTAATCAGGATGTGTCTGACCCTGTCGCACAACATATACCCAAATGAGGTAGTAAAATTAAAAAAAATAATTTATTGGTGTCTACTGATGGGTGTAGTTTTATTTCTCCCTCTACTATGTAAAGGCAGAAATAAATCCATCTACTGTATCACAGGAGACTGGGAGACCCGGTGAGAGATGGCCTGGCTATTAAGGGGTGGAGGAGGCATTTTTTTTTCTATCTTTTTACTTTTGGCTTATACACATGTCATTATATAGGAAATAATCTTTCTAAACATTTTGTCCTGGAAAATCCATTTTATCTTCAATTTTGCATGTTTTATTCTCAGTCTGTAAAAGTTGCAACATTGATTCCAGCAGCGACCAGGAAGTCAGAGATGTGTCCACGTATCTTATCCATGCTGTTCCCATTCCATTTGAAAGATGCTTCCATTCTTTCCAGCCATTTTCCTGTTCCCTCTACCCCAGTCCTCCGGGCAGGTTCTTAAAAAAAAAATGTGAGTTACCCATTGACTTCCATTATACTCGTTACTCGAATTGACCCGACCGAGCGTCCATCCTGCTTGACTCAAATACTGAGCACATGAGCATTTTAGCGCTCGATCATCACTAAAGACTATGTGTACTGCATTAAGAAAACTTGTAAAAATCTGGGAATGTTGGTTGTCCACTCCAGGAATTGCTTCTGTGGGCTTACTCAGGATTACTAAAGCAGATCGACTACTTCTATCGGTAACACTCAAACTTATGAAGAACTTGCAGTCCTCATTGGCCCCTATCTCCTCCCTCTCATGTCCTGATTCTGCATTGAAGCATTACAATGAAACACTTCAAAGTGCCCTGGATGAATTTGCACCCCCTATAAATAGAACACCACAACACAGACGGCGACAACCCTGGCACACAGTGCAAACACGTTTCCTGCAGCAGTGCTCCAGGTGCGCCGAACGTCTGTGGAGAAAATCCAATCTACACGAAGATTTCATCCATTTTAAGTTTATGCTTAGAACATACAACACTGCCCTTCACCTCTCCAAACAAGCCTATTTCAACACCCTCATCACCTCACTGTCCAATAACCCGAAACGTCTCTTTGACACGTTTCATTCTCTACTCAATCCAAGAGTACAGGCCCCAAACACGGAGCTCCGAGCTGACGATCTGGCCAATTACTTCAAAGAAAAAATTGACCAGATATGACAGGAAATTATCTCCCAATCACCTCATACCATGCACTGTCCTCCCTCCCCCACTGCATCTAGCTCACTCTCTGATTTTGAACCAGTCACAGAAGAAGTAAGCAGGCTCCTTGCATCTTCTCACCCAACCACTTTCACCAGTGACCCATTTCCGTCACGTCTCCTCCAGTCCCTTTCCCCTGCTGTTACCCCTCACCTAACTAAAATATTTAACATCTCTCTCTCTTATGGTATCTTTCCCTCCTCATTTAAGCATGCCATCATACATCCACTACTTAAAAAACCATCCCTTGACCAAAACTGTGCCGCTAACTATAGACCTGTCTCTAATCTTCCCTTCATCTCTAAACTCCTGGAACGCCTGGTCCACTCCTGTCTTATCCGCTCTCTGTTTGATAACTCTCTTCTCGACCCTCTCCAATCCGGTTTCCGCTCTTTACACTCTACTGAAACTGCCCTCACTAAAGTCTCTAATGATCTACTAACAGCTAAATCAAATGGTCATTACTCCATGCTAATTCTCTTGGATCTCTCTGCAGCATTCAACACTTTGGATCATCAGCTCCTCCTCACTATGCTCCATTCCATTGGCCTCAAGGACACCATTCTCTCATGGTTCTCCTCCTATCTCTCTGACCGCTCCTTTACTGTATCTTTTGCCAGTTCCTCCTCCTCTCACCTTCCCCTTACTGTTGGGGTTCCTCAAGGATCGGTTCTAGTCCCCCTCCTCTTCTCCTTGTACACTGCCCCTATTGGTCAAACAATCAGTAGATTTGGTTTCCAGTACCATCTCTATGCTGATGACACCCAATTATACACTTCTTCTCCTGAGATCACGCCAGCCTTTCTAGAAAACACCGGCGATTGTCTGAACGCTGTGTCTAACATCATGTCCTCACTATATCTGAAAATGAACCTGTCAAAGACTGAACTCCTGGTGTTTCCTCCCTCTACTAATGTACCTATACCAGACATTGCCATTTCTGTGTGTGGTTCCACTATTACTCCCCAGCAACATGCCCGCTGTCTTGGGGTCATACTTGATTCCAAGCTTTCCTTTGCCCCCCACATTCGATCACTGGCTCGCTCTTGTCATCTACACCTCAAAAACATTTCTAGAATTCGACCTTTTCTTACTTTTGACTCTGCAAAAACTCTTACTGTTTCTCTTATTCATTCTCGTCTCGACTATTGTAACTCTCTTCTAATCGGTCTCCCTCTTACCAAACTCTCCCCTCTCCAATCTGTCTTGAATGCTGCAGCCAGGATCATATTCCTCACCAATCGTTACACCGATGCCTCTACCTTGTGCCAGTCATTACACTGGCTACCCATCCACTCCAGAATTCAGTATGAACTTATTACCCTCACCCACAAAGCCCTCCATGGCTCAGCACCACCCTACATCTCCTCCCTTGTTTCAGTATACCACCTTACCCGCGCCCCCTGTTCTGCTGATGACCTGAGGTTAGCATCCTCAATAGTCAGAACCTCCCACTCCCGTCTCCAAGACTTTACACGTGCTGCGCCAATTCTTTGGAATGCACTTCCCAGGTCAATACGATTAGTCCCCAATCCCCACAATTTTAAGCGTGCCCTGAAAACGCATTTATTCAGACTGGCCTATCGCCTCAACACATTAACCTAATCTATCCCTGTGTGGCACAGCCAAAAGTTTTACCATAACCAGATTCCCCGCATCATGTTCCCACATGCTTTATGCATCCATTAGCCCTCTGTGTTTGTACTGTTACACACTTAACATTATGGCTGGTCCAAACAATCAGGGCAATTGTTACCACCCACCTTTCGTGTCTACCTCTTTCCTCATAGACTGTAAGCTTGCGAGCAGGGCCCTCACTCCTCTTGGTATTTGTTATAATCTATGTGATTATTGTTATGCTGTAGTGTCTATTGTCTGTACAAATCCCCTCTGAAATGTAAAGTGCTGCGGAATATGTCGGCGCTATAGAAATAAAATGTATTCTTATTATTATTATAACATAATCTCATGACAGAGATGATAGTTTTCTCATGGACAATATGTATATATGTGTTGGGAAAAATATAATCATTATAATGCCTTGCCTCCATGTAAAATAACATTTGTTCGAACACCCGACCTTTCCATGACATTCTTTTATTTATTTTGCCATTGGACATTCTATACATGTACCTTACGACATGTTGGTTTATGGAAATCATTTATGTACAATTTGGGGTTTGTTTCTTATTGTAATGTACTTTACTATTGTTTTGTTTCAAAATGTAAACAATCTGAGATTGGTAATATGCTTTTCACAATAAAAAAAACATCTGATTTAAAGAATATTAGTTTTATTGAAAAATTTCTAATTATTATACAAACAGATATTCTATTTCTAATAAATGTACAAAGAGATATTAAGATCAAGCGAAAGACAAAGGAATTATATTCCACAGTATCCCACCCTTTTGATAATTTCATTATTACACATTATGTAAGCTAGCTATGCTCCTGCCTATTGTGAAGTGACCTTTGTTGACAGCCCATACTACATGAAGTATACAGCTAGTCGGCATAGATCATGGGATGTCAGACATCCATTCCTGGCTGCCTTATAGATGCCACTTCATCTAAGCATTCCTTATACTTTATTAAAGTACACACACAAATATATTCCGTTTTACCTATCTAATAGGATGAAGACACCTGTCCAGACCTGCATCCCACCACAAGGACCACTCCGGAGTAATCCCTGAAGAATGAAATCATCCTCAGTCACAAAGTGAGGGAAAATCATCCTCAGTGACAAAGTGAGGGGTTACGCACCCCCTGTGGTCTCAGGGCATTGACTCTTCTAAGAGTGCTGCTCAAACTATTGGGGTGCAGCTGTGGGACCCTATTTTCAGAGATGATGTCCTCCACCCAACTCTCAAAAAGCTGAAAGGGTCTTCAGGAGAGATGGATAGTCCAGCTAGGCTATCAGACGGTCACCTCTGTAGCTATAATGTCACCCTTCCTATGGTTCTATTCAGGGGCGGACATATCATTGGTGCAACTTCTGTGGTAGCACAGGGGCCCAAGAGGTAAGGGGGCCCATTTGCATCTCCAATGCAGTTGGAATTGTGTATTTTGATGTGCCATCGTGCTACAAAGGGCTCATATATTCTTCTTGCACAGGGGCCTCTTTATTTTGAAAATTTCATTATTACACATTATGTAAGCTAGCTATACTCCTGGCTATCGTGAAGTGACCCCTGTTGACAGCTCATACTACATGAAGTACACAGCTAGTCGGCATAGATCATGGGATGTCAGACATCCATTCCTGGCTGCCTTATAGTTGCCACTTCATCTAAGCATTCCCTACAATTTATTAAAGTATACACACAAATACATTCAGTTTTACCTATCTAATAGGATGACTACAGCTGTCCAGACCTGCATCTCAATGACAGAAAAAACTGACGGCACATCTAGAACTAGTCTGAATAGATACATACCAAAAAACAGCTTACATATCAAAATGAGGAAATGGTTGCAATTAATTGCATTAAGGCATATCAATATGAAATACATGAAATGTGAATAGCATAATGGCTTTTGAAATTTAGAAAAAACATATGAGATACTTAGCACAAAATTTGGCCAAAAGATGTGAGCCCATTCACCAACGTCAAGGTAATCTCATAATCGAATGGGTCCCTATTCTAACTGGCTAGTGTGAACTAACCTCTGGCTAATAACATGGTAAAGCGTGTATTTATAGGAAGATAGGAACCAAAATGTGATTGGATGTACTTAAAATCACAGCTTGATGAAGGGCGGAGTGCTCAGTCAGAAAGCTAACATACAAATGAAAGAAAAAACTGACGGCACATCTAGAACGAGTCTGAAAAGGTGCATACCAAAAAAAAGTTTACATATCAAAATGAGGAAATGGTTGCACTCAATTGCATTAAGGCATAAATTTTGGCAGAAAAGAGGCACAAAATTTGGCCAAAAGATGTGAGCCCATTCACCAACGTCAAGGTAATCTCATAATCATATGGGTCCCTATTCTAACTGCCTCCTGCCAGACCTGCATCCCACCACAAGGACGTAACCCTGAAGAAGGAGATCATCCTCAGTCACAAAGTGAGGGAAAATCATCCTCAGTGACAAAGTGGTCTCAGGGCATTGACTCTTTCTTAGAGTGCTGCTCAAACTGTTGGGGTGCAGCTGTGGGACCCTAATTACAGAGATAATGTCCTCCACCCAACTCTCAAAAAGCTGAAAGGGTCTTCAGGAGAGATGGATAGTCGAGCTAGGCTATCAGACGGTCACCTCTGTAGCTGTAATGTCACCCTTCCTATGGTTATATTCAGGGGCGGATACAACATTGGCGCAACTTCTGTGGTAGCACAGGGGCCCAAGAGGTAAGGGGGCCCATTTGCATCTCCAATGCAGTTGGAATTGTGTATTTTGATGTGCCATCGTGCTACAAAGGGCTCATATATTCTTCTTGCACAGGGGCCTCTTTATTTTGAAAATTTCATTATTACACATTATGTAAGCTAGCTATACTCCTGGCTATCGTGAAGTGACCCCTGTTGACAGCTCATACTACATGAAGTACACAGCTAGTCGGCATAGATCATGGGATGTCAGACATCCATTCCTGGCTGCCTTATAGTTGCCACTTCATCTAAGCATTCCCTACAATTTATTAAAGTATACACACAAATACATTCAGTTTTACCTATCTAATAGGATGACTACAGCTGTCCAGACCTGCATCTCAATGACAGAAAAAACTGACGGCACATCTAGAACTAGTCTGAATAGATACATACCAAAAAACAGCTTACATATCAAAATGAGGAAATGGTTGCAATTAATTGCATTAAGGCATATCAATATGAAATACATGAAATGTGAATAGCATAATGGCTTTTGAAATTTAGAAAAAACATATGAGATACTTAGCACAAAATTTGGCCAAAAGATGTGAGCCCATTCACCAACGTCAAGGTAATCTCATAATCGAATGGGTCCCTATTCTAACTGGCTAGTGTGAACTAACCTCTGGCTAATAACATGGTAAAGCGTGTATTTATAGGAAGATAGGAACCAAAATGTGATTGGATGTACTTAAAATCACAGCTTGATGAAGGGCGGAGTGCTCAGTCAGAAAGCTAACATACAAATGAAAGAAAAAACTGACGGCACATCTAGAACGAGTCTGAAAAGGTGCATACCAAAAAAAAGTTTACATATCAAAATGAGGAAATGGTTGCACTCAATTGCATTAAGGCATAAATTTTGGCAGAAAAGAGGCACAAAATTTGGCCAAAAGATGTGAGCCCATTCACCAACGTCAAGGTAATCTCATAATCATATGGGTCCCTATTCTAACTGCCTCCTGCCAGACCTGCATCCCACCACAAGGACGTAACCCTGAAGAAGGAGATCATCCTCAGTCACAAAGTGAGGGAAAATCATCCTCAGTGACAAAGTGGTCTCAGGGCATTGACTCTTTCTTAGAGTGCTGCTCAAACTGTTGGGGTGCAGCTGTGGGACCCTAATTACAGAGATAATGTCCTCCACCCAACTCTCAAAAAGCTGAAAGGGTCTTCAGGAGAGATGGATAGTCGAGCTAGGCTATCAGACGGTCACCTCTGTAGCTGTAATGTCACCCTTCCTATGGTTATATTCAGGGGCGGATACAACATTGGTGCAACTTCTGTGGTAGCACAGGGGCCCAAGAGGTAAGGGGGCCCATTTGCATCTCCAATGCAGTTGGAATTGTGTATTTTGATGTGCCATCGTGCTGCAAAGGGCGCCTATATTGTTCTTGCACAGGGGCCTCTTTACTTTGATAATTTCCTTATTACACATAATGTAAGCTAGCTATGCTCCTGCCTATCATGAAGTGACCCCTGTTGACAGCCCATACTACATGAAGTTTACAGCTAGTCGGCACAGATCATGGGATGTCAGACATCCATTCCTGGCTGCCTTATAGTTGCCACTTCATCTAAGCATTCCTTATACTTTTTTAATGTACACACAAATACATTCAATTTTACCTATCTAATAGGATGACAACAGCTGTCCAGACCTGCATCCCACCACAAGGACCACTCCGGAGTAATCCCTGAAGAATGAAATCATCCTCAGTCACAAAGTGAGGGAAAATCATCCTCAGTGACAAAGTGGTCTCAGGGCATTGACTCTTTCTTAGAGTGCTGCTCAAACTGTTGGGGTGCAGCTGTGGGACCCTAATTTCAGAGATGATGTCCTCCACCCAACTCTCAAAAAGCTGAAAGGGTCTTCAGGAGAGATGGATAGTCGAGCTAGGCTATCAGACGGTCACCTCTGTAGCTGTAATGTCATCCTTCTTATGGTTCTATTCAGGGGCGGACATATCATTGGTGCAACTTCTGTGGTAGCACAGGGGCCCAAGAGGTAAGGGGGCCCATTTGCATCTCCAGTGCAGTTGGAATTGTGTATTTTGATGTGCCATCGTGCTGCAAAGGGCGCATATATTGTTCTTGCACAGGGGCCTCTTTATTTTGAAAATTTCATTATTACACATTATGTAAGCTAGCTATACTCCTGGCTATCGTGAAGTGACCCCTGTTAACAGCCCATACTGCACAAAGTATACAGCTAGTCTGCATAAATCATGGGATGTCAGACATCCATTCCTGGCTGCCTTATAGTTGCCACTTCATCTAAGCATTCCCTACAATTTATTAAAGTATACACACAAATACATTCAATTTTACCTATCTAATAGGATGACGACAGCTCTCCAGACCTGCATCCCACCACAAGGACCACTCCGGAGTAATCCCTGAAGAATGAAATCATCCTCAGTCACAAAGTGAGGGAAAATCATCCTCAGTGACAAAGTGAGGGGTTACGCGAACCCTGTGGTCTCAGGGCATTGACTCTTCTAAGAGTGCTGCTCAAACTGTTGGGGTGCAGCTGTGGGACCCTATTTTCAGAGATGATGTCCTCCACCCAACTCTCAAAAAGCTGAAAGGGTCTTCAGGACAGATGGGTAGTCGAGCTAGGCTATCAGACGGTCACCTCTGTAGCTGTAATGTCACCCTTCCTATGGTTCTATTCAGGGGCGGACATATCATTGGTGCAACTTCTGCGGTAGCACAGGGGCCCAAGAGGTAAGGGGGCCAATTTGCATCTCCAATGCAGTTGGAATTGTGTAATTTGATGTGCCATCGTGCTACAAAGGGCTCATATATTCTTCTTGCACAGGGGCCTCTTTATTTTGAAAATTTCATTATTACACATTATGTAAGCTAGCTATGCTCCTGCCTATCGTGAAGTGACCCCTGTTGACAGCTCTTACTACATGAAGTATACAGCTAGTCAGCATAGATCATGGGATGTCAGACATCCATTCCTGGCTGCCTTATAGTTGCCACTTCATCTAAGCATTCCCTACAATTTATTAAAGTATACACACACAAATACATTCAATTTTACCTATCTAAAAGGATGACGACAGCTGTCCAGACCTGCATCCCACCACAAGGACCACTCCGGAGTAATCCCTGAAGAATGAAATCATCCTCAGTCACAAAGTGAGGGAAAATCATCCTCAGTGACAAAGTGGTCACAGGGCATTGACTCTTTCTTAGAGTGCTGCTCAAACTGTTGGGGTGCAGCTGTGGGACCCTAATTTCAGAGATGATGTCCTCCACCCAACTCTCAAAAAGCTGAAAGGGTCTTCAGGAGAGATGGATAGTCGAGCTAGGCTATCAGACGGTCACCTCTGTAGCTGTAATGTCATCCTTCCTATGGTTCTATTCAGGGGCGGACATATCATTGGTGCAACTTCTGTGGTAGCACAGGGGCCCAAGAGGTAAGGGTGCCCATTTGCATCTCCAGTGCAGTTGGAATTGTATATTTTGATGTGCCATCGTGCTGCAAAGGGCGCATATATTGCTCTTTCACAGGGGCCTCTTTATTTTGAAAATTTCATTATTACACATTATGTAAGCTAGCTATACTCCTGGCTACCATGAAGTGACCCCTGTTAACAGCCCATACTTCATGAAGTATACAGCTAGTCTGCATAGATCATGGGATGTCATACATCCATTCCTGGTTGCCTTATAGTTGCCACTTCATCTAAGCATTCCTTATACTTTTTAATGTACACACAAATACTTTCAATTTTACCTATCTAATAGGATGACGACAGCTGTCCAGACCTGCATCCCACCACAAGGACCACTCCGGAGTAATCCCTGAAGAATGAAATCATCCTCAGTCACAAAGTGAGGGAAAATCATCCTCAGTGACAAAGTGAGGGGTTACGCGCCCCCTGTGGTCTCAGGGCATTGACTCTTCTAAGAGTGCTGCTCAAACTGTTGGGATGCAGCTGTGGGACCCTATTTTCAGAGATGATGTCCTCCACCCAACTCTCAAAAAGCTGAAAGGGTCTTCAGGAGAGATGGGTAGTCGAGCTAGGCTATCAGACTGTAACATCGGCGGCCGCGCCTTCTGCAGCGGCGCCCGCTGCCGCATCCTCTTACCGGCGTCTCCGCTGCAGCACGCACTTCCGTCCTGCCCCAAGCACTGCGGCGCTCCTGCGCCCCTTCCTTAGGCCGCGGGCGCGCGCCAGCGCTTCCTCTTCTGCTGGTGGTGGGCGGCGATGAGGGCGGCGCTTGTCATCTTCCTTCTGGTTCCTAAGGTATTTCTGGCGTCCTCACTGTTGAGAGGACGCCTGAGGATTGTTGTGTTAACCCACGCCTTCCGGACCTCTCTAGCCTCTATCGTTACTCCAGTGAATTCTCCTGCTTTCTCCTGTCAGCTCCCGGGTTGTCCTGCCCTTCTCCCTCGTTCTCCTTCTCCCTTGTTTTTCCTCTCCTCCAGCCTATCGCTACCATTACCCTCCCTGGCGTCTCCTTCGTTGCATTCCTCCTGTCCCCGTGGCTATTCCTGCTCTCCCTACTTGCCTCTGCCGCCTGGGTGTTCCCCGCTTCCTATAACCTGCTCGGGCACTCCTGTCTCTGTCCTGTGACCCAGCCTCCTTCTGGTTGCTGTCCTTGAGCCGTCCCTCCTGGTACCGGCTGTCGCGGTTCTGTCCTCTGTGGTTTTGCCCCTAACGATCCCTGTATAGGGGTCGGTCATCACCTGGCGCGCTCGACCCAGGGGCTCCAGATCCGTGACCCAGAGGGTCCACTCTCGGACTTAGTCTATCCCTTGAGCGTTACAGTATCCTCAGGCCATGGACCCCGCCGGTGCCGCGGCCGCCACGCAGAAGGAACTACTGTTCCTGCGTGAGAATCAAACTCGGATAATGTCCTTTATGAAGTCTATGGACACCCGGTTATCCGCGCTGCAGACCTCCGACCCAGGGCACGCTCCCCTTCTAGTTAGTCTTCAGCAGGAGCTCGCGCAGCAGCGCGATGCCCAGTCTCACATTTTGGGTTACATGGCGTCCGTTAACGATCGACTGCTTGCCTTGCAGTCTGCTGCGGTCGCTCCCACCCCACCCCGGGACGCAGTTTCGTCTCCGCCACCCCGCCTGGGGAAGCCTCCCCGGTATGGCGGGGATCCTAAGCTATGCCGGGGTTTCCTAAACCAGTGCAGACTGCACTTTGAGCTTTTGCCCCAACAATATCCCACAGATCGCGCCAAAGTGGTGTTCATTGTATCCCATCTTGAGGGAGAAGCTCTGGCCTGGGTGAATCCTTTATGGGAGAGGGATGATCCCGTCGTGTCCAGTATCCAGATCTTTCTGGAGACGTTCCGGAGGGTGTTTGATGAACCCGGACGCTTGGCGTCTACTACCGAGGCCCTCTTTAACCTCCGCCAGGGTTCCCTTACTGTGGGTCAGTACGCCATCCGCTTTCGGACATTGTCGTCTGAACTTGGATGGAATAACGAGGCACTTGTAGGGGCCTTCTGGAGAGGTCTCTCGAGTAAAATTAAGGATGAGCTTGCCGGACGAGATACCCCGACCACTCTAGAGGATCTCATATCCCTGGCCACTCGCATAGACCTGCGGTTTTTGGAGCGCACTCGGGAGTCGGTTAGGGAGCGCAGACCCTTCCGGCTGTATCAAGCGCCCATTCTGCACTCTCCAGCTTCCGCTACTAGTGTCGCTCCCGAGCCCATGCAAGTAGATCGGATCAGGTTGTCCGAGCAGCGACGCAGGGAGAGGATGACGAACGGGCTCTGCCTGTACTGCGGGGGGGCCAATCACTTTGTGCGCACCTGCCCTGAGAGACCGGGAAACGCCTCCACCTAGGTCAGGTAAGAGAGGCCCCCCTAGGTGATCATGATTCCTCTCTGCCCCTTACCCTGTCAGCTTTAATCATTGCAGGTCGGGAGTGCAGATCTGTGGAGGCGTATGTGGACTCGGGTGCGGCTGGGAATTTCATCCGACAAGAAGAAGTGGATAAACTTCGGATTCCGGTGGTCTTCCTAAAAGACCCGCGTGCTATCGCCTCCGTTGATGGAAAGCCTCTCCCTGAGCTTGTCACCATGGTTACGGCCGAAGTCGACCTACAAATTGGAGCGCTTCATCATGAAAAAATAGCCTTCTACGTCCTGCCTAAATTGTCCCACGCTGTCCTCCTAGGATTACCCTGGCTTAGGCTGCACGAGCCAGTTGTCAACTGGCGCTCGGGGGAGATTCTACGCTGGGGCCATTCCTGCCACGCACATTGCCTGCAGTCCGTCCTTCACCCTCGTTCCCTGCCTATGCCGGCCGATCTCCCGGGTCTTCCCGCACCGTACCACGCGTACGCAGACGTCTCTAGCAAGAAAGAAGCGGATTCTCTGCCTCCGCATCGGGCCTACGACTGTCCTGTTGACTTAATTCCCGGAGCCACCCCTCCCAGAGGGAGAACTTACCCCTTGTCCGCCGCAGAGACCACGGCTATGACTGAATATATACAGGAGAACTTGGCCAAGGGGTTCATTCGGAAATCCTCGTCCCCTGCTGGCGCAGGCTTTTTCTTTGTTCGGAAGAAAGACGGATCCCTTCGGCCATGTATCGACTACCGGAGTCTGAACAATATCACGGTCAAGAATCGATACCCGCTTCCGCTTATTCTGGAACTCTTCGATCGGCTGAGAGGGGCTCGGATCTTTACGAAGCTGGACCTACGGGGAGCCTACAATTTGATCCGGATCCGCGCAGGGGACGAGTGGAAGACGGCCTTCAATACCCGTGACGGTCATTATGAGTATTTAGTCATGCCGTTTGGTCTCTGCAATGCTCCGGCTGTATTCCAGGAATTTGTGAACGAGGTATTTAGGGACCTTCTCTACTCATGCGTAGTAGTGTACTTAGATGATATTCTCATCTTTTCACCAGATCTATCCTCTCATCGGAGAAGCGTACGCATGGTCCTGCATCGCCTTCGGGAGAATCACCTCTACGCCAAGATTGAGAAGTGTCTTTTTGAGCAGACCTCGCTACCCTTCTTGGGTTATATAATCACAGATTCTGGTCTGAAGATGGATCCCGAGAAACTCTCTGCGGTACTCAAGTGGCCTCGTCCTGTCGGTATAAAAGCCATCCAGCGTTTTCTCGGATTCGCGAACTACTACCGACAGTTTGTGCCGCATTTTTCCACGGTGACCAAGTCCATCACGGCCCTGACCCGTAAAGGAACTAAGCCGAATAGCTGGTCCTCCGAGGCTGAAGACGCCTTTTTGGCGCTGAAATGCGCCTTTGCTTCTGCACCGGTCCTACATCGGCCGGTTGCCAGCAGGCCTTTTGTTCTAGAAGTGGACGCCTCTTCCACTGGAGCTGGGGCAGTCCTTTCCCAGCAGGCTCCCTCGGGACGACTGGTTCCCTGCGGGTTCTTTTCCAAGTCCTTCTCGCCTGCAGAGTGCAATTATTCCATCGGACACCGAGAGTTGCTGGCCATCAAGATGGCTCTAGAGGAATGGCGATACTTGCTCGAAGGGGCTGTGCATCCCTTTACTATCTTCACGGATCACAAAAATCTGGCCTATCTGCAGTCCGCTCAGAGACTCAACTCCAGACTGGCCAGGTGGGCCTTGTATTTTTCTCGGTTCGATTTCAAGCTTCTCTTCCGGCTCGGTGATAGAAACATCAAGGCGGACGCACTCTCCCGGCCTTTACAATCGCCTGAGGAGAACGAGGGCCCATCATATATTATCGAGCCTACCAAGGTGATCCCCGTGGCTCCTGTAAACTTTTCTACTCCGCCACCAGGCAAGACCTTTGTTCCTCAAGACAAGCGCCTAGAGGTGTTGTGCTGGGGGCACTCCTCCAAGGTAGCTGGGCACGTGGGGACCAAGAAGACCCTCTCGCTTCTCTCCCGTTATTACTGGTGGACCACTATTCACCAAGACGTGATGGATTTCGTCGCTTCTTGCACAACCTGTGCTCGAAACAAAGTCCCAAGAACCCTGCCCTCTGGCCTTCTCCTTCCGTTACCTGTCCCGGAGGCCCCGTGGCAGCACATTGCAATGGATTTCGTAACCGACTTGCCCCGCTCTGCTGGTTGCACCACCATCCTAGTCGTGGCGGATCGCTTCTCTAAGATGGCTCATTTTATCCCCTTGCCCGGACTGCCGTCAGCCCCGAAGTTGGCCGAGATCTTCATTCACCAGATCTTCAGGCTACATGGTCTCCCGCTGCGCATTGTGTCTGATCGTGGGGTTCAATTTACTTCTCGCTTTTGGAGGGCTCTCGCCGGCTTATGGGTACGTCTCTCGACTTCTCCTCCGCGTATCATCCACAATCCAATGGACAAGTAGAGCGGATTAATCAAGGCCTGATGACCTACCTACGTCACTTTTCCAACGCCCATCAGGATAATTGGGTCTCGCTTCTACCATGGGCAGAGTTCGCTCATAATAACCATCCCAACTAATCGACCACCTACTCGCCATTCTTTGTGGTCTTTGGTCAGAATCCTGGTGTTCCGCTGCCCATTACTGCATCATCTGGAGTTCCCGCGGCAGATGCCCACGCCGTAGAATTTTCGGAGATTTGGAAGGAGACCAGACAGGCGCTTGAGAAAGCCAGCACCCGAATCAAGAAGCATGCGGACAAGAGACGGAGGGATCTTCCTCCATATCATCCCGGCGACAAGGTCTGGCTCTCGACTAAACACATCCGCTTGAAAGTTCCATCCTATAAGTTGAGTCCTCGTTTCATCGGTCCCTTCGAAGTTCTAAGACGCATCAACGAGGTGGCTTATAAACTGAGATTGCCGGCTTCACTTCGGGTCCCTAACGCCTTCCATGTCTCGCTTCTGAAACCTGTAGTTCTGAATCGGTTCCAACCTGTCTCCGCGGGTCCTCCTTTACCTATTGGGTCGGGTGACATCTTTGAAATAAAGGATATTTTGGCCATGAAAAGAGTCCGGGGGAGGACTCTTTCTTATTGACTGGAAGGGATTTGGTCCTGAGGAGAGGTCCTGGGAGCCACGAGAGAATGTTAACGCCCTCCTAATATTAAAAAGATTTCTGGCCAACCTCGGAAAGGGGGGATGTAAGGAGGGGGGTACTGTAACATCGGCGGCCGCGCCTTCTGCAGCGGCGCCCGCCGCCGCCTCCTCTTACCGGCGTCTCCGCCGCAGCACGCACTTCCGTCCTGCCTCCAGCACTGCGGCGCTCCTGCGCCCGTTCCTTAGGCCGCGGGCGCGCGCCAGCGCTTCCTCTTTTGCTGGTGGTGGGCGGCGATGAGGGCAGCGCTTGTCATCTTCCTTCCGGTTCCTTAGGTATTTCTGGCGTCCTCACTGTTGAGAGGACGCCTGAGGATTGTTGTGTTAACCCACGCCTTCCGGGCCTCTCTAGCCTCTATAGTTACTCCAGTGAATTCTCCTGCTTTCTCCTGTCAGCTCCCGGGTTGTCCTGCCCTTCTCCCTCGTTCTCCTTCTCCCTTGTTTTTCCTCTCCTCCAGCCTATTGCTACCATTACCCTCCCTGGCATCTCCTTTGTTGCATTCCTCCTGTCCCCGTGGCTATTCCTGCTCTCCCTACTTGCCTCTGCCGCCTGGGTGTTCCCCGCTTTCTATAACCTGCTCGGGCACTCCTGTCTCTGTCCTGTGACCCAGCCTCCTTCTGGTTGCTGTCCTTGAGCCGTCCCTCCTGGTACCGGCTGTCGCGGTTCTGTCCTCTGTAGTTTTGCCCCTAACGATCCCTGTATAGGGGTCGGTCATCACCTGGCACGCTCGACCCAGGGGCTCCAGATCCGTGACCCAGAGGGTCCACTCTCGGACTTAGTCTATCCCTTGAGCGTTACACAGACGGTCACCTCTGTAGCTGTAATGTCACCCTTCCTATGGTTCTATTCAGGGGCGGACATATCATTGGTGCAACTTCTGCGGTAGCACAGGGGCCCAAGGGGAAAGGGGGCCAATTTGCATCTCCAATGCAGTTGGAATTGTGTATTTTGATGTGCTGTCGTGCTACAAAGTGCTCATATATTCTTCTTGCACAGGGGCCTCTTTATTTTGAAAATTTCATTATTACACATTATGTAAGCTAGCTATGCTCCTGCCTATCGTGAAGTGACCCCTGTTGACAGCTCATACTACATGAAGTATACAGCTAGTCGGCATAGATCATGGGATGTCAAA
This sequence comes from Dendrobates tinctorius, assembly GCF_039654945.1. Lineage (NCBI taxonomy): Eukaryota > Metazoa > Chordata > Amphibia > Anura > Dendrobatidae > Dendrobates > Dendrobates tinctorius. Next base: position 12,965,747 of record NW_027361751.1, on the reverse strand, counting down.
CATCCATTCCTGGCTGCCTTATAGTGGCCACTTCATCTAAGCATTCTCTACAATTTATTAAAGTATACACACAAATACATTCAGTTTTACCTATCTAATAGGATGACTACAGCTGTCCAGACTTGCATCTCAATGACAGAAAAAACTGACGGCACATCTAGAACTAGTCTGAATAGGTGCATACCAAAAAACAGCTTACATATCAAAATGAGGAAATGGTTGCACTCAATTGCATTAAGGCATATCAATATGAAATACATGAAGTGTGAATAGCATAATGGCTTTTGAAATTTAGAAAAAACATATGAGATACTTAGCACAAAATTTGGCCAAAAGATGTGAGCCCATTCACCAACGTCAAGGTAATCTCATAATCGAAAGGGTCCCTATTCTAACTGCCTAGTGTCAACTAACCTCTGGCTAATAACATGGTAAAGCGTATATTTATAGGAAGATAGGAACCAAAATGTGATTGGATGTAATTAAAATCACAGCTTGATGAAGGGCGGAGTGCTCAGTCAGAAAACTAACATAAAATGAAAGAAAAAACTGACGGCACATCTAGAACGAGTCTGAAAAGGTGCATAACAAAAAACAGTTTACATATCAAAATGAGGAAATGGTTGCACTCAATTGCATTAAGGCATATCAATATGAAATACATGAAGTGTGAATAGCATAATGGCTTTTGATATTTCGAAAAAACATATGAGATACTTAGCACAAAATTTGGCCAAAAGATGTGAGCCCATTCACCAACGTCAAGGTAATCTCATAATCGAATGCGTCCCTATTCAAACTGCCTACTGCCAGACCTGCATCCCACCACAAGGACCACTCCGGAGGAATCCATGAAGAATGAAATCATCCTCAGTCACAAAGTGAGAGAAAATCATCCTCATTGACAAAGTGGTCTCAGGGCATTGACTCTTTCTTAGAGTGCTGCTCAAACTGTTGGGGTGCAGCTGTGGGACCCTAATTTCAGAGATGATGTCCTCCACCCAACTCTCAAAAAGCTGAAAGGGTCTTCAGGAGAGATGGATAGTCGAGCTAGGCTATCAGACGGTCACCTCTGTAGCTGTAATGTCATCCTTCCTATGGTTCTATTCAGGGGCGGACATATCATTGGTGCAACTTCTGTGGTAGCACAGGGGCCCAAGAGGTAAGAGTGCCCATTTGCATCTCCAGTGCAGTTGGAATTGTGTATTTTGATGTGCCATCGTGCTGCAAAGGGCACATATATTGTTCTTGCACAGGGGCCTCTTTATTTTGAAAATTTCATTATTACACATTATGTAAGCTAGCTATACTCCTGGCTACCATGAAGTGACCCCTGTTAACAGCCCATACTTCATGAAGTATACAGCTAGTCTGCATAGATCATGGGATGTCAGACATCCATTCCTGGCTGCCTTATAGTTGGCACTTCATCTAAGCATTCCCTACATTTTATTAAAGTATACACACAAATACATTCAATTTTACCTATCTAAAAGGATGACGACAGCTGTCCAGACCTGCATCCCACCACAAGGACCACTCCGGAGTAATCCCTGAAGAATGAAATCATCCTCAGTCACAAAGTGAGGGAAAATCATCCTCAGTGACAAAGTGGTCACAGGGCATTGACTCTTTCTTAGAGTGCTGCTCAAACTGTTGGGGTGCAGCTGTGGGACCCTAATTTCAGAGATGATGTCCTCCACCCAACTCTCAAAAAGCTGAAAGGGTCTTCAGGAGAGATGGATAGTCGAGCTAGGCTATCAGACGGTCACCTCTGTAGCTGTAATGTCATCCTTCCTATGGTTCTATTCAGGGGCGGACATATCATTGGTGCAACTTCTGTGGTAGCACAGGGGCCCAAGAGGTAAGGGTGCCCATTTGCATCTCCAGTGCAGTTGGAATTGTGTATTTTGATGTGCCATCGTGCTGCAAAGGGCGCATATATTGCTCTTTCACAGGGGCCTCTTTATTTTGAAAATTTCATTATTACACATTATGTAAGCTAGCTATACTCCTGGCTACCATGAAGTGACCCCTGTTAACAGCACATACTTCATGAAGTATACAGCTAGTCTGCATAGATCATGGGATGTCAGACATCCATTCCTGGCTGCCTTATAGTTGCCACTTCATCTAAGCATTCCCTACAATTTATTAAAGTATACACGCAAATAAATTCAATATTACCTATCTAAAAGGATGACGACAGCTGTCCAGTCCTGCATCCCACCACAAGGACCACTCCGGAGTAATCCCTGAAGAATGAAATCATCCTCAGTCACAAAGTGAGGGAAAATCATCCTCAGTGACAAAGTGGTCTCAGGGCATTGACTCTTTCTTAGAGTGCTGCTCAAACTGTTGGGGTGCAGCTGTGGGACCCTAATTTCAGAGATGATGTCCTCCACCCAACTCTCAAAAAGCTGAAAGGGTCTTCAGGAGAGATGGATAGTCGAGCTAGGCTATCAGACGGTCACCTCTGTAGCTGTAATGTCATCCTTCCTATGGTTCTATTCAGGGGCGGACATATCATTGGTGCAACTTCTGTGGTATCACAGGGGCCCAAGAGGTAATGGGGCCCATTTGCATCTCCAGTGCAGTTGGAATTGTGTATTTTGATGTGCCATCGTGCTGCACAGGGCGCATATATTGTTCTTGCACAGGGGCCTCTTTATTTTGAACATTTCATTATTACACATTATGTAAGCTAGCTATACTCCTGGCTACCATGAAGTGACCCCTGTTAACAGCCCATACTTCATGAAGTATACAGCTAGTCTGCATAGATCATGGGATGTCAGACATCCATTCCTGGCTGCCTTATAGTTGCCACTTCATCTAAGCATTCCCTACATTTTATTAAAGTATACACACAAATACATTCAATTTTACCTATCTAAAAGGATGACGACAGCTGTCCAGACCTGCATCCCACCACAAGGACCACTCCGGAGTAATCCCTGAAGAATGAAATCATCCTCAGTCACAAAGTGAGGGAAAATCATCCTCAGTGACAAAGTGGTCACAGGGCATTGACTCTTTCTTAGAGTGCTGCTCAAACTGTTGGGGTGCAGCTGTGGGACCCTAATTTCAGAGATGATGTCCTCCACCCAACTCTCAAAAAGCTGAAAGGGTCTTCAGGAGAGATGGATAGTCGAGCTAGGCTATCAGACGGTCACCTCTGTAGCTGTAATGTCATCCTTCCTATGGTTCTATTCAGGGGCGGACATATCATTGGTGCAACTTCTGTGGTAGCACAGGGGCCCAAGAGGTAAGGGTGCCCATTTGCATCTCCAGTGCAGTTGAAATTGTGTATTTTGATGTGCCATCGTGCTGCAAAGGGCGCATATATTGCTCTTTCACAGGGGCCTCTTTATTTTGAAAACTTCATTATTACACATTATGTAAGCTAGCTATACTCCTGGCTACCATGAAGTGACCCCTGTTAACAGCCCATACTTCATGAAGTATACAGCTAGTCTGCATAGATCATGGGATGTCAGACATCCATTCCTGGCTGCCTTATAGTTGCCACTTCATCTAAGCATTCCCTACAATTTATTAAAGTATACACAAAAATACATTCAATATTACCTATCTAAAAGGATGACGACAGCTGTCCAGACCTGCATCCCACCACAAGGACCACTCCGGAGTAATCCCTGAAGAATGAAATCATCCTCAGTCACAAAGTGAGAGAAAATCATCCTCAGTGACAAAGTGGTCTCAGGGCATTGACTCTTTCTTAGAGTGCTGCTCAAACTGTTGGGGTGCAGCTGTGGGACCCTAATTTCAGAGATGATGTCCCCCACCCAACTCTCAAAAAGCTGAAAGGGTCTTCAGGAGAGATGGATAGTCGAGCTAGGCTATCAGACGGTCACCTCTGTAGCTGTAATGTCATCCTTCCTATGGTTCTATTCAGGGGCGGACATATCATTGGTGCAACTTCTGTGGTAGCACAGGGGCCCAAGAGGTAATGGGGCCCATTTGCATCTCCAGTGCAGTTGGAATTGTGTATTTTGATGTGCCATCGTGCTGCACAGGGCGCATATATTGTTCTTGCACAGGGGCCTCTTTATTTTGAACATTTCATTATTACACATTATGTAAGCTAGCTATACTCCTGGCTACCATGAAGTGACCCCTGTTAACAGCCCATACTTCATGAAGTATACAGCTAGTCTGCATAGATCATGGGATGTCAGACATCCATTCCTGGCTGCCTTATAGTTGCCACTTCATCTAAGCATTCCCTACAATTTATTAAAGTATACACAAAAATACATTCAATATTACCTATCTAAAAGGATGACGACAGCTGTCCAGACCTGCATCCCACCACAAGGACCACTCCGGAGTAATCCCTGAAGAATGAAATCATCCTCAGTCACAAAGTGAGAGAAAATCATCCTCAGTGACAAAGTGGTCTCAGGGCATTGACTCTTTCTTAGAGTGCTGCTCAAACTGTTGGGGTGCAGCTGTGGGACCCTAATTTCAGAGATGATGTCCTCCACCCAACTCTCAAAAAGCTGAAAGGGTCTTCAGGAGAGATGGATAGTCGAGCTAGGCTATCAGACAGTCACCTCTGTAGCTGTAATGTCATCCTTCCTATGGTTCTATTCAGGGGCGGACATATCATTGGTGCAACTTCTGTGGTAGCACAGGGGCCCAAGAGGTAATGGGGCCCATTTGCATCTCCAGTGCAGTTGGAATTGTGTATTTTGATGTGCCATCGTGCTGCACAGGGCGCATATATTGTTCTTGCACAGGGGCCTCTTTATTTTGAACATTTCATTATTACACATTATGTAAGCTAGCTATACTCCTGGCTACCATGAAGTGACCCCTGTTAACAGCCCATACTTCATGAAGTATACAGCTAGTCTGCATAGATCATCGGATGTCAGACATCCATTCCTGGCTGCCTTATAGTTGCCACTTCATCTAAGCATTCCCTACATTTTATTAAAGTATACACACAAATACATTCAATTTTACCTATCTAAAAGGATGACGACAGCTATCCAGACCTGCATCCCACCACAAGGACCACTCCGGAGTAATCCCTGAAGAATGAAATCATCCTCAGTCACAAAGTGAGGGAAAATCATCCTCAGTGACAAAGTGAGGGGTTACGCGCCCCCTGTGGTCTCAGGGCATTGACTCTTCTAAGAGTGCTGCTCAAACTGTTGGGGTGCAGCTGTGGGACCCTATTTTCAGAGATGATGTCCTCCACCCAACTCTCAAAAAGCTGAAAGGGTCTTCAGGAGAGATGGGTAGTCGAGCTAGGCTATCAGACGGTCACCTCTGTAGCTGTAATGTCACCCTTCCTATGGTTCAATTTAGGGGTGGACATATCATTGGTGCAACTTCTGCGGTAGCAGAGGAGCCCAAGAGTTAAGGGGGCCCATTTGCACCTCCAATGCAGTTGAACTTGGGTATTTTGATGTGCCATCATGCTGCAAGGGGCCCATATATTGTTTTTGCACAGAGGCCATCTTCTGTGTGTGTCCGCCAGTGGTTCCATTGTGTAATTAATTTCCTGCAATAGGAAACACATCACATTAATAATTTCCAGGCAATCAAGGTCAATACAATCAATGCTATCACTACTGCTATGGGCTTTAGCAAAGTCGAGAGTATATTGATTAACCAAACTCAAATGGACCCCATCCAGTAGAAGGGATTCCTTCTCTCTTTGGATGGATCTTTGGCTTTTTGTTGCAGCTCTTTTAGTTTATCCATGTTTGTTGCAATTGAATTATGTGCATCTTCAATCTCGTAGGAGCATCCCTCACCTATAACAGCACAATTTCCACCTTTAATTGCTAACAGTAGTCAAGAACCATTCTGTTCTGAAGGGCTACCTTCCACATTCAATGGCATCACAAGAAGTAGCTGATGGGGGCAAAACCAACAATCAAAATATTCCGTAACATGACAAATAAGAGCTAAGGTGGCCAAAGCCAAACACCATAATAATTCCCAATTTTACCGTAAACACTCAGTACTTTATAAGATAAAAATAAAATATAGCTTTGAATAGTTACCGTATATATTCGTGTATAAGCCGAGATTTCACCCCTCTCGTCTTATACGCGAGTCATATACCGGGGGGTCGGCGGGGGAGGGGGAGCGCGGGTGTCAGAGATCCTTCTCAGCCCCTCCTAGCACGGTCTCTGCACCCTCTGCTTCCCCCATGGTCTTGGCGCCCCAGCTGTTCCTTCGTTCAGCGGTCACGTGGTACCGCTCATTAATGTCATGAATATGCGCATATTAATGACTTTAATGAGCTGTACCACATGACCACTGAAACCTGGAAGCACTGCAGCGCCGAGACCATGGGAGAAGGCTCAAAGCAGGGGCTGCAGAGACCGTGCGACAGGAGGGGTGAGTATGACGTGGGAGGACGGGGAGCAGTGCAATATTCACCTGTCCCCGTTCCACCGCCGCCCGCCACTCTGTCTTCTGTGTCCTCTGTCTGTGACGTTCAGGTCAGAGAGCGCGATGACGAAGTCAATGCGCGCCCTCTGCTGAATGTCATTGCAGAGGACCTGGAAGACAGACTGGCGAGCAGCGATGGAACGGGGACAGGTGAATATCGCCAGTGGCGGGGACCTGACCAGCGGTGCTACCGGCACCTGGCCCACATAGCGCGCCGGTATCCCTGCCTGCTCAGGACACCGGCACCTGGCCCCCCGCAACGAGAGGTGAATATGTCATTTTTTTTAATTGCAGTAGCAGAGGCAGCAGCAATATATGGGGGGTATTTACCTATAGAGCATCTTCTTGGGCCACCATTAACCCTTGTGCAGCATTTTATGGGGGTATTTATCTATGGAGCATCTTTTTGGACCACCATTAACCCTTGTGCAGCACAACCCTCTGCTTATACATGAGTCAATAAGTTTTCCCAGTTTTTTGTAGCAAAATTAGGGTCTCGGCTTATACTCGGGTCGGCTTATACACGAGTATATACATAATATTAAAATCGTGACATTAGGAAGAAAGCAAAATTTTGTACGTAAAAAGTAGAACCACCAAAATCATATACTTTTGTGTGACCAGAAAAAGGTCAGGAGGGATGGTGCCTCTCCCTGTTCAATCACTACCTTATCCCTGCCTTGCAGTGAAGGTTAGCACCCTATAGTTGGACAAGTTGCGCCCCTGCTCACCGATGGCTGACCCTTCTGGGTTCGTTAGGCCCCGATTGCTAAGAGAGGCCTAAATTATCAGGTGACACACTAGTATCACAGTAATGTCTCCAAAAGCATCAAAGTGCCAAGTGCAGAACACACAGCATTTTATCCCTCAGATAAATGCATAGTCTTGCAAACAGCATATGTAAGAAACAACAATGCTCCCATTCAATATATGTCAGTCTGATCAAGAAAAGGCAGATTGGCAATGAAAACTAAAATGTGTCTGTATATAGCTCCTTATAAGACACCATGTTGTGCTCAATGATAATTTAGCTTGTGAAGCCGATCTGTAACACCAAGCGTTAACCTATTTCAGAATCTCCACATCACTTGAATGCCATTAAGAAAAAACAGGGGCCGGAGCCTCACCCTAGACTGCTACTATTGTGACCCTACCTTGCCGCGGAGGTTGGGGGTAAATAAACTAGAGGCTATAAGTCGTGTCCCTCTATAACCATTACACTTGTCATGTTTCCCCTTTTAAAGGTTCATCAGAAGTGATAGAAAATAGTAATTCAGTGTAAAAAGATATATTACTTAGCGGACAATTATCCACATTGCTCACACAGTCGCATGGTTTGTGTGGATAGCCTGTAGTGAGGACTTAAAGTGAACCTGTCACCAGGTTTGACCATTATGAGATACGGCCACAGGACTGTCCCACAAGAGAACAGGAGAACCCTCCGGTGGGCCCCTGTGCAAGACTGGGTCACCACCATCTAATATGATCAGTACTTGGCACTATATACTTGAGTCACTATGTACAGACAAAGGCAGCATCTCAGTTCATTGTTATATTCTATAATGCTGTATATCTGTCCCCCCGACGTGAAAGACAAGAAAAACAGCTTTTATTATACTAACCTGATGCCATCTCTCTCTATCCGCTAACTCTAACTCTCAAATGGAATGTTGTCTCTGGAGATCCTTATAGAATGTGTGATGTCATAATGCAAAGTGGCGGAGCCAGAAAAAACAACATTCTGTGACATCATCAGCAGGAGCAGCAGACCAGACCAGACAATGCAACCAATTCATTACCATATAGATGAAATTGACTCTAATTATGCACCTTCACCTCTGAAACCTTTTACAAAGTGCCACAATGTCATTATTACAATGTAATTCCAGAGTAGTTTCTAATGATTTGAACAGCGATAAATGCACAATAATTACCAATATATCCCAGTAATACAGAAGATTAGATCATATGGGTGGTTGGATGGGAAGGTGGATATACCAGTGTGAGAAAAATGGGCAGTAAATAGGAGAGGACACTATAGACGATAATGCTATATACGAGGGGTGGGCAATTAATTATCCCGAGGGGCCACATGAGAGACTATGACTGTTCTGGAGGGAGGGCCAAACCTATAGGCTGAAATTAATTCTGCTCAATATGAATATTAAAATATTAGTTACGATTATTATAATATAATAAAATAATATTAATAGTATCACTTAATAGTGAGCAGAATTATGTATACTGACACCCCTATATGCCGTATGAGCCCATATATAGCCCCACTATATACCGTAAGACCAACGAAGTTATGCCATATAAAAATAGCCTTTATTAATGCATTATGCCAAAAAACATATCAAACCATTTAAAAAGAGATACATGTCCATTAAACCTTACAAGGAAATGCATGTATAACCAGCTGGTAGTCTCTCTCATACATAGTCTTTTCTATCATAGACTTTATTTTGGATCTTTTGCCTGCGCACTACTGCACTTTGCAATATACAGTGGGGAAAAAAAGTATTTAGTCAGTCAGCAATAGTGCAAGTTCCACCACTTAAAAAGATGAGAGGCGTCTGTAATTTACATCATAGGTAGACCTCAACTATGGGAGACAAACTGAGAAAAAAAAATCCAGAAAATCACATTGTCTGTTTTTTTTTCATTTTATTTGCATATTGTGGTGGAAAATAAGTATTTGGTCAGAAACAAAATTTCATCTCAATACTTTGTGATATATCCTTTGTTGGCAATGACAGAGGTCAAACGTTTTCTGTAAGTCTTCACAAGGTTGCCACACACTGTTGTTGGTATGTTGGCCCATTCCTCCATGCAGATCTCCTCTAGAGCAGTGATGTTTTTGGCTTTTCGCTTGGCAACACGGACTTTCAACTCCCTCCAAAGGTTTTCTATAGGGTTGAGATCTGGAGACTGGCTAGGCCACTCCAGGACCTTGAAATGCTTCTTACGAAGCCACTCCTTCGTTGCCCTGGCGGTGTGCTTTGGATCATTGTCATGTTGAAGACCCAGCCACGTTTCATCTTCAATGCCCTTGCTGATGGAAGGAGGTTTGCACTCAAAATCTCACGATACATGGCCCCATTCATTCTTTCATGTACCCGGATCAGTCGTCCTGGCCCCTTTGCAGAGAAACAGCCCCAAAGCATGATGTTTCCACCACCATGCTTTACAGTAGGTATGGTGTTTGATGGATGCAACTCAGTATTCTTTTTCCTCCAAACACGACAAGTTGTGTTTCTACCAAACAGTTCCAGTTTGGTTTCATCAGACCATAGGACATTCTCCCAAAACTCCTCTGGATCATCCAAATGCTCTCTAGCAAACTTCAGACGGGCCCGGACATGTACAGGCTTAAGCAGTGGGACACGTCTGGCACTGCAGGATCTGAGTCCATGGTGGCGTAGTGTGTTACTTATGGTAGGCCTTGTTACATTGGTCCCAGCTCTCTGCAGTTCATTCACTAGGTCCCCCCGCGTGGTTCTGGGATTTTTGCTCACCGTTCTTGTGATCATTCTGACCCCACGGGGTGGGATTTTGCGTGGAGCACCAGATCGAGGGAGATTATCAGTGGTCTTGTATGTCTTCCATTTTCTAATTATTGCTCCCACAGTTGATTTCTTCACTCCAAGCTGGTTGGCTATTGTAGATTCAGTCTTCCCAGCCTGGTGCAGGGCTACAATTTTGTTTCTGGTGTCCTTTGACAGCTCTTTGGTCTTCACCATAGTGGAGTTTGGAGTCAGACTGTTTGAGGGTGTGCACAGGTGTCTTTTTATACTGATAACAAGTTTAAACAGGTGCCATTACTACAGGTAATGAGTGGAGGAAAGAGGAGACTCTTAACGAAGAAGTTACAGGTCTGTGAGAGCCAGAAATCTTGATTGCTTGTTTCTGACCAAATACTTATTTTCCACCATAATATGCAAATAAAATGAAAAAAAAAACAGACAATGTGATTTTCTGGATTTTTTTTTCTCAGTTTGTCTCCCATAGTTGAGGTCTACCTATGATGTAAATTACAGACACCTCTCATCTTTTTAAGTGGTGGAACTTGCACTATTGCTGACTGACTAAATACTTTTTTTCCCCACTGTATATATATGTGTATACTTTCCTATGCGCTGGTTTCCTGATGTGTGGCACTGTGTGATATTGACAAATATGCATGCTATACTATTTAGCACTACAAGCCACCTCTGACTATTGTTTGACAGATTATACATCACAACCTAACTGGTCATTGCTAAACACATGGGATATTACCTTAGGCTAGTTTCAGACTAGCGTTTCTGGGCGCAGCGCAGGGCCACCGCTAAGACCCGCCCCCGGCTGCACCCCCTCCTGTCATCTCCTCCGATCGCATGACTGTGCATGCGATCAGCGTACCCTATACTTAGCGTTGGGTGCGCTGATCATGCGCTGGTCTGACTTTGCTGGCGCTGCGCCCAGCGCACAAAAACGCGCTGTGTTGCATTTTTGTGCGCTGGACGCAGCGTCAAAGGGGCGCAGCCTTACTTAGAATAATCTTTACAGACATATTTTGTTTTCACCTTGATACTTGCAGAGTGTTTTCTGGACAAACACAATTTGGAGCAATTTACATATACTTTTTTCAGTCATTGTACTGCTATATGAGCTTATATTTTATACTGTATGCTCTTTCTTGGTGTTTCTCTGCCCTGTGGCAGGTTATACATGCATTTCCTTGTAAGGTTTAATGGACATGTATCTCTTTTTAAATGGTTTTATATGTTTTTTGGCATAATGCATTAATAAAGGCTATTTTTATATGGCATAACTCCGTTGGTCTTGTTGGATATGTAGTTGTATTGAAGTGCCATTGGTTTAGGCCCACTCCCTTTGGATATATATACCATAAGAGTTCACACACAGCTTGATACATATAGTATGAGCCCTCTCATAGCCCATCTATATACAGTGTAAACACCCACATACAAATCCCCATAAAGCCCCCTGTTCAGGATGAGACCACACATAAGCCCACTACCTACAGTATGAGCCCTCACATAGCCTCCAATATACAATATGATCCTGCACATAGCCCACGTAAATATAGTATGAGCCCCCACATAGCCACCTATATGGTGGAAGCCCCATATTTTACATACAGTGAGCCCCCACCTAGCCCCTTTATACAGTGTAAGCCTCACATAGTCCCCCTATATATAGTATGAGCCCCCACATAGCCCCCTGCATACAGTGGAAGAACATATCCTCTCTATATAGAGTTTGCGACCCCACATAGCCTCTCTATATACAAAGAGACCAGACATACCCTCCTATATACAACATGAGCCCTCACATAGCCCCTATATACAGAATGAGTTTCCATGTAGCCTCCTATATACAGTATGAGCCCCCACATAGCCTCCTATATAAAGTAGGAGCCCCCACACAGCTTCATATATACAGTATGAACCCCACATAGCCCCTTTATATCGTGTAATATATTTTTTAAAATGACCAATAATATCACATGGGACAAATATCATCACACCATGGCCAGACCACATATTACCACCACATAGTGACTGAATAATACAACATACAAGGGACAAATACCGTGACATGTGACTCCATGTGTCTCCATTCTCCCCATATGTTCTCCCATCTTGCTCCCCAATGTGTCTCCAACCTGCTCCATGTATCTCCAACTTGCCCATTATGATCTCCCATGCTGCCCCATCGGTCTCCATCTTGCCCAATGTGACGTCTCCATCCTGCTCCATGTGACGTGTCCATCCTTCCCCATCTGACTTCTCCATGCTGTCCCATCTGTCTTCATCCTGCCCCATGTGTCCAATGATCCTGCCCCTTGTGTCCCATGATCCCGCCCCATCTGTCCCATGATCCTGCCCTACCTGTCTCCATCCTGCCTCATCTGTCTCTATCCTGCCTCATCCGTCCCATGACCCTGCCTCATTTGTCTCTGTATAAAAAAAAGGTTTCTCCTTACCTGGCCACGGTCAAGCATTGTCGTCTCCCCCATCCATTTGAGGTGCGGACTCCTCGACACATAACAGTGACGTCATACGCCGGCGACATGTGTGCCAAAGTCAGCTGCCGTCCTGTGATTGGCTGGCAGCTTTTAACTGTTGCCATGTGGGCCCACGCGGCAATAGATTTTAACTGAAAGTGCGTCATAAGACTGAATCGGCAAGATTCTGCCCTTGGGGCCAGATGAGTACAGGGGGCGGTCTGAGCCCCCCTCTGCTCACCGCGCTCCATACGACAGTAAGGACTGTAATGCCCTGATGCTGGTCATGTCCCATTGTATACAGTATGACAATCCACATATCCTACTATATACAGTATGAGCCCCCACATAGTCTCTCTATATACAATACGAGTCACCACAGAGTCTCTCTAAATACAATATAAGCCCTCACATAGCACACTGTATACAGTATGACCTCCAACATATCCTCCTATATACAGTATGACCTCCCACATAGCTTCTTATATACAGTATGAGCCCCCACATAGCCTCCTATATACAGAATAAGCCCCCACACAGCATCATATTTACAGTATGAGCCCCCACATTGCATCCTATATACAGTATGAACTTTCACAAAGCACTCTCTATGTAGTGTGAACCCCCCACAAAGCCCCCTGTATAATGTAAGCAGAGGCGTAACTAACGAGGGGCCCGCCAAAGTCAGCAGAAGCTTCAACTGGATTTACCCCCTGTTGAACCCAGATAGCATGTATGTGATTGAGGGCACATGGAAGTGATGTCAAGCGCTGCCATCGCTTGCACGCTGAAGTCAGCTGCCAGCTTCACAAGAGGACGCCGCAAGTCGGGGGATGGGATGGACAGTAAGTAATTTATCTATTTATTTTAAATAAGTGTCTATACTACAACATGGATCAATATGAGCTGTGAATTATACTTTATGGATGACTATGGGCTGTGCATTATCCTTTATAGATGACTATGTGGGGTGTATTATACTTTATAGATGACTATGTGGGGTGTATTATACTTTATGGATGACTATGGGGTGTACTATACTTTATAGATGACTATGTGGGGTGTACTATACTTTATAGATGACTATGTGGGGTGAATGATACTTTATAGATGACTATGTGGGGTGTATTATACTTTATGGATGACTATGTGGGGTGCATTATACTTTATGGATGACTATGGGGTGTGCATTATCCTTTATAGATGACTATGTGGGGAGTATTATACTTTATAGATGACTATGTGGGGTGTATTATACTTTATGGATGACTATGGGGTGTACTATACTTTATAGATGACTATGTGGGGTGTACTATACTTTATAGATGACTATGTGGGGTGAATGATACTTTATAGATGACTATGTGGGGTGTATTATACTTTATTGATGACTATGTGGGGTGCATTATACTTTATGGATGACTATGGGGTGTGCATTATCCTTTATAGATGACTATGTGGGGGGTATTATACTTTATAGATGACTATGTGGGGTGTATTATACTTTATGGATGACTATGTGGGGTGCATTATAAGTTTATACATGACTATGTGGGGTGCATTATACTTTATAGATGACTATGTGGGGTGAATAATAGTTTATACATGACTATGTGGGGTGCATTATACTTTATGGATGACTATGTGGGGTGCATTATAAGTTTATACATGACTATGTGGGGTGCATTATACTTTATGGATGACTATGTGGGGTGCATTATAAGTTTATACATGACTATGTGGGGTGCATTATACTTTATAGATGACTATGTGGGGTGCATTATACTTTATAGATGACTATGTGGGGTGGATTATACTTTATGGATGACTTTGGACCGTGCATTATCATATATGGAGGACTATGGGCAGCGCATTATACTTTATGGATGACTATGTCAGGTAATCCTCACATGTTTTGAGGCTGTCTAATATCCATGAATATGAAGCCGTGGGGACGCAAACATGTCTCTCGAGCACCCGCTCTACTCAGTGAGTACCCGAGCACCCTAGGCAAACTCAAGTAACAAGCACTTGCGCTCATTGCAAGTCATAGGTGACTAAGGGCTGTCTCAGGAGCAGAGCCTTCTTCATATGTGGCAGATGATAGCTATGTTACATAAGTGACACCTGCCGGTAACTGCAGAGACTGAACCTTCTGCTGATCTCTGCAGTTTAACTATATAAATGCTGTTGTAAATCTCTCACAGTGGCCTTCAGATGACACTATTGCCAGTGTGCACGCACAATGGCTCCCACTGCACTCCACCACACCCCCGACATAGAAAATGCCACCTTATTCTCCCTCTGAAGCTATGGTAAGCATTAGGCCAGGGTCACACTTGAGAGAAACTCGCGCGAGTCGTGCATCTCAATACCTGGCACTCCCGCAGGCACTCGGGATCGGAGTGTGCGGCTCCATGTATTTCTATGCAGCTGAGCGCGCAGGTCCTAGTGCTGGCGGCAGTGCCGGGTATTGAGAAGTGAGACTCGTGCGAGTTTCTCGCAACTGTGACCCTGGTCTTAGGCTGGCCTTCATAAGAGAACTGCAAAACCATGTAATAATGATTTAATAAAAATAAACAAAATAATAAAAAAACATATTTGTTATCTCTGTGTAAGAAAATGTTCCAATTAATCAACATATAAATTTGTTTAAATCGTACCTTAAATGCAAAAAAAAAAAAAGAAAAGTTTAACTGGCAGAACTGCCATTTCTTGGTTGCCGCAATTTCCTCAAAAAATATAACAAAAAGCAATAAAAATATCATATCTACCCAAAATTGTATAAATAAAAACGTCAGTTCATCGCAGAAAAAATAATCTCTCACACAACTCCACAGAGATAAAGATAAAAAGTCAGCATTAGTGATGGGCGAGTAGCATCGTTGCTTGGGTCTCCCCGATCATGCTCGGCTGATCTCCGAGTATTTTGGCGTGCTCGGAGATTTAGTTTTCGTGGTCTCAGCTGCATGATTCGTGGCTGCTAGACATGCTGGGAATTCCCTAACAAACAGGCATTCCACACATGTAATCAGCCTCCGATACCATCTTGTACGAGCATGCTCGGGTGTTATCCGATCATCTGGGGAAAGCTCGTATATTATGGTCAAGTTTCTGTGGCTGCATGATTTGTGGCTTTAGACAACCTGAACATATGTGGGGATTGGCTGTTTCATAGGTAATGCCCACATGTGTTGAGGCTGTCTAACAGCAGCAAATCAAGCAGCCACATGGTCCTGAACGTAATATACGAGCACTCTCAGATATTCGGATAACACCCAAGCATGCTCAGATAAGAAGATATCCCAACACATTCACACTTCACTACACAGCACAGCTGCATGATGTGGGTGTACCTAAAGTGAGAGGAGATCAAGAGGATGGATAGTGTGATCTAGAAGAGAGACAAGAGAAAGCGACAAAAAGGAGTGAGTGATTCTCTGGAGACGAGGTCTGGGGCAGGAAGCCCTGAAGAGTAAAATAGAAAGTGCAAGCCCAGGAGGTAAGGGGACGGATCAGAGCACGGAGCATGAGATGAAGAGAATGCCCTGGGCGATAGTTCCAAGGCTTTGGCGAGGAGAGGCTTAGTAACAGCCATAGTGGCAAACAGGGTCGGACTGAGGTGTCTGAGGCCCACAGGGGGAATTGACTCTAGGGGCACACCATACAGCCATATGCAAGTACCTGTTAGCCATTATCCTCGTTATAGTGAGGCATCGTCTGTAAATCACATCAAGTGTGCGCACATCATAACTGGGATGTACAATTACGGTAGTCTGCATTAAAGGTTTTCTTTAGTTACAAGAAGGTATAATAATACCACATACAATGGAAAAATACCGCCACTCCGTGAACAGAACAAATATTAACCCCTTTCTGACATATGATGTACAATCCCGTCCATGTGCCCTGGGACCTAATTCCCAAGGACAGGATAGTACGTCATAGCGATCAGGGAGGAGGAGGGGGAGCGCCGCTGATCGCTGCTGAGTGTCAGCTGATTATCACAGCTGACACCCAGCACTATGTGTCAGGGGCGGTCACAGACCGCCCCCGGCACATTAACCCCTGTCACACTGCAATCAAACATGATCGAAGTGTACCGGAGGATCAGGGAAGCATCGGCAGGGAGGAGGCTCCCTCCGTGCTTCCCTGCAACCCACAGCTGGGGGCCTCCTTCCCTGCAGGTCCCCGGATCCAATATGGCCAGGGTGGCCTTCGGGGACCTGCAGGGAGGCAGCTTCCTCACTGCCTGCAGAGCGCAGGCATGAGGAAGCCTTGTGCAGCGCCTGTCACATCGCTGATCTGACACAGCGCTGTGTGATGTGTCAGATCAGCGATCTGACATATGACAGTGATGTTCCCCCTGGGTCAATGTAATAAAGTAAAAAAAAAAAAAGTGTAAAAATAATTTATAAAAAATCGCTACATAAATAAATAAAAAAAAGAATATTCCCTAATAAATTCATTTTTTGGAAATAAAAAAACAAACAATAAAAGTACACATATTTTGTATCTCCGCATCCGTAACGACCTGCCCTATAAAAGTGTCCCACTAGTTAACCCCTGTTTTGGACCCCTTAAAAAAAAAATAAAAAACAAAGCAAAAAATAATGCTTTATCATCATACCGCTGAACAAAAAGTGCAATAACGCGCGATCAAAAAGACAGATATAAATAACCATGGTACCGCTGAAAACGTCATCTTGTGCCGCAAAAAACGGGCTGCCACACAGCATCATCAGCGACAAAATAAAAAAGTTATAGCTCGCAGAATAAAGCGATGCAAAAATAATTACTTTTTATATAAAATTGTTTTCATTGCATAAAAGCGCCAAAATATAAAAAAAGACATAAATGAGGTATCGTTGTAACTGTACTGACCCGAAGACTAAAACCGCTCTATTAATTTTACCACACGCGGAACGGTGTAAACGCACCCCCCAAAAGAATTTCATGAAATGTTGGTTTTCGTCCATTCTAAGTTCCAAAAATCGGAATAAAAAGTGATCAAAAAATGTCACGTTCCCAAAAGTGGTACCAATAAAAATGTCAACTCGTCCCGCAAAAAATAAGACCTCACATGACTCGGTGGGTCAAAATATGGAAAAATTATAGCTCTCAAAATGTGGTGATGCAAAAACAATTATTACAATAAAAAGCGTCTTTTAGCGTGCGACAGCTTCCAAATATAAAAACCCGACATAAATAGTAAATCAAACCCCCCTTTATCACCCCCTTAGTTAGGGAAAAATAATAAAAAAAAAATTTATTTATTTCCATTTTCCCATTAGGGTTAGGGCTAGGGTTGAAGCTGAGATTAGGGTTAGGGGTGTGTTGGGGTTAGGGTTGGCGTTAGAATTGGGGGGTTTCCACTGTTTGGGCACATCAGGGGCTCTCCAAATGCAACATGGCGTCTGATCTCAATTCCAGCCAATTCTGTGCTGAAAAAGTCAAACGGTGCTCCTTCCCTTCCAAGCTCTGCCATGCGCCCAAACAGTGGTTTACCCCCACATATGGGGTATCAGCCTACTCATGACAAATTGTACAACAACTTTTGGGGTCCAATTTCTCCTGTTACCCTTGGGAAAATAAAAAATTGTGGGCAAAAATATCATTTTTGTGGAAAAAAATATGATTTTTTTATTTTTCTAGCTCTACGTTATAAACTTCTGTGAAGCACTTGGGGGTTCAAAGTGCTCACCACACATCTAAATAAGTTCCTTGGGGGGTCTAGTTTCCAAAATGGGGGTCACTTGTGGGGGTTTTAACAGATTAGGCACATCAGAGGCTCTCCAAACACGACATGACACCCGCAGACCATTCCATCAAAGTCTGCATTCCAAAATGTCACTACTTCCCTTCCGAGCCCCGACGTGTGCCCATACAGTAGTTTTCTCCCACATATAGGATTTCACCGTACTCAGGACAAATTGGACAACAACTTTTTGCGGTCCAATTTCTCCTGTTACCCTTGGGAAAATAAAAAAATTGGGGACTAAATGATCATGTTTGTGGAAAAAATATGATTTTTTTATTTTCACGCCTGGGTGTTATAAACTTCTGTGAAGCATTTGGGGAAATAAAAATTGGAGGTGAAAAGATCATTTTTTTGTGGAAAAATATGATTTTTTAATTTTACGGCTGTACGTTATAAACTTCTGTGAAGCCCATGGGGGTTCAAAGTGCTCACCACACATCTAGATAAGTTCCTTGGGGGGGTCTAGTTTCCAAAATGGTGTCATTTGTGGGGGGTCTCCACTGTTTTGGCACATCAGGGGCTTTCCAAACGCGACATGGCGTCCGATCTCAATTCCAGCCAAAAAAGTCAAATGTCGCTGCTTCCCTTCCAAGCTCTGTCATGCGCCCAAATAGTGGTTTACCCCCACATGTGGGGTATCAGCGTACTCAGGACAAATTGCACAATAACTTTTGGGGTTCTGTTACCCTTGGGAAAATAAAAATTGGGGATGAAAAGATCATTTTTGTGGAAAAAAAAAATATGATTTTTTAATTGTACGGCTGTAAGTTATAAACTTCTATGAAGCCCTTGGGGGTTTAAAGTGCTCACCACATATCTACATAAGTTCCTTGGGGGGGGTCTAGTTTCCAAAATGGTGTCATTTGTGGGGGGTTTCCACTGTTTTGGCACATCAGGGGCTTTCCAAACGCGACATGGCGTCCGATCTCAATTCCAGCCAAAAAAGTCAAATGTCGCTGCTTCCCTTCCAAGCTCTGTCATGCGCCCAAATAGTGGTTTACCCCACATGTGGGGTATCAGCGTACTCAGGACAAATTGCACAATAACTTTTGGGGTCCGGTTACCCTTGGGAAAATAAAAATTGGGGATGAAAAGATCATTTTTGTGGAAAAAATATGATTTTTTAATTGTACGGCTGTAAGTGATAAACTTCTATGAAGCCCTTGGGGGTTCAAAGTGCTCACCACATATCTAGATAAGTTCTTTGGGGAGTCTAGTTTCCAAAATGGGGTCACTTGTAGGGGGTTTCCACTGTTTAGGCACATCAGGAGCTCTCCAAACGTGACATGGCGTACAATCTGAATTCCAGCCAATTTTGCAGTGAAAAAGTCAAACGGCGCTCCTTCCCTTCTGAGCTCTGCTATGCGCCGAAACAGTGGTTCCCCCCCCACATATCAGGTATCAACGTACTCAGGACAAATTGCACAATAACTTTTGCAGTCAAATTTCTCCTGTTACCCTTGGTAAACTAAAAAAATTGAACCTGAAATAATTTTTTTTGTGAAAAAAAGTTAAATGTTAATTTTTTTTAAACATTAAAAAAATTCCTGTGAAACACCTGAAGGGTTAATAAACATCTTAAATGTGGTTTTGAGTACCTTGAGAGGTGCAGTTTTTAGAATGTTGTCACATTTGGATATTTTCTATCATATAGACCCCTCAAAGTGACTTCAAATGTGATGTGGTCCCTAAAAATAAAATGGTGTTGTAAAAATGAGAAATCGCTGGTCAACTTTTAACCCTTAACGGTCATTAACGTGCAAACCACCCTTGGGGGTTAAGGGGTTACCCCATACAAGAAATAAATACAGCCGTGACTAGACCACATATTACCACATAAAAGGAACAAATAACACCACACCATGAACATACAAGAGAGAAATACAGCCACACAGTGACCAGACAACATATTACCACCACATAGTGACTGAACACTGATCATGAATTAAAATTACAAAACTAACAACACTGTTATTACCACCAGTGACATAATACACTGGAGCTCTGTATAAATGTCAGTGTACAGGTAATACATTGATCACCAGTGACATTATACACAGGAGCTCTATATATAGTGTACAGGTAATACAGTGATCTCCAGTGACATTAAACACAGGAGCCCTGTATATAGGGTATAGTGTACAGTGATCACCAGTGACATATTACACAGGAGCTCTGTATATAGTGTACAGGTAATACAGTGATCTCCAGTGATGCTATACACAGTAGCTCTGTATATAGTGTCAGTGTACAGGTAATACAGTGATCCCCAGTGACATTACACACAGGAGCTCTGTATATAGTGTATAATGTACAGGTAAGAGATACAAAGCAGCAATGGAGTAGCCATAAACCACAAGAATGGAATAAAACAAAATAAAATGTATTGAATACAATACATAAAACATTGAATAACAATATAGAAAAATATAGGTCTTATAGCACTTATAGCAAAGGAAGAACATAAGCACAAGGGGGATGTTCCCAACCATCAAAAAATAATAACCACTGGACCAAAATTCCCCAGTTACTATGGTGATATGTATGGGTAATGGGTAATGAATATAGATTGGCACAAAAATAAATATAGCTTAAAAAGATATATTAAGTGAATATAGAAATGAAGGTTAAAAGACAAAAGAAGTGAATGTTCTATCCTTAGATGTGTCAGTATGATATGTCTAAATTATGTGCCGAAACGTTCTATATATCGCTTCCCTTGCATTATTCTGTTACGCTCCCAGATTGTGTGTTAATAAAATTTAAACTATTTGGCATGATAATCCACAAGAGTGTGCGGTGAATTATATAATTACTCTATATTGGGACCACCAGGTCCGTTACACCAGCACCTCGTTCATAATAAGACCGAGTGCACGCTAAACCTATTCCTAAATTATGTGCTTGGCAATTAGTGCTTGGCAAACACCTTGAAAAAGTGTAAGCGAAACGCTTGTCGGGGCAGCGAGGGGCATTCCATCCTCATATACCATGGGTAAGTTGCGGGTCCCAGTATTGATTTGTGACCATCTGTGACTTGGGTTACAGGTGGGAACTTATGCATTATATTTGGTTTCATTATCTTTGATGATACTCTCTAAATCTGCAAAACCTGCAATTGGTATCATACTGACACATATAAACATAGCACATTCACTTCTTTTGTCATGGAACAGTGGTGAACCTTCCCAAGAGGTCACAAAAGACCCCACAACAACATCAAAAGAATTGTAGGCCTCACTTGCCTCAGTTAAGGTCAGTGTTCATGACTTCACCATAACAAAGAGACTGGGCAAAAGTGGTCTGCATGGCAGAGTTATAAGACGAAAACCACTGCTAAGCTATAAGAACATGAAAGCTCATCTCAGTTTTGCCAGAAAACAGCTTGATGATCCCCAAGACTGAATACTCTGTGAACTCACGAGGCAAAAGTTTAACTTTTTGGAAGATGTCTATCCCATTACATCTGGTGTTGAAGTAACACAGGCTTTCAATCAAAAAACATCATACCAACAGTAAAATATGGTGGCCGTAGTGTGATTGTCAGTGGCTGTATTGCATTTTCCATGCACTAAGAGACGTTCATGAATCTATGCACCCGCTATCATAATACGCATTAAGCTATTGTTCAGTAAAAGACCTTTTGTTTTTCAGTGGTGGTCTCCTTCATTGAACTTTAGAAGACCTGGTCCTGGCAAGCCGAAGCCAACGGCATCAAGCGGCCTGCATGGACCCCCACCTTCATGTTATGTGTCGGGGTGTACTTGCTCACAGCTACTGCCCTGTGTAACCAAAACTAATCCCTATAAATGATTTATTTTTACCATTTCACTTCACTTGGAATATTTGCCCTGTTTTCAGTCCATTAAATGGTAAAATGTATGGTGTCATTAAAATCAACAACTTGGCGCACAACAAAACACATCAGAATTGCTTTTTTACTTCCATATGTCCTTCAAAAAAAGATAACAGTTGATGAATAACCAGTATGTGTCCCAAGATGGTTGTATTCAATGTATCATTCATCCTGTGCAATACAAGCCCTGCAGATACAGCAGATGACCGCAATGTTACCGAGGAGAAATCTCTATACAAAGACCAACACTGATATTACCGCCATAAGGTGACCATACAGTGGTGGATACCAGTCCTGCAGAACATACAAATGATCTCAGTACAGTTATAGATAGTAACTTACAGCTGATGTTCTTTCATTCACTTTTCTCGTCTTTTCCATCTGGCCCAGACCGACATCACCACTTCTCCAGCCAGGAATCGTCTGCAGAGATTACAATAAAGACACATCAGACTTCTCACATTTCCACCACCGTCCCCATCTATTCCCAACCTGCACAAACTCCTTATCCTGCTGATATCCCAATACTGAGCCGCTGCTGCCGTATGTGCCCCTATTACTGTACCTGATTCCCCAATACTGAGCCGCTGCTGCCGTATGTGTCCCTATTACTTTACCTGATACCCCAATACTGAGCCGCTGCTGCCGTATGTGCCCCTATTACTGCACCTGCTACCTCAATACTGAGCCGGTGCTGCCGTATGTGTCCCTATTACTGCACCTGATACCCCAATACTGAGCCGCTGCTGCTGTATGTGCCCCAATTACGGCACCTGCTACCCCAATACTGAGCCGCTGCTGCCGTATGTGTCCCTATTACTGTAACTGATACCCCAATACTAAGCCGCTGCTGCCGTATGTGCCCCTATTACGGCACCTGATACCCCAATACTGAGCCGCTGCTGCCATATATGTCCCTGATACTGCACCCGATACCCCAATACTGAGCCACTGCTGCCATATGTGGCCCTATTACTGCATCTGATACTCCAATACTGAGCCGTTGCTGCCGTATGTGCCCCTATCACTGCACCTGATACCCCAATACTGAGCCACTGCTGCCGTATGTGCCCCTATTACTGCACCAGCTACCCCAATACTGAGCCGCTGCTGCCGTATGTGGCCCTATTACTGCATCTGATACCCCAATACTGAGTCGTTGCTGCCGTATGTGCCCCTATTACTGCACCTGATACCCCAATACTGAGCCGCTGCTGCCGTATGTGTCCCTATTACTGTACCTCATACCCCAATACTGAGCCACTGATGCCATATGTGCCCCTATTACTGCACCTACTATGTGGTTCAAAACACTGGTCCTTTTACTAACCCGCCTAATGTCACCCACTGTGCGCCTTACAAAGTAAAGTGTGTCCTTTGTGCCATCTAGATGGTAAAATTGCCCAATAGAAAATATTAATGTCCTGTACAAGTGCCTAGAAAACAGTGTCCACATTTTGCCCCTAGAAAGTGATAATGCTCCTTTGACAGTAACAATACTCTGAGTGTCCCAACTATGTTCCGAGTCCCCCCATGTACAGCTCTCCTATACACAGTATGGTGGGCCCACGCTGATATAGGTAAGAGTAGCGTACCTGTAGGTGGGCCCCTCTGAGTGTGGGGCCCGGAGCGGCTGCACTGTGTCACTGGTATGGCAGGGGTTATGGGAGGCGATAATCTGTACCAGTGTCACCAGTCTCACTATGGCAGGGATTAATCTGTGCTAGTGTTACCAGTCTGGCAGGGGATTAATCTGTACCAGTGTTACCAGTATGGCAGGGGATGATATGTACCAGTATTACCAGTATGGCAGGGGAAAATCTGTACCAGTGTCACCAGTATGGAAGGGGATAATTGTACCAGTGTCACCAGTATAGAAAGGGGTTAATCTGTACCAGTAATACCAGTATGGCAGGGGTTAATCTGTACCAGTGTCACCAGAACGGAAGGGGTTAATCTGTACCAGTGTCACCAGTGTGGAAGGGGTTAATCTGTACCAGTGTCACCAGTGTGGAAGGGGTTAATCTGTACCAGTGTCACCAGTATGGCAGGGGTTAATCTGTACCAGTGTTACCAGTATGGCAGGGGTTAATCTGTACCAGTATTACCAGTATGGCAGGGGATGATATGTACCAGTATTACCAGTATGGCAGGGGAAAATCTGTACCAGTGTCACCAGTATGGAAGGGGATAATTGTACCAGTGTCACCAGTATAGAAAGGGGTTAATCTGTACCAGTAATACCAGTATGGCAGGGGTTAATCTGTACCAGTGTCACCAGAACGGAAGGGGTTAATCTGTACCAGTGTCACCAGTACGGAAGGGGTTAATCTGTACCAGTGTCACCAGTACGGAAGTGGTTAATCTGTACCAGTGTCACCAGTATGATCAGGTCTGCGATCTTCTCTACGGGACTCAGTGACGGTTCTGCACACAGAGGTTTTCCCCAGTGCTGCCTTCTCATTGGTCCGCTCACTGGTGACGATTCTCAACACTCGTCTCCTATTGATTCGGAAACTGCACTTGGATGACAGCGGCGCCAGTGAGGGCGCTGCCCGAGGTGATGACTGCAACAGGCGCCGTGTCCGGTGTGTGCCCGCCCGGTGTGCAGTGTCCGGTGTGTGCCGTGTCCGGTGTGTTTCCGCCCGGGGAGTCCCGCCATGGCCGCGCTGGAGTGGTTCGCGCACAAGGCCCTGGGGGACAGCGTGTTCTGGATCCAGGAGCGCTTTTATGAGTTGGGGAAGCGGGCGAATATTTGGCTGGTGCGCGGCTCCCACCAGGACCTAGTGATAGACACCGGCCTCGGGCTGCACAGCCTCCCGGACTACCTGAGCGCTGCTGGGCTGCTCCCTCACGGCATGGACGGGGGATTCGGGCGCCGCCCGCTCATGGCTGTGGCCACTCACGTTCACTTCGATCACGCCGGCGGCCTGCACCAGTTCGAGCAGGTGGCTGTGCACCGGAACGAGGCGGAGGCGCTTATCCGGGGAGACAACTTCGAGACTGTGATGTGGCTGTCCGCCTGTGAAGTGGTGAAGCCCCCGACGCCCAGCTGGAGTGCCAGTCAGTACACGGTGCAGGCGGTGACCCCAGCCACATCCTGGAGGACGGTAACCCCCCATAGAGATGATAGGCGGCTGCTCCTCATTCTCGCCAGTAGGTGGCAGCAGGTAGACGATGAGGGCTGCGAGAGTCTGATCTGTCAGGATCCGACCTCCAGCAACCTTGCCTATCAGCAGATATCGGTGTCGGCAGCCGGAAGTACTCGATTGCAGAGCTGGCCGTCTTCTGATAGCGGCCGCCGTTGGGTACAACACATCTGCCTTCTATTCAGATCAATAAGAGGCGGATGTGTAGTCCCCTGCGGAGGCCGCTATCAGACGACGGCCAGCTCCGCAATCGAGGATTTCTGGCTGCCGACACCGATATCTGCTGATAGGCGAGGGTGCTGGGTGTCGGACCCCGACCGATCAGACATGGATGACTTATCCTAGCATCAATGCTCTTTAAAGGGAACCTGTCACCATCAGTGAATATAATGCTGAAGTTTGTGCCCAGTATATTCTGCTTTCAATGGAAGCGTGACAGTCCACATACAACACATGTCCCTGCGTGCCCAATGGTAAAGCTAGGTACGTGGGAAATGCAGGACGCATATAGAAGTAGGCAGAGCTTCAGGGAGGAAGTAGGCCGCCATCCGCAGCCCTCCTGAAGGCAAGTGTGAAACCAGCCTTAAAGAGGACTATCACTTGAGTTAAATACAATGTAACAATTCCTAAGCTCCCCTAATTCCTGTGTTTGTTTCCCTGTTGCTCGAAGTCGCTCCATTGTAGAGATGTTCACGTTTGTTTCTTCTGGAGAGCACTTTATGAAATCTCTGCTTGAAGTCCAGTGGGCATTTCTTCAGGGTTTTTCTCTGGGGGCATGTGTTTTCACCCCCTCCTCCCAAGATGCTGCCACTCAAAGTGCACACCCCCAGAGTAGACTGTGAAGACACGCCCAGTTGAACTGGAAGTAGAAATTTCACATATTGCACTCCAAAAGTAACAAGTGTGTGTATCTCTGCAATGCCTGCACAAAACTAAATAGAGTGGCAGAATCTGGGGGAACTCAAGGATGTTTACATAATACAATTTCTGCGATCATGTGACAGGTCTTGGCAGTCTTTGAGAGCAGTGAAAATCTCACAAGTTTCGTCAACAAGCGTTGAATGATTTCAATATTGTCGATCACACTCATTTAACATCCTGAACTCAGCGCACGAAATACAATCGAAATGCATCTGTGTGATGTGCAATATGTTAGCATGGCAGGGGATAATCTGTACCAGTGTCACCAGTATGGCAGGGGATAATCTGTACCAGTAATACCAGTATGGCAGGGGTTAATCTGTACCAGTGTCACCAGTATGGCAGGGGTTAATCTGTACCAGTGTCACCAGTATGGCAGGGGTTAATCTGTACCCGTAATACCAGTATGGCAGGGGTTAATCTGTACCAGTGTCACCAGTATGGCAGGGGTTAATCTGTACCAGTGTCACCAGTATGTCAAGGTCTGAAATCTTCTCTACGGGACTCAGTGACGGTTGCAGACAGAGGCTTTCCCCAGTGCTGCCTTCTCATTGGTCGGCTCACCGATGACGATTCTCAGGGCTCATCTCCTATTGGTTCAGAAACTGCACTTGGCTGATTCCGGCCTCGGGCTGTGCACAGCCTCCCGGACTACCTGAGTGCTGCTGGCAGGGCTGTGGAGTCGGTAAGCCAAACCTGCGACGCCGACTCAGACTCCTCAATTTCCCTTACACCGACTCCGACTCCACGACTTGGACTCCCAAATATATTGCTTATATTTAAGTGAAAAATTTATTGTAGTACAATGTGAACATCAGACATTTAATCATTTTTTTGATACAATAATCAAGATATTTAGATAGAACATAATATCTTTTTATTGGAATACAACTTTAGAACACAAAAAACTGTAATAAATTGTAAATATGTAATACACTATGTAATATCAATTACATATATACAGTACAGACCAAAAGTTTGGACACACCTTCTCATTCAAGGAGTTTTTCTTTATTTTCATGACTATGAAAATTGTAGATTCACTCTGAAGGCATCAAAACTATGAATTAACACATGTGGAATTATATAATTAACAAAAAGTGTGAAACAACTGAAAATATGTCTTATATTCTAGGTTCTTCAAAGTAGCCAACTTTTGCTTTGATTACTGCTTTGCACACTCTTGGCATTCTCTTGATGAGCTTCAAGAGGTAGTCACCGGAAATGGTCTTCCAACAGTCTTAAAGGAGTTCCCAGAGATGCTTAGCACTTGTTGGCCCTTTTGCCTTCACTCTGCGGTCCAGCTCACCCCAAACCATCTCGACTGTGTTCAGGTCTGGTGTCTGTGAAGGCCAGGTCATCTGGTGTAGCACCCCATCACTCTCCTTCTTGGTCAAATAGCCCTTACACAGCCTGGATGTGTTTTTGGGGTCATTGTCCTGTTGAAAAATAAATGATGGTCCAACTAAACACAAACCGGATGGAATAGCATGCCGCTGCAAGATTCTGTGGTAGCCATGCTGGTTCAGTATGCCTTCAATTTTGAATAAATCCCACACAGTGTCACCAGCAAAGCACCCCCACACCATCACACCTCCTCCTCCATGCTTCACGGTGGGAATGTAGAGTCCATCCGTTCACCTTTTCTGCGTCGCACAAAGACACAGTGGTTGGAACCAAAGATCTCAAATTTGGACTCATCAGACCAAAGCACAGATTTCCACTGGTCTAATGTCCATTCCTTGCGTTCTTTAGCCCAAACAAGTCTCTTCTGCTTGTTGCCTGTCCTTAGCAGTGGTTTCCTAGCAGCTAATTTACCATGATGGCCTGCTGCACAAAGTCTCCTCTTAACAGTTGTTGTAGAGATGTGTCTGCTGCTAGAACTCTGTGTGGCGTTGACCTGGTCTCTAATCTGAGCTGCTGTTAACCTGCGATTTCTGAGGCTGGTGACTCGGATGAACTTATCCTCCGCATCAGAGGTGACTCTTGGTCTTCCTTTCCTGGGGCGGTCCTCATGTGAGCCAGTTTCTTTGTAGCGCTTGATGGCTTTTGCCATGCACTTGGGGACACTTTCAAAGTTTTCCCAATTTTTCGGACTAACTGACCTTCATTTCTTAAAATAATGATGGCCACTCGTTTTTCTTTACTTAGCTGCTTTTTTTCTTGCCATAATACAAATTCTAACAGTCTATTCAGTAGGACTATCAGCTGTGTATCCACCAGACTTCTGCACAACACAACTGATGGTCCCAACCCCATTTATAAGGTGGCTACTTTGAAGAACCAGAATATAAGACATACAGTATTTTCAGTTGTTTCATACTTTTTTGTTAATTATATAATTCCTTCATGCCGCCTGTGCCAGAAGAAGACGAGTGGAGCGAGCGGGTGCCTCTTCAGAGCAGCGGGGGACATAGGTGAGTACTGTTTTTTTGTTTATTTTTTAACGCCGGGCCCTATTGAGGACATTTACCTGTCTATTGGGGACCTGTGCTGCCTATATGCTGCCTGGGAACCATCTGCAGAGACTTTGAAGACTTAGGCAAGAAAGTGAAAGAACTGGGAGCGCAGATGGTCTTCTCTTTCATCCTCCCAGTGGATGGCCATGGAACAAGGAGGTGGAATAAGATCTGCAAGTGAACAACTGGCTACGTCGATGGTGCCATCAGCAACGATTTGGATTTATGGATCACGGAGTGAATTACCTTTACGATGGACTACTAGCTAGAGATGGGGTGCATCTTACGAAGACTGGAAAACATTTATTTGGAAGTCGCCTTGCTACACTTGTAAGGAGAGCTTTAAACTAGAACAACATGGGAAGGGAAGCAAAAGACCAGAAAAAGCCATACACCTGACAAATGCTATTGAGAATTCTGCTATTAGAAGTGGAAAAGAAGAACAAAGACAAAAGAAGCTAATTAATACAAATATTGGAGTAAGAGAAACCAATCACAAACTGAAATGTTTCTATACTATTGCACAAAGCATGGGCAACAAACAAGGAGAATTGGAACTACTAACACAGGAAAAGAAATATGATGTCATTGGAATCACTGAAACTTGGTGGGACAATACACATGATTGGAATACAAGACTAGAAGGATACAACTTATTTGCAAGAAACAGACTTGATAAACGAGGAGGAGGTGTCGCATTGTATGTTAGAAACGCGTATATCTGCACAGAGATTGAAGCTTCAGAGACTGGGAGTTCTGTGGAAACTGTTTGGGTAAGAATACAAGGACAGAACAATGGAAAGGACACCATTGTAGGCATTTACTACAGGCCGCCTGTGCAAGCTGAAGATATGGATGAACTCTTTATGCATCAAATGGCCAAGTTCTCCAAAAAATATGACATAGTTGTCATGGGAGATTTCAACTATCCAGACATTTGTTGGGAATCTCTCTCAGGCAAAACTAACAGGTCAAGGAAATTCTTATCCTCTCTTGATGACAACTTTATATTCCAAAAGGTAGGAGAGAAAACAAAGGGAACTGCTACCTTGGATCTAATCCTTATAAACAGGGAGGAAATGGTTGAGGAGGTAAAAGTGGCTGGGACCCTAGGAGGTAGCGACCATGCTATTTTAGAATTTTGGATAACTAGAGGAGGAAGACCTGTGAAGACTCAGACGTCAAGGTTAGATTTCAGAAAGGCAGATTTTAAGGGATTCAGAAAGAGAATTGGAGGGATCCAATGGCTGGATATCCTTAAAGACAAAAATGTCCAGGAAGGATGGGAAATCTTGAAAAATGAAATTCTCAAAGCACAATTGTTAACAATTCCGAAAAGAGGGAAGAATAGGAAGCATTTAAGGAAACCAGAATGGATGAACACAGAACTTAAGCACATGCTAAAAAGGAAGAAAAAAAGTTTATAAAATGGAACGAGGGAGGCATATGTAAAGAAGAATATAATGATGTCTGCAGAACCTGCAGGGCACAAATCAGATTATCTAAAGCTGAAAATAAATTGAGGTTTGCAAGAGATGTCAAAAGCGATAATAAAGGATTTTGGGGATATGTCAAAAGTAAAAGAAAAGTCAAAGATGCTATAGGATTTTTACAGGATGAAAATGATGAAATGGTAAGACAGGATGTTGAGAATGCCGAACTTTTAAATTCCTATTTTGCATCTGTTTTCTCTCAGAAAGGAAATGTAACATCAACTGTTCTTCACAGTCCTATTAAGGGAATAGAAGAATCCAGGATATCTATAAACAGAAAGATAGTGAGGAAACACTTAGGTAACCTAAATGAATTCAAGTCTCCAGGTCCAGATGAATTACACCCCAGAGTACTGAAGGAGATAGCAGAAGAAATTTTTGAACCCCTCTCCATAATCTTTGAAAATTCTTGGAGAACAAGAGAAGTCCCAGAAGACTGGAGAAGAGCAAATGTTGTTCCTATCTTCAAAAAGGGGAAGAAGGTGGACCCAGGCAACTATAGGCCTGTGAGTCTGACTTCTATACCAGGAAAGATCTTTGAACAAATTATTAAACAACATGTATGTCAGTACCTGGATAAGAATGAAGTGATTAAACAGAGTCAGCATGGGTTTATAACTAATAAGTCATGTCAGACTAACTTAATTTTCTTCTATGACGGAATCACTGATTGGGTGGATCAAGGAAATGCTGTAGATATAGTATATCTTGACTTCAGCAAAGCATTTGACAAAGTATCTCATACAATCCTTATTGAAAAAATGACTAAGTATGGAATGGACAAGGCAACTGTTAGGTGGATTCATAACTGGCTTAGTGATCGGACCCAAAGAGTGGTCGTAAATGGCTGCACATCCAGTTGGAAGAATGTCTCAAGTGGGGTACCACAGGGCTCTGTCCTGGGCCCTGTATTGTTCAACATCTTTATCAATGATTTAGATGAAGGAATTGAGGGTAAACTGATTAAATTTGCTGATGACACAAAGCTAGGAGGGATAGCTAATACTAGAGAAGAGAGAGAGAGGATTCAAAAAGATATAAATAAACTGGAGAAGTGGGCAGCAACTAACAGAATGGTTTTTAACAGGGAAAAATGCAAAGTACTACATCTGGGCAATAAAAATGAAAAAAGCATATACAGAATGGGAGGAATAGGGCTAAGCAACAGCACATGTGAAAAAGACTTGGGTATACTAATAGATTACAGACTGAATATGAGTCAACAGTGTAATGCAGCAGCAAAAAAGGCAAATGCCATTCTAGGATGTATTAACAGAAGCATACAGCCTAGATCACGTGAAGCCATTATTTCCCTCTACTCCTCTTTGGTCAGACCTCATCTGGAATATTGTGTCCAGTTTTGGGCACCACATTTTAAAAAAGACATCAACAAACTGGAGCAAGTTCAGAAAAGAGCGACCAGAATGGTGACCGGTCTGCAAACCCTGTCTTATGAGGAAAGGTTGCAGGATTTGGGAATGTTTAGTTTGCAAAACAGAAGACTGAGAGAAGACTTAATAGCTGTCTACAAATATCTAAAGGGCTGTCACATTGTAGAAGGATCAACTTTATTCTCATTTGCACAAGGAAAGACTAGAAGCAATGGGATGAAACTGAATGGGAGGAGACAGATTAGATATTAGAAAAAACTTTTTGACAGTTAGAGTGATCAATGAGTGGAACAAGCTGCCACGAGAAGTGGTGAGTTCTCCTTCAATGGAAGTCTTCAAACAGAGGCTGGACAGACATCTGACTGGGATGATTTAGCGAATGCTACTTTGAGCAGGGGGTTGGACCAGATGGCCCAGGAGGTCCCTTCCAACTCTACGATTCTATGATTCTATGATTCTATAGGGGACATTTAATAATAATAATAATAATAATAATAATAATCTTTATTTTTATATAGCGCTAACATATTCCGCAGCACTTTACAGTTTGCCCACATTATCATCGCTGTCCTCGATGGGGCTCACAAGGCTAAATTCCCTATCAGTATGTCTTTGGAATGTGGGAGGAAACCGGAGAACCCGGAGGAAACCCACACAAAAACGGAGAGAACATACAAACTCCATGCAGATGTTGTCCTTGTCCAGGCTACACGACACCATATCTTTGTCCTGGCCAGCCCCAGACATGAACATGAATGCTGCTGACGGTGTCCACATGGGAGATAGATACAGAGCCGAAGATCCTTTCTTGTTCTTGGCTGGATCATGCTATGTATTAAACGTTTCATCCTGAGAGTAAAGGGCTGGTTCAGCGCTGTGCTTATCCTGCACGGCCGCACTCCTGGCCACCCAGCTGTGCAGTGACATGTTGTGGCTCCATTCACCTAAATAGGGCTGTGCTTCAGTTACCTTATGCAGGGGAAAATAGTGAAGGGGGCGCAAAAATAAGTATTCATATATTCTTCCAGAATCCTCCATAATCCTTTCCATTATTATTACTCATCTGGTTTAAAGAGGACTTATCACTTGAGTTAAATACAATGTAAAAATTCCTAAGCTCCCCTAATTCCTGTGTTTGTTTCCCTGTTGCTCAAAGTCGCTCCATTGTAGAGATGTTCACGTTTGTTTCTTCTGGAGAGCACTTTATGAAATCTCTGCTTGAAGTCCAGTGGGCATTTCTTCAGGGTCTTCTCTGGGGGCATGTGTTTTCACCCCCTCCTCCCAAGATGATGCCACTCAAAGTGCACACCTCCAGAGTACACTGTGAAGACACGCCCAGTTGAACTGGAAGTAGAAATTTCACATATTGCACTCCGAAAGTAACAAATGTGTGTATCTCTGCAATGCATGCACAAAACTAAATAGAGTGGCAGAATCCGGGGGAACTCAAGGATTTTTACATAATACAATTTCTGTGATCACGTGACAGGTCTTGTTTTGAGAGCAGTGAAAATCTCACAAGTTTCATCAACACCTTCTCCTATTGAAAAACTGACTGATCACACTAGTGCTACCTCACAGAAAATGTCCACAGCAGCTGAAATCAAGACAGGTAGGTGCCAACACTGTCACTGATTATAGAAACTTGATGGCTGCAATAACTGAAACCGCGCTTGAGGGTATGACAGAGAACAAAAATACAAAATGTTAAAATGCAATGAAAAATACACCTGCTGTTAGGATGTATTTCACAGCGGTAGGGTCCTCCTAGGAACAATTGAGCCACTTAATATGGTCCCTGTGTAAAGTGGAGCCCTGGATCAGACGGTGTTTTGGAGTGTTGGTACCACTTAGGTGTACCACATCGTGATAGAGCCCCTTTGAATTAAAATGATCTTACCACTCTGAAAAGTTAGTTGAAATACACAGTGCCCCCCCCAAAAAAAAATATATATACTGCAGAGCAGACTATACAGGTCCAACCGGTTAAACACTTACCCAGTGATTGGTGAACAGCTGCCTAGAAGAGTAGCATGTAGTTACCGGGTCAGAGGCAAGTTATGTGGTAGATGTTGCATGGATGTGGCAGAATAGTGCCGGTTTCGCCAGGTTGGAGGCTGTTTACAGCTTGGCTGTTGCCTGGATGTAGTCAAAGAGGTATGCTCCTGTCATTGGCAGTGAAGTGAGGGTGCAGGGGAGCTGCGTAGAGCTAGGGAAGCCCTGGCCGTTGGCGTCCCTGGATATCAGCAAGGAAAGATGGCCGACAGTGATTCCTAGCGTGTGCCTCGAGCTGTCGCACGCATTGCAACAATTGCTGCTTATCTGCCATTTTTAGCCAGACCCTGGCGCTAGTATTATGTTACGGTGGCGGAACACGCTTAAAAAATATAAATAAAGCGTGTTCGCCGCCCGGGGTCCACCGTGCGGCAGGTGTAATGACCGCTGCTAAATAGGCAGAGCACAAGGACGGTAATGTGCACAGGGAAGAACTGTACCTGATGCACAAAAGCAAGCTCTGTTAAAAGACTCACAGAGCTGCACACATGAACACAAATACAAAAAACGCTGGGTCTGTATTAAGTTCACAGACACTCAACGGCACACGTGTGGTAGCCAAAGATCGGAGTAGTTATAGACGTCACTACAGCCGAGACGACTTACCGTGACTGGACGCGTGCACGGCGTCACAACTGCAGACGCCAAAACGACTGCAGGCGCAAGTTAGTTAGCAGGCGCAATGCAGGACGCAGACTGCTGCAACAGAGGATGCTTGAGCGCGCTGGCGCTAGCGTGCACACTGGCTGTATCCCAATCACTCACACATACGTATTATCAGAGGGAAGGGGTTTCTTAATATGTCATTCACCAGTCCAAGCATTCATCACCAAACACACAGCAGCAAGTATGGAAAATACTAGCGCATGGCATAGCGGCTATGAGCACTTTTTATAGCGTACGGGACCTGCCGGAAATCTCCAGAGCCCCAAGCATAACCAATCAAATCAGGAGCAGGACCTGAGCACCTGACTCCTGAACTCCAATGAGAGCTAGTCCCGTGAGCATGCTCAGAAGCAGGGAAAAAGGACTTAGCCTCTGGAGACAAATGTGAGAATCTGGGTTGCTGCATATGCATAGAATGACCCAGATTCCTAACATTACCCCCCCCTCCTAGGGGCCCCTCCTCCCTGAACCCTCCGATCCACCACCCTGTGTCTGACAGCAGCACGGGTCTCAGACTTGTCAAAAGGCGAGCCTGATTTCCCGGTAGGTGAAACCGAAAACCGGGAGATGCGGACGGTATCTGGGGGGAGACCAGATCACCAGGTCTCAGGAGGGACACCCGGGAAACAATGGGAGACAAATGTGAGAATCTGGGTTGCTGCATATGCATAGAATGACCCAGATTCCTAACAGACGTCACAGAGGCTACAGAGCGGCGCTGGGACCAAAAGAGTGGCCAACGCGTTTTGGAGGACTGCGTCCTTCGTCAGGGTTCTCACCCGCTTATTGACCCCCGCTAATTTATACACCTTATGTGTCCATCTAGCCCCCGCATCTCCTCTGCTTGCCCCAATGATTTATGTGTATACTGTATGTGCACCTCGGTTTTGCCAATTTTATGAGCCTGTGCAATGACTAATATTGCTCAATGTGTGTAATGCTTGATTGGAGGTATATTTATACACACATGCGTATATCAGATGAGGACTGGTATAAAATTAAATAAATATGAACAAGTACATAAAAGTGAAATTAAAACTAAGTTTGATTACATTAGAATATATTTAATGCACTACGGCTTCAGGCAAAATTATAAAAGTGATGAGAGGAATTTACTTATATATAAAAACAACTTTTTAAAATCAATTTTATTAATAATATTTAAAAATGGAAGTATAAAGGCAAAATAAATTAGAATTAGTACAAAATTATATCTTATGGATTAGTATAAAATAACAATAAAATTATATATATATATACATACACACTACCATTCAAAAGTTTAGGGTCACTTAGAAATTTCCTTATTTTTGAGAGAAAAGTTTTTACATTGAAGCTAGCATTAAATGATTCAGAAATACACTCTATACATTGTTAATGTGGTAATCACTATTTAGCTGCAAACGTCTGGTTTGTATTGCAATATCTTCATAGGTGTATAGAGGCCCATTTCCAACAACCATCACTCCAGTGCTCTTATGGTACTTTGTGTTTGCTAACTGTGTAAGAAGGCTAATGGATGGTTAGAATATCTTTGAAAACCCTTGTGCAAGTACGTTAGCACAGCTGCAAACAGTTTGGCTGATTAGAAAAGCTATAAACCTGACCTTCCTTTGAGCTAGTTGAGAATCTGGAGCATTACATTTGTTGGTTCCATTAAACTCTCAAAATGGCCAGAAAAAAAGAACTTTCACATGAAACTCAACAGTCTATTCTTGTTCTTAGAAATGAAGGCTATTCTATGTGAGAAATTGCCAAGAAACTGAAGATTTCCTACAACGGTGTGTACTACTCCGTTCAGAGGAGAGCACAATTAGGCTCTAACCAGAGAAAAAAGAGAAGTGGGAGGCCCCGCTGCACAACTGAGCAACAAGACAAGTACATTAGAGTCTGTAGTTTGAGAAATCGACGCCTCACAGATCCTCAACTGGCAACTTCATTAAATAGTACATGCAGAATGCCAGTGTCAACGTCTACAGTGAAGAGGCGACCCCGGGATGCTGGCCTTCAGGGCAGAGTGGCAAAGAAAAGGCCATATCTGAGACTGGCTAAAAAAAAGGAAAAGATTAATATGTGCAAAAGAACACAAACATTGGACAGAGGAAGATTGGGAAAAAGTGTTATGGTCAGAAGAATCCAAGTTTGAGGTGTTTTGATCACACAGAAGAACATTTATGAGATGCAGAACAACTGAAAAGATGCTGGAAGAGTGCCTGATGCCATCTGTCAAGCATGGTGGAGTTAATGTGATGGTCTGGGGTTGCTTTGGTGTTGGTAAAGTGGCAGATTTGTACAAGGTAAAAAGGATTTTGAATAAGGACAGCGCTTGATTGGAGCCAATTTCATCCTACAACAGGACAATGACCCACAGCATACCTCCAAATTATGCAAGAACTAGTTAAGGAAGAAGCAGGTAGTTGGTATTCTATCTGTAATTGAGTGGCCAGAGCAGTCACCAGATCTCAACCCTATTGAGCTGTTGTGGGAGCAGCTTGACCGTATGGTACACAAAAAGTGCCCATCAAGCCAAACCAACTTGTCGAAGGGGCTTCTGGAAGCATGGGGTGATATTTCTCCAGATTACCTCAGAAAATTAACTGCTAGAATGCCAAACGTCTGGAATTGCTGCAAAGGGAGCATTCTTTGATGAAAGCAAAGTTTGAAGGAGAAAATTATTATTTCAAATAAAAATCTTTTTTTTGAACCTTGTCAATGTCTGGACTAGATTTTAAATTCATTTGGCAACTCATTTGATTAACAAAAGTTTGACTTTTCATATAAAACACAAAATTGTCTGGGTGACCCCAAACTTTTGAACAGTAGTGTATATGCCTATATCCGGCCGTGTCCTTTGAGTCAATATGTACTATTAGAAGTCCCTAAAACCGATCCCAATTGACAGTATAAAATAAGACATATCTATTAAAAATATATACAGTAGAATCTCTCCATCACTCGCTTGACACCTGAATAGAATAATACGACATGTGGAATTGGGAGGGAAAAGTGAAACAAGTCCAATTATTAGTATCACTATGTTAGTTCAAGCCCATTTAAAATGCATATAATTCTAGCACATAATTCAAGCCTTTTGGAGTCAGGCAGTCTAGGGTGACTATCCATTGTGATTCCGTTCTGGACATCAGTTTTATAAAATTGCCCCCCCCCTTTGGGTTTTGTCGAATTTTCTGGATACCAAGAAAGTGTACGCCTTTTGTCGATGTATTATGTTTTTCTTTAACATGGCGTGAAAGTGAGTGCCCCATGTAGCCTTTCTGAATATTAGGTGCTCCTGTATCCGTACCATCGCCTTTTGGTGCAGCCTATGTATAATTTGTTACATGGGCATTCAAATAAATAGATAACTCCTCTAGAAAAACACGAAATACTTTCCCTAAGGGTATGTTTCCACGGTCAGGAAACGCTGCGCTTTGGAAGCTGCATACAGCCGCAGCATCCACCCCGCTGCTGCCAGATGTTACAGCATAGTGGATGGGATTTTATGATATCCCATCTCCCTATGCGTTCAAAGACACGTGTGACAGACCTGCGTATACGCACAAGCGGCGCGTCTTTCCAAAGATATTCTTAGAGTGCAAAGGAGGGTTAATCCAGACTTAGACTTAAATGTCATTGCTGACATAGTCAACAAAGCCCTCTTGATGTTAGAAGAAAGGTGCATATCTATCAAAAGTAAAACTCTAATAGCATTAGGTTTACCAGCACCAAATCGACCAGACTGATATTATGAACAGAGAAATTCTGCAAGAAAAAAAGGTATGATTTGAAAAAATGTAAAGAATTTGTCATATTAAATAAGCCTCTTTTGGTGGATGACCAAAGATCGGCTATATGACAATTATGGCTCAGAATTCGAATGGAAATGGGGGACTATGTCTCCTAGATGCATCAGGAGGTACTGGTAAAACATTTTAATTAATTTGCTGCTTCCATAAATTCGCTCAAACAATGACATTGCCTTGGCTGTTGCATCGTGTGGGATTGCGGCCACTCTTTTAGATGGAGGGCGCACGGCTCATTCAGCACTAGGATTGCCCTTTAATCTAGCGCAGTCAGAAAATCCTGTCTGTAATATCACTAAAGACAAGGGCTGGAGCGAGCCGCGCAACCCCCCACCCCACAGCGGCTAAGTGGAGGCCCTTCATGACGGTGGGTTGGTGGGAAGGGGTTAATAATCCCAGGGGGTGGAGGATGGGGGTTAGATGGGGTATATATATTAAGTGGCTGAGGGGCGGTTACCTCAGTTCCCGCTCTGGAGCCAGGAGGGATTGTGCCGCCCGCCCGCCCTAATTTTATGCAGGAAGGGTTGCATAGGGTGGGGTTGTTTCCATATCACGGGTCATGGTGGCTGGTTGGCGTGTGGGGGGAGGGGGTCCTTGAAGTTGGTGCTAAATTGGTTTTGGGGGATCTGTGGTCATATGGATTCCTCAATGTTATTATCCATGATTTGGGTCTGGTGATTTGGGGGGAATTCTGGCAGTGGTTCGTCGGATCCCCAGGGATTAAGTGGACAGTGTAACCCCGACGGGGCTTTGGTGCTCCCGAGCCAGTGGGGTAACGGCTGGGAGTAATTTATGGTAGGTGTTTGTCCACGAAAAAGTATTCTTTACGTTTTGGTCACCAGATTTGGAGCTTCAAGGACCCTCCCCAAGATTGCTATAGATTTACACAATGTTGTACGTTATTTAAATAAAAGGCTGCTGTGGCCATTATATTGCATTTTGGTGTCCTGGTGTTTTTTGGGGGCTCGAAGGGGTGGGGAGTTTCTTGGGAGGTTGGTGGTTGGATGGGGAATCCAGCCACACATCGCCAACTCCAATGTCAAGACAAGGGCTGGAGCGAGCCGCGCAACCCCCCACCCCACAGGGGCTAAGTGGAGGCCCTTCATGATGGTGGGTTGGTGGGAAGGGGTTAATAATCCCAGGGGGTGGAGGATGGGGGTTAGAGGGGTATATATATTAAGTGGCTGAGGGGCGGTTACCTCAGTTCCCACTCTGGAGCCAGGAGGGATTGTCCCGCCCGCCCGCCCTAATTTTATGCAGGAAGGGTTGCATAGGGTGGGGTTGTTTCCATATCACGGGTCATGGCGGCTGGTTGGCGTGTGGGGGGAGGGGGTCCTTGAAGTTGGTGCTAAATTGGTTTTGGGGGATCTGTGGTCATATGGATTCCTCAATGTTATTATCCATGGTTCGGGTCTGGTGATTTGGGGGGAATTCCGGCAGTGGTTCGTCGGATCCCCAGGGATTAAGTGGACAGTGTAACCCCGACGGGGTTTTGGTGCTCCTGAGCCAGTGGGGTAACGGCTGGGAGTAATTTATGGTAGGTGTTTGTCCACGAAAAAGTATTCTTTACGTTTTGGTCACCAGATTTGGAGCTTCAAGGACCCTCCCCAAGATTGCTATAGATTTACAGAATGTTGTACGTTATTTAAATAAAAGGCTGCTGTGGCCATTATATTCCATTTTGGTGTCCTGGTGTTTTTTGGGGTCTCGAAGGGGTGGGGAGTTTCTTGGGAGGTTGGTGGTTGGATGGGGAATCCAGCCGCACATCGCCAACTCCAATGTCAGGGCTTTGGGAAAGCTAAGGTATTACAAACGTGCAAAGTAATTGGGATGAATGTACCATGGTGCACAAGAAAGCGGTTGAGCCCTTGATCGGACCTTGAAAGATCTGCGGGGAACTGATCGTTTAATGGGGGTATTATAATTTTTGCAGGTGACTTCTGCCAGACATTACCTGTTCTTAAGGGAGCAACACATCTCTGACAAAGGAAGACTACTCTTCTGAAAAGCATCGGAAGAAAGCAAGCACACATGTACTGTCGGCTCTTCGCAGGATCGCACAGTAGCTAGCGGAGGATATTTATGTGCCTGTTCTATCGTCCACATACCTAGTGCCCTTCACTTTAACAAGAGTGCCACCAAGTATATTGCTAGACATTGGACATGTATAGTCACATTTTGGATTTGAACTGGTTACTTTAAAACAAGCTGTAGATACCAATACTCATGCAGTAGTGTAGCTACTGGGGGGCAGAGGGGGCCATCGCCCCAGGCCCCTGTCACATGAAGGGGCCCACCGGAGTCAGTGCCACTTTTTTATGAGGCAGAACACCACACAGGAGGAGAGCAGGAAAATGCCTGCTCCCCTGCCTGACGGTCATTGTGCATGCTCCTGGCTCAGTGGAGTCTCCCTCCTGCAGTGTAAAGTGCTGGCTTAAGGGTATGTGCACACGTTGAAGATTTTATTGCGGATCCACAGCGTTTTTTGCCGCATGGATTTGCATCAAATCCGCAGTGTAGTGCACAGCCAAAGTAAACCTATGGGAAATGGAGATTTCCTGTGCACATGCTGCGGAAAGAAACGTGCGGATTCGCAGCGTTTTTTGTCCCACAACATGTCAATTCTTTGTGCGGATCTGAAGTGTTTCTGCACCCACTGACTTGCAATGAGTCAGGCACATCTGCAGCAAAACCGCAGATGTAAAAAATCTGCGGTTTTGCTGCGGATGTGGGTGTGAAAATCGCAGACCGGGAAGAGGGAAGAGTGTGGGCGGAGCATTGTGCGTGTCTGTGTGCGGGCAGGGTCTGCGTGAATCTGTGTGCAGTGTTGGTGGGGCTGTGTGCGGGGTCTGCAGGGCTGTGTCAGTGTGTGTGAGTGTGTATGCAGGAATCGTCCAATGGGACTACTAGTCCCATCTGGCTATGCCTGCTACAGTAACAACATTAGCCAATGATGGGACAGTAGCAGTCCCATCATCCGGCTAATGTGTTGAATGTAAAAAAAAAACACACACACATATAGTCCATACTCACCATATACTGCTAATCCCCGAAGCCCTCGCTCACCTGAAAAAAATTGAAATAATAAACAAACAATATACTCCCTGTGTCCGACGTAGTCCATATAATAACGATTGTCCCACGGCGATCTCCCGTGGAGAGCGGTCACATCAGTAGATGTGACTGCTCTCCTGGGGCTCTGGTGATACAATGCGGAGGATTATCTCAGTCATTGTATCACTCCGCCACAGACAGGTCATCTGAGTTCACCTGTTACTTTGCGGCACTACAGCGTGAGAATTTTCTCACACTGTAGTGCCGTAAAGCGAGAGGCTTAACTCCGATGACACACTGCGGGAGGTTATCTCCGGTCAGTGTGTCATCGGAGGCCTATAGAGTGGTCACATCTGCCGATGTGGCTGCACTATAGGGGAGATCGTTGTGGGACAATTGTTATTAATGCCTTAACTCCCGGAGCTTTTTTCGATTTTTCGTTTTCGTGTTTCGCTCCCCTTTCCAGACCCATAACTTTTTTATTTTTCCGTCAATATGGCCATGTGAGGGTTTATTTTTTGAGGGACGAGTCGTACTTTTGAACAACACCATTGGTTTTACCATGTAGTGTACTCGAAAATGGGAAAAAAATTCCAAGTGCAGTGAATTGCCAAAAAGTGCAATCCCACACTTGTTTTTTGTTTCGCTTTTTTGCTAGGTTCACTAAATGCTAAAACTTACCTGCCATTATGATTCTCCTGGTCATTATGAGTTCATAGCCATCAAACATGTCTAGGTTCTCTTTTATGTAAGTGGTGAAAAAAAAATCCAAAGTTTGCAAAAAAAAAAAAAAAAAAAATGCGCCATTTTCCGAGACCTGTAGCGTCTCCATTTTTTGTGATCTCGGGTCAGGTGAGGGCTTATGATTTGTGTGCCGAGCTGACGTTTTTAATGATACCACATTTTTGCAGATACGTTCTTTTGGTTGCCCGTTATTACATTTTAATGCAATGTCGCGGCGACCAAAAAAACGTAATTCTGGCGTTTTTGATCTTTTTCTTGCTACGCCGTTTAGCGATCAGGTTAATCCTTTTTTTATTGATCTGGTAATTCTGAACGCGATGATACCAAATATGTGTAGGTTTGAGTTTTGTTTTTTTTAATTTTGATTGTGGGGAAATTGGGGTGATTTACACTATTTTTGTCTTATTTTTAAACACTTTTTTTTTTAATTTACATTTAGCATGCTTCAGTAGCCTCCATAGGAGGCTAGAAGCATGCCATACTTGATCGGCTCTGATACATATAGGTGATGCTCTGATCGCCTATATGTAGCAGATTTACTGCATTGCTATGAGCGACGACCAGCGGGTGGCGCTCATAGCAATCTGCCGGCAACAACCATAGAGGTGTCTATGAGACCTCTGGTTGTCAAGGCAATGCGTTGCTGGACCCCCGATCACGTAACGGGTCGGCAATGAGCTCATTTCCGGCCGCGTGCCGGTAGTACTAATTGAATGCCTGCTCCGGCGGTGAGCCCACCTCAAAGCAGGGGATACTTACTGCTAACATACTATTGCGTCTGGCGAAGAAAATTGTGCGGGAGCCCACGCAATTTTTTCGCTTGTAGGCTGGAACTTGTGCAGTCAAGAAATAGACTTCCACATTATTTATTCATGATTTTCTGGGCGGAATCCATTATATGTTCATTTTGCAAGCCGGCGAGAAAATCTCGCCATATGGATGTTTCGCATTGCACACGGATGACATACAGATCACTGTTCTGGGAACATTTTTACGATTCTCTTTAAACCCTTTCGCTACATGTAGCTGCGCACTGAAATATGTGGGACTCACTTCAAGGGAATTGAGAGTTAGGGTAAGGTAGCACGTGTGGAGCATTGGTGCAGCCAGGGTGGTGGTTGACACATCTGAACTAAAATCTATCCCAAGACATTTTTAGATTGGTCCATAACTGCGACCCAAAAGGGTTTAAAGTGAAAGGGATAGATTTGGTTCACACTGGCATAAGAGGGGGAGGGGGGACATCAGACGACTCCTGGCCAGGTATGAACTTTAATGGATAGTGACATTGGGAACAGTTAAACCAGACGGCTTGAATGAATCCTTGAATTTTGCCACATCCTCTAAAACTACAAACAATGGATATTCCCCTCCATGTAGTGTTTTCAGTTTTTAACTTCACTTTTATATTTCAGAGCTACTTGCGTCTTATTGGGCTCTAACAGATATACCTCTTGAACTCTTCTCCTTCATGGTGGCAGTTGATGACTATGTTGCACGATTGGAAATATGAAGATTCATTACCATGACTGAAATTCTGTGCGCACATAGATGAACATATACTTTATGGATGATTTATATATGCTGCCATTTACATGCTCAGCTTATTTCTATATATTTTGACATTTGTCTGGATGTTCATGCATTACCATGAGTTAATGCTGTTGACAATCTGATATGTTGGTTT
Source organism: Dendrobates tinctorius (assembly GCF_039654945.1). NCBI lineage: Eukaryota > Metazoa > Chordata > Amphibia > Anura > Dendrobatidae > Dendrobates > Dendrobates tinctorius. The sequence goes on along the minus strand of NW_027361751.1, from coordinate 12,922,248 downwards.
GACTGTTGTGCACATGCGCCCGCTTGCCTCCCGCTTCGGCCCCTCGTGGCCCGGCCGCCTGGTATCGTCAGCATGTGACTGAGCTATGGTAACCCTGTGCTCCTGCTCGTATCGCTGTAGGACCTGGCCGGGTCACATGGCTGTGGGGTGGTGGGCCGCGGGATCTTGCGCTGCTTCAACACAGCCAATCATCGCCCAGTCAAAAGACGGACACGTGCCAGGGAATTCTTGTGATAAAAGGTCCTGTTGGGAAGTCCGTTATACAATTCCCCTTAAGAAAGCATGGTTCCGAAATAAGCGGCAACACGCATGTCGGGGTTATGCACTACATCGGTGGTGGGCTACAGTACTGGGCAAGAGGATCCTGGGTCATCCATTAGGTATATTTTGAGCACAATTGTATATGCATTATGCAGTAGGTGTAGCTGAATATCTTGACCTGATAACCTTTCTTTGGCAAAAAGAGAGACATTAGATAAAATTGATACTTGCATTTTGTAATTACATGATAATAACTGTGAACTTATGATAAAAAATGGTGTTTTGATGGTTCGACGGTCCGAATTCCAAGTATAAAGTGTCCTTTTCCATGTCATTTAGATATACTAGCACGTGATTTTTTGTGATTGATATAGTACTAGATGCCACCTATTGGTGTCATTATCCTGCACTTTAAATGTATGTCTTTTTTAGTCTCTAATAAAGATTGCTTATGTAGATTTAAAACACTCCTTTTATCCTCCTTTTTGAACATGTCATTTTTGGAGTTTATGAGTTGCCAAGTGTAGGTCTGTTGACCAATCTATTTATATAATTGTCTTGTAATGTTTTCATTTCCTATTCTGTCCAGTTGTCACCGTATCCCAGAATGCCAAGCGGAGGATTTTCACCCACTGCCATATTGGGACACCCAAGTGATGGGTGTCTTAATATGGAAACTGCTGCTGGTACCAACCTATTGCAAGATACCACCAGCGTAACACTGTACGCACCACACACACTCTATACGCCATACACACACTCACACACACTCACAGCCTCTTGCGCGGTACCACCAGCGGAACACCGTCGCACTGCGCCTGCACGAATTCCGCGCAGGTGCAGTGAATCATTCGGCTGATCGCGGCAGCAGATGCGTGACGTGTCTACAGGCAGAGTAAGCTGGTCACATTAAAGGGGTTTTCCCACGATCGAAAGTTCATTTTAAAAATTGTCTGTGTCTTACTGTGTATGGAGCATACCACGTCTCATGGGCAGGGGAGGAAGCAACAGACAATACTGACATTACGTGAAAAATGAGGATGAATGACCTCATGGAGATCAACATCCAACACTGCGGAGACACCATCACATGTTTCTCAACGCAGTGATTCTAGAGCAATGCCCCCATCCCTTATGGGAAATATGTAAAAACATGCAAAACACAAGCCGCGGAGACACCATCACATGTTTCTCAACGCAAATACTGACATTACAGCAGCGGATCACAGAGGATTCATTTTGTGAGGTAAAATATTTCACTGATTGTTTTTAAACAATATTTTACCTCACAAAATGTATCCTCTGCGATCTCCTGCTGTAATGTCAGTATTGTCTTTTGCTTCCTCCCGTGCCCAGGAGCTGTGGTATGTTTTGTACACGGTCAGACACAGGGGTGAAAGAGACAGAGCACAGGGGTGAGGCAGATCAAACGGGACAGCACATGAGGGGAGAACACAGCACAGGAAGGAGAGAGACAGCACACAAGGGGCATAGCACATGGGGTAGACAGGTCAAAGAAGAGAGCACAGACGGGAGAAGTCAGCACATGGGGAAAGAGAAAGTGGATAGGTGGGTGACCACATGGGGGGAGAGATTGTCAATGCTGCAAAGCCTGCCCCCATAGTGACATTCCCGCTATCGCATCGGGCCTCAGTCTAGTGGTATAATATGAGTTTGGGTTTCTATATATTTAAATATTATATATCAACAAGAGACAAAAAAAAGAAGTAATTAAACCGCATTCAAAATTTTTTATTAAAATTGTATTAAAAAACGCAATGACCTAAAAGGTGCAGACAATCTGTAACATCAAAAGCTCACTAAATAACCATTGTGGGAGCATAGTCTAGTATGGCTGAGCCTGTTCTTACCTGATATCATCTGCCAAAGGAGAGTCTGAAGGCTCGGTTATACTTTAGTTTGGCAAACTTTTATGTGCCCTTTAGCAAATGATAAGAAAACACACACACACACACACACACACTAAAATTTCCCCAATTTTTACAAACTGCCTGTTAACTGACATTCGATTGGCTAACATGCTGATCGTCTTTCGTGCATGACAAAGCCGGAGTATTGTGCCAGCGGTACATGGATGCTGTGATCTTGTGGAATAGTGCAGTGATGGATACTACACACTAAGCACAAGTGAGACACATAAATCCATCCATAATCAATTACCACCACTGAGAGGGTCACTCTTTATAGAATATCATGTACTGTGTGACTAACACAGCTTCCAACCTGGTGCTTTTCTTCCTCCCAAAAGCTATGGAGTAGAGCAGGCTGCAAATTTATGGTCACCATTAGTGTTGAGCATTCCGATACCGCAAGTATCGGGTATCGGCCGATACTTGCTGTATCGGAATTCCGATACCGACTTCCGATATTTTTTCAATATCGGAATTCGGCATCGGAATCGGAAGTTCAAAGTTGATTGACAGCCTGACGTCATCATGATGCGCATCATGATGCGCCGTCATTTCGGGCCTTCCGGGGGTCTCTGCCGGCCTGCCGGGGGGCTGTGTGGACTGCCCGGGGTCTGTACCGGCCTGCCGGGGGGCTGTGCCGGCCTGCCGGTGGTCTGTGCACCCTGTGGGGGTCTGTACCGGCCTGCCGGGGGGCTGTGCCGGCCTGCCGGTGGTCTGTGCACCCTGTGGGGGTCTGTACCGGCCTGCCGGGGGGCTGTGCCGGCCTGCCGGTGGTCTGTGCACCCTGTGGGGGTCTGTACCGGCCTGCCGGGGGGCTGTGCCGGCCTGCCGGGGGGCTGTGCTGATGTCCGGGGGTCTGTGCAAGCATCGTCCGATGGGACTACAAGTCCCATCTGGCGATGCCTGCTACCATGACAGTGATTGACACATTAGCCAATGATGGGACAGTAGTAGTCCCATCATCCGGCTAATGTGTTAAATGTTAAAAAAAAAAAAAAAATACTACATACATACTACATACATACTACATGCATGCTACATACATACTACATGCTACATACATACTACATGCTACATACATACTACATATATACTACATGCATGCTACATACATACTACATGCTACATACATACCACATACATACTACATACATGCTACATGCTACATACATACTACATATATACTACATGCATGCTACATACATACTACATATATACTACATGCATGCTACATACATACTGCATGCTACATGCATGCTACATACATACTACATGCTACATACATACCACATATATACTACATACATACAATACATTCATACAATACATACATAGACATACAGTACATATAACATAGAGTAACATACTTACCAATACTTGTCACATTGTTCCCCGAAGCCATTGTCTTTTCCGGAATAAATATTAACATAACAAACCACAAAAATACTCACCCACGATCCGAAGCAGTCCACGAGTGTGTCCCACGACGATCTTGGGTAGAGAACTGCAGCATCAGATGATGCTGCCGTTCTCTACGGGCTGCAGGAATCCAATGACGGAAGGTAGGTATCCTTCCGCACTGTATTCCTCCGCCACTTAAAAAAAAAAAGTCCCTAGTCTCACTTTATGCCATTGCTGCGTGGGAAATTCCCACACAGCAATGGCATAAAGTGAGACTAGGGACTAGGGATACCTACCTTCCCACACAGCAATGGCATAAAGTGAGACTAGGGACTTTTTTTTTTTTAAGTGGCGGAGGAATACAGTGCGGAAGGATACCTACCTTCCGTCATTGGATTCCTGCAGCCCGTAGAGAACGGCAGCATCAGCTGATGCTGCAGTTCTCTACCCAAGATCGTCGTGGGACACACTCGTGGACTGCTTCGGATCGTGGGTGAGTATTTTTGTGGTTTGTTATGTTAATATTTATTCCGGAAAAGACAATGGCTTCGGGGAACAATGTGACAAGTATTGGTAAGTATGTTACTCTATGTTATATGTACTGTATGTCTATGTATGTATTGTATGAATGTATTGTATGTATGTAGTATATATGTGGTATGTATGTAGCATGTAGTATGTATGTAGTATGTATGTAGCATGCATGTAGCATGCAGTATGTATGTAGCATGCATGTAGTATATATGTAGTATGTATGTGGTATGTATGTAGCATGTAGTATGTATGTAGCATGCATGTAGTATGTATGTAGTATGTATGTAGCATGCATGTAGTATGTATGTAGTATGTATGTAGCATGCATGTAGTATATATGTAGTATGTATGTAGCATGCATGTAGTATATATGTAGTATGTATGTAGCATGTAGTATGTATGTAGCATGCATGTAGTATATATGTAGTATGTATGTAGCATGTAGTATGTATGTAGCATGCATGTAGTATATATGTAGTATGTATGTAGTATGTATGTAGCATGTAGTATGTATGTAGCATGCATGTAGTATGTATGTAGCATGCATGTAGTATGTATGTGGTATGTATGTAGCATGTAGTATGTATGTAGCATGCATGTAGTATGTATGTAGTATGTATGTAGTATGTATGTGGTATGTATGTAGCATGCATGTAGTATGTATGTAGTATATATGTGGTATGTATGTAGCATGTAGTATGTATGTAGCATGCAGTATGTATGTAGCATGTATGTAGTATATATGTAGTATGTATGTAGTATATATGTAGTATGTATGTTGCATGTAGTATTTATGTAGTATGAATGTAGCATGTATGTAGTATGTAGTATGAATGTAGCATGTATGTAGTATGCATGTTGTATGTATGTAGCATGTATGTAGCATGTAATTTTTAATTTTTTTTTTACATTCAACACATTAGCCGGATGATGGGACTACTACTGTCCCATCATTGGCTAATGTGTCAATCACTGTCATGGTAGCAGGCATCGCCCGATGGGACTTGTAGTCCCATCGGACGATGCCTGCACAGACCCCCGAAGCCTGCACAGACCACCGGCAGGCCGGCACAGCCCCCCGGAGCCTGCACAGACCACCGGCAGGCCGGCACAGCCCCCCGGCAGGCCGGCACAGCCCACCGGAGCCTGCACAGACCCCCCGGCAGGCCGGCACAGCCCCCTGGCAGGCCGGCACAGACCACCGGAGCCTGCACAGACCCCCTGGCAGGCCAGCACAGCCCCCCGAAAGGCCCGTACAGACCCCAGAGAGGCTGTACAAGGCAAAAACAGGGTTTTTCTTATTCCGATACCGGAAGTCCCATAGACTTGAATGGGACTTCCGGTATCGGAATCGGCGATACCGATACTTTTTTTAAAGATCGGCCGATCCATTCCGATCCGATACTTTGAAGTATCGGACGGTATCGCTCAACTCTAGTCACCATGTATTACAGATGGACAGCCTTAGAGCTCGATGGCTCTGAGAAGAACAATGGCAAAACCCAAGCACCCAGATTGTAACACATGAATCTATTACAACTAGTGTTGAGCGATACCTTCCGATATCGGGAAATATCGGATCGGATTGGATCGGACTGATACCCCAAAAATATCGGATATCGCCGATTCCAATACCGGAAACCAATGCAAGTCAATGGGACACAAATATCGGAATGAAAATAAACCCTTACTTTCCTTGTAGGTTAATTCTACATGAAGGAAAACAACTAGGAATAATGTAGAATGTATTGGGGGAGGTGGAGGAGACATTAAAGACAGAGGTTTAGCCCAATCAAATGGAATAGCAGGAATTAATTTTTTTTTAAGACGTTCGGAGTTACAAAGATATTGACTATGTTAAGCTTTTTTATATTTTGTCAGATATTTATGTTTCACTACTTCCATGCCCTTCACCTTCTTTTTTACTTCTCTCACACTTTCTCCTTCATCATCCTGTGGTGCTAATAAAAATATGGATATCTTATAGCCTACATATTGTAACATATTGCTTATATGCTTTGATATAGTGTGGTCATTAGACCAAGGGTAGAAAGTATTGCAAATATGAAATATGGCTGTTTGAATCCAAACACTATATTGCAATATACTAGGGTGTAATATCATTAATCTACTCCTATATAGTGTTTTCAAGCAATCTAGCTGGATACGGATGGAACCACACTAATAGGAGAAATCTGGAAAAATGAGCAGCACTAATGCAAAAAAGGACAATGTGTGAGGCAGTGACGCACGCTGAGCTGACTACAACCGAAGGTGGCTGCAGAACACACTACAGCATGAGCTGCACTCACACACAGAGACCTTGCAGACAGCCGTGAACAGCGCTGCAAGGCAAAAGAAAGCTTCTCACACAGCGGTTGCTAAAGTAGCCTGGGTAAAGCACAATAAAACAAATCACTAGCTCAAACTGTCCCTCAGAGTCAGAACAGCAGCGTCCTGTCTCTAAGTAAATTCACAGCAGAGTGAACCCAAAATGGCAGCGGCGGCTTTTATAGTGCATCATGACATCATTTCAGCAGCCAATCACAGCCATGCCATTAGTTAACATGCCTAACATGCATAACAGGATGTGCCGACACTTCTTAGGATTCCTCATTGGCTGAATAAAATCAAACTGGCTCTTTGCATTATGGGAACTTCCGATTCCGGTGTTCGATATTCTAAAAGTATCGGAACTCAGTATCGAAATTCCGATACCGCGAATATCGTCCGATACCCGATATTGCAGTATCGGAATGCTCAACACTAATTACAACACTTTCAATACGAGGCTTCATGTACACATAGGTGCAATATGGATCCCAATACACCTATGTGGTGCATTTCTACAGGAAACGATAAGGCTATGCTCAAACATTGCTGAATAATTTTAGAAAAAAATCAAAATTTGATCAAATTAGTGGAAAGTTTTTTTTTTTTATGGCTGACAAAATAGTGACTATTCTGAAGAAGCAAGTTCATGAGCTGATGAAAAAAAATACACAATTGCAAGTGTAAAAAAAAGCTGGGAGAGTCGTTTTGGACAGCCATGATTTACCTAATGTAGGCCATAGTTTACTTTCTCATATTGGTCAGGCTTTGCTTACCTTAACCCCCAAGGGTGGTTTGCACGTTCATGACCGGGTCAATTTTTACCATTCTGACCACTGTCCCTTTATGAGGTAATAACTCTGAAACGCTTCCATGGATCCCGGTGATTCTGACATTGTTTTCTCGTGACATATTGTACTTCATGTAATTGGTAAAATTTCATTCAAATAACTTGCGTTTATTTGTGAAAAAAACAGAAATTTGGTGAAAATTTCGCAATTTTCCAACTTTGAATTTTTATGCCCTTAAATCACAAACAATTTTATATAAAAATAATTATTTTTGCATTGCTTTATTCTGCGAGGTATAACTTTTTTATTTTTTTGCTGATGATGCTGTATGGCGGCTCGTGTTTTGCGGGACAAGATGACGTTTTCAGCGGTACCATGATTATTGATATCCGTCTTTTTGATCGCACGTTACTTCACTTTTTGTTCGACGGTATGATGATAAAGCCTTATTTTTTGCTTCGTTTTTTATTTTTATTTTTTAAGGTGTTCGCTAAAGGGGTTAACTAATGGGACAGTTTTATAGGGTGAGTCGATGCGTACTTTTATTGTTTGTTATTTTTATTTCCAAAAAATGAATTTATTAGGGAATATTTTTTTTTCAATTTATTTAGCGATTTTTTATAAATTATTTTTACACTTTATTTTTTTTTTAACTTTATTACAATGTCCCAGATCACTGTGACAGATCAGCCATCTGTCACAGGCACTGCAGAAGGCTTCCTTGTGCCTGCGCTTTGCAGGCACTGAGGAAGCTGGCTTCATGCAGGCCTCCGAAGGTCCCCTGCCATTTTGGATCCGGGGACCTGCAGGGTAGGAGACCCCAGCAGCAGCACTGCACATTGCTCTGCTGCGGGGGTCGCAGGGAAGCACGGAGGGAGCCCCCTCCCTCCCGATGCTTCCCTAAACCCCCGGTACACTGCGATCGTGTTTGATCACAGTGTGCCAGGGGTTAACGTGTCGGGGGCGGTCCGTGACCGCCCCTGACACATAGTGCCGGGTGTCAGCTGTGATAATCAGCTGACACCCAGCCGCGATCAGCGGCGCGCACTACGTGAGCGCCGCTGATCGCTATAACGTACTATCCCGTCCATGGGCATAGGGGCCCGGGTCCCATGGACGGGATAGTACGTCAGATGGCAGAGAAGGGTTAAACACCTATCACTAATGTAATTAAACTGTGCTATTACTAACATCTTTATTATGAGACCAAGACATAGTTCAAACATGGGAAGCTCACAAAAATAAGTGTGTTTCACATCCTGCAGGATAGGCTTCCTCCCCCCCAACCACTGACCCGGTGTGTACAGGAGCGAACTCTGTTACTGCACACAACCGCAGAACACAAGTGCCGGAGCCTGCTACCTCACAGGGCTTGGCAAGGTGAACACTTGCTAAGAGACACAGGAAGCAGGGTTAGAGTCCCTCTAGTCCCACAAGCGTTTGACACCACAACTGCGATGCCTAAACTAAATAATATAGTCGCACCACGTATGCACTGCACCAGTTCTGAGGATGGCACTAACCACCTAGAGCAAGGAGGTAAGTGCTTGACTTGCGCACAGCGCCTCTGTGAGGAACGCTGCTGCACATGCGGTCCAGTGGAGCCTTGTGCTGACTGGCGCTATCTGGTGCCAACACTCATGTGGAGAGCGGGATGCTCTGTGGCACATAGATCATGCCACTAATGGCGCTGACTCTATATCCTTAAACCCTAACTTATACACAACCGAGGGTAGGGGTTTCATAATGAGTCAGTCACCAGTCTCATACATCCGTCATCACACACACAACTAACCATCAGAGTCTATATTAGCGCATGGACGAGCGGCCATGCAAACCTTTTACAGCAGCGTCCTTCCGGGACCTTCCTGATGGTCCAATCCGAGCTGCTTGAGGACCTGAGCATGTGACCTCCGACCGCCAATGAGAGGTCGTCCCACGGGAATGTTCAGTAGGCTGCAAAAAGGACTTAGCCTCTGAAGCTGCTCGCTGCTGACTAGTGCGGATTGCTAAAGCTGGACCAGAGGTGGCAGCAGCAACCAACCTGACAGGACTAGCTTGCGCAAGATGCCAGGAATGACACCTTTGCTGAGCAGCCTCCTCGGCGATTGGGACTGAATGGGAGACCACAGAAGGCATGGCTGGGGATACCTCCTGTGCAGAGGTCGGAATCTGACACCTAACATTACTCCCCCTCCTAGGGCCCCCACTGTTGTGAATTCGCTTTCTGGCCTACCTCTGGTTACTAGTGAAGGTAGTGGAGCTGGTTATATTGACAGAGGGGTCGCGACTTCTCTTTCCAGGCTCCCTCTGGTGGTTACTGGAGGTAATGGAGCTGATCTAATTAACAGAGGCCTGCCACCTGATAATGAGGAGGACGATTGGAGATCTGGAGTTTCTGACTGGATTTAAGACAGCCGACTCCCTCTATCCCTGCTGGTGATTTTTTCCTGCCTCCTGAGGTCTTGGTTTCCAGCTCAGTCCCTGCATGCTCAGCTAAGTGTTCTTTTGCTATTGTTCACATTTGATCTGGATTTGTCTATTTCAGTTTTGTGTGGTCAGCCAGCTACGGCTGGGGCTGTGCTGAATTTCCATCCTTAAGTTACTGCTTGTGCCAGTTTGTTTTGTCCCTTATTAGATTGGCCTCTTTTTGCTCTGCTTTCAGAATATTCCAGAGTGCTGATATAGTGAGTGAAGTTGTGTGACTTCAGTATTTTTCTATCAGACGTGTTGGACATTTTTTGCAGGGTTTTTTGAGTGATTGCAGACAGTGTCTTTCCTTTCCTGTCGTGTCTAGTTAGTGTGGGCCCCATCGTTTGCTTAGTCTATTTTCCTACCTGCGTTTGTGTTTTCATCTTGTCTCACCGACAATATATGTTTGGGGGCTATCTATTCCTTTGGGGTCTGCTCTGGGGCAGTTTAGATTTCCCCTTTCTTACTTTAAGCTTATGTAGTTCTCCGGCTGTGTCGAGGCATCTAGGATCATCGTAGGTGCGCTCCACGTCTACTGCTAGTTGTGTGGATAGGATCAGGGGTCTGCAATCCGCTTAGTTACCAACCTCTCTGGTTTTCTGTGGCTTAGCTTGGTCTTGCTCTCCTCCTCGGTGACCCAATCATAACAGTCCCTCCCTGCTACGCTCAAAGGCCGTAATGAGCAAGGAAGCACGAATATTCTCCACAGGCTCCCAGGTCCTATCCTCTGGGCCATGACCCTTTCAGTCCACCAGGTAATACCTTTTACCATGTACCACCTTACACCCCAAGATGGTGTTCACCTGATACTCATCCGAGGAAAAGCTTTATGTCTCAGTAGATGACTCAGAAAACCGGGACAAGTGAACGGGCTGAAGGAGAGACACGTGGAATGTGTCTGTGATACCCAGGTGTGGAGGAAGAGCCAGACGGTAGACCACAGGATTAACTTGCTCAAGGACCTTGAAGGGACCTATAAAGCGAGGCGCTAACTTAGTGGACTCAACCCGCAGCCTGATGTTACGAGCGGAGAGCCACACCAAGTCGCCGGGAGCAAAGGTGGGAGCAGGGCGCCGGTGTGTGTCAGCGGAAGACCTCATTCTCTCTTTGGAGGCCCATATGGCATTCTGAGTGCAGTCCCAAATGTCACGTGCCTCTACCTCCCAGTCTGCCACCCTAGAGTCGGTGGACGACACGGGCATGGGCACAGGAACTTGCGGATGCTGGCCGTAATTAAGGAGGAATGGGGTCTGACCAGTGGAATCGGCCACAGTGTGGTTCAAAGCGAACTCCGCCCACGGCAGCAAGGATGCCCAGTCATCCTGTCTGGCCGAGACAAAATGTCGAAGATATGTGACCAGCGTCTTGTTGGCCCTCTCTACCAACCCGTTCGTCTCGGGATGATAGGCCAAGGAGATATTCAGCTCAATACTGAGCAGGTGACATAACTCTCTCCAAAAGCGAGAAGCAAACTGGAGACCCCGGTCGCTGACAATCTTGTCCGGCATACCGTGCAGGCGGAAGACATGCTTAATGAACAATGCCTCCAGGCCCCGTGTAAAAGGTAACCAAGAAAGAGGCACCAGGTGCACCATCTTAGAGAAATGGTCGGTGACAACCCAAATGACCGTGCAGCCACAGGATTTGGGCAGTCCCACCACAAAATCCATACCGACCATCTCCCAGGGCCTGTCCGCTACCGGCAGGGGGTAAAGTAGCCCAGTGGGCCGTTGCCAAGGGGATGCATTCTGGGCGCAGGAGACACACATAGTCCCTGATGTCACGGGCCATATGCAGCCACCAGTATGTCCTCGCCAGAAGCTCAGAGGTCCATTTTGTCCCAAAATATCCACCCACCCTGGACGACTGAGCCCAAGAGAATACCTCTGGTCGCAGACGGTCAGGGACAAATGTCTTGCCCAGTGGTACAGACTCATGAGCAACCGGAGCCACGGTCCTCAGGTTCTCGGAAGGGACAATCAGCCGATGCTCCTCCTCCGATGACACCACGGAGCGGGAGAGCGCATCGGCTCGGACATTCTTCTCCCTGGAGAGAAAATGTAGGGTAAAGTGGAACCGGGAGAAGAACAGGGACCATTTGGCCTGGCGAGAGTTCAGCCGCTGGGCCGTCTACAAATATACCAAGTTCTTATGGTCAGTGAACACCTGGAAAGGGTGGCGAGCCCCCTCCAGGAGGTGTCTCCACACCGAAAAGGCCAACTTCATCGCTAGCAACTCCCTGTCCCCAATGTAATAACTCCTCTCCGCCGGTGTGAAGGTCTTGGAGAAAAAGAAGCATGGGTGCTTCCGACCTTGCGTGTCCTTCTGAAACAGGACCTCTCCAGCACCGATGGAAGAGGCATCCACCTCCATAGTGAAGGGTTTATCTACATCGGGGCACTGCAGAGTGGGAGCACTAGCGAAATGGGACTTAATGGAGGAGAAGACCTTCGAGACAGGTTCTGACCATAAGTTGGGATTCGCCCCCTTCTTGGTGAGGGCCACCAAGGGAGCTACCAAAGTTGAGAAGTGGGGGATAAATTGTTGATAGTAATTTATGAACCTCATAAAGCCCTGCACCGCTTTAAGAGAATGGGGCTCCTGCCAGTCTATTACCGCCTGTAGTTTGGCAGGATCCATGGCCAATCCCTGGGCAGAGATGATATAGCCCAGGAAAGGCAAGGACTCCTGCTCAAACACACACTTCTCTAACTTTGCATAGAGGGAGTTTGTCCGCAGGAGGTCGAAGACTTTGCAAACATCTCTCTGGTGGGAGTCAACATCTGGAGAGTAGATGAGTATATCATCGAGATAGACTACTACCGAGGTGGTAAGCATATCTGGGAAGATATCATTCACAAAGTCTTGGAAGATGGCTGGGGCATTACAGAGCCTGAAAGGGCATCACTAGGTATTCATAGTGCCTATCCCTGGTGTTAAATGCAGTCTTCCATTCGTCTCCCACACAGATGCAAATCAGGTTGTAAGCCCCCCGCAGATCAAGTTTGGTAAACACTCTCGCTCCCCGTAGCCTATCAAACAGGTCCGATATCAGGGGCAGAGGGTATTTATTCTTAACGGTGATAGCGTTAAGAACCCGGTAATCGATGCAGGGACGTAGTTCTCCATTCTTCTGGACGAAGAAGAATCCCGTCCCTGCTGGTGACACCGACTTCCTAATGAATCCCCTTGCCAGATTCTCCCTGATATACTGAGACATGGCCTCTGTCTCTGGGAGAGATAAGGGATAGACTCGACCCCGAGGAGGCTCTGCACCAGGCAAGAGGTCAATAGGACAGTCATAGTGGCAATGGGGTGAAAGAGTCTCCGCCGCCCTCTTGGAGAACACGTCTGCATACTGTTGATAATGTTTGGTGAGACAGGAAAGATCTGCGCGGACTTCGGTGGAAGCAACCTGAACTCACTCCCTCTGATATCTACCCTCACAGGCTTAACCCCAACTGAGAATCCTCCCCGAGGACCACTCTATATGGGGAGAGTGGAACCGTAACCAGGGAACCCCTAAAAGGACCTGGTCGATACCCTTGGGCATGACGAGGAGGGATATCATCTGATGTGAAGGAGACACCGAGAGTATCAATGGGGAGGTCTGGTGGGTAATCTGTGAGGGTAGAGTCGCACTGTTCACCACTCTGACGGTAACTGCCTTGGCCATCATAACCAGGGGTATTGCGTGCCATTGAGCGAAGGCAGAAGGCATAAAATTGCCCTCCACTCCGGAATCCATGCAGACTTCCACCGCCAGAGTGGATGAACAAACCCAAGCATCCCCTTAAAGGTCAGCTTGGAGGAAAACGCCGCTGATTCTAGTGAACCCCCTCCTATCACCACAAGAGGCGAGCTTTTTCCCAGCTGCTGTGGACACCGGTTGGCAAGGTGACCAGACTGCCGGCAAACATGTAATACCACAGGTACTCGAGCGGACCAGGGCCTGGATCCCGCACGAAAAGCTTCCCTTGGCTCGGACACCTGATCGGGAGATTCCAGAGGTTTAGCGAAACTGGGTGCCAATCTAAACCTCTGCTTACACTGGAGAAGCGAAGGTCTATACGGGTGGAGATGGTGATAAGCTCCTCCAGTGTGGCAGGAACCTCCCTGGTGGCCAGGGCTTCCTTCACATGGTCAGCAAAGCCTCTCCAGAAAGCAAGAATGAGGACCTTATCTGGCCACACCAACTCAGAGGCCAGCGTCCGGAACTGGATGGCAAAGTGTCTGACCATGGACGAGCCCTGTGACATAGCCAGCAGCCAGAGCGCGGTGTCATGGGTGACTTGAAGCACTCTGCACCACATGATCACCACGCTCCCACAGTGGTATGGCCCACTCCAAAGCCCTGCCCAACAAGAGGGAGAGGACAAATCCCACTTTAGTCCGCTCGGAGGGGAATTGTGCAGCCAGCAGCTCTAGCTGTATAGCGCACTGACTCATGAAACCCCTACATGCGGCACTATTGCCCGAGAACTTCTCGGGCAGCGGGAGGTGGGACAAAGTCGGGGCAGGGAAGGCAGTGGTCACACGGGAGACAGCCTCTGTGGCTGCCTGGAGTGTGACCACGGTAACATCCGAAGCTGAGGCTGAACGCTCAATAGCCACCAACCTGCCCTCCAGCTGCCAGATGTACGCACAGAGTCGCTGTTCATCCGCCGTTAGAGCCAGACTCTGGCGCTAATATACTGCTAGGGTCGGCGGAACGCACCAAATAAAATACAATAGTAAGGTGCATTCGCAACCCGGAGTCCACCGTGCAGAGATGGTAATGGTATACTGCTGCTCGATAATGGCGAACACTGACTGAACACCGGTGGGGTAACCGCTGACCCAGTGTGTAGAGGAGCGAACTCTGTTACTGCACACAGCTACTGAACACAAGTGCCGGAGCCTGTTAACCTCACAGGACTCGGCAAGGTGAACACTAGTTAAGAGACACAGGACTCTGCCCCAAGGATGCAGGGTTAGAGTCCCACTAGTGTTTGACACCATAACTGCGATGCCTAAACTAAATAATATAGTCGCACCACGTGTGCACTGCATCGGTTCAGCGGATGCCACTAACCACCCAGAGCAGGGAGGTAAGCGCTTGACTTGCGCATGGCGCCGCTGTGAGGAACGCTGCTGCGGTCCAGTGGTGCCTTGTGCCGACTGGCACTATCTGGTGCTAACACTCATGTGGAGAGTGGGATGCTCTGTGGCACATAGAGTCAGCACCAGTAGTGGCATGATCTATCTGCTTAAACCCTAACTCATACACAACCGAGGGAAGGGGTTTCATAATGAGTCAGTCACCAGTCTCATACAGCCGTCATCACACACACAACTAACCATCAGTCTATATTAGCGCATGGCCAAGCGGCCATGCAAACCTTTTATAGCAGCATTCTTCTGGGACCTTCCTGATGGTCCAATCCGAGCGGCTTGAGGACCAGAGCATATGACCTCCGGCCTCCAATGAGAGGTCGTCCCACAGGCATGTGTTATGAATGGGTCACCGAGGAGGATGGCAGGAACAGGCTAAGCCACCAGAAGACCAGAGAGGTTGGTAACTAAGCGGATTGCAGACCCCTGATCCTATCCACACAACTAGCAGTAGCCGTAGAGTGTTCATACGATGCCCTAGACGCTTCGTCACAGCTGGAGGACTAACTAAGCCTAAAGACAGAAAGATGAAATCTAAACTGCCCCGGAGCAGATCCCCAAAGGAATAGACAGCCCCCAAACATATATTGTCAGTGAGACAAGATGAGACACAAACACAGGCAGAGAATAGACTGAGCAAACGGTGGGGCCCAAGCTGTCTAGACAGGACAGGACAGAAAAGATACTGTCTGGAATCATGCACATAACCCTAAAAAAGTCCACTACTTCTGATATAGTAAAAACCTGAAGTCACACGACCTCACCCCCCGCTAGATCAGCACTCTGGTATAAACTGGCAGCAAAGCAAAAACATACTAACATAACAGGGGACTGAACAAGCTGCAATATATGAAGCAGGGCCCAGCGCTGCCCTCAGCAGGGAGCATGCTGAATGGTAGCAGCAAAACAGAAAGCAAAAAAAACACACCACCAGATTAGATGCAAAGGATTAGCAAAAGAATTACTTAGCTGATCCATGCAGATCAGGCAGGGGACAATAGAGCTCCAAATGCACACTAGGAAATCACCAGCAACCTCCAAGAGCAGCCAGCTCAATTATATGCTCCCAGCCAGTAATCCCAGGTTCCCAATTATTGTTGTCACATGGGGAACTTCCATCCACCTGGCCAGCTCCACTATTCTCAGTAACCACCAGAGGGAGCAGAGGGAGCTTCGGCTCAGAACTTCGAGCAAGGGAATTCACAACAGGCATGCTCAGCAGGCTGCAAAAAGGACTTAGCCTCTGGAGCTGCTCGCTGCTGACTAGTGTGGATTGCTAAAGCTGGACTGTTATGAATGAGTCACCGTAGGAGGCAAAAACAGAAATACTAGCTAAGTCCAGAAAACCAGAGAAGTTGGCAGCTATCGGATTGCAGACCCCTGAACCTAACAACAACAACTAGCAGTAGCCGTGGGGGTTTCCTATGGTGCCCTAGACCCCTCGAACACAGCCGGAGAACTACATAGCCTAAAGACAGAAAGGGAAATCTAAACTGCCCCAGAGCAGACCCCAAAGCAATAGGCAGCCCCCAACATATAATGATGGTGAAGCAAGATGAAAAAACACTCACACAGATAGAAAGATAGGCTGAGCAAATGATGGGGCCCAAGCTAACTATATAGGACAGGATAGAAAAGCTGCTGTCTGCAATCCGCCAAAACCCTCTCAAAAACAAGAGCCAACAGACTGATAGGGAAAAAAGCCCTGAAGACGCTAGGCTTCAAAAGACTATATCAGTACTCAGGTATTTTCTGAAGACAGAGCAAAAAGGAATTCAGCTCACCCAGCAGGGAAAGGCAGAAATCAGAAAAACAAGGCAAAACAAAACCAAAACACAAATGCAAAAAGCAGAGCAGAAAAACTTAGCTTTTGAGGAGCAGGAATCAGACTGGTCTCCAAGAATCCCTCAGAGAAATCACCCGCAAGGCAGAAGGGCGTCGGCTGCCTTATATCCAGTCAGCAATCCCAGTCACCCAGTCATCATCATTCTGCTCAGGTGCTTTGTAATCAGCCTCACTACCTTCCTTCACCAGAAGAGGGAGTTCATCAGACCTCAATGGTGAAGGGGAAAATGAACTCACAACACTGGACCAGAGGTGGCAGCAGCAACCAACCTGATGGCACTAGCTTGAGCAAGACGCCGGGAACGACACCTTTGCTGAGCAGCCTCCTCTGCGGTTGAAACTGAAAGGGAGACGACAGAAGGCAAGGCTGGGTTTTTCTACAAATGGAACTGTGGAGATCATGAACGCTGTATGATCCAAAACTTTCTTGTAAATAGTTTGCAGCCCTTTGGGTGCTCTCTCTTGGTTTTACATATAAAGATTCTTTGCGAAGATGATGTTTTTGAATGGACACTTTTCGAAGAATGATGTCTACCTCAAGGAACACTGCAAGAAATCCCGGCTGGGAGCAGTGTTCAGCACTTTGCAAGAATTTTGAATGTTTTATGATAACGTATTTGATAATGTTGTGTCTTATGAAAAGTAAATGTCTTTTATAGAATATTTGATACAGAAAATTAGAAAAGTTTTGAGATAGGATGTGAGAATTGAATAAAGACTGAAGAATTGAAAGTGACAGGTGACAGGCCAAGTGTAGATGGTCAGTGTTTTGCGTCCAGTAGAGAAAGAGAAAAAAAAAAAGAGAATAATTGATAGCAAATGTAATAAAGAAAATGTGTTGAGTATAGCACTTTGAATTGAGAACTGCACTTATGTAAATTTTTGATACTAAGATAGGAAGTTAGCCTGTTTGTAACGTTTAAGAAATGTGCCTCCTACATTAGGAAGATTAGATAAGTATTGTTAAACAACATTTACAAATTTTTGTGTGTTCCTGTATTGTACCTTTTGTTGTCTTGCAGCCCGCGGATGTGCTGTGTTTAATGGGGGTATGTGGCGCCCCTGAGGCTTCAGTCGCCACAGAGGTACTGCACCTTCTCCTAAGGTGTAGTGCCCCACCATCCACGTAAGGTGGGAACTCCTGACCACATTCCACACCTGCATTCCACACACAGGATAGTTCAGTGGGGCCACCTAACAGCTTCAGGCTGGGGGTTAGCAGAGCATCCCTTGTGGAACCCTGCTTCGTAACACGAGATGTGCTGGGAGGAGGTGGAGTGAGATGATACAAAAGAGTGGGAAGAGTGAGAGTTAGTTGGTAAGAGGAGAGAGAAGAGAAAAGATGGGTGTCTGAAGGACGTGCTGCAGCAGGTCCCAGTGATCTGGGCTGCTGGCACGAGAAAGACCAGAGAAAGAGATTGATAACCTAACCTTCCATAAGATAGATAGAACAGATCGGAACGAAGGAGAATAGAAGGACGTGGGAAGCTGGTTGAAGAAAGATAGAGAACCCTTCCAGTCCAGAGCGCAAAGGCCGGGGCCTGGTCCCCGAGGTTGATTGGATCTTTATGTCCGGCAACAGACACCGGAGGAGTAGTGAGCTGCTAACCCCTTGCTCCCATCATAGACTTGGGACACAACAGCAACTGAATAGAGAGCCGGGACGCAGTGAGGAGTCCCCGAAGCAGGCTACAGCTGTCTGTCATACAAGTAAAGACTAGGAACAGCTAGAGAGAGGCATTCCAGGGTAACTAAGTACTGGAGCGCTTTGCACCTAAAGGCGCATTGGAGAAGTCGTTCAGTGAAGGTACATATTGGCAGAGTGTGGAAGGGAGAATCCTATCCTGCCTGGAGGTTGGCTGGAGCCCTGACCTGGAGAACACAGTACGGAGGCAGGCAGTTGTGTGAACTGCAAACAGTGAGTAAAGCTTTGGAACCGCATAATCTAGTGTCCTCCAGTTATTCCAGTACCGCTACACCTGGGTAACAACATACATATCATTCTGCGCCTCTCCTCATCCATTGCACCTACACTGCCCTGGGACTACAGCTCCATCTGTGGGGAGCTACACCATCTTTGCTGCACCACACCATCAGTCCCAGCGAATCTGCATGCAGCGTTGGCTCAACATCTTACTTGCCAAACACCACGGGTGGCATCACGAACTATCCAAATAAACTATTACACCATTAACATCACCGCCATTGATATTGGGCACCCAGGGCCACGGACCAGGTCACCGCTGCTGTGACACACATTCCCACCTGGACACCAGCCCGGTACCGAGTACCCCGCTGCCCTGGGTGTGAGAGGACGACCCACAAGTGTGTCAGACAGAAAGTTCTGTGCAAGAAGAAGAGGACAGATCCCTGCATCTCCGCTCTGCTACCCTTTTCTCCTGCAGTCAGCGGAGCTGCAAGGATCACTCCCTGCCCGCCGCACAAGAGGGCAATTTGACCATTGGCCCCTGGAGCCTCAGGGCCAGAGACACAGGCCTGATTGCCTTCATTATTAGTCGCCCTGCAGGGGCCGCCCTCCACCTCCGGGCCCAGGTGCAACTTCACCAGTTGCATCAGCTGTATGTCCGCCCCTGGATCATACCACAGCTCCTAGGCACGGGGGGAAGAAAACGAGAGTATACAGATATTACAGCGGGGATCACAGCTTATTCTTTCTTTGAGGCAAAATAGTGCTTAAAAACAGGCAGCGAAATGTCTTACCTTACAAAATGAATCAGCTGTGATCCCGTGCTGTAATACCTGTATACTCACATGTATAGCGCCATGGAATAAATGGTGCTATAATAATAAATAATAATAATAATACTCTTTTGTGTCCTCCCCTGGCCTAGAGCTGTGGTATGATCAGACCATGTTCCTGCACATTTATAAGATTATCTAAGCACAGGAACATTTCTTATAACACACCCAATTGTGAAACTATTTATTATTCCAAAATCTATTGATTAAAATTAACTTTTGTTTGTGGGAAAACCCCTTTAAAAGTCTCAAAATCCCAAAGCAATTTACAAGAAATCAATTAAAATTATTTCTCTCAGCATATATTTAGGTAATAGTAATTGATCTGCTATGCGAGCAATGAAATGTCTTCATTCATTATATTAAATTAATCAGTACTGTAAAAAGGTAGAATTTCCTTATTGCTGATATTGATATATGCAGTTCTAATATCTAATGCTGTTCTCAGATTTATAAAGGAAATAATCTTTTGTGGATAGCATATTCAAATTTTTTGTGATTAGTTTTATTGTTGGTGGGTTAATATTGATAACTTTAAATAAACGTTTCAGCCCTGATATAATATAACCTATTCTTTTTCACTCATCAACAATTGCTGTTTACTCCTTTCTAATTCTATGACTTGACCTAGCGCAGCTTGGATAGCATAAACTATAGTCTGTGTTGGAGACTATGTCCCTCAAAATAACTCTGCTGGAGATTTTTCACTACACGTTTCCTCACTCATTTGATCCTGCCATGAATCATCGGGGAATGACAGTTTGAACTGGGATATTTTTTTCTATTTTAGTTCATTACAATGTAAGGAGTACAGGGGGCTAGTTTAGTGCCCTGCACTCCTTGCATATGTTCCTGGTAAAAGCAGTTTATTCCATACGTTGTGTAATGTTGATATATTGTGTATTGCATTGTACCTATGTTTATGTGTTGTGAAGATATAGGGATAGTGTAGGACTTAGAGCAGTAGGGGGAGCACAGTAGAATAGGATAGGGATTAGTTACTGTTAGACCAATAAGGTTTGTCTGGTTAGGAGGGGCTAAGGAAGAGTAGTTGGGGAGCTTCCTGGAGTTAGTGTGAGCTGGGAGCAAGGACAGTCCAGTCGTGTCTGGGGGAACGTTTAAGCAGAGGAGCCGAGCGGTCCAGGGCCTAAGAGATGACAGTCACATGGTGGTGGAGGAATTTCAAGGGAGCACAAGAATGGTAGCAGCTAACTTCGTGAGAACAACCCTTAACGTCCAAGCCTACGGCCTGGAAAGGAATGGAAGAGCCATCCTTCAACTTCACCTTCTGAGAGGAAGCAGGAGATTCCTAAAGTGGGTTAGTCTAACCAGTCAGGAAGCTGCGGTTCCGGTGGATACGGTACGGAAATCTGATATTCCGGGAGGAGTGAGGGACAGTACAGGGAACAGAATGGTTATATTCTGCAAAGCATCTTGTGCTGTTTCTGTGACTAAACTGGACGAGCTGAATAAAGTTGTTTTGCTGAAAATGAACTTGGACTCTGACTATCATTGTGTGGTGCTAGATGAAAAGGAGCCCCAGCAGTTTGGAATGGACCCCGACTTACAAATGAGTGGACTGCAATGTGTTAATGTGGCGGGGAGCCAGTGTGTGCCAGTACTGCCACGACTACTCCCCTGGTCCCCGTTTCAATAATCATATGATAGCATATAGGCATGGTTGATGGCTGCAGACTACCCTGCCTCCTGTGACCCCTCTCCACAGCTGCAGCCCCCCCCGTTAAGCTAAATTCAGACTATCAAACGGAACCCCATTTGAGGCATTAAAAACATTCATTTTTTCCAATTTTCCTCCTCAACATTTGAGGTGCGTCTTATGGTCCAGTGCTTCTTATAGTCTGCGAAATACGGTACTTAGTGAATGTACAATATTTTGAAATGTGTGAACATGTGTAGTAGTTATAATGATTATAACACCTACATTTTATTGTAATTTAACTAGAGTTCCGTAGGTCCCAGTGAAAATTTGGATCTGCCCTCCCTCCCCACACACACGCACATACTAGCAGGTTGTTCAGATGCGTGTGTCCTAGTAACACTGATAGTTTGTGTTAATTCCCAATAAAAAGTACAAACATTAAATAAAAATCTCACAGAAAAGCAAGGCAATAAAATAATTTTCTGAGCTGTGGTGTAACTAGAGTCCGATGGACCCCGGCATGTTGGTCAGATGTATGGATGCTTGTAGTGTTCTAAATCCCCCCATACTCTATCAAGTTGTAATGTCCCACATCCTAGGCCCATCCTGGTATATATGCCCCTCATCCTGATATATATATGCCTGCTATCATGGTATATATGTTTCCCATCCTGGGCTCCTTCCTGCTATACATGCCCCCTGTCCTGGTATATATGTTCCCCATCCTGGTATAGATGTCCTCCATCATGGGCCCCTTACTGGTATATGTGCACTGTCCTGATATATATGCCCCCACCTGGGCCCATCCTGATGTATATGTCCCCCTTCCTGGTATATATGTACCCCATCCTGGGAACATCTTGGTATATATGTCTCCAATCCTGGGCCTATCCTGGTTTATATGTCCCTCATCCTGGTATATATGTCCCCCATCCTGGGCCCATCCTTGCATATATGTCCTGTGTTCTTTAACGCATAAAAACCCCAATTCTACTCACCTTAATCCCTCTCACGCGCGGAGGGGTGTCCTTTACTGTAGCCAGCAGCTGACTTCAGTGATAGGCAGTACATGACGTCGTTGCTATGCTCACCCAGTCACGGTTAAGCCAACATTAGCTGTTGGCCTCTGATTGACCTGCAGCTTGTATTGCAGTGCAGGGACCCGGCAGGCCTCTGTGCCACAATACATTGTAGCTGAATGTGTGTCCTCGGACGCACATCCAGCTGAAAATGCCGCCGGCAATCATTAAGCCCTTGTTTCTAAGTAATATTTTTAAATATTATAGTGGAAATAAAAAGTCTACATACCTGTATTAAAATGACACTTTTTTGTCATGTAAAATATATCATGCCAACAAGAAATAATGTCAGAACTTTTTTTTTACCTTTAATGTAACCTATAATCTGTACAAATCCATTGAATCATCTATTATGCACTCATACAGGCCTCTTTGTGGCTCTGATATTGTAGTGATATTCCCATTTTGGCCCCCATACTTTAATAATGTACCCCCATTTTGGACTCATATAGTAATAATGTCTCCCTATGTAACCCCTATGTATTCAAAATGTTCAATATGGACCCAAGATAGTGCTACTGTCTCCATTTGTGGCTGCCTCTGTGCCTCCCACGGCTTGCCTCCACATTTCTCTACTACTATTACAAAGAAATAACCCAATCTTCTACATTACCTGCTCTCACACTGAATGGCTGTTTTCATCATCCTTCTCCTTCTCCTGGTTTACTGCTCCGCCATTATTCTGCAACTTCTGGCTACTGGTCTATATAGGAAAGGACGGAGCACCAGCCAAAGCATGGGCGGAGGCCGGTATGACAATGGGTTAATAATAATAATAATAATTTTTATTTATATAGCGCCAACATATTCCGCAGCACTTTACAATTAAGCGGGGACATGTACAGACAATAAATTCAATACAAGTTAAGACAATTCAGACAATGACATTAGGAGTGAGGTCCCTGCTCGCAAGCTTACAATCTACAAGGAAATGGGGGGACACAGTAGGTGAGAAATGCTTGTTAATTCAGGTCTGGCAATTATAATAGGGATTTTCATATAAAGCTGCATGATCCGGTCATCAGCCCGTGTGTTTAAGCGCAATAGACAAGTATCAAGTGCAGTTATCATGTGCATGAAGGGTGTGGAGACAGATGAATAGTAGGGTGCAGATTCAGAATAATATTTGGAAGGAGGGAACAGGGCAAAGTTAGCTTGCTGAGTAGTTGATGTGATAGGCTTCTTTGAAGAGATGGGTTTTCAAAGCGCGCTTGAATAGGTCAGGGCTAGGTATCAGTCTGATCGTCTGGGGAAGTGCATTCCAGAGAGCTGGAGCAGCACGAGAGAAGTCTTGGAGACGGAGGTGCGAGGTTCGGATTACGGGGGATGTTAGTCTTAAGTCATTTGTAGAACGGAGGGCACGTGTAGGGCGATAGACAGAGATGAGAGAGGAGATATAAGGCGGTGCAGAACAGTGGAGAGCTTTGTGGGTGAGAGAGATGAGTTTATACTGGACCCTGTAGCGAATAGGTAGCCAGTGTAATGACTGGCACAAGATGGAGGCATCGGTGAAGCGGCTGGACAGAAATATGACCCTGGCTGCCGCATTCAAGATGGATTGGAGAGGAGAAAGTTTGGTAAGAGGGAGACCGATCAGAAGAGAGTTGCAGTAGTCCAGACGAGAATGAATAAGAGCGACAGTAAGAGTCTTAGCAGTTTCAAAGGTGAGAAAAGGTCGGATTCTGGAGATGTTTTTAAGATGCAGGTGACAAGAGCGACTGAGTGATCGGATGTACGGAGTAAAGGAAAGTTCAGTGTCGAATATGACCCCAAGACAGCGGGCATGCTGCTTGGGAGTTATGGTTGAACCCTCCAGGGTTATTTCGATGTTAGGTAGAGTGAGGTTAGTAGAGGGGAGAAACACAAGAAGTTCAGTTTTAGAGAGATTTAGTTTCAGATAGAGGGAGGACATGATGCTAGAGACAGCAGACAGACAATCCTTGGTATTTTGAATTAGGGTAGGGGTGATGTCAGGGGAAGAAGTGTATAATTGGGTGTCATCAGCATAGAGATGATACTGGAACCCAAATCTGCTGATTGTTTGTCCAATAGGGGCAGTGTATAAAGAGAAGAGGAGGGGGCCTAGGACTGAGCCCTGCGGGACCCCGATAGTAAGGGGACGAGAAGAGGAAGAGGAGCCGGAAAAAGATACAGTGAAGGAGCGGTCAGAGAGGTAGGAGGAGAACCAGGAGAGGGCTGTGTCCTTGAGGCCTATAGAGCGGAGCATAGTGAGGAGGAGCTGGTGATCCACAGTGTCAAATGCGGCAGAGAGATCCAGGAGAATCAGCAGGGAGCAATGACCTTTCGATTTAGCTGTTATTAAATCATTAGAGACTTTAGTGAGGGCAGTTTCAGTAGAGTGTAAAGAGCGGAAACCAGATTGTAAGGGGTCGAGAAGAGAGTTATCCGAGAGATAGCGGATTAGACGGGAGTGGACCAGGCGTTCCAGGAGTTTAGAGATGAAGGGAAGGTTAGAGACAGGTCTGTAGTTAGCAGTGCATTTCTGGTCCAGGGATGGCTTTTTAAGTAAAGGGGTTATGATGGCATGTTTAAATGAGGAGGGAAATATACCTGAAGAAAGAGAGAGGTTAAATATTTTAGTCAGGTGAGTGGTGACTACTGGTGAGAGAGACTGCAGGAGCTGTGAAGGAATAGGGTCACTGTTGCAGGTTGTAGGCCGAGCAGAAGCGAGGAGCTTGGAAACTTCTTCTTCTGAAACAGGCTCAAAGATGTCTAGTGAGCTTGAGGTGCGGCAGGGAAGGGGATCCAGGCACTGAGGAGATAGGGCTGAGATATCCTGATGGATGTGGTTGATTTTTTCTAGGAAATAAGTGGCCAGATCCTCACCGCTGAGGTTGGTGATGGGGGCCTGTACTTTAGGTTTCAGGAGGGAGTTTAAGGTTTCAAAAAGTCGTCTTGGGTTGTTGGATAGTGAGGTGATGAGGGTGGTGAAGTAGGATTGTTTGGCCAGATGAAGGGCAGAGTTATAGGTTTTGAGCATGAACTTATAGTGGATGAAGTCTTCTTCATCCACTATAAGTTGGATGAAGGGAGATGGTTGGAGGGAGATGAAGAAAAAAAAAGGAAAAAAGAAATGTATATCAAATGTAAAGAGGGCAGCATATCTAAAGAAGAATAAAATGCTGTTTGCAGGGAATGCAGGGCAATAATTAGAAGATCTAAAGCCAGTAATGAAGTAAGGCTTGCAAGGGAGACCAAAAGCAGTAAAAAAGATTTTGGGGGTATGTGGAAAGCAAAAGAAAAGCCAAAGATGCTTTCTGATTTTTACAGGATAAAAAGGGTGAAGTGGTCAAAAATGATATTGAGAAGGAGGAATTTTTAAATTCCTATTTTGCATCTGGGGTCTCTAAGGGCTGTTTCACACTTCCATTTTTTCCCTTCAGTCAAAATCCGCCAATTTTTTTAAAAAACGGATCTGCCAAAAAGGGGCGGATCCTTTTTTTCCCCCATAGACTTACATTATTGGTGGATCTTGACTGATGGTCGTCCGTCCCACCCGTTTTTTTACGGATCTGCCAAGATTTTAGCGGCTCTCGGGCGGATGAGACGGACCCTGCAACGTTTTTTGTGTTTGACGGTCCGCTATTTTGAAACGCATGCCTGGAATCTTAAATGCCGTTCCGGGAGCCGCTAAAAAATCTCTCTCTCTCCTCACCTGACTCACTTGGAACATGAAAAAAGACAAAAAAGACAGAGCCAGGAAATTATAGGACAGTGAGCCTTACTTCTGTACCAGGAAAGATATTTGAACGAATTATTAAACAGTATGTATGTAAGTACTTGTATAAGAATACAGTAATTAACCAGAGGCAGCATGAGTTTGTAGAAAACAAGTCATGTCAGACTAATCTAATTTCCTTCTATGATGGAATCACTGAATGGGTGGATCAGGGAAATGCGGTAGATATAGTATATCTCGACTTCAGCAAAGGATTTGAGAATTGAAAAAAATTATTGAAAAAATTACCAAGTATGGGATTGACAAGGCTACGGCTAGGTAGATTCATAACTGGCTCAGTGATCATACTCAAAGAGTGGTAAAAAATGGTTGCACATCCAATTGGAAAAGTGTTTCAAGTGGGGTACCTCAAGGCTCTGTCCTGGCCCCAGTGTTGTTCAACATTTTTTATAAATTATCTCAATCAGGGAACTGAAGATAAACTAATCAAATTTGCAGAAGATGCATAGCTAGGAGGGATAGCTAGCACTAAAGAAGACAGAGAAAGGATTCAGAAGGATCTAGATAAGCTTGAACAATGGGCAGTGACTGGTAGAATGGTATTTAACAGGGAAAAATGCAAAATTCTACATCTGGGCAAGAAAAATGACAATTACATATATAGAATGGGAGGAATAGAACTAAGCAACTTTGTGTGAAAACAACTTGCGTATACTAATAGATAACAAACTTCACATGAGTCCACAGTGTGATGCAGCAGAAAAAAAGCAAACACACTTCTATGATGTATTAAGAGAAGCATAGAGTCTAGATCACATCAAGTAATTATCCCCATCTACTCCTCCTTGGTCAGGCCTCATCTGGAATACTGGAATGGTATTTAACAGGGAAAAATGCAAGATTCTACATCTGGGCAAGAAACACGACAATTGCATATATACAATGGGAGGAACAGAACTAAACAACAGCATGTGTGAAAAAGACTTGGGTATACTAATAGATCACAGACTTCACATGAGTCCACAGTGTGATGCAGCAGCAAAAAAAAACAAACACAGTTCGAGGATGTATTAAGAAAAGCATAGCGTCTAGATCACATCAAGTAATTATCCCCCTCTACTCCTCCTTGGTCAGGCCTCATCTGGTATATTGTGTCCATTTGTGGACACCACATTTTAAAAAAGACATTGAAAAACTGGAGCAAGTCCACCAGAGAAGAGCTACCAGGATGGTAGCAAAGTTTGTCCTACAAGAAATGTTTAAAGGATCTGGGAATGTTTAGCTTGCAAAAAAGAAGGCTAAGAGGAGACTTAATAGTTGTCTACAAACATCCGAAGGGATGTCATAGTGTAGAGGGATCATCATTATTCTCATTTGCGCATGGAAACACAAGAAGCAATGGAATGAAACTGTGAAACTGAAAGGGAGAAGATACAGATTAGTTATTAGAAAAAAATTTTTGACAGTGAGGGTGATCAATGAGTGGAACAAGTTGCCACGAGAGATGATGAGTTCTCCTTCAATGGAAGTCTTCAAACAGAGGCTGGACAGACATCTATCTGAGATGGTTTAGTGAATCTTGCATTGAGCAGGGAGTTGGACAAGATGACCCTTGAGGTCCCTTCAGGGCCAGTTTTAGGCAAAGTGGGGCCCTAGGCAAAGTTTAAAATGGGGCCCCAAACGCTAACATATTGCACATCACACAGAAGCATTTTGATTGTATTTATATGCGCTGAGTTCAGGCCGCTAAATGAGTGAGATCAACAATATTGAAGTCGTTCAACATGTTTTCCGGCCTCTTTACACCATCTGAGAAAGAATCATGGGGACAGAATGATCACTAATGGATCACTAATGATCACCATACAGTATCATGCTATCAGCAGCACATCTACAGTTTGCACCCCATAGTCCTCTATATAATATGTGCCCCATAGTCCTCCATATAATATAATGTGCCCCATAGTCCTCCATATAGTATAATACACTCCTCAGTCCTCCATATAGTATAATACACTCCTCATAGCCCTCCATATATTAAAATACACTTCTCAGTCCTACATATAGTATAATACACTCCTCATAGTTCTCCATATAGTATAATGCACCGCCATAGACATCCGTGTAGAACAATTCACTTCCCATAGTATAATGCACCCCATAGTTCTTCATATAATGTATTCCCCATAGTCCTCGATACAGTATAATGCAGCCCATATATAGTATAATGCAGCCACCCCATAGAGCATAATGCAGCCATCCCAAAGAGCATAATGCAGCCCTGCCATACAATATAATGTAACCCCCATAGAATACCCCCATAGAATATAATGCAGCCCTTCTCTTATAGTATAATGCAGCCACCCCTTAAAGTATAATGCAACCACTCCAAGAATATAATGTAACCCCCCATAGAATATAATACAGCTCCCTCATATAGTATAATGCAGCCCCTCCATAGAATATATGGCAACCCCCTCATAGAGTATAATGCAGCCCCTTATATAGTATAATGTAGCCCCTCCATAGAATACAATGTAGCTCTCCTCATATAGTATAATGCAGCCCCCATAGAATATAATGTTACCCCCTCATAGTATAATGAAGCCCCCATACAATATAATATAGCCCCCCATAGAATATAATGCAGTCCCCATAGAATACAATGTAGTCTCCTCATATAGTATAATGTAGCCCCGTCATAGAGTATGATGCAATCACCCCCCATAGAACATCATAAATATAATACAGCCCCCATAGAATATAATGTAGCCCCAAATAGAATATAATACTGCCCACCTCCCCATAGAATATAATGTAGCCCCCCCATATTATATAACACAGCCTCCCCCATAGAATATAATGTAAAATGTACCCCTCATGGTATATAACACCATTGCATAGCATATAGCACAGCCCCACATGGTATACAGCACAGCTCCACATGGTATATAGCATAGTACCATGGTATATAGCACAGCCCACCATGGTATATAGCACATTACCACATGGTATATAGCACAGTACCACATGGTATACATCCCACCATGGTATACAACCCACCATGGTATACAGCCCAGCCCAGCATGGTATACAGCCCACCATGGTATACAGCCCAGCCCAGCATGGTGTACAGCCCACCATGGTATACAGCCCAGCATGATATACAGCCCATCTTGGTATACAGCCCAGCCCAGTATGGTATACAGCCCACCTTGGAGTACAACCCAGCCCAGCATGGTATACAGCCCATCATGCTATACAGCCCAGCATGGTATACAGCCCACCATGGTATACAGCCCACCATGGTATACAGCCCAGCAGCACGGTATACAGCCCAGCATGGTATACGGCCCACTGTTGTGAGTTCATTTTCCCCTTCATTACTGAGGCCCGAGGAACTCCCTCTTCTGGTAAAGAAAGGTAGTGAGCCTGATTGTCAAACACCTGAGGCTGATGATTGTGACTGGCTGAGTGGAGTTACGGACTGGATATAATGCTGCCGACGCCCTTCTGCCCTGCGGGTGATTTCTCTGTGGGATCCTTGGAGACCAGTCTGAATTCCTGCTCCTCCAAAGCTAAGTTTGCTGCTCGGCCTTTTGCTTTTGTGCTTTGACTTTGTTTTTTGCTTTGTTCTTCTGGATTTCTGCCATTCCCTGCTGGGGTGTGCTGAATTCATTTAGCTCTGTCTTCTGAAAATACCTGATTGCTGATTCAGTTTTTGAAGCCTAGCTGCTTCAGGGCCTTTTTCATATCAGCTGGTTGGCTTATGTCTTTGATAGGGTTTTGGCAGATTGCAGACAGCAGCCTTCCTGTCCTTTCCTATCTAGGTAGTTTTGGGGCCCCGTCTTTGCTCAGTCTATCTTTCTGTCTGTGTTAGTATTTTCATCTTGCTTCACCGTCATTATATGTTGGGGGCTGCCTATTGCTTTGGGGTCTGCTCTGGGGCAGTTTAGATTTCCCCTTTCTTTCTTTAGGCCTATGCATTTCTCCGGCTGTGATCGAGGGGTCTAGGGCATCGTAGGAACCCCCCACGGCTACTGCTAGTTGTGTTGATAGGTTCAGGGGTCTGCAATCTGATAGTTGCCAACCTCTGGTTTTCTGGGCTTAGCTTGTATTTTTCCATTTGCCTCCTACGGTGACTCATTCATAACAGAATCACCCGCCCATACCGCAGATTCTAGGGTACTCAATAGCAGGAAAGAATTGTAAAAAAAAAAAAAAAAAAAAAAGAGTATATTTTTTCCTCTATATCTCTGAGGCCGTAGGGGGAATTTTTTTTTCTCTCAATGGAGATAAAGCAATTGTCTGATCGTGTGGAGCAGCTCGCTGCGGAAGTGCGGGGAATTTCCGCCTACCTTGCTCATTCACATGCTGCTGAACCAAAGATTCCTACACCTGATGTATTTTTTGGGGATCGGTCTAAATTTTTGAATTTCAAAAATAATTGTAAATTATTTTTTGCCTTGAAGCCTAACTCGTCAGGGAGCTCCGCGCAGCAGGTTAAAATTATCATCTCTTTGCTGCATGGCGATCCCCAGGATTGGGCGTTTTCTTTGAAACCAGATGATCCTATTCTGACTAATGTGAACGCATTCTTTCAAGCTTTGGGGTTGTTGTATGACGAACCTAATGCCATTGATCAGGCTGAAAAGACCCTGCTGGCATTGAGCCAGGGTCGTGATTCTGCAAATTGTACTGTCAAAAATTCCGAAAGTGGGCAGTACTTACTACCTGGAATGATAATGCCTTGGCTGCTCTCTTTCGGAAGGGGTTGTCAGAAGCCGTAAAAGATACTATGGTGGGATTTCCTGTTCCCTCTGGTCTTGACGATTCTATGTCATTAGCCATTCAGGTTGATCGGCGTTTGTGCGAACGCAAAGCTGCATGAGAGGTGTTGCCACCTGTTGAACAAATGTCTGAACCTATGCAATGTGATAGAGTTTTTTCCAGAGAGCAGCGTCAGGAGTTCAGAAGGCGTAATAAGTTGTGTTTTTTCTGTGGAGATGCCTCGCATATTATTTCTGTCTGTCCCAAACGAGAGAAACGCTTTGCACACACGTTTTCTGTTGGGGGTGTTCAACCTAAGTTTCTTCTGGCTATTACTCTGATCTGCTCCCTGTCCACATTTTCCGCCAAGGCATTTGTGGATTCGGGAGCAGCCCTAAACCTAATGGACTTGGATTTTGCTAAACGTTGTGGATTTCCGATGACACCTCTGCAGACGCCTATCCCTTTAAGGGGAATTGATGCTACTCCTTTGGCTAAAAATAAACCCCAGTTTTAGACCCAGGTGGTAATGTGGGTCGCCCCAGACCATCAAGAAAATTGCAGATTTCTGGTGTTGCATAATCTGCATGATACTGTTGTTCTGGGGTTTCCCTGGTTACAGATTCATAATCCAGTTTTGGATTGGAAATCTGTGTCTGTGGTGAGTTGGGGTTGTCGGTGTGCCTTTAGTGAGGCTCCGGTGTTTTCCACCTCTCCTCAGTCGCATGATGTTCCTGATTATTTGGCGGACTTTTATGATGTATTTAGTGAGAATGAGTCTGCGTCTCTGCCTCCTCATAGGAGTTATGACTGTGCAATTGAACTGAGCCCGGGGTGTAAATTTCCCAAGGGTCGGCTCTTCAATTTATCTGTACCCGAGCACGAGGCTATGCGATCCTATATTAAGGAGGCATTGGAGAAGGGTCATATTAGACCATCCTCGTCACCCTTGGGTGCCGGTTTTTTTTTTGTAGCCAAAAAGGATGGATCATTAAGACCTTGTATTGATTATCGTGCCCTCAACAAAATTACTGTTAAATATCAGTATCCGTTACCCCTGATTTCTGATCTATTCTCCAGAGTTAAAGGTGCTTGCTGGTTTACCAAGCTTGACCTCAGGGGGGCGTATAATCTTATTCGCATTAAGCATGGAGATGAATGGAAGACGGCGTTTAATACTCCGGAGGGACATTTTGAGTACCTGGTGATGCCTTTTGGGCTCACTAATGCCCCTTCTGTCTTCCAGTGCTTCATGAACGATATTTTCCGAGATTTTGTCGATAAATTTTTGATTATCTATCTGGATGATATTTTGATCTTCTCCAAGGATTGGGATTCTCATGTGGAACATATTCGGACTGTGTTCCGGATCTTGAGGGAGAATTCCCTGTATGTCAAGGGATCTAAATGCCTTTTTGGAGTACAGAGGATTTCTTTTTTGGGATTTATTTTGTCCCCGTCAACTATTGAAATGGACCCGGCCAAGGTACAGGCCATTCACGATTGGGTTCAGCCCACTTCTTTGAAGGCCCTCCAGAAGTTTTTGGGTTTTGCTAATTTTTATCGGAAATTTATAGCAAAATTTTCTAGTATTGCCAAGCCATTGACTGATTTGACTAAAAAGGGTGCTGATGTGTTAAATTGGTCTCCGGAGGCTGTTTCTTCCTTTCAGGAGTTGAAGCGAAGATTCACCTCCGCCCCGGTTTTGCGGCAACCTGATGTCTCACTTCCATTCCAGGTAGAGGTGGATGCTTCTGAGATTGGTGCAGGAGCTGTTTTGTCCTAAAAGGATCCTGTAACATCTAAAATGAATCCCTGTGCTTTCTTTTCCCGAAAGTTCTCTCCATCTGAACGTAACTATGATGTGGGGAATAGGGAACTGTTGGCCATGAAATGGGCATTTGAGGAGTGGAGACATTGGTTGGAGGGAGCTAAGCATCAAGTCGTGGTCCTCACTGACCACAAGAATTTGATTTACCTAGAGTCGGCTAAGCGCTTGAACCCTAGACAGGCTAGGTGGGCCTTGTTTTTTACACGTTTTGATTTTGTGGTTTCTTTTCTTCCTGGAACAAAGAATGTCAAGGCAGACGCCCTCTCTAGGAGCTTCCTTGCTGATTCTCCTGTGGTGACCAAGCCTGCTACCATCTTAGGCGAAGGGGTAGTTCTTTCTGCCATCTCGCCCGATTTGAGACGTGCTCTGGAAGAGTTCCAGGAGGACAAACCTGAGCGTTGTCCCAGTGGAAAGTTGTATGTTCCTGACCAGTGGAAGAAGAGAGTGATGTCTGAAGTTCATTGCTCTGCTTTGGCTGGTCATCCAGGTATTTTTGGTACTAGAGATCTGGTGAGTCGTTTTTTTTGGTGGCCCTCCTTGTCTCGTGATGTCAGGAATTTTGTGCAGTCCTGTGGGACTTGCTCCCGGTCTAAATCGTGTTCTCGCTCTAGTGGGTTGTTGATGCCTTTGCCTGTCCCCAAGAGGCCATGGACCCATATTTCAATGGATTTCATCTCTGATATGCCTGTCTCTCAGAGGATGACTGTTATTTGGGTGATTTGTGATAGGTTCTCTAAGATGGTTCATCTTGTACCACTCCCTAAGTTGCCGTCTTCCTCTGAGTTGGTGCCCCTGTTTTTACAACAGGTGGTTCGTTTGCACGGGATTCCTGAGAACATTGTATCTGACAGAGGAGTGCAGTTTGTGTCTAGATTTTGGAGAACTTTCTGTTCCAGGCTGGGAATTCAGTTGTCCTTCTCCTCTGCTTTTCACCCTCAGACCAATGGGCAGACAGAGAGAACAAACCAGACCTTGGAGTCATATTTGAGATGTTTTATTTCTGCTGATCAGGATGATTGGGTTTCATTTTTGCCCTTGGCCGAATTTGCTTTGAATAATAGAGCTAGTTCTGCCACTTTGATGTCACCTTTTTTTTGTAACTTTGGGTTTCATCCTCGTTTTTCTTCAGGGCAGGTGGAGCCCTCTGCCTGCCCAGGTGTTGACATTGTGGTGGAGAGAATGCACCAGATCTGGGACCAAGTGGTGGATAAGTTATCTCTCTCCCAGGAGAAGGCCCAGCGGTTTTCCAACCGACATAGGACCATTGGTCCCCAGTTTAAGGTTGGTGATATGGTGTGGTTATCATCAAAAAATATTGCTATCAAGGTGGCTTCTCCTAAGTTTAAGCCTAGATTTATTGGACCTTACAAGATTGTGGAGATTATTAATCCGGTCTCTTTTCGTTTGGCTCTTCCTGTCACATTTAAAATCCATAATGTGTTCCATAAATCTTTGTTGAAGAGGTTTGTTGAACCTGCTGTTCCGGGGGTGGCACCTCCAGACCCTGTATTTGTTGAAGGTAACATGGAGTATGAGGTAGAGAAAGTACTGGATTCCCGTCTGGCTAGACGGAGACTCCAGTATTTGGTTAAGTGGAAGGGTTATGGTCAGGAGGATAATTCCTGGGTCTCCGCCTCTGATATTCATGCCAAACGATTAGTGCGTGCCTTTCATCGGGCTCACCCTGATCGCCCTGGTGGCATAGTTGAGGGTTCGGTGACCCCTCCTCAAGGGGGAGATACTGTTGTGAGTTCATTTTCCCTTTCATTACTGAGGCCCGAGGAACTCCCTCTTCTGGTAAAGAAAGGTAGTGAGCCTGATTGTCAAACACCTGAGGCTGATGATTGTGACTGGTTGAGTGGAGTTACGGACTGGATATAATGCTGCCGACGCCCTTCTGCCCTGCGGGTGATTTCTCTGTGGGATCCTTGGAGACCAGTCTGAATTCCTGCTCCTCCAAAGCTAAGTTTGCTGCTCGGCCTTTTGCTTTAGTGCTTTGACTTTGTTTTTGCTTTGTTTTTCTGGATTTCTGCCATTCCCTGCTGGGGTGTGCTGAATTCATTTAGCTCTGTCTTCTGAAAATAGCTGAGTGCTGATTCAGTTTTTGAAGCCTAGCTGCTTCAGGGCCTTTTTCATATCAGCTGGTTGGCTTATGTCTTTGATAGGGTTTTGGCAGATTGCAGACAGCAGCCTTCCTGTCCTTTCCTATCTAGGTAGTTTTGGGGCCCCGTCTTTGCTCAGTCTATCTTTCTGTCTGTGTTAGTATTTTCATCTTGCTTCACCGTCATTATATGTTGGGGGCTGCCTATTGCTTTGGGGTCTGCTCTGGGGCAGTTTAGATTTCCCCTTTCTTTCTTTAGGCCTATGTATTTCTCTGGCTGTGATCGAGGGGTCTAGGGCATCATAGGAACCCCCCACGGCTACTGCTAGTTGTGTTGATAGGTTCAGGGGTCTGCAATCTGATAGTTGCCAACTTCTCTGGTTTTCTGGACTTAGCTTGTATTTCTGCTTTTGCCTCCTACGGTGACTCATTCATAACAGCCCACCATGGTATGCAGCCCAGCACAGCATACAGCCCAGCGTGGTTTACAGCCCACCATGGTATACTGCCCAGCAGCACGGTATACAGCCCACCATGGTATACTGCCCAGCATGGTATACAGCCCAGCAGCACGGTATACAGACCAGCATGGTATACAGCCCACCATGGTATACAGCCCAGCCCGGTATACAGCCCACCATGGTATACAGCCCATCATGGTATACAGCCCAGCAGCACAGTATACAGCCCAGCATGGTATACAGCCCAGTGTGGTATACAGCCCACTGTGGTATACAGCCCAGCAGCATGGTATACAGCTCAGGACGGTATACAGCCCAGCACGGTAGACAGCCCACCGTGGTATACAGCCCAGCAGCACAGTATACAGCTCAGGACGGTATACAGCCCAGCACGGTATACCGCCCACCGTGGTATACATCCCAGCAGCACGGTATACAGCCCAGCCTGGTATACAGCCCACCATGGTATACAGCCCACCACGGTATACAGCCCAGCAGCACGGTATACAGCCCAGTGTGGTATACAGCCCACCATGGTATACAGCCCAGCTGCACGGTATACAGCCCAGCAGCACGGTATACAGCCCAGAGTGGCATACAGCCCAGCATGGTATACAGCCCACCATGGTATACAGCCCAGCACGGTATACAGCCCAGCAGCACGGTATACAGCCCAGTGTGGTATACAGCCCACCGTGGTATACAGCCCAGCTGCACAGTATACAGCCCAGCAGCACGGTATACAGCCCAGAGTGGCATACAGCCCAGCATGGTATACAGCCCACCATGGTATACAGCCCAGCACGGTATACAGCCCAGCGTGGTATACAGCCCACCATGGTATATATCCCACCATGGTATACAGCCCCCCCTAGAATGGTCCCAGACAGTACTCACACTGATTAAAAAAAAAAAACACTCCTCACCTTCTCCTCGTGCCCTGCGCTGCTCCCGGCTCCTGTCTCCTGCTCTGCCGGCTGGCAGTGAGAGCACGATGACATCATCGCGCACCTGCTGTGTCAGAGGCAGAGCGGAAAATGATGGGAGAGGGAGCGTCAGCTGACGCTCTCTCCTCCATCATTGCTGTGAACTGTACCGGCGTCTATGACGCTGGTATAGTTCAATGCGGCGGCGGGGGAGTCAGCGCTGGGGGCGGGCAGGCCCCCCTGCCTCACAGGGGCCCCATAGCAGCGTCATGATGTGCCGTTAGCTGGGCGCCCCTGGGCCGGGGAGCGAGGGCCCTAGGCAGCTGCCTGGTCTGCCTGCCCCTAATGCTGGCCCTGGGTCCCTTCCAACTCTAACTTTCTATGATTCTATTAATAGAGGGGTGAGGGCTGGAAGCATGGGGTTATAAATATAGTGAAAGGGGCGGAGGGTTTTCAACATCCTGCTTCCAGGGCAGATTGCAGTACCCCCTGTGTCTCCCTGAACTTACCTCATGGCGTCTGTGTAGCAGCTGCTGGAGCATTTGAAGGCGGTTGCTGGAAGCACTGTTGTCCGGCATCTTGGATGGGGGTGCAGGGACGACGGTGACTGCAGTGCTGCGAGAGGAGTCCCTGCAGGCCATGGCTGCCCACGAGGCTGTCTCCTGACATGGCATCCCAGACTCATTGTTGGTGCAGGAGCCCCTCTCGAGACCCTCCATGCCGAGGTCAGCAAAACCTAGAGAGTAGGCTCCAGCCTAGAAAAAATCAGCTGAGTTTTGCGACAGTTAGCAGGCATCAGCCCAAGAAAGGGGCAAGGCCTGCACTCGCCGCTTTTGGTGACATCATGGCAGGTCATAATTACAGATGCAGATTCTTTATTGTAAGGATTTACGATCACGATATAGCAGTGTTTTGGAGGCAGCGTATTTTCCCTGCATCCGAAATGCTGCGTTCTAGTCATGCAGGTAAATCCGCATGTGTTCAGTGAACCATGCAGATTTACCAAAGCTAATGAATGGCTATGGGTGAGACTACACAGTGGAGATTCCTCTGCAGACAATTGACCTTCTGCGGCCCGCAAATCTGAACTGTGGGTCAGTTCACGCAGCATCAAATAGAAGTAGAGTGGGCATCCACTGTGCTTCTAATGTTGAATGCATTTTGGACGCAGTGCAGGTGAGCTGTGTCCAAAACGCTACTATTTCGGTTTGTGGGTACATAGCCTAAGAGCAGTGAGACTAAAAAAACTCTGTGCCACATGATGTTGTACTCTCTGCCACATGATGCGACCATCCCGGCTGAAATCCACTGGTGAATGTGCTGCTGAGAGGGAAGCATCATTCATCAGCGGTGACCTCATCACTGGCATTTTCCCATGGTTATGAGGTCACCGCAGTTCAGCCTGGCCTTGATGATGTCACCGCTGTCAAAGCAAGGTTAATCAATGAGAATCCAGAATTGATGTGCACAAGTCACAGCGTTTTATTTTTAGCAGCATGTCAATTCTTTTTGCGGATCTGCAGTTTTTCACCCATTGACTTCAATTGAGTCACTCAAATCTGCAACAAAAACGCAGGTGTAAAAAGGTTTGCAGATTTACTGTTGATTTGGTGTGGATCTGATGCGGATTTGGCACAAAAAACGCAGTGGATTTGTAAAAGGAAATGAAGTCAGAAGGAGGAAGAGTTTGTGGGCGGAGAATCTAGACTAGAGCCTATCTTGGTTGAAGCACATCAACAATGGAGGTTGGACTTGAAAATGACAATTTTTATTTTTACATTAATGTATCTTTATTGCGCTAAGAAATCTGCAAACAAATACACATACAAATCCGCATCTAAATCCGCATCATAAAAGCATGAAATTCGCACAAAAAAACATGCGGAATTTACACTGCGTTTTCTGCCAAGAGATGCAGAATCTGCACAGAAATTTCCGCAAGCAAATCCGCAACGTGCGCACATAGCCTAAGGACTAGAGTCTGTAGGCAGAGGGAAGTTTTGTGTTTTATAAAGTAATACATTAACAAGTTTTAAATGTTTTTGGACAAAATTCTAGATAGTCTTCACTCTCATACTATGTGACATTGACATTCTAGATGAGCAGAATGATGAAAAGTTATGGAATATTAATGTACTTGGTAATTTACATTTTGAACCCCCCACCTACCACCTACCCTATTAAACAGGAAGGTTACACCCTCAGCCTGTGAGAAGCAGCCTGATACCATCAGTGCTGTAACATTCACTGCCCTGCTATAGCTCTCTGAACATTGTATAGGGCTTACTGACACAGTCATGAAGACCACATCGCTGTTACCAGCTTCTTTTCTTGGTGCATTCAGCATCTTCTGTGCTGTGCTTTGCGAAGATCCATCACCAGGTAAGGCATAAAACAACATTGCACAGCTCATTTTATCTGCCCAAATAAAAGTTCAGATATAGTCAGAATTTCTCTCTTAAGAAAATGTCTAGCACTTTATTTTACCATATGTTGTAATGTGATTTAAGTGCATCAGTATAATTGTCTTACTACAAATCTATATGTGTTATATAGCACAAATGCATATAGCAGCATTAGTCCAAAATGAAAAGCTACATAATTGCCCAAAACAATAAATTCTGTATAAATTGAGAGGTTTTTTTTGCTTTTGGGAGAGATAGGCTGCAACTAGGTTTCATGTAAAAAAAACCATGAACTATCAAAAGAGTTTAACACCTATCTCAAAAAATTAAAAGTTAGAGTTTGTTACTGTTTTAATGAGTATATTCCTAAAAGGGTTTCCCCAAATTTATAACCTATCCATATGATAGACGACAGATGTCTGATGAATGTGGGGGGTCCCACCGCAGGAATCCCACCTATCCCAAATAGGTGATTAATGTTTTTGATTTAAAAATAAAACAAAAAACGTTTATAGCTATGGTTCGGCTATGTTCACAGTTGCCGTTTTCGCTGCGTTTTTTAATGCTTTTTTATGCTAATTTTCAGCAGTGTTTTACTGTACCAGTAAAGCCTATGAGTTTTCAGAAATCTCATGCACACACATTGCTTTTTTTTTTGTCATCAGTATTTTCTGCTTTGCATGTTTTTTTGGACATAGAGCATGTCACTTCTTTGAGCGTTTTTTCAGCGTTTTTCACCCATTGACATAAATGGGTAATGAAAAAACGCTGCAAAAATGCACTAAAAACACAGGTATTAGGTTTTGCTGCGTTTTTGTGGCAAAACCTGATGCTGTGGAATAGGACTTTTTTTCAACACTAAACTATCAGCATGCACAAGTGACAAATCTAGCATGCCAAAACAGCCGCAAAAAACGCATCAAAAGCGCCGCCAGAAAAACATTCTTTTTTCTGCAGTCTCTTTCTTGCCAAGAGATCAGGTTTTCCTACAGAAAAACAATGCTGAAAAAAGGTCTAGTTTGAACTTACCCTAGACCTATACTTGTTGCCTGTGAACATTATCATGATTTTGTCAGTGAACTCAATGTCAGAAAAAAAGTCGAGGCTGACAATCGCGAAAATCCAACCATGTTGTTGCTATTGCCATTGGCTGTGATATATGTTCTATGCTGGTCATCATCATGCCCCTGGTTCTAATATTTTTTTTGGGCGGGAAAGCTGGATATTAAAAGTACACACAGTACATCCACATTGATTGCAAAAAAAAAACAAAGCTGTGTAACAAAAAAGATGTCATTTACCTAAATAACCCTCTTGATGAAGGATTCCAAATAGCAGATTGGATAAACACAATAACAATGTCTTCACATGTCATCATATCACTTAACTGCTTAACGAATTGATTGTGCGAGCAGCAAATCACAAAATTTTAAATAGATGGTGATGAGTCACTTTAAATACTGTGCAATGCAGAATGTAGTGAACCTTGATAGCAATGCAATTTGCCACTCATGGATGGTTGAAAGAATACAGGTGTACACAGATGATGGTTAAAAAATGTAACAGCTCCTCACACAAAGACACCAGTCTTGTAGATGGCTTTGGTGCCGCACTCCCCTTCAGAGTAAAGGTACTGTCACACTTAGCGATGTACCAGTGATCCCGACCAGCGATATGACGCGGTCAGGATCGCTGGTGCATCGCTAAGTGGTCGCTAGTGAGCTGCCACACAGGCAGATCTCACCAGCGACATCGCAGGGGACGGGGGTCGCTACTTACCTGTCAGACGCGGCGATCCTGACGTCCTCCCGCCCGCGTCCACGCGTCGCTTGTCGGCGCCAGCAGGAAGCCCAGCAGGAAGTGCCCGACGAGAAACGGTCCAGGACGTTCTTGCGCGATCAGCGATAACCAGCGGGGGGGAGCGGTCGGAGGTAAGTATCAGACATAGCGATATCGCTAGCAATATCGCTATAACGTCACAAAACCAGTGACGATATAGCGATATTGCTAGCGATATCGCTTAAGGGGGTTTTACACATAGCGATATCGCTAGCGATATCGCTATAACGTCACCGATTTTGTGACGTTATAGCGATATCGCTATATGTGATACTTAACTCCGACCGGCTCCCCCGCTGTCCATCGCTGATCGCGCGAGAATGTCAGGCTCCATTTCTTGTCGTCAGCTTCCTGCTGGGGCTTCCTGCTGTGACGACGAGCGACGCGTGGAGGCGGGCGGGAGGACGCCAGGATCGCTGTGTGTAAAAGGTGAGTATCGTGCGCTGCGTCGCTGCTGCATCGCTGTGAGGTCTGCCTGTGTGACAGCTCACTAGCGATCATTTAGCGATGCAGCAGCGATCCTGACCGGGTCGGATCGCTGGTGCATCGTTAAATGTAAAAGGGCCTTTAGTGTGACATAGCCTTAAGGCATCAGCCTTCATACTGCTCTAATGGGACTAATTGTCATTCCTCTTGAGCAGCTAATCTTCACTTATCTAGTGGATACTTTCTTCACAGTCAAGAATAGGTTACATCTTCCCCTAACTCTCTAAATCCTGGGTGATACACAATATTGGTAAATGCTTGTTTACAGAACCCCCCAGCACACCGAAAAGAGGTATTACAGCACAGAAGACCCCGTTACACTGGTGGCAGACAGCGGGATATGATACCCCATCTATAGGAGTAAAGGACTGAATGGAAAACAACTACCAGAGGAATACATTAAAAGACCTGGTGGAAGCTCGAGGGTTAATTGCCAGCAACAAAACAAAGGCGGATTTGATAGCAGCCATCATGGAACAAGACAGTGCAGCGCCCCCCAATGTGAACGTGGAAGAGAAAGAATTCCAGAGGGAGGTAAAGAGCAGACTGGCGTTCTATGGCCCAAACCCTGCAGTAGAGATCGTATGAGAGGTGATGGCTGATGTGCGTACTGATCTGAATAAAAAGATGGCAGAGCGGACCAGGATAGAGCTAGCCAAGATGGAGATGGCAGAGCGGACCAAAGTAGAGCTAGCCAAGATAGAGCTAGCCAAGATGGAGATGGCAGAGCGGAGAGAGGAGAGTCAGCGAGCAGGAGGAGTTCTGGCCTCCGCCCAGGTACCGTCAGCAGTAAGCCACAAAAAAATCCAGTATAATGCCTTCCGACAGTTGGGGGAGGCAGAGGAAGACATTGATGGCTTTCTGCAGGACTTTGAGCGGCAGTGTGCCCTTCATCAAGTGAAGCCGGAGGATTGGGTTCAGGTTCTGGCCAGCAAGCTGACAGGTTGGGCAGCGGACGCCTATCGCACGGTACCTGATGAGAACTGTATGGACTATGAGTGGGTCAAAGAAGTGATTTTGGCTCGGTATGCGCTGACACCAGAAGCATACCGCCAAAAGTTCCACGGACTTATAAAACAGGTAACAGATACCCATGCTGAATGGGCCTGTAAACTATGGTGGTCACTGCTACAGTGGGTACAAGGGAGCCAAGCAACCACTAAGGAGGACATCCTCCAGCTCTTCTTGTTAGAGCGATTCTTTACTGGACTAAACCCCGAGACACAAGAATGGCTTCGGAACACACGGCCAATGACTCTTGAGGAGGCCGCTGGTCTGGCTGATGAACATCATGATGCCAGGAGGTCTCAGTTGTCAGGATCAAAGACTGTCACTAGGGGCCCTCCCATGGGTCTGGAGGCCCCTAAACCAAAGAAGATTGTCGGGGGACCAGCTAGTACCCCGGCTTACCAGAGTCCCCCCTGGGGTGCGATGCCATGCCTGCCATCAGCTGGGCCATCTGCAAAGACAATGTCACAACCAGACTCAGAGTACCCAGTGGCCAAAGGCGGGAACAGCTACCGTCAACCGGGCCGCTGTACACTACTACCAGGGCGAAGCTGACCCGGCATTGGGGGCTATGACTAATCCGGGGATTAAAGAGATGGAGGAAGTGCTGCATGAAGTAGACCCTGTGCAGCCAGCCCGGGCAGATAATCGACAACAGCATCGACAGGCAGTGTGGGTTAATGGGAAATGTATGTAGGGACTAAGAGATTCCGGAGCAACTTTGACCCTTGTGAAGCCTCATCTCGTCCGGGACTAAGAGAAGACGGACCAGACAGTGGCCATCTGTGTAGCAGGGAGAGCCATTCATCGACTGTCCACTGCCAGGATTCACCTGAACTGGGGAGTCGGGGATGGCCTTGTTGAGGTCGGCCTGATGGAGGATTTGCCTGCAGATGTCTTACTGGGAAATTACTTGGGGCTCATGGTGTCTGCATTCTCGGTCGCCCCTCTGGCTGAGACCTATCCTGTGACCACCCGGAGACAAGCTCGAGCTGCGGAGGCGGAATCACACTCAGAGGAGGCCCAGGTAAGACACCCCAGCCCTACACGTATCCCCATAGCCAGACACATTTCTTGGGCCACCCCAGCTGAGTTTAAAAGGGAGGTACTTGAGGATCCCTCATTACAGGGGTATTGTGGGAAGGCACAGGAGGGGAGAGGAGTACTGGAAGGAGAACAATTTGTATGGCATCAGGGATTCCTCTACCGGGTTACAGAGCAGCGCCACACAGGGACGAGCCCCACTATAAAATGACAGCTGGTAGTTCCCAAGAAGTATAGGTAGGAGCTACTGTGAATCTCTCATGATATACCCTTGGCCGGGCACCTCGGCGTTAGTCGCACCAGGCATCGTCTGACACAAAACTTCTTTTGGCCGGGGGTAACCTATGATGTTCGTCAGTACTGTCAGACCTGTGACAGTTGCCAGCGCAGTGACAAGAGGGGAGATCACTGCAAGGCCAAACTACACCCGCTCCCCATTGTGGACGAGCCATTTAGCCGAGTAGCGGTCAATCTAATAGGGCCATTAGCCAAACCCAGTCCGTCAGGGAAAAAGTATATATTGACAGTGGTAGATTATGCCCGCCACACGGTATCCAGAGGCGGTTGCATTACCTAACATACTGGCAGAGACAGTGCCGGCTGCCCTGCTCCAGGTTTTCTCCCGGGTTGGATTTCCCCGGGATGTTATCTCGGACCAGGGTACCCAGTTTACAGCAGAGGTGACCAACCAACTGTGGAAGCTGTGCTGCGTAAAGTCCATTAGAAGTGCCCGTACCACCCGCAAACCAATGGATTGTGTGAACGTTTTAATGGAACATCAAAACAACTCATTGGGACTTTTACCAGGACCTACAGGGACTGCGAGAAATTCTTGCCACACCTCCTGTTTGCCTATTGGGAGGTGCCCCAAGAATCCACGGGGTTCTCCCTGTTCGAACTGTTATACGGGAGGCGGGTAAGGGGACCCCTAGACTTAGTGCAAGAACACTGGGAAGGGGAGGGAACCATAGAAGGGATACCTATTGTGCCCTATGTGCTGGAATTCCGGGACCGCCTACAGGAGCTGACTCAGGCTGTACGTGGGAACATGCAGGAGGCCCAACGGCGCCAGCGCATATGGTACGATTGGAGGGCCAGAGAACGCACCTTTGAGATAGGACAGAAGGTCCTGGTGTTAGAACCAACTAGGCAGAACAAATTCAAAGCTGCATGGCAGGGGCCCTACCACGTAGTGGGGAAAATAGCCGACACCACCTACAATGTTGCTGATTGTGACAACCCCAGGGTTATCCGCATGTTCCACGTGAATATGCCGAAGCCCTACCGGGAGCGCCCTGAAGAGGTAATGGGCATCTGGGCATCCGAAGCAGAGGATTTAGCAGGACTCCCCTTGCCTGATGTCTTAGGGGAAAGGACTCAGTCTAAAACATGGGACCAGGTACACTTGGGAGAAAACCTGTGGCCCCGGGAGAGACAGCAGGCGGAGGCGTTGTTGAGGCAACGACAGATGATGTTTTCAGAGAGACTGGGGTACACCCGCCTGTCACAACACAAGGTTGAGACCCAGGATCAGACCCCCCTGAGACAACCCCCCTTCCGCGTCCCTGAGTCTGTACGAGAAGGGATGCGACAAGAGATACAAGAGATGTTGCGTTTAGGGGTCATTAAAGAGTCAAATAGTCCCTGGGCATCCCC
This sequence comes from Dendrobates tinctorius, assembly GCF_039654945.1. Taxonomy (NCBI): domain Eukaryota; kingdom Metazoa; phylum Chordata; class Amphibia; order Anura; family Dendrobatidae; genus Dendrobates; species Dendrobates tinctorius. Next base: position 12,877,802 of record NW_027361751.1, on the reverse strand, counting down.
CGTAGTGTTAGTGCCCAAGAAGGATGGGACTACCCGGTTTTGTGTAGACTATCGTAAGCTAAATGAGAAAACGTGACGGATGCGTATCCCATGCCGCGTGTGGATGAGTTGTTAGACCGGCTGACGGGGGCAAAGTATTTGACCACCATCGATCTATGCAAAGGCTGTTGGCAGATCCCCCGAAGTCCTGCCGCTATTCCCAAGTCTGCATTTGTCACCCCGTTCGGCTTTTTCCAGTTTCGAGTTATGCCATTCAGGATGAAGAATGCCCCTGCGACCTTCCAGAGGCTGGCTGACCGGCTTCTGGATGGTCTCCAGGACTATGCTTGTGCCTACCTGGATGACATCGCCATCTACAGCGCGACATGGGATGAGCATCTAAATCACTTAGAGACAGTATTGGACAGGATCCACAAAGCCGGAATCACTTTGAACCCCACCAAGTGTCACGTGGGCAAAGCAGAGGTTCAGTATTTAGTACATTGGGTGGGAAGTGGGAAACAGCGACCAAAACCAGCCAAGATTGAGGCCATAGACAAATGGCCCACCGCACGCACTAAAACCCAGGTCATGGCGTTTCTAGGGACAGCAGGGTATTATAGGAAATTTGTCCCCAATTACAGCAGCATAGCCAAGCCCCTCATTGATTGATCTGACCCGTAAGAACCTCCCCCGCCAGGTAACCTGGACCCCGAGTATGAGGAAGCCTTCCGCCAGCTAAAGGACGCCCTCACAAATACCCCGGTATTGGCCGCACCCGATCCAACTAAACGTTTCCTGGTTCACACCAACGCTTCTATGTTTAGACGGGGGGGCAGTGCTGAGCCAATCGGGCCTGATGGTCAAGACCACCCGATAGCTTACCTGAGTTGGAAACTACTGCCCTGCGAAGTAAGCTATGCGGCCATCGAGAAGGAGTGCCTGGCAGTAGTATGGGCACTCAAGAAGTTACAACCATATTTATATGGATGACAGTTTTCCCTCCTAATGGAGCATAATCCCCTAGTGTGGCTTAATCAGGTCTCTGGAGACAATGCCAGATTACTGCGGTGGAGTTTAGCCCTACAACCTCTAGACTTCACCATCCACTACAGACCCGGCAAACAAAATGGTAATGCCAATGGATTAAGTCGACAAACGGAACTTGTACCAACCCCATAGACTTCGGTCATCCCCAAGCCAATCCGTTAAGGATCAGACTGTGTATGCCGATCACGTTGCTGAAAATGGGAAGCCGTGTTACAGAACCCCCCAGCACACCGAATAGGAGATGTATGCCCTTAATGCAGCAACCGACCGACTGCGACCCCATGGGCAGAGGTAAATGAGATATCCCACTTTTGACCTCCCCCCACCTTTGTAAATCCCACGGCTATTGTATTGTACGTCTGGCGTCTTAATTGGAGCCTGTTATCTACTGGCACGACACACATTGATTGTCCTGCCCTCTGTATGTATATATATTCTGAGACGGATGAGTAAAATGTTGTCACACTGGAAATACATGGAGTAGCAGTGATATTTAAATGTTCCCATGTTACAAAGCCTTTCGAACCAGCGTCCTTCATTCAGAAGTGAGGAAAAGCAGAGTGAACCTCCTGAGAAACGGGGTGGTAATGTAAAGAGGTATTACAGCAAGAAGACCCCGTTACAATGCTACTCAACCCACTTGCTAGATTGCTGTATAGAACAGTTTCTCCATTGCTTGTCTCCACCGTCTGTGCATGCCTCATCTTTACTGTCATGAAAACAGGTGCGCTTATGCTTTCTGCTCATTACAGAGGCATGGCATCACAGTATAATGCTGACCTATGCCGCTCTTTGACCTAGTAATGTTACAATTTTACCGGCAAAGAGAAAATGAATAACATTCCCTTCTCACAATTGCATTTCAGACATCTAAACCACAACAGAATCAGACATTAAAGCCAACGTGTCAGCTGTTTTGGCTGCTATACGATGCGGCCACTGCCATTCAGGGCTTACCTACAGCATTCTATAATGCTGTAGATAAGCTCCCAGTCTGACCTGCAAGATAAGAAAAATAAGTTTTATTATACTCACCCTGGAGGGCAGTCCGGTCCGATGGGCGTTGCAGGTCTGTGTCCGGCACCTCCCACCGCCCTCCTGCTTGCTTCATGGCTCCCCGGCTTCATGCCCCTGCGCAGGTGGACTTCTCTGCCCTGTTGAGGGCAGAGTAAAGTACTGCAGTGCACAGGCAATGGGAAAGGTCAGAGAGGCCCAACGTCTACGCCTGCGGCCTGCAGGAATTTGCTTTGCCCTCAACAGGGCAGATGAGTACGCCTGCGCAGAAGCACGATGCCGGGGAGCTATGAAGCAAGCAGGAGGGTGGTGTCACAAGAAGATGAGAGGTGCCGGACCCGGACCTGCAACACCCATCGGATGGGACCCCCCCCCCGGGTGAGTATAATGAAACTTAGTTTTCTTATCTTGCAGGTCAGATCGGGGGCTTATCTACAGCATTATGGAATGTTGTAGATATGCCCTGAAAAGCAGTGGCCACATCTTATAGTGGCCAAACAGCTGAAAGGTTCCCTTTAATTACAATGAGGAGGCATCTATCATATAATCATAAGTTGTGACATCACTACTTACTTTCATCTCTGTTTGTCACGTGTCGCAGAACTGTTGCAAAGAGATAACATATCACTGAGGCGAATCTAACAAAAAAGGGATATCACTACCGAGCAACAGCACATTGCCGGTGGTACGCAATAATAATGGTTAGAAAATAAGATGATCTTTTGTTATTTGACAATGTGACTTCTAAAGTCCATTAGCAGTAAACCTTCCTCCACCTTTTTGTACTTTCCCTCGCTTCTCTGGGAATGTGGTTTACAAAGCGTTTTTCCATAAAACATCAAAGTCACTTAGCAACATTTTCCCAACTTACAGTATTTGCGAATTGTGGATCACTGAGCAAAGGCTGAGTAAACAAAGCTTTCTGATCCACAGCGCTAAAAATCAGCAGAAGCTTCTGTTATGGGCGAATGCAGAAGTTACCATTAGTTACTTATTTGAAGAGGTTGTCCAGTAAAAAACAAGTTATCACCTGTTGGCAGGTTAAGTGCTAACTTACTGATTAGTGGCTGTCCCACCATTAGGGCCAGCACCTATCTGCAGATCAGGGAACTTTAATGCCAGTATCAAGATGACTCAGCTGGTCGGACCCCTGACTGTGCCAGGCCATTCTTTCTCTATGAGGCTCAAGGCAGGACCATGGGAGTGAGTGGAGCCCATGCACAATGATACTCCATTCTAACAGAGATAAAGGTTCCTTGTCCTGCTAATTAGCATAGGTCTCAGACCAGTCAGGATCCCAAAAATATATATTCATTGCATGTTTTTTTTAACACGGCAGTAGTGATGAGCGAGTATGCTTGTTGCTCGGGTTTTTCCGAGCAAGTGTGAGGGAGCAAAAGGGCCGAAGTCGTGTCTGAGATTATCGAGTCTTGCGCGCCCTGGTCTCCCGTCACATACAAAGAACGTCCTTTAGTCAGTGTACTTGCCTCTCTGCTCTCCACACCTTCAGGATCTCCTCTGAGTTGCTGAAGGCCCACTCCATACGATTGCGCACAGAGACACAGTCCAATTGCAACTTTAAAAGCAGAACTTTACTTTTTCCTCTTCGCAGCACATCCTTATTAGATACAACATCAGCATAGGGTTCCATACAGTCCACATTCTCCACTTTCCCTGCACTTCCTCCTACGGCCTTCAGTACATGCCTGGGTGGTACCGTCTCCTGCGGTACCACAGTATCCTCCTTGTTCAGACTCACGACACCTAGGAGTTCCCTTGTCCATTTCGCCCAAGATCTAAGGGGTTCAGCCATGCAGTAAGTTGCCACATTGTAGAGCGGCCTGCTTCCCCGTACTGTTGTGACCTCCTCTGTAACTTCTGTCTCGCCACTGCTGTCACCATTGCTGCTATGGCTGTTCTTCTGGCACACTGGGCCCTGGATGGCTGGGCTCGACTTTTAACGTTGCAGAGCCGTCCGTCCTATACGGGCTCTATGGCACTACTCGCTACAAACCAGGAAATTCTCTGCCTTATCCACAGTGACCCCTCCTATATTAACTATTTGTTATGTAAAACTATGTATGTTAATGTTTCCCCATCTAGTGGACGAACTTAGGTACTACACTCTCCCTATAATACATTATATGACATATATTCCTATACACATAGCAGCAACAGATATATATATATATATATATATATATATATACAGTTGTGGCCAAAAGTATTGACACCCCTGCAATTCTGTCAGATAATACTCAGTTTCTTCCTGAAAATGATTGCAAACACAAATTCTTTAGTATTATTATCTTCATTTAATTTGTCTTAAATGAAAAAACACAAAAGAGAATGAAGCAAAAAGTAAAACATTGATCATTTCACACAAAACTCCAAAAATGGGCCAGACAAAAGTATTGGCACCCTCAGCCTAATACTTGGTTGCACAACCTTTAGCCAAAATAACTGCGACCAACCGCTTCCGGTAACCATCAATGAGTTTCTTACAATGCTCTGCTGGAATTTTAGACCATTCTTCTTTGGCAAATTGCTCCAGGTCCCTGATATTTGAAGGGTGCCTTCTCCAAACTGCCATTTTTAGATCTCTCCACAGGTATTCTATGGGATTCAGGTCTGGACTCATTGCTGGCCACCTTAGAAGTCTCCAGTGCTTTCTCTCAAACCATTTTCTAGTGCTTTTTGAAGTGTTTTGGGTCATTGTCCTGCTGGAAGACCCATGACCTCTGGGGGAGACCCAGCTTTCTCACACTGGGCCCTACATTATGCTGCAAAATTTGTTGGTAGTCTTCTGACTTCATAATGCCATGCACACGGTCAAGCAGTCCAGTGCCAGAGGCAGCAAAGCCACCCCAAAACATCAGGGAACCTCCGCCATGTGTGACTGTAGGGACCATGTTCTTTTCTTTGAATGCTTCTTTTTTTCTCCTGTAAACTCTATGTTGATGCCTTTGCCCAAAAAGCTCTACTTTTGTCTCATCTGACCAGAGAACATTCTTCCAAAACGTTTTAGGCTTTTTCAGGTAAGTTTTGGCAAACTCCAGCCTGGGTTTTTTTATTTCTCGGGGTAAGAAGTGAGATCTTCCTGGGTCTCCTACCATACAGTCCCTTTTCATTCAGACGCCGACGGATAGTACGGGTTGACACTGTTGTACCCTCCGACTGCAGGGCAGATTGAACTTGTTTGGATGTTAGTCGAGGTTTTTTATCCAACATCCGCACAATCTTGCGTTGAAATCTCTTGTCAATTTTTCTTTTCCGTCCACATCTAGGGAGGTTAGCCACAGTGCCATGGGCTTTAAACTTCTTGATGACACTGCGCACGGTAGACACAGGAACATTCTGGTCTTTGGAGATGGACTTGTAGCCTTGAGATTGCTCATGCTTCCTCACAATTTGGTTTCTCAAGTCCTCAGACAGTTATTTGGTCTTCTTTCTTTTCTCCATGCTCAATGTGGTACACACAAGGACACAGGACAGAGGTGAGTCAACTTTAATCCATGTCAACTGGCTGCAAGTGTGATTTAGTTATTGCCAACACCTGTTAGGTGCCACAGGTAAGTTACAAGTGCTGTTAATTACACAAATTAGAGAAGCATCACATGATTTTTCGAACAGTGCCAATACTTTTGTCCACCCTCTTTTTTATGTTTGGTGTGGAATTATATCCAATTTGGCTTTAGGACAATTCTTTTTGTGTTTTTTCATGTAAGACAAATTAAATGAAGATAATAATACCAAAGAATTTGTGTTTGCAATCATTTTCAGGAAGAAACTGAGTATTATCTGACAAAATTGCAAGGGTGTCAATACTTTTGGCCACAACTGTATATATATATATATAAATAATACAACTGAGTTTGGTTATTCCAGTTTGTTATAATGCATGTAATAATGAAAAGTGTTAAAAGGGGTCAACCACTATGTAAATTGTTGGCAGCGGATTATTCAGGATACTCTCCAAGCGTGTGACAACAGAGCTTCTTTATTCAGGAACAATCAGGAACAATATATGATAAGCTTAATAGATCAGGAATAAATCATGAGCTTTTTTACTGACAGAAGATTGCTTTCAAGGCTGGGAATATAGAGAACATCCTTTATTGTGATCTTTCGCCCTTGTGCTGAGGAAACTGGATAGTGGAGGTAGCTATCTCCTACTCCTTTTGAAGTCATATAGTGACCATTAACTAAGATAACCTTTTCTGACTTGCGTTCATTAAGGTCAGTGAAGAAATCCTTGTTATTTGTCATATGGCTGCTTGCACCAGAATCTATACACCATATAGGCTTTGCAGATGGACCTGTACTGGCATTAAATGCAGCTTCAACACATGCAGAATATTCCTTTACAGCTGTTTAAACCCTTTGATGACTTCTGCTTTTTAAGTTGACTCATTCTTGCTTTCCAAATTCTGCAGTCTGTGTCACGCCACCCGCTGCCACGCTCTCCGCTGCTTCTGTCGCGCCGCCCGCAGCTGCGTCCTCTGCCCCTCCTCCCGAGCACCGGCGCACTCACCTCACCCGGCGCGCTCCCGAGGTGCGCACGCGCCGTCCTGCTCCTTCTCTGCCGCCGCTGCAGCTGGCCTTCCATGCCCGTCGGGTGCGCCTGCGCACTGCACGCCAGTGATCCTGCCACTCATCTCCCCTGTGGCTGCTGCTGCTCCACCTCCTGGCCGACCCTGACCCGGAAGCGCTGCCTGCAGTCCTATATAAGGTAGCCTCGCCTCCTGCCCAGTGCCTGACTATCAATTGTGTCTAGCACTGCTGATTCAGGTCCACGCGTCCCTGCGCTTTCCCAGCCTAGCACTCTGTCCTGCGCTCTGTGTCCCTGTGTCTTCTTGTAATCTCTCCCTGTGTTCTCTCCTAGTGCCTGCCTCGCCCGTCCCCGGCCGCAAGTCCTCTCCTGCAGTATTTACCTTCGTCAGCCTAATCTGTTCCAGTCTACAAACCCTCTCCTGCTGGTCTTTCCGCAACCCTTGTGGTCACCTTTGGCTTTCCTCCTGCTGTTGTCCCTGGGTATCAGCTTCCGCGGCGATAGTCTCCCCGAGGCTTGCCCCAGATGCTCCCTGTATAGGGGGTGGTCCACTTGGCCAGCTCGCCCCGAGGAGGTTCGTCGTCGCGGTCCTGCGGGTTCACTTCTGGTTCTCCTTAGCCCTACAGTATAGTCAGGCCATGGACCCTGCTGGTACCCTGACCCCAACCCAAAAGGAGCTCCTATTTCTACGGGAGAATCAAGCAAGGATAAATTCCTTCCTTAAGTCCATGGAGTCCCGCTTGTCGACTCTACAGGCCTCTGATCCTGGGACTGCCTCCCAGCTGGGCAGCCTCCAACAGGAGCTGGCTCAGCAGCGAGTCACCCAGGCCCATATATTGAACTATATGGCATCTATAGATAACCGTCTCCTTGCCCTGCAATCTGTGGCCTCGACCCCTGTCCAGGCTGCGGTATCCCATCCGCCGCCCCGTTTGGCAAAACCCCCGCGTTATGGTGGTGACCCTAAGTCGTGCAGGGGGTTTTTAAATCAGTGCCAGCTCCATTTTGAGCTATTGCCTCAACAGTACCCCACCGACAGAGCCAAGGTGGCCTTTGTCGTTTCCCATTTGGAGGGTGAGGCTTTGGCCTGGGTAAACCCTCTCTGGGAGCGTGATGACCCCTTGGTCTCCCAACTCGCCATCTTCCTTGACTCTTTCCGTAAAGTGTTTGACGAGCCGGGTCGCGTAGCCTCTGCCACCGAGTCACTTTTTAACCTGCAACAGGGCACGCTCTCCGTGGGTCAGTACTAGTGTTGAGCATTCCGATACCGCAAGTATCGGGTATCGGCCGATATTAGCTGTATCGGAATTCCGATACTTAGTTCCAATACTTTTTTCATATCGAATACCGGAATCGGAAGTTCCCATAATGCTAGGAGCCCGCTCGATTTGATTCAGCCAATGGGGATCCTCAGAAGTGTGGGAATATCCTGTTAGGCATGTAGGCATGTTAACTACTGGCATGGCTGTGATTGGCTGCTGAAATGATGTCATGATGCACTATAAAAAGCGCTGCAGCTGCCATTTCTGGTCACTCTGCTGTGAATTCAGTTAGGGACAGGCTGCTGTTGAAGACTGTGAGGGACAGTTAGAAATAGCGATTCTAAAAACAATATTGTGCTTTATCCAGGCTACATAAACCACGACTGTAGCTTGCTTTTCCCTAGCAGCGCTGTTTTCACAGCTGTCTGCAAGGGCTGTGTGAGTGCAGACTCACGCTGTGTAGTGTGTCCTGCAGGCACGTCTGCTTGTAGGCCGGCCAGCGTGTTTCTCTGCCTCATACACATTTTTCTTTTATTGCTGCTTTTTTTTTCTCCTGTATAGTGTGCTTCCATACGTATCCATATACGTTGGTTGCAAACACTAAAGGAGTGGACAGCGGAGCCTTTCAGCAGCCTTTCAGTGCTATAGCCCATTCCTCTGCACTGTTTTTGGCTGTCTGATAGGTCTCTCTGTGTGTGAGTGCAGCTCACGTTGCAGTGTGTTCTACAGCCACCGCTAGCTGTAGTCCGCTCAGCGTGAGTCACTGCCTCATACATAGTCCTTTTTTTGCAGCAAATTTAGCCAGATTTTTGCTCCTATATTTGTGTGCTTCCAACCGCATCCATTGTCATTGGTTGGTTGCAAACACTATATAGGATTAGATAGAGGAGCCTTTTTGCTGGCTTGTGCCCTTCAGGGCCAGCCAGGCTAGTATCACCCTATTTTTTGGAGCCTCATCAATTGCATTGTAGGTTAGCTTCCTGCATTGTAATCACTCCAAAAAGTTTGTGATACTATAGCGTTCAAACTTTGGTCACATCCTTTCCTTTCCTTTCCCCCCACCCAAAAAAAAAAAAGGAAATAAAGTTCACCAAACACTCCACTTTACAGTTGTCTAGGCCACATTAGATCATATTAAAGTGTAGTACACACACTCTTAGCCAAATTAGTGTTTCTTATACTGGTTAGCAGGTGTTCAGGAATAAGAACACTAAGCCACCCCTTTTTTACTTTTCTGACTATCTTTATCAGTCTACCAAGATGAAGAAGGCAGGGAGTAAGGCACGTGGTCGTGGCCATGGAGTTTCAGCAGGGAGAGGACGGGGGGATTCAGCAGGGAGAGGACGTGGGGATTCGGTATCTGCTGCGGCCACCAGTGACCCGGCATCCCCCACTTTTACCAGGCAACAGTCCTTCATGCGCAGCTTTGTAGGACCTCGCCGTACCCCACTGCTGCGTGACGAACAAATTGAAGCCGTTGTCGGATGGATGGCAGCTAACGCATCCACTTCAATGACTTCCGCATCCTCCCAAGGCCAGAGCACTGAAGAGCAACCATCTGTCTCTTCACCACCTGCCAAATTGCCCAGGCAGTCTGAGAGCCCTGGACAGGAGCCATCTCAATCTTTACTTCTGTTCTCAGAATCTGTTGGCTTGGAAAGAGGTGGCCAGCCAAGCAGCATTCTAGAGCGTGAAGAAGAGGGAGTATGCAGTGATGCGCAACTGCTTTGTCCCTCTGAATCTGAAGAGGCGGGTGCGCCAGTGCCTATGGTCAGCACACCTCAGTATGCATCAGATGATGATGAGACTCAGTTGCCAATTTCTGGTGCGTACGGTGCTGGCGAGACAACCCAGGACCAGCCGGTGCTTGAAGAGGGGAGTGGAGATGATGAGGTCCTTGACCCATCATGGCGTCAGCCACAGGAAGGTGGTGGGAGCAGCTCTGAGGAAGAGATTCCCCGAACGGCCAAAAGAGGAGGGAGAGGACGGGGGCAGACTTGGTTGCCTGTAGCCTCCACTTTGGCACCCGTGAGGAGCAATCCTCTTCCAAAACACAAAACGGGCGCTCCCAGGACTTGCAGTGCGTGGTCTTTTTTTGACACAGTTGCAGATGACATTTGCTTTGTCAAATGCAAGCTGTGTCATCAGAAAGTGAAACGAGGGAAAAATGTGAGCAACCTCAATACCACAAATATGTGGAAACATGTGCGTACCAAGCATGAGGTGGAGTTACACAGACACACTGAAGATGTAGGCCAACCTTCAGCAGCACCTACCACCTCTTCAGCTCGTGTTGGGGCCTCTTCCTCCAGCTCACACACAGCTGGTTCGGCTTCCTCACTGGAACGCCATGGAAGAACCACTGCCACTGTTTTCCAGAGACCCAGTGAAATTCCACCCACTGAACCACGTTCGCAGTCATCAGCACCCTCCCAGGCCACTCACCAGCAATCGGTAGCACAGGCATGGGAGAAAAAGCGGCCATACTCGGCAAACCATCCCCGAGCACTGGCTCTGAATGCCGGCATTACCAAACTAATGGCCCTTGAGATGCTGTCATTCAGGCTGGTGGAGACTGACACATTCCGGAACTTTATGTCATTAGCAGTTCCACAATACAATGTGCCCAGCCGCTTTTATTTCAGCAGGCAAGCTGTCCCTGCCCTGCAAAAGCATATGGAGGGAAAAATTAAAAATGCGCTACTAAATGCCGTCAGTAGCAAGGTCCACCTGACCACCGATGCGTGGACCAGTAGCCATGGACAGGGACGATACCTTTCCCTCACTGCCCATTGGGTCAATGTTGTGGAGCCGGGTACAGATCTGGAGAGTGGCTCTGTACGTATTCTGCCAACTCCAAGGATTGCAGGAATGCAGTCTGTACATATTGAGTCCTCCTCCTACTCTAGTTCCTCGGAATCAGCACTGTGTGAGCCTGTTAGGCCAGATATGAGCACAGGTGTGGCCAAACGTCAACAGGCTGTCCTTAAATTAATTTCTTTGGGGAATCGGAGCCACACAGCACAGGAGCTCTGGAATGCCATCAAGCAGGAGAGCGATGTGTGGTTTGTGCCAGCGAATCTCCAGCCAGGTTTGGTAGTGAGTGACAATGGCCGAAATCTAGTGGCAGCTCTGGGCCTAGGCAACCTCACTCACATACCATGTCTGGCACACGTGCTCAATTTGGTCGTGCAGAGCTTTCTGAGGGACTATCTGGATCTTGATGCACTGCTGCACAAGGTTCGCCTAGAGTGTGCTCACTTGCGGCGTTCCAGCATGGCAAGATCGCGCATTGCATCTCTGCAACGCCGATTCCGCCTGCCAGAACATCGCATCATATGTGACCTCCCCACCAGGTGGAATTCAACGTTACATATGTTGGAGCGGTTGTGTGAGCAGCAGGCAGCAGTAATGGAGTACCAGCTGCATCAGGCGCAAACAAGTCGCACTGTGCACCGGACACACTTCACCACCACTGAGTGGGCCACTATGAGGGACATCTGCCAAGTTTTGCGTGCCTTCGATGACTCCACGCGGATGGCCAGTGCAGATGATGCACTAATCAGCATGACTGTCCCCCTCATTAGTCTGCTTCAAAAAACCTTACAAGCACTAAGTGAGGAGGTTTTTGAAGAGGTCGAGGATGAGCAGTCAGAAATGCCATCTGTTTCTGGCAAGTCTGCGCAACGTGCTTCCACACAAAGGCCCAGGCAGGGGACACTTAGTGAGGAGGATGACGAGGAGTCAATGGAGGAGGAGGAACACATCTCTCCAGAGGAGGGAGGTACACAAGGCTCTAGTAGTCAGTGTGTTCAGCGAGGGTGGGGTGATGCTGAGCAGGCAGAGATGCTGCCTCAAGCTGGGGACAGCGTTTTCGGTCCAGTTGGCAGTCTGCAGCACATGGTTGATTTCATGCTGCAGTGCTTGTTAAATGACCGCCGCATCGCCAACATTCTCCACACGGCTGATTATTGGGTGTACACCCTCCTAGATCCTCGCTACCGGGACAACTTACAAAGCCTCATACCACAGTTGAACCGGGAGCGAAAAATGCGGGAGTACCAAGAAACACTTGTGCAGGCCATCATGTTCTCCATTCCCCCCACAAGTGTTGCTGGTAGTGCTTTTCAAAGCAGCCATGTGGGTAGAGGCAGTGGAGGAAGCTCTGCACAAAGAGGTAGCAGAGGCAGTGCCGCAGGACAAGGCAAGGCCAGTATGGCCCAAATGTGGAAAAGTTTTGTGGGACCGCCACAAACGGCTACACCATCACAGACGGCTCCAGTCAGCAGGAGGCAACGTTTCCGTTAGATGGTGACAGACTACTTGTCGTGCCCTGTTAGTGTTCTCCCAGACGGCTCTTCCCCGTTCAAGTATTGGGTCTCTAAGCTGGATACATGGCCAGAGCTTAGCCAGTATGCATTGGAGGTGCTCGCTTGCCCTGCTGCCAGTGTATTATCGGAACGTGTCTTTAGTGCTGCAGGTGGTGTGGTAACAGACCGTCGCACGCGACTAGCCGCCGATAATGTTGACCGGCTTACTTTTGTGAAAATGAACAAGGCCTGGATCTCACCTGAATTTGCCAGTCCTCTTCCAGAATAAATAATTGGCTGGCAACAGGATCCAGGTCTCCTGTTGTGTTCATGTTTCTATGACCTGAACTTTATTTCCTGGGCTACAGCAACGCCCGTTGTTGCTCAGAAGTGCTGTCCGCACAGACAAAACACTCGCTCATGTGTAAGTGGGGTTCGGTAACGTCAGCTGATCCCCTGCTGTGTGTACGGCAAACTCTCCTGCTGCCTACAACTTCTGACTACCTCTGATTTAATATGTTCTCTGATTTGCCCTCTGTCTCCACTCTGTTTTGAGTATTTCCTCCGGCCTACAACACCGCCTGTTTCTGCTCTCAAGTGCCGTCTGCACAATCCACACTTGATCCTGTGGTACCTGGGTCCTGTAACATCTGCTCATCTCCAGAGTTGAGCACGGCAATGTCTCCTGCTTTGTCTACATTCCCACTACTTGTAGTGGAAATGTGGACAGAGCAGGAGACATTGCCTGACTCACCTCTAGGGAGAAGCTGCTGTTACAGAACCCCAGTAACACAGGAACAAGTGTGGGTTGTGCAGACGGCATTTCAGAGCAGCAACTGGCGTGGTTGGAAGCCAACGGAAATACTCGAAACAGAGTGAAGACAGAGGCCTAATTGGAGTACGTTGACAGTTAGTAGTAGTCTAGAAATAGTCGCAAACTGCCACCAAGTAGGCCTCGGCCTACTACCTGATTTTCCCTGGGCTCCGACACCGCCAGTTGGTGCTCAGAAGTGCTGTCCGCACAGACAAAACACTCGCTCATGTGTAAGTGGGGTTCGGTAACGTCAGCTGATCCCCTGCTGTGTGGAGGGCAAAGTGTCCTGCTCCCTCCACAGTCAAACAAACTCAGATTTACACCTGGCTCCAAGTAGGCCTCGACCTACTACCTCATTTTCCCTGGGCTCCGACAACGCCAGTTGGTGCTCGGAAGTGCTGTCCGCACAGACAAAACACTCGCTCATGTGTAAGTGGGGTTCGGTAACGTCAGCTGATCCCCTGCTGTGTGGAGGGCAAACTGCTGCTGCCTCCAAATTGTAACTACTTCAGATTTAAACATTCTCTGATTTGGCCTCTGTCTCCACTCTGTCTCTAGTATTTCCCCTGACCTCCAACACCGCCAGTTCCTGCTCACAGTTGCCGTCCACGCATTCCACACGTGTTCCTGTGTTACTGGGGTTCTGTTACGTCAGCAGATCCCCCAATATGTGTCCGCCACTGTCTCCTGCACTGTCCACCTTCCCACTGCAAGCGGTGGGAATGTGGACAGAGCAGGAGACAGTGGCAGACACACATCAGGGGATCTGCTGACATTACAGAATCCCAGTAACACAGCAACACGTGTGGATTGGGCAGACGGCTACTGTACGCATAAACTGGCGGTGTTGGTAGTCACGTGAAATCCTGGAAACAGAGTGGAGACAGATGCCTAATTGGAGCACGTTGACAGTCTGTTGTAGCCTACAAACACTGTAAAACTGCCACCAAGTAGGCCTCGGCCTGCACCCTGGTTCTCCCTGGGCTCCAACAACGCTAGTTGGTGCTCAGAAGTGCTGTCCACACAGAAAAACACACTCGTTCATGTGAAAGTGGGGTTCGGTAACGTCAGCTGATCCCCTGCTGTGTGGAGGGCAAAGTGTCCTGCTCCCTCCAAAGTCAAAATACCTCAGCTTTACACCTGGCTCCTAGTAGGCCTCGGCCTGCACCATGATTGTCCCTGGGCTCTAACAACGCCAGTTGGTGCTCGGAAGTGCTGTCCACACAGAAAAACACACTCGTTCATGTGAAAGTGGGGTTCAGTAACGTCAGCTGCTCCCCTGCTGTGTGGAGGGCAAACTGCTGCTGCCTCCAAATTGTAACTACTTCAGATTTAAACATTCTCTGATTTGGCCTCTGTCTCCACTCTGTCTCTAGTATTTCCCCTGACCTCCAACACCGCCAGTTCCTGCTCACAGTTGTCGTCCACGCATTCCACACGTGTTCCTGTGTTACTGGGGTTCTGTTACGTCAGCAGATCCCCCAATATGTGTCCGCCACTGTCTCCTGCGCTGTCCACCTTCCCACTGCAAGTGGTGGGAATGTGGACAGAGCAGGAGACAGTGGCAGACAAACATCAGGGGATCTGCTGACATTACAGAATCCCAGTAACACAGCAACACGTGTGGATTGGGCAGACGGCTACTGTACGCATAAACTGGCGGTGTTAGTAGTCACGTGAAATCCTGGAAACAGAGTGGAGACAGATGCCTAATTGGAGCACGTTGACAGTCTGTTGTAGCCTACAAACACTGTAAAACTGCCACCAAGTAGGCCACGGCCTGCACCCTGGTTCTCCCTGGGCTCCAACAACGCTAGTTGGTGCTCAGAAGTGCTGTCCACACAGAAAAACACACTCGTTCATGTGAAAGTGGGGTTCGGTAACGTCAGCTGATCCCCTGCTGTGTGGAGGGCAAAGTGTCCTGCTCCCTCCGAAGTCAAAATACCTCAGCTTTACACCTGGCTCCTAGTAGGCCTCGGCCTGCACCATGATTGTCCCTGGGCTCTAACAACGCCAGTTGGTGCTCGGAAGTGCTGTCCACACAGAAAAACACACTCGTTCATGTGAAAGTGGGGTTCAGTAACGTCAGCTGCTCCCCTGCTGTGTGGAGGGCAAACTGCTGCTGCCTCCAAATTGTAACTACTTCAGATTTAAACATTCTCTGATTTGGCCTCTGTCTCCACTCTGTCTCTAGTATTTCCCCTGACCTCCAACACCGCCAGTTCCTGCTCACAGTTGCCGTCCACGCATTCCACACGTGTTCCTGTGTTACTGGGGTTCTGTTACGTCAGCAGATCCCCCAATATGTGTCCGCCACTGTCTCCTGCGCTGTCCACCTTCCCACTGCAAGCGGTGGGAATGTGGACAGAGCAGGAGACAGTGGCAGACACACATCAGGGGATCTGCTGACATTACAGAATCCCAGTAACACAGCAACACGTGTGGATTGGGCAGACGGCTACTGTACGCATAAACTGGCGGTGTTAGTAGTCACGTGAAATCCTGGAAACAGAGTGGAGACAGATGCCTAATTGGAGCACGTTGACAGTCTGTTGTAGCCTACAAACAATTTAAAACTGCCACCAAGTAGGCCTCGGCCTGCACCCTGGTTCTCCCTGGGCTCCAACAACGCTAGTTGGTGCTCGGAAGTGCTGTCCACACAGAAAAACACACTCGTTCATGTTAAAGTGGGGTTCAGTAACGTCAGCTGATCCCCTGCTGTGTGGAGGGCAAACTGCTGCTGCCTCCAAATTGTAACTACTTCAGATTTAAACATTCTCTGATTTGGCCTCTGTCTCCACTCTGTCTCTAGTATTTCCCCTGACCTCCAACACCGCCAGTTCCTGCTCACAGTTGCCGTCCACGCATTCCACACGTGTTCATGTGTTACTGGGGTTCTGTTACGTCAGCAGATCCCCCAATGTGTGTCCGCCACTGTCTCCTGCGCTGTCCACCTTCCCACTGCAAGTGGTGGGAATGTGGACAGAGCAGGAGACATTGGCAGACAAACATCAGGGATCTGCTGACATTACAGAACACCAGTAACACAGGAACACGTGTGGATTGGGCAGACGGCTACTGTACGCATAAACTGGCGGTGTTGGTAGTCACGTGAAATCCTGGAAACAGAGTGGAGACAGATGCCTAATTGGAGCACGTTGACAGTCTGTTGTAGCCTACAAACAATCTAAAACTGCCACCAAGTAGGCCTCGGCCTGCACCCTGGTTCTCCCTGGGCTCCAACAACGCTAGTTGGTGCTCGGAAGTGCTGTCCACACAGAAAAACACACTCGTTCATTTGAAAGTGGGGGTCAGTAACGTCAGCTGATCCCCTGCTGTGTGGAGGGCAAAGTGTCCTGCTCCCTCCAAAGTCAAAATACCTCTGCTTTACACCTCGCTCCTAGTAGGCCTCGGCCTGCACCATGATTGTCCCTGGGTTCCAACAATGCTAGTTGGTGCTCGGAAGTGCAGTCCACACAGAAAAACACACTCGTTCATGTGAAAGTGGGGGTCAGTAACGTCAGCTGATCCCCTGCTGTGTGGAGGGCAAACTGCTGCTGCCTCCAAATTGTAACTACTTCAGATTTAAACATTCTCTGATTTGGCCTCTGTCTCCACTCTGTCTCTAGTATTTCCCCTGACCTCCAACACCGCCAGTTCCTGCTCACAGTAGCCGTCCACGCATTCCACACGTGTTCCTGTGTTACTGAGGTTCTGTAACATCAGCAGATCCCCCAATATGTGTCCGCCACTGTCTCCTGCGCTGTCCACCTTCCCACTGCAAGTGGTGGGAATGTGGACAGAGCAGGAGACAGTGGCAGACACACATCAGGGGATCTGCTGACATTACAGAATCCCAGTAACACAGCAACACGTGTGGATTGGGCAGACGGCTACTGTACGCATAAACTGGCGGTGTTGGTGGTCACGTGAAATCCTGGAAACAGAGTGGAGACAGATGCCTAATTGGAGCACGTTGACAGTCTGTTGTAGCCTACAAACAATCTAAAACTACCACCAAGTAGGCCTCGGCCTACACCATGATTGTCCCTGGGCTCCAACAACGCCAGTTGGTGCTCGGCAGTGTCTTTGGCAAGGGGTCTCCCTGTTGCCCAGCCTGGTTCCAGCACGCCTGCTGTTTCCGGGTAGTGTCAAGGTCACTATGCCACCAATCCGTTGTCCTGTCGTCTTGCGGCCGGGTTAGCCGACTCTACGGTGCCTGCAGTTTAGGTGACTCCTATGTGGGCTGCGGGAACTGGCACTGAAGGCTGGATCCGTAGTGCCAATGGGACATGGACCCCCTGTAGGACTGTGGGTTTCGGTAACTGCGGCCGGCTTGCGGCCTGGCTACTTTGCTTTCAATGGGTACCTTCTGCTACCCACCCGGGTTCCAGCACTGTCTGCTGGTTCTCGCCAGAGCCTTTGGCCTAGGTGCCTCCATCTCGGTATCCGAGGTCCAGCACCGTCAGCTGGTCCTTGGTAGTGCTTTCTAGCACCGGTACCTCCTGCCTTGTAACCGTGGTCCAGCACCGTCAGCTGTTCCTCGGTAGTGCCATTGGCTCTTGTAGCTTTTGATACCCATCTGGGTTCCAGCACCGTCAGCTGGTTCTCGGCAGTGTCTTTGGCACGGGGACTCCCTGTTGCCCAGCCTGGTTCCAGCACGCCTGCTGTTTCCGGGTAGTGTCAAGGTCACTATGCCACCAATCCGTTGTCCTGTCGTCTTGCGGCCAGGTTAGCCGACTCTACGGTGCCTGCAGTTTAGGTGACTCCTATGTGGGCTGCGGGAACTGGCACTGAAGGCTGGATCCGTAGTGCCAATGAGACAGGGACCCCCTGTAGGACTGTGGGTTTCGGTAACTGCGGCCGGCTTGTGGCCTGGCTACTTTGCTTTCAATGGGTACCTTCTGCTACCCACCCGGGTTCCAGCACTGTCTGCTGGTTCTCGCCAGAGCCTTTGGCCTAGGTGCCTCCATCTCGGTATCCGAGGTCCAGCACCGTCAGCTGGTCCTTGGTAGTGCTTTCTAGCACAGGTACCTCCTGCCTAGTAACCGTGGTCCAGCACCGTCAGCTGTTCCTCGGTAGTGCCATTGGCTCTTGTAGCTTTTGATACCCATCTGGGTTCCAGCACCGTCAGCTGGTTCTCGGCAGTGTCTTTGGCACGGGGACTCCCTGTTGCCCAGCCTGGTTCCAGCACGCCTGCTGTTTCCGGGTAGTGTCAAGGTCACTATGCCACCAATCCGTTGTCCTGTCGTCTTGCGGCCGGGTTAGCCGACTCTACGGTGCCTGCAGTTTAGGTGACTCCTATGTGGGCTGCGGGAACTGGCACTGAAGGCTGGATCCGTAGTGCCAATGGGACAGGGACCCCCTGTAGGACTGTGGGTTTCGGTAACTGCGGCCGGCTTGCGGCCTGGCTACTTTACTTTCAATGGGTACCTTCTGCTACCCACCTGGGTTCCAGCACTGTCTGCTGGTTCTCGCCAGAGCCTTTTGCCTAGGTGCCTCCATCTCGGTATCCGAGGTCCAGCACCGTCAGCTGGTCATTGGTAGTGCTTTTTAGCACAGGTACCTTCTGCTTAGTAACCGTGGTCCAGCACCGTCAGTTGGTCCTCGGTAGTGCCATTGGCTCTTGTTCCTTCTGCTACCCATCCGGGTGCCAGCACTGTCTGCTGGTTCTCGCCACAGCCTTTGGCCTAGGTGCCTCCATCTCGGTATCCGAGGTCCAGCACCGTCAGCTGGTCCTTGGTAGTGCTTTTTAGCACAGGTACCTTCTGCTTAGTAACCGTGGTCCAGCACCGTCAGTTGGTCCTCGGTAGTGCCATTGGCTCTTGTTCCTTCTGCTACCCATCCGGGTGCCAGCACTGTCTGCTGGTTCTCGCCACAGCCTTTGGCCTAGGTGCCTCCATCTCGGTATCCGAGGTCCAGCACCGTCAGCTGGTCCTTGGTAGTGCTTTTTAGCACAGGAAACTTCTGCTTAGTAACCGTTGTCCAGCACCGTCAGTTGGTCCTCGTAGTGCCATTGGCTCTTGTTCCTTCTGCTACCCATCCGGGTGCCAGCACTGTCTGCTGGTTCTCGCCACAGCCTTTGGCCTAGGTGCCTCCATCTCGGTATCCGAGATCCAGCACCGTCAGCTGGTCCTTGGTAGTGCTTTTTAGCACAGGTACCTTCTGCTTAGTAACCGTTGTCCAGCACCGTCAGTTGGTCCTCGGTAGTGCCATTGGCTCTTGTTCCTTCTGCTACCCATCCGGGTGCCAGCACTGTCTGCTGGTTCTCGCCACAGCCTTTGGCCTAGGTGCCTCCATCTCGGTATCCGAGGTCCAGCACCGTCAGCTGGTCCTTGGTGGTGGTTTCTAGCACAGGTACCTCCTGCATAGTAACCGGGGTCCAGCACCGTCAGCTGTTCCTCAGTAGTGCCATTGGCTATTGTTCCTTCTGCTGCCACTACGGGTTCCAGTACTGTCAGCTGGTTCTCGCATGAAGACAACCACCAAGATACAGAACAAAAGACAGAAGAACAAGATGCAGAAGAAGCAAAAGCAGAAGAACAGAAAGCAGAATAACATTAAGCATAAGACAAAAAATCAGCATAGAAGAAATCAAAATTATAAGCAGAAGAAGACTAAGCAGTAAATGGGGGTGAGTTCTTTCCTCCTTGTGGTGCCCCTGAAAAATGCCTGCTGCTGCAGGCCAAACTGAACGCGGACAAATCCTGTTGTAAATCTTTTGTGACAGGCAGAACGTAAGGTGTAATCTTATAACTTTTATAGATAAGTACTACAGGAATGCCTGTCGCCATAAGAAAATGAAGAAAAAGAAGAATAGGAAGAAGATGAAGAAATAGCATATGAAAATTAATAATAGCTGAATAAGAAGAATATGAAGAATGGAAAAAAAAAATTAATGGGAAGAAGGTGAAGAAGAAGAAGATGAATAAGGTGAAGAAAAAGTTGATGAAAAAAATGCTACTGCTGCGGATCATGAAGGAGAAAGTGTGGGAGAAGTACAAAAGAAGGTGAAGAGCATGGAAGTTGTGAAACATACATATCTGACTAAATATAAAAAAGTTAACATAGTCAATGTCTTTTTAACTCCGAACGTCTTGAAAAAAAAAATTGGAATTAATGCTATGCCATGTGATTTGAATAAACCACTATGCTTTTAATGTCTCCTCCACCTCCCACAATACATTCTACATGATTCTTATTTGTTTTCAATTATGTAGAATTAGCCAACAAGGAAATAAAGGCCTTTTTTTAATTCCGATACCGGAAGTCCCATTGACTTGAATGGGACTTCCGGTATCGGAATCGGCGATACCCGATATTTTTTTCGTATCGGGCGATACCATCCGATACGATATTTTTGGGTATCAAACGGTATCGCTCAACACTAGTCAGTACGCCATTCGCTTCCGTACCCTGGCCTCCGAGGTAGGATGGAACAATGAGGCCTTGGTAGGAGCGTTTTGGCGGGGACTCTCAGGCCGAATTAAGGACGAGCTGGCGGGACGGGATACTCCAACCTCTTTGGAGGATCTAATTTCCCTGGCTATCCGCATCGACTTGCGCTTCCAGGAGCGTTCTCGAGAGGCCGCCAGGGATAGGAGGTTTCCTCGCGTCCCATCCGCTGCCCACAGCCCACCTCGCTCGTGCCCTGCTCTGGCGTCGGCACCTTCCGCACCTGAGCCCATGCAAGTAGATCGCCTCAAGCCGGTGGAGCAACGCCGAAAGGAAAGGTTCACTCAGGGTCTTTGTCTGTATTGTGGGAGTGCATCACACTTTCTGCGTTCCTGCCCTGAGCGCCTGGGAAATGCCTCCGCCTAGGACAGGTAAGAGAGGCCTCCCTAGGTACCTATGACTCCTCTCTACCCTTGACTCTTTCTGTTCTCTTGCATCTGGGTCCCAAGCGTTCCTCCGAGTGGGCTTACATAGATTCTGGTGCGGCTGGAAATTTTATTCAGCTTGAGGCAGTCAGTAGGCTTCGTATTCCGGTCAGGTCCCTAGAGACTCCTCGGCAGATTGCGTCGGTCGACGGCCAACCCCTGCGGGTGTCCGTTACGCAGGTCACCGAAGAGTTGGACCTTCAGGTCGGAGCCTTGCATCTGGAGAAGATAGCCTTCTATGTGCTGCCGACCTTATCACACACTATCCTGTTGGGCCTTCCTTGGCTAAGAAAACACGAGCCTACCTTAGACTGGCGGTCTGGTGACATCATGCGGTGGGGACAGTTCTATCAGAGGGGGTGTTTGCTTTCCGTCCAGCCAAGAAACTCTCCTCGTCCAACATCGGTATCCCCAGATTTACCTTCAGCCTATTGGGCCTATGCGGATGTCTTCAGCAAGAAAGAAGCAGAGAGTCTGCCTCCTCACCACCCCTACGATTGCCCAATCGATCTTGTTCCCGGCTCCACTCCACCCCGAGGTCGGATCTACCCGCTGTCGCCATCAGAGACCCAAGCCATGTCCGAATATGTTCAAGAAAACTTGGCCAAAGGCTTTATTCGTAAGTCTTCTTCGCCCGCGGGTGCGGGTTTCTTTTTCGTCAAGAAGAAGGACGGGACCCTTCGTCCCTGCATTGACCATCGGGGCCTCAACGATATTACAATTAAAAATAAATATCCGCTTCCTCTCATCCCGGAGTTATTCGACCGCCTCCGAGGGGCGCAAATCTTTACCAAATTGGATCTGCGTGGAGCCTACAACCTAATCCGCATTCGCCCTGGAGATGAGTGGAAGACGGCTTTCAACACTCACGATGGCCACTATGAATATCTGGTTATGCCCTTCGGCTTGTGCAACGCACCCGCCGTGTTTCAAGAATTTGTTAATGAAGTCTTCCGAGACCTCTATTCTTGCGTGGTGATGTACCTGGATGATATTCTGGTGTTTTCCCCGGACCTGTTTACTCACAGAAAGGACATCCGTCAAGTGTTGTTGCGCCTGAGAGAGCATCATCTCTATGCCAAACTCGAGAAATGCGCCTTTGAACAGTCTTCTCTACCGTTTTTGGGCTACATCATTTCTAATACTGGTCTACGAATGGACCCGGGAAAACTGTCAGCCGTACTCAACTGGCCGCGTCCCCAGGGAGTGAAAGCTATCCAACGGTTCCTGGGGTTCGCCAATTATTACCGGCAGTTTATCCCACACTTTTCCACCCTGACCAGCCCTATTTCCGCTCTGATCCGTAAGGGGGCCAATCCCCACTTCTGGTCACCTGAGGCCGAAGACGCCTTCCGCTCCCTGAAACAAGCCTTTGCTGCGGCTCCCGTACTCCATCGTCCAGAGGCCAATAAACCCTTCACTCTGGAAGTAGACGCCTCTGCCATCGGAGCCGGTGCAGTACTTTCCCAGACGTCACCCTCTGGACGACTGGTCACCTGTGGCTTCTTCTCGAAGTCATTCTCCACCCCGGAGAGAAACTATACCATTGGTGATAGAGAGCTGCTCGCTATCAAGTTGGCCTTGGAGGAATGGCGATACCTCCTCGAGGGAGCGGTGCATCCCGTCAGGATCTACACTGACCACAAGAACCTGGCATACATCCGGACAGCGCAAAGACTTAATCCTCGACAAGCCAGGTGGTCTCTGTTCTTCGCCCGGTTCGATTTCGAACTCCATTTCCGCCCCGGTGATAACAACCTCAAGGCGGATGCTCTATCCAGATCCTTTTTGGTTACCGACTGTGAGGAAGAGCCTTCACACATCGTGGATCCTAACAAGGTCATTGTGGTTGCTCCTGTAAACCTGACTTCCTTGCCCCCGGGTAAGACGTTTGTTCAAGAGGACAATAGGAAGCGAGTCTTACATTGGGGTCATGCCTCCAAGCTGGCAGGTCACGTCGGCCTCAAGAAAACCCTCTCCTTCATCTCTCGTTACTATTGGTGGCCCTCACTTGCTCGAGATGTTCAAAGTTTTGTCGCCTCTTGTCCGTCTTGTGCCAAAAATAAAGTTCCCCGACACCTACCCGCTGGTCTTCTCCACCCGCTCCCAGTTCCTTCTACTCCCTGGCAACACATTGCTTTGGACTTTATTACCGATTTGCCTCGGTCTTCGGGTCACACAGTCATCCTCGTGGTCGTAGATTGATTTTCCAAGATGGCCCATTTCATCTCCCTGCCTGGATTACCCTCCTGAACTAGCAAGAATTTTCATTACCCATGTTTTCCGGATTCACGGCTTTCCTCAGCATATCGTTTCGGATAGAGGAGTTCAGTTTACCTCACACTTCTGGCGAGCTCTGTGTAAATTGATGGATGTCACATTGGACTTCTCCTCTGCCTACCACCCCCAAACTAATGGTCAGGCTGAGCACACAAATCAAATTTTGATAACCTATCTTCGCCACTTCTGCAACGTTCACCACAACGACTGGTCCCACCTGCTCCCGTGGGCCGAATTTGCCTACAACAACCACACCAACGAGTCTTCGTCTAAATCACCTTTCTTCATCGTCTACGGGCAACATCCTAGTGTACCTCTGCCGGTACCCCCTGTCTCGGGTGTGCTGGCGGCCGACCTTCTGACCGAGGAGTTCTCCAGGGTCTGGCAGGAGACCAAGTCCGCGCTTGAACTAGCACGGGACAGAATAAAAAGACACGCAGACAAAAGGCGCCTGGATTTTCCGTTGTACCATCCCGGGGATAAAGTGTGGCTGTCCTCCAAGTTTGTTCGTCTTAAAGTCCCCTCGTATAAGCTAGGCCCTCGTTATATCGGACCTTTTGAGGTCTTAGCCCGCATCAATGTCGTTGCCTACAAGTTAAAACTCCCCGCCTCGCTACGAATTCCCAATTCTTTTCACGTGTCCCTCCTGAAACCTGTCATATTCAACCAGTTCCATGCCTCTGTGGGTCACTCTCCCCAGCCAGTTTCTGCCCAGGATGTCTTTGAGGTCCAAGACATTCTTGCCGTAAAAAGATCTAGAGGAAAGACCCTCTTCTTAGTTGATTGGAAGGGTTTTGGTCCCGAAGAAAGGTCTTGGGAGCCCCGGCAGAACATCCAGGCCCCCCGGATTCTAGCTAGGTTCCTTGCCAGTCTCAAGAAGAGGGGGCGTAAGGAGGGGGGTACTGTCACGCCACCCGCTGCCACGCTCTCCGCTTCTTCTGTCGCGCCGCCCGCAGCTGCGTCCTCTGCCCCTCCTCCCGAGCACCGGCGCACTCACCTCACCCGGCGCGCTCCCGAGGTGCGCACGCGCCGTCCTGCTCCTTCTCTGCCGCCGCTGCAGCCGGCCTTCCATGCCCATCGGGTGCGCCTGCGCACTGCACGCCAGTGATCCTGCCACTCATCTCCCCTGTGGCTGCTGCTGCTCCACCTCCTGGCCGACCCTGACCCGGAAGCGCTGCCTGCAGTCCTATATAAGGTAGCCTCGCCTCCTGCCCAGTGCCTGACTATCAATTGTGTCTAGCACTGCTGATTCAGGTCCACGCGTCCCTGCGCTTTCCCAGCCTAGCACTCTGTCCTGCGCTCTGTGTCCCTGTGTCTTCTTGTAATCTCTCCCTGTGTTCTCTCCTAGTCCCCGGCCGCAAGTCCTCTCCTGCAGTATTTACCTTTGTCAGCCTAATCTGTTCCAGTCTACAAACCCTCTCCTGCTGGTCTTTCCGCAACCCTTGTTGTCACCTTTGGTTTTCCTCCTGCTGTTGTCCCCGGGTATCAGCTTCCGCGGCGATAGTCTCCCCGAGGCTTGCCCCAGACTCTCCCTGTATAGGGGGTGGTCCACTTGGCCAGCTCGCCCCGAGGAGGTTCGTCGTCGCGGTCCTGCGGGTTCACTTCTGGTTCTCCTTAGCCCTACAGTCTGTTTTAAGGTGGCCAGGCTTTTTACAGACAAAACATTAACAAGTTTTTCTTAGATTGCTCTTATATTTAGGGAAAGCCTGTGTCTTTAATGCTGTTTCTGCTCTGGATTCATTACTGCTGCTTACATGTTGTATTTTTCTCTTGAATTCATCCACAAGTTTTCCTTTAACATACTCTAGTGTTGCCTCATCATCTGGCCGTGCATCTAGTGCAGTCACAAGTGTGTCATAACTTTCTGGAAGATCACTTAAAAGAAGTGCAGCAACATTAAAATAATTTCTTTTCCAATACCCTCGAGATGCTCCACAATCTCTAGGGTGTTTGTTTTATAGTCCTGCATATTTTGTCCATCACTTAGCTTAGACTGATACAGCTTTCTCAAGAGATAAAGCTTATTGCTGAGATTTGATCTTTCATGCACTTTCTGTAACTCATCCCACATCTCCTTTGCAGTTGCACACTTGCATATACTGTATGCACAATCTGATTATCATTAACACTGAGGGAGATCGTGCCTTGTGCTTTCTAATCCTTCTCTAGCCAATCATCTGGTAATAGATGAGGCACTTGTTCCTGAGTATATTTCCACATACCTTCTCTTATGAGCAGCATTTTCACTTTGAATTTCCAGGACTGGTAGTCGTAGTTAGTGAGGCTTGGCACTGAGAACTCAACAGGATTGCTGCTAGTGGACATCTTCTCTGTGACTCTGTGCTGCTTTTGGTCTGGGCTTCTGTTGCTGTGTTACTCTGGGGTCCTGTGTCACTCTTGGCCCATAACCTGTTGGCAGCAGATAATTCAGGATACTCTCCAAGCATGTTACAAAAGAGCTTCTTTATTCAGGAACAATCAGGAACAATATATGATAAGCTTAATAGATCAGGAATAAATCATTTGTGTGTCTCTATCTGTGCAGCATCTACAGCAGGCTGCTTCTCTCATACACAGACACAGGAAAACAGGAAATACAGTCACATGCCCTCCCTGTGTGAGCCTTTGGGAGTTTTTTGTTCTAACTTTATAAACAGCATACAAATCTAGCAACTAAACACGCATGGACAGGAATGGAGTTGTTGCACCAAACATATTCCAACATATATACCTCCTTGCGACTAACTCATGCTAACATGCACGAGCCTCTTCATGAGACTATTAAAATCAATAGGAGGGCGGATGTGCAATACCTGGCCAGTATCAGTAGATGGAGCAGCTCCTTAATTTAGTACTTCTGTCCACCGGCACCAATAACAGCTGATCGGTGGGGGAGCTGGGTGTCACACTCCCACTGATCAGACATTGTTACCCAACCGAAAAGGTCATCAATGTTAAAGTAGTGGACAACTTCTTTAAATGTGCGCATGTGCCAGATGTGAGATATACCGTAGGTACAAGTACAATCTGAAAGAGTAAAAGAGAGGAAGTTATGCTGTTTTTTTTTAATTGCAGCGTTTATGTCAAATAATACAGAACATTGGTTGTGTGAGAATCATGTGGGAATAGTGGATGAGGGCAGGTAAATCTCGCCCAGATACCTTTCCTATGTGGCCTAGTCTGGTCAGTATATCACCTGGTTACTAATGAATAATGGGAGGTGGATATAAAAGGGTGCCAGGTGGTTGTGTGAGTGTCTCAGCCTGGGGACACAGAGAACCTGTCTGTGTGAGAGACACACGTGAATGAAAGCAGTGCCCATGGTAACTGTGGTTTGGCTGGACGGGAGAAGCCTGCCAGTTGGTAGTTAGGTTTTACCTTGTTTAGTTAGTGCCGGACAGGCAAGGATTTGTTTTATGTTTTTATTTCCTTTATGCATTGCTTTCACCTTTAATAAACCTGACCCAGTGTCAGTTATACCCGGACCCTGGCTCTGCGCCTGAGTTTCATGCTGAACGCAAGTGACCTTTGACCCCAGCAAACGCGATCCTGGAGTGTTTTATCACATTGTGGTGGAGAACGCGGGCATCACGTTGGATGCATGAGCATGGAGGACGTGGTGAAAGCGCTGGTACAGTCCACCGCTGTCCAGCAAGAAGCTAATCGGGTGATGATGGCCCAGCTGAAGGAGTTGGTGGACATGACAGCTACCGATTGTTCGCTTCTCCAGCAGGTGGCGCAGCACCTGGAAAGCTTACCTGAGGTTAACCTGGAAGCCGAGTCGGGAGTGATTCACGTGAGTCGGTATATAACGGCAGCGGTCGTGCCCCCAGCACCGGGTCCCCCTGCGGCTGTTTCTTACCCGGCCCGTCGCGTGCCGCCACCGCCTCCTCCTCTCTCTGGCTCACGCGCGCCTCCCTCCTCCTCCTGCTCACGCGTGCCCCGCCTCCCTGGTCTCCCGACAGCTGCTGGCCTGCACATGCGCATTAGGTCGCGGGCGCGCGGCCGTCGGGTTGTTTAACCCTGCGGTGGGCGGCGGCCGATTAGCGGTCAGCCAATCGCCTGCCAGCAGGGGATATATCAGGCGTCTCCCATAAGGGGAAGATGCCTGATTATTGTGTGTGTCTACCTGCTCTAATTTGGCCGCCTATAGCTTGTTTATAGGTCTTCCGTATGTCTTGTGCTTTTCCTAGTTCCAGTCTTGCTGTCTCTGCCACTGGTTTTTGTCCTGTCTTCCTGCCCGTCCTCTGTCCTGCCTGGTCCGGGTGCCACTGCCTACGTTCCCCGGTCCCCTGTCTCTGTTCCGTCCTCCAGTGTCTGCTCAGTTCCCAGTCCTGTACTCCTGCCCACTGCCTGTCAGTCATCCGTGTTGACTTCTCTCACTTCCTGCATGGAGTCCCATTCCTTGGTAAGCCTCTCCAGCCTGTAGTCATTCTAGTCCCTTGAGCCGCCCCTCTTGGTTCCAGCTGTCGCGGTGTCTGACCCCCCGCCGGCCTGCCCCTAACGGTCCCTGTATGCCCCTAACGGTCCCTGTATAGGGGTCGGTTCCACCTGGTGTGCTCGTCCTGGGGGCCTCAGTTCCGCGACCCAGAGGGTCCACTCTTGGACGCTGCCAAAACCCCTGAAGCATCACAGTCCATATCCCTGAAGCGTCACACGGTACTGGCAGAAGATGACGACCAAAGATGACGTCGAAGGCATACCTGACCATGTTTGAACGGACGGCGGTGCGAGAAAAATGGCCGAAGGCACGATGGGCCGGCCTGATTGCCCCGTTTCTTTCCGGTGAGGCCCAAAAGGCTTATTATGACTTAGAACCTGAAGCCGCGCATGACTTTGACAAACTGAAAGCCGAGATCTTGGCCCGGCTGGGAGTGACGACCCGAGGTGCAGACAGCGCCAGAGAAAATCCAGAGAGTCATCATGGACAAGTACCTGAGAGCTCTACCGCCAGCCCTGAGGAAGTGGGTAAGCTATGGAAATCCTACGACGGCAGATCAACTGGTGGATCTGGTTGAACGTTACTCCGTGGCGGAAGGACTCCGAGACGACGCTACCCCATCTCGACCTTCAGCATCTCCACGTGGAACCGGTAAGACTGTTCCAGGGAGTAGGGGAGAAGGAAAAATCCCTAAGACAGTGGGGGAGGAAAACGGGACTGCCCGCACTGCGAGGCCGAGAGTAACGAACAATGGTCTAAGCAAGGGGCCCGTTAGGTGTTTCCGCTGCCAAGAGATGGGCCACATTGCTGCGAACTGTCCTGTCACTGCTGAACCCATGCAGTGCGACGTCACAGACTCTAAAAACCGCATGTCTATGGTTGCACGGGTAGTGAGTGTGAATGCCGGTCAAAAGGATGTGGAAAAACACTTGTGTGATTTAACTGTTGATGGCAAAAATGTGGTGGCATTGTTAGACTCAGGAAGTGTGGTGACTCTGGTGAAGGCCAGTCTGGTGTCAGCCCCGACTGGACGATCAGACAAATTTTCTGTAACGTGTGTGCATGGAGACACCTGTTCGTACCACACCACGGTCATATGCAGTACTACTTCCTATGGGTCTGTGCAACATAAAGTGGGACTCGTCCCTGCGTTATTGCATGATGTTTCTTGGGCCGGGACTTTCCCCACTTCTGGCAATTGTAGGAGAATCAGTTGATGCCCCAGGGTAATAGTGTACATGGTTCTTCTCCCAGGGCGCGTGTGGGTCCCGAACCCCTGGATGAGGTCCCCCCGGAAGACTCGGGGAAGAGTCTGCTGGAAATGACCTGCAGTTCCCGTTTTCAGTCATGGCGGGTGACACGGAGGAGACCAGGGAAGAGGAGGAGGCCGACAGCCGTCCACCTCCCCATTTGCTGGATTTGGAAGTTCAGAAAGATGACTTCCAAAGCGAGCAAATAAAGGATCCTACCCTTTCTCAGGCTAGGACAAATGTAAAAGTGATAAATAGGGTACCCGTAGAACCTGGTTCTAGGCTGGCATATCCTTACATGGTCCTGGAGAATGATTTACTATATCAGATAGAGAAAAAGGGGGAAGACACGGTGCAACTACTAGTCGTGCCAAAACCCTACCGGCGGCAGGTGCTGGACCTGGCCCATGGACATGTGATGGGAGGTCACCTGGGAGTCCAGAAAACCACCGAAAGGATATTACACTGTTTTGCTTGGCCAGGCATGCATCACGATATTCGTGTATATTGTGAGTCTTGTCATGACTGCCAAGCCTCGGCGCCTAAGCCCCGGTTCTGTAGCCCTTTGGTACCCCTACCTATTATTGAGGTCCCGTTTGAGAGGATTGGGATGGATTTAGTTGGGCCCCTTCCACGGTCTGCAAGTGGACACCAACATATCCTGGTCCTCTTGGATTATGCCACTCGTTACCCGGAGGCCATCCCTTTGCGTAACACGGCCACCAAGACGATTGCCAAGGAACTGGTGCATGTGTTTAGTCGGGTCGGTATACCAAAACAGATACTCACCGACCAGGGGACTCCATTTATGTCCAGGGTAATGAAGGAGCTCTGCCGGTTGTTACAAATCGAACTGTTACGCACATCCGTGTATCACCCTCAAACAGACGGGTTGGTCGAATGGTTCAATAAAACTCTGAAGCAGATGGTGAGAAAGGCGATAGACAAGGATGGGAAGAACTGGGACTATTTACTTCCGTATTTGCTTTTTGCCATCAGGGAAGTGCCCCAGTCTTCCACGGGATTCTCGCCTTTCCAGTTATTGTACGCCCGATCCTCGCGGACTGTTAGACATCGCCAAAGAAACCTGGAAGGGTCCGGTCACTCCGTTTAAAACGGTAATAGATCACGTATCCCAAATGCAGGACCGTATTGCGGCTGTTATGCCTATCGTCAAAGAACACATGATGCAGGCTCAAGGATCCCAAAAAAGAATCTATGATCGGGGCGCCAAGATCCGTATGTTTGCACTCGGAGATAGGGTGTTGATCCTGGTCCTCACGGTGGACAGTAAGTTCCTAGCAAAGTGGCAGGGCTCCTTTGAGATTAAAGGAAGAGTTGGTGAAGTAAACTACAAAGTATACCAGGCAGATAAACGGAAACCTGAACAGGTTTATCATGTAAATCTGATAAAACCCTGGAAAGATCTGTCTGCCTTGTCAGCGGAGCTGGCCCGTCCCATCTGCTCGCATACCGTACCGGAGGTACGGGTTGCAGCGACTCTCTCAGAGCGGCAAAAGACTGAGGTCAGGCAGTTTCTACTTCACAACCAAAAGTTTTTCTCAGAAAAACCCGGGCAGACTACGCTAATGAAACATGACATCGTAACGGAACCTGGTGTCACAGTTCACGTGAAACCCTACAGAATTCCGGAAGTGCGCCGTGAAGCCGTTTCCCGAGAAGTGAAGGCAATGTTAGAGTTAGGTGTCATTGAGGAATCGCACAGTGCTTGGTCCAGCCCGTTTGTGTTAATTCCTAAACCGGACGACACCATCCGGTTCTGCAATGACTACAGGAAACTGAATGCAGTCTCAAAATTTGATGCCTACCCTATGCCCCGGGTCGATGAGTTAATATATCGGTTAGGAAAAGTCCGGTATATTACAACCCTAGACCTAACAAAGGGGTATTGGCAGATCCCTCTGGCGGAGGCGGCCAGAGAAAAGACGGCATTTGCTATGCCGGAAGGTTTATTTCAGTATGTGTATATGCCGTTTGGACTGCACGGAGCACCAGCGACCTTACAGAGACTGATGGATCGAGTCCTGAGACCGCATAGGCAGTACGCTTCGGCCTATTTGGATGACATTGTCATTTACAGCTTGGACTGGGAGACTCATCTCCAGAAAGTACAAGCTGTGATTGACGACCTGTGGGAGGCAGGTCTAACCGCGAACCCCAAGAAATGTCACATCGGGCTAGAAGAAGCCCGGTATTTGGGGTATTTAAGTGGGAGGGGTATTGCTAAACCCCAGGTCGATAAGATTCAAGCTGTTCAGGACTGGCCACAACCTGTCAACAAGAAGCAGGTGCAAGCCTTTCTGGGGATCGCCGGCTATTATCGCCGGTTCATACCCAATTTTGCAGCCATCGCTACCCCCCTGACGGATCTTACCAAAGGGAAAGACTCTGTCATGATTAAATGGAATTTAGCGGCTGAAGAAGCCTTCCATAGCCTAAAACGGGCACTTTGCTCTCAACCCGTACTGGTGACTCCAGACTTCTGCAGCGAGTTTGTGGTACAAACGGATGACTCTGATACCGGTATCAGGGCCATACTGTCACAAGTGAGGGACGGAGTGGAACACCCAGTCCTCTATCTCAGCAGGAAGCTGAATAAACATGAGCGAAAGTATGCAGTCGTAGAAAAAGAGTGCCTAGCCATTAAGTGGGCTCTAGAGGCCCTCAAATATTACCTGGTGGGCCGAAAATTCAGGCTGATCACTGACCATGCCCCTCTCAAGTGGATGCAGTTGCACAAGGATCGGAATAGCCGGGTGACCCGGTGGTTCCTTGCCGTGCAGGCCTACACTTTTACGGTGGAGCACCGCCCAGGGGTACAGATGGGGAATGCAGATGCCCTGTCCCGAGTGCACTGTTTGGTGGGTGTCATTGCTCGACCGGAGTGGTCTGAGCAGAGGGAGGGGGGGATATGTGAGAATCATGTGGGAATAGTGGATGAGGGCAGGTATATCTCGCTCAGATACCTTTCCTATGTTGCTTAATCTGGTCAGTATATCACCTGGTTACTAATGAATAATGGGAGGCGGATGTAAAAGGATGCCAGGTGGTTGTGTGAGTGTCTCAGCCTGGGGACACAGAGAGCCTGTCTGTGTGAGAGACACACGTGAATGAAAGCAGTGCCCACGGTAACTGTGGTTTGGCTGGACGGGAGGGGGGTGGTGAGTATGACGGGGGAGCAGAGCAATACTTACTGCTCCCCGTTACATCGCTTTCTCCGTGTCCTCTGGCTGTGACATTTAGCGGAGGGCATGATGACGTAGTCAGTGCGCACCCTCTGTTAACGTCACTGCACAGGACCCGGGATACAACGATGGAAACGGTAATGGTAAATATAGCCAGTGCCGGGAGCCTGAGCCGGCGGCTACATCGGCACCTGGCCCCAGCGACGGAGAGGTGAGTATGTCTTTTTTTTTTTTTATAGCAACAGCAGCATATGGGGGTATTTACATATGGAGCATCTACTTGGGCCACCATTAACCCTTGTGCAGCAATATATGGGGGGTATTTATGTATGGAGCATCTACTTGGGCCACCATTAACCCTTGTGAAGCAATATATGGGGGGTATTTATGTATGGAGCTTCTACTTGGGTCACCATTAACCCTTGTGCAGCAATATATGGGGGGTATTTATGTATGGAGCATCTACTTGGGACATCATTAACCCTTGTGCAGCATATGGGGGGTATTTATGCATGGAGCTTCTACTTGGGCCACCATTAACCCTTGTGAAGCATATGGGGGGTATTTTATGTATGGAGCATCTACTTGGGCCACCATTACCACTTGTGCAGCATATCGGGGTATTTATGTATGAAGCATCTACTTGGGACACCATTAACCCTTTTGCAGCATTTTATGGGGGTATTTATCTATGGAGCATCTTTTTGGACCACCATTAACCCTTGTGCAGCACCACCCTTGGCTTATACATGAGTCAATAAGTTTTCCCAGTATTTTGTGGCAAAATTAGGGGGGTCGGCTTATACGCGAGTCGGCTTATACTGTACACGAGTACATACGGTAGGGGACCCAACCCCCTTAGAAAAAACATATAAGCAACATACTTCTCACTGTGGTAGTGACTGTGGTTTGGGAACTCTTTATATAACACAAATTAGGTCACTTTGATATACCCTTGGCATGGTCAATATGTTGAATTGTGTGTGTGTGCGTGTGTATATATATATATACAGTACAGACCAAAAGTTTGGACACACCTTCTCATTCAAAGAGTTTTCTTTATTTTCATGACTATAAAAATTGTAGATAAACTCTGAAGGCATCAAAACTATGAATTAACACATGTGGAGTTATATAATTAACAAAAAAGTGTGAAGCGACTGAAAATATGTCTTAGAATGCTCGTCTGCATTGTTGGGTCTGGTATCTCTCATCTTCCTCTTGACTATATCCCATAGATTCTCTATGAGGTTAAGATCAGGCAAGTTTGCTGGCCAATCAAGCACAGTGATACTGTTGTTTTAAAACCAGGTAATGGTACTTTTGGCAGTGTGGACAGGTGCCAAGTCCTGCTGGAGAATGAAATTTCCATCTTCAAAAAGCTTATCGACAAAGGGAAGCATGAATTGCTCTAAAATTTCCTTGCAGAGGGCTGCGCTGACTTTGGTCTTGATAAAACACAGTGGACCTACACCAGCAGATGACATGGCTCCCCAAACCATCAATGATTGTGTAAACTTCACATTAGACCTCAAGCAGCTTGGATTGTGGCCTCTCCTCTCTTTCTCTAGACTCTGTGACTTTGATTTCCAAATGAAATGCAAAATTTACTTTCATCTGAAAACAACACCTTTGACCACTGAGCAACAGTCCAGTTCTTTTTCTCCTTGGCCCAAGTAAGACGCTTCTGGCATTGCCTATTGGTCATGAGTGGCTTGACACAAGGAATGCGACACTTGTAGCCCATGTCCTGGATACATCTGTGTGTGGTGGCTCTTGAAGCAATGACTCCAGCAGCAGTCCACTCCTTGTCAATCTCCCCCAAATGGCCTTTGAATGGCCTTTTCTTAACAATCATTTCAAGGCTATGGTTTCCCGGTTGCTTGTGCACCTTTTTCTGCCACACTCTTTCCTTCCACTCAACTTTCCATTACTATGCTTGGATACAGCACTCTGTGAACAGCCAGCTTCTTTAGCAATGACCTTTTGTGGATTACCCTCCTTGCGAATGACTGCCTTCTAGACATCTGTCAAATCAGCAGTCTTCCCCATGATTGTGGAGCCTACTGAAACAGACTAAGGGACCTTTTTAAATGCTTAGGAAGCCTTTGCAGGTGTTTTTTTATAATTCTAATTTACTAAGGTAATGACTTTTGAGTTTTCATTGGCTGTAAGCCATGATCATCAACATTAACAGAAATAAAGACTTGCAATAGATCGCTGTTTGTAATGACTCTACATAATATATGTGATTCACTTTTTGTATTAAAGAACTGAAATAAAATAACTTTTTGATGATATTCTCATTTAGTGAGAAGCACTTGTATGTGTGTGTATGTTATATGTCCATTTGTCTAATATTCCTTTATCTCCTTTAAGGCATTACACCTAGACTGAACATGAGTGATTTCTTCGACAACAATTTGTATTATGTACAAGGTATTGTATGACTATATATAATGGCAGAAACTTTTAAAGAAACCGAATCATTTTACAGATGTATAGTATTGATCATTTTTCTCTCTTTTGGCAAAATATTTCTCATTAAATGTAAACAATGCATCAGTCTAAAATATGGTCACATTTTCAGAATAAAAAATGTCAATGGTCCCATCTACTTTCAAAATATAAAGGAAATGTCCAACAACACTGACAAAGATGTACAAGTACTTACAATACCTATTCCTTTTGATTTCTTAAGCTAATTTGTGGCGATATATAACTGCTGATCGGTAAACACAGTATTTAACAATTGGCTGTCATTTAAAAGCCTGTTTATACCAACAGATTGTGTTTCAGAAGCACACTGAATGATCTGTAATAGATCATTCAGAGCACATAGGCTGCCATTGTTCTCAGCAGCGCAGGACCTGTTTACAAAGGACGATGCGGTGTTGAGAACGATAATCTTTTGGGGAAACCAAAAGATCATTTAATTCAACGACCAAGCACGTTGCTCATTCGTCAGGTAATAAGCAGTCTGTTTGGCCAGCACAATTAGCATGAATGAGTATTCCTAGGAATGCTCATTCATGATAATCACAGAAGAAAAATGCATTTTAAGAATAGACTGTCAAAAAATTAACCACAAAAATAGGTTAATATCTAAAAATGTTTTTCAATCCATTAAAAATATGATTCTGCACACCTACGAGATAGCATCTCTTATGCATTTCTAGCCTACTAGAGGCCCTTCATCTTAATATAGCTACAGTGGGGAAGAAAAGTATTGTTTAGTCGGCCACCAATTAGTTCCCCCACTTAAAAAGATGAGAGAAGCCTGTAATTGTCATCATTGGTAGACAACTAGGAGAGTCAAAAAGAGAAAACAAATCCAGAAAATCACCTTGTCTGATTTGGCAAGATTTATTTTTCCAATTATGGTGGAAAATAAGTATTTGATCACCTAAAAACATGCAACATTTCTGGCTCTCACAGATCTGTAACTTCTTCTTTAAGAGGCTCCTCTGTCCTCCTCTCATTACCTGTAGTAATGGCACCTGTTTGAACTTAATTGCATTAAGGCATGTCAATGTGAAATACATGAAGTGTGAATAGCATAATGGCTTTTGAAATTTACAGTACAAGAATACTACACACTATCTTCTATAATTATTTCACCTGGAACCAGCCAGGAGATTTTAGTTTTTCCAGGCACCTAAAGGGAACCTGTCAGCAGGATTGTGCTCAGTGACCTACAGACAGTGTCAGGTCAGCGCCGTTCTACTGATTAAAATGATACCTTGGTTGATGAAATCCATCTTGTGGTTGTTGTTCAATCTTTATTTTCAGTTAATGAGATTCTTGTGCTTCGGGGCGGTCTGTGGGGTTCTTAATGTGGTGCTCTGATTAGCTATTCATCATTATGTCTTCTGACAGGTCACCGATCCTTCATTGACCTGCCTCCTACTTTACATACTGATTATTATATGTATTAAGAAAAAATCACCTTCAGCAGGCAGGCACAAGCGGCGTCTGCACTGCAGCATGATCACATTATAATGTGCATTAACTTGTTTTATTTAGTCATATACATTGATTATGAAAAAAATAAATCTTTCTTAAAATGGCACCAGCTGCGCAGTAGCACCTATCAGCGATCTGATAGACGCTACTGCGCAGGCACCGACGGCGCCATTTTGCTGGATGAAAAAAAAAAAATACTCCTAGATGGCGCCACCGATGCCTGCACAGTAGCAACTGTTGGATTGCCGATAGATGCTACTGCGCAGGCGGCACCATTTTGAGAAAGATTTTTTGTTTCACAATCAATGTATATGACTAAAGTAAATAAAACAATTTAATGCACATTATACATGCGATTATGCTGCAGCACCGGTACCAATGCTGGTGTCTGCCTGCTGAAGGTGATTTCTTTAATACATATAAAAATCAGTATGTAAAGTAGGGGGCAGATCACTGAAGGATCAGTGACCTGTCAAAAGCCATACTGATGAATACCTAATCAGAGCACCACATGAAGACCCACCACAGACCGCCCCGGAGCACAAGCATATCATATCAACAGTTTCACTCATCATGGCTCCGCAGTCTGTCACTCGATGAAGGTCCCGTGGGTAGCAGGATGCTGGCTGCGGTCAGTGTGGTGTCTGCTGGTATCCTCGCCCAGCACATGGTCCTAGTTCTGGCAGCAGCGGGCGGTCTCTGGCTTTGCCTGCTGAGCCCCTAGTCCATATATCCATGGAGTAAAAGAATTAGAGCTCTCTGCAGGATTCCTCCCGGCGCGTGCCTTTGAGCAGCCGCCATTACCAGAAGGGCTGCCCTGTATTGCTCTGTCTGGCGTGCGCCTCTCTGGATGTCAGCCGACACCCGGACTTTCGTACTGCGATGCTCCATCTATCACACGCATGCTCCTCCACACACCCGCCGGTTTTGGTGAGCCCCTCACTTTGCCGCCCTTTCTCTTCACGCCATGGCCTGTTGCTCCCTTGACAGTGGTTGCAGTCTGCACCTCATTGGCGTTCTGGCGGAAAGACCGCTTCAGTTGCCGCGCAACTAATTCTACTTCACACTGACTGGCCACGCCCCCTTCATCCTGGTTACTGGCTCGCTATGGCTGCAATCTTGTTCCCCCCAGGAGCAGGAGGTTCATTCCCAGCAGTTCCGGACCCGAGGCTTCAGCAGCAGTAGCAGCCCGGTCTTCCCTTCTGCATCCCCGCCTTCCTTTAGCTCGCCATTCCACGGGCGACAGTTCCTTCACCAGTTGTTCACACTTCTCGACTTCTTGGATAATTCTCTGCCAGATAAACTGATCTTGCTCCTAGCAGGAGGGAAGCACTCCAGCTGTGGTTCGCTCTGACCGTCCTAGTTCCAGCATAGACGACTCAATGTTCATCCCCCGGGGAGGGGTAGGTGGCACATCATTGAGGCTTGGTCACAGAGCTAACATTCCCTCTTCTTAATCGAAGTCAGGGACAGGAGCTGGGAGCACCTCCCTAGTTTTTTTTCAACTCTTCCCAACTTTTGGGTTCCTTGGACAAGCAGGGCCGCAGCATTCTATGATGGACTACTTTAGTGGGTGCTTCCCCCTCCTGTTCAGGCTGATCTTCATACACCGGACCATTGGGACCAACTCGTCGTATCACTCGATGTGGAATCTGCTCCCACCGGCTTTCCAATTTTCCCCACGGCGGCTTATTCCAGACCAAGACTCAGTCCCCGAGTCTCAGAGCTGTCCTGCGAATAGGTGGTGCATCATGGTGCTTAAGTTCCTGAAACTTCAGCTGCACCAGTCGACGGAGAGTCTGCAATCTATGCCGGTGTTCCTTAACCCAAGAGGACACCCCCGTCCGTGGGTAGTCCTCCTCCGAGTCCAGTTCCAGCTCTGTAATCTCTTGTCCTTTTCGCCCGAACAACAAGCTGTACGGCATGAACCCGGTCGTGCTGTGCACTCGGTTGTTGTACACCCACACCAACTCTGCCACAAACTCAGGCCACCATTTCTTCTGGTCTTCTTCCAAAGTACGTAACATCTGGATTAAGGTTCGATTTAAGCGTTCACAGGCCCCATTCCCTTGAGGGTGGTAGGGAGTATTTCTGAACTTCCCAATCTGGTACAAACAGTGCAGTTCTTTCATAACTCGTTCTTGGAAGCAGGCGCCTTGATCAGAGTGGATCCTTTTCAGGCAGCAGTACACACGGATGAAATCTCAACAAATAGCCTATGCAGCTGATTCAGCAGTCTGATCTCTAGTTGGAGTTACCACAGCAAACTTGGTGAAGTGGTCAGTCATCACCAATGTTCGTAGCCAAGATGTGTTGGTCCTACAGTCAGGTAGTCAATCATCAATACTTCCAAAGGGGCGGAGGTCACAATGGTCTGTGTTGGGGTCCGCCAGCTCGCAGCTCGCAGCTTCGGCATTGTTGACACCCATCTTCCACCGCATTTCTCAGTCATGGGTGATACACCAATTTTGGAGCCACTGGAACATTTTCTCTGCACCGAAGTGAGCCCCCGCTCATGAGCCTCGGTAGTCACAATCTTGATTGACTTCTCCTGGAGTACTACTTGCCAAGTGACTCCCTCTTCCCGCAACAGCTGTACTTTCCGATACAACAATCCATCTCTCAAGCAGTCTTTCCCATTGTTCCAGAATCCGCAGGGTGCCTGAGGACAGCGCATTCCTCTCCCTCGGACTAGGAAGTTGCTTCAATGCCACCCACTGTCGCAGCTGGAGTTGGATCCAGTCATCTCGGGACCGTCCTAGGACCAGATATTCAGACTCCTCCATCTGTCTCTGCATCGCCACCAATGAGGTAGACAGGTTTCGTAATCCAGGAATCTCTTCTTTCTCAAACTCCTCATCTTGGTCACGACCAGGATATTCGTGTGTCACCCTGGAGAGTGCGTCGGCATGAGTATTCTCGGCCTTGGCTCAGTAGACAATCTTGTACCGATACTTTGCCATGTGGGCCACCCATATTTGCACCCGGGCCCCTAGCTTTGCATGCGCAAGGTGGGCTACGGGGTTGTTGTCCATCCTCACCAGAACCTCCGATCCAGATAAGTACTCCGCAAACTTCTCAGTCATGGCCCTTACCAGGGCCAGCAGTTCCAACTGGAAAGAGCTATAATTGTCTGGCTTTCGCTCTGAATCATGCAGGGAGAGGCTCGTGTAGGCTATCACCCGTTCAGTCCAGTCCCACAACATCATGCTATCTGCTGTCAACTTCGGGAGATTACTGAGCATTGCCTCCAATGACAAACTGGACATGGGGGTACCCATAGTTGATTGGTCTGCAGCATCTATGTCCCCGGACTGCATCCTGCCGACTATGCCAAAATGTAATATGCAGGTGCTGGGATGCAGTAACACAAATGCTGCAGAGCAGAGGCTAACTATGTTTAGTTAGTCAACAGTAGGGAACTCTGTGCAGGGAGATAGCAGGGTAAAAGGGGTACAAAACTAAACTGAATAAACGGCTGTTTAACTAAACAGTCTCTGGTTAACAGTCTCACTTATCATGGCTCCGCAGTCTGTCACTCGCTGAAGGTCCCGTGGGTATCAGGATGCTGGTGGCGGTCGGTGTGGTATCTGCTGGCATCCTCACCCAGCACACGGTCCTACTTCTGGCATTAGCTGGCAGTCTCCGCTTTTGCCCACTGAGCCCCTAGTCCATATATCCGCGAAGCAAAAGAATAGATCTCTCCGCAGGATTCCTCTTGGCGCATGCCTCTTTGAGCAGCCACTGTCACCTGAAGGACTGCGTTGGAATGCTCTGTCCGGCATGCGCCTCTCTGGATGTCAGCCGCCACCCGGACTTTCATACTGCGATGCAGAAAACACTGCGGCAGCCGGCAAAGGTGCTCAATCAGTGAAATCCTAGGTGCATTGCTGCCTGGGAAATACGAATATGCAATTAAAGTCCGTGGAGCCTCATTTAAGAGTCTCAAACACGGGACTAGCCAGATCTTCCTCACCTAGGAATTCACTGATTGAGCGCCTTTGCCGGCTGCCGCAGTGTTTTCTTTGACTGGTCTCCCTGAGGTCAGTGATTGTTTCATGATGTTGGTCTACTAGGCATTGCTCCCACCTAGCCAGAATCCTACTCCAAACTGATGAGGGGCAACACCCCGAAACAGCTGTCTGTGGATGGATACCTGGCCTTGGTATTTCCCTTGTCATATCTGTAAACTCATAAAGAGCTGGATATTGACTTAAAGGGTCACTTAATATGGTGGTAATGGTGGTTTCCGAAAGGAGGCACTCCTTGGCTAGGTCCTTCCCTGGAGGAAGATCTGGCTAGTCCCGTGTTTGAGACTCTTAAATGAGGCTCCACAGACTTTAAATGTATTTGCATATCTCTAATTAAAAGACATTTCTAAAAACTCACCAGGAATGCGTAGAGATTTTTACGTTGCGTTGTAATAGCATGAGATTGGAATAGGCTTCTGCACACCTCTATGGAGGTGGTTTGAGAACAAAAGGAACAGGCATAGAAATTCAGCATGCCCAATCATTCACCTGTAGGAGGAGAGTCAAACACTTTAGTTTGGTATTCATCTTTTGTTTTCCGGCATGCCAAGATCTTCTTCTAACCAACTGTTCTCAATCAGTCTTCATCATGAACAATGGATATATCTTGACATTCTGTCTCTCTCTTTTTTTTAACAGGTAATTTTTCAGACGAAAACAATAACAGCTCTATAGTTGTATTACCTTATGGTCAAGGTCTAGGAGGTAAGGACCAAACATACCAAGAGTTTTGGGTCACAAAATTTAAGAACTACATAATTATAATATAAGTCTAGTATTAAAATGTTAATTAAGAAAAAATTGTATAGTTGTACCTAATTCAAATTTAAGTACGGCTAAATGTGGAAAATAATAATTTTGGAAAGGGGCAGTTCGACAAATCAGTGGGAGAGGAGTCAAGTACTCTAGTTGGATTCCGCACCCAAAAAATAAGGACTTCAGACGACCTCGATATGTGAAATAAAGCATACATATACAGTGGGCGCGGAAAGTATTCAGACCCCTTCAAATTTTTCACTCTGTTTCATTGCAGCCATTTGGTAAATTCAAAAAAGTTAATTATTTCTTAATGTACACTCTGCACTCGATCTTGTGAGGAAAAAAAAACAGAAATGTATAAATTTTTGCAAATGTATTAAAAAAGAAAAACTTAAATATCACATGGTCATAAGTATTCAGACCCTTTGCTCAGACACTCATATTTAAGTCACATGCTATCCATTTGCTTGTGATCCTCCTTGAGATGGGTCTACTCCTTCATTGGAGTCCAGCTGTGTTTAAACTGATAGGACTTGATTTGTAAAGACACACATCTGTCTATATAAGACCTCACAGCTTACAGTGCATGTCAGACAAAATGAGAATAATGAGGTCAATGGAACTGGCCAAGGAGCTCAGAGACAGAATTGTGGCAAGGCACAGATCTGGCCAAGGTTACAAAAGAATTTCTGCAGTACTTAAGGTTGCTAAGAGCACAGTGGCCTCCATAATCCTTAAATGGAAGAAGTTTGGGACCACCAGAAATTTTCCTAGACCTGTCCGTCCAGCCAAACTGAGCAATCGTGGGAGAATAGCCTTGGTGAGAGAGGCAAGGAAGAACCCCAAGATCACTGTGGCTGAGCTCCAGAGATGCAGTATGGAGATAGGAGAAAGTCACCTATCACTGCAGCCTCCACCAGTTGGGCCTTTATGGCAGAGTGGCCCGACGGAAGCCTCTCCTCAGTGCAAGACATATGAAAGCCCACCTAGAGTTTGCTAAAAAAACACATGAAGGACTCCCAGACTATGAGAAATAAGATTCTCTGGTCTGATGAGATGAAGATAGAACTTTTAGGTGATAATTCTAAGCGGTATGTGTGGAGAAAACCAGGCACTGCTCATCACCTGCCCAATACAATCCCAACAGTGAGACATGGTGGTGGCAGCATCATGCTATGGGGATGTTTTTCAGCTGCAGGGACAAGACAACTGGTTGCCATTGAAGGAAACATGAATGCGGCCAAGTACAGAGATATCCTGGATGAAAATCTCTTCCAGAGTGCTCTGGACCTCAGACTTGGCCGAAGGTTCACTTTCCAACAAGACAATGACCCTAAGCACACAGCTAAAATAACAAAGGAGTGGCTTCAGATCAACTCTGTGACCATTCTTGACTGGACCAGCCAGAGCCCTGACCTAAACCCAATTGAGCATCACTGGAGAGACCTGATAATGGCTGTCCACCAACGTTCACAATCCAACCTGACAGAACTGGAGAGGATCTGCAAGAAAGAATGGCAGAGGATCCCCAAAAAAACTTGTTGCATCATTCCCAAGAAGACTCATGGCTGTACTAGCTCAAAAGGGTACTTCTACTCAATACTGCGCAAAGGGTCTGACTACTTATGACCATGTGATATTTCAGTTTTTCTTTTTTAATTCATTTACAAAAATGTCTACATTTCTGTTTCTTTCAGTCAAAACGAGCTATGGCGTGTATGTGGCGCCCCCAGGAGTATAGTCACCACAATGGCATTGCCTTCCTCCTAGGGAGTGTGATGTCATGCTTGGGTCTCTCTGGCAGTTAACCACAACACACAACACAGTTCCATTCCAGGCCAGCAGAGGGAGCTCTGAACCAAAACTGGGGGAGGAGCTGCTCTGGGGGCCAGGAAGGGGAAAAAGTGAGGAGTTTGTGTGAGGAGGGCAACGTGTGTGGACGTGAGGAGAAGAGCTGGGAGATTGAGCAGAGAGTTCAGGCCCATTCCCAGCTATAGTGCATGATCTGGAGCCCGGTCTCCAAGGCTGTACGGACACTGATGGTCCTGCAGGAGAAACCGGAGGAATAGGAAGCTGTAAATGCTCTATTCCCACATAAGACTCGGAGGCACAACAGCGACGTGTGAGCCAGAAGAAGAAGGTTACAGCTGTCTGCCATACGAGGGAGTTCTAGGGAGAATAAACAAGTGGAACTTCAGTGTAACACAGTACTGCAAGTACCTAAAACTAAGCGCTAGGAAGGAGACTACACAACCTATCTGCCTAAAGAGATTCCTAAGTTGCTTCCAGGCTAGCCAGCTCCTGTGCCATCTGTAATCTGGACCCTGGACTGCATTTGCCAAGCAAAGTAAAGGTAAAGAAACTGCACCCTGTTGTGTCCTTGCTTTCTTCCTGCAAACTCCCCAGCTCTGCTGCATCTCTGTGCCAAACACTACAACCTCTTCCTCAACACCTATTCTTTCATCTACTCTGCCCTGGGACTACAGCAATGCCTGTGGATGGCTACACCATCATTGCTGCACCCTACCATCTGTCCCAGAGGATCTGTCCGCAGCGTCGGCTTAACATCTTCATTGCCGATCACCACAGGTGGCGTCATGAATCATTCGCTCATAAACTTTATTCCATCACTTAATCCCCTTTTACATGTGCGCCCAGGGCCACGGACCGGGTCACCGCTGCTGTGACAATCCCCTCTGAGAGACCGGCCCGATACCGAGTACCCCACAGCCCTGGGAGGGCGACCCATGTACATTAATGAGAAAAGAATGAACTTTTTTGAATTTACCAAATGGCTGCAATGAAACAAAGAGTGACAAATTTAAAGGGGTCTGAATACTTTCCGTACCCACTGTATAATGCAATGTTGTGTAAACTAATTGTTCACCTTCATTCAAATTTGTTAATCGCAGTGGATAATTATTGGAATAGAGTACAACATTTCAGATTATCCTGATAATATATTCATCTGAACACGGAGGAAACAAATAGGATAAACATGAATTAAATTGTATAAAAAAATGAACACATGTTCCTTAATAGAAAACATTTAAAATGAATTTTATGTTTTGACATGCAAACTGCCTCTTCAGAGAAAAAGAGGACTTGAACTCTATAGCGCCACCTGTTGGTAGTAGCGATCCTACAAGTCACAATTGACCCTTTAACGAGTCTTGCAATACGACTTAAGATTAAAGCCAAATCAGAATCTCAATTTGCAGACACGGTGTTTCGGGCTATTGGCTCTCGGCAGTGCAAAGTATGAGAACTGATTTGGCTAGGTGAGAGGCTCTGGACTGGGGTCTAAGGCTAAGTGCACACGTACCGGAACTCTCGCGGCAATTACCGCGAGAATTCCGGAATTCCAGTCCGCGGGAAAATCGCATTTTAAATTCCCGCGATTTTCCCGC
The DNA here is from genome assembly GCF_039654945.1 of Dendrobates tinctorius. NCBI lineage: Eukaryota > Metazoa > Chordata > Amphibia > Anura > Dendrobatidae > Dendrobates > Dendrobates tinctorius. The sequence continues at coordinate 12,833,598 of NW_027361751.1, read as the reverse complement.
GGAAAAACTAGCATTTTGCAAGCGTATTTAGCTTGCAAAATGCTAGCGTTCTCCAAGCGATCTGTAGCATCGCTTGGAGAACTGATTGACAGGTTGGTCACACTCGTCAAACACAGTGTTTGACGAGTGTGACCAACTTTTTACTACTGAGGCTGCTTATGCGGCATCAGTAGTAAAAGATAGAATGTAAAAAAAAAATAAAAAATAGTGTTATTCTCACCCTCCGACGTCCCGCGCATCCGTTCCCAGTAATCCTTTGCGAAAATGCCCGCGATGACGTCAGTTCTCGCGGGAACGCGACGTCTCGTGGTAATTCGCGATGACGTCGCGCGAATTACCGCGAGACTTCGCGATCCCGCGAGATCGGACGCCATCGCGGGCATTTTCGCAAAGGACTACTGGGAACGGGAGCGTGGAGAGAGGCGGGAAGGCTGCGCGGGACATCGGAAGGTGAGAATAACAATCTTTTTTATTTTAAATTCTATTTTTTACAGGGATATGGTACCCAAAGCCCGGAGGACAGTCTCCTCTCCTCCGGACCGTGGGTACCATCCGCAATTGTTCTGCTTACTTTCCGCATTGTGTGCACAGCCACATGCGGGAAATAAGCGGAACAATGCATTCCTATGGGTGCGGGATCGCCGCGATTCCGCAAAATAATGAGCATGCTGCGGTTTTTACCGCGAAGCGATTCCGTCGCGGTAAAAACCGCAGCATTAGCACAGCATTGCGGAATCCCATAGGAATGCATGGGATGCTTATTTTTCGCGTTTTCGCGGCAAAATCGTGCGGTTAAAACTGCCACAGAAACGCGAAAAAAACGCCACGTGTGAACTCAGCCTAAGGGGTAAGGTTTCTCTTTGTGGAGAGTGACATACCAGCTCTGGATTGTCAAGGTAAGGAGGCTTATTCGCCGTGCAATGCCCCTCTGGGAAATTTAATACGCAAATTGCCTCTTCAGAGAGAAAGAGGACTTGTTCTGACATGTAATCTTAATCCAAATATTGTAATGCGATAGATGAAGATGAGTGAATAAACGCGTAGGGCCTTGTTCCAGGGGACAGGCCAGAATTCTATGGCTGCCAGATGGAAGCTGCATGACACACAAATGACATCACAGGGACCTATTAATCAGGAGAGGTGCCATGAATTTCAGAATGTAGGAGGGCATTCACAGGGTTTTCATCTGGCAGACATGGAATACAGACCTCGCCGCAGGAACAGGGACTTGAAAATCAATTTGCTCATCTCTAACCACAGAGCACTTATGTATTGATATCCACCCTTCATAGTGTGCATAAGAAAGAAGGGATGGACCCTGAAAATGACAGAAAACAATGCATGTGATGCACATGATGAAACAGTGGTGCCAGGAGAATATAATGGAAACATTTTCTTAAAAGAGAATCTGTCACCCCATTTTTTGAGTATCAGCAGCAGGCACCACCATCAGGGGCTTATCTACAGCATTCTGTAAGGTTGTAGATAACCCCTGATGTAACCTGAAAGATAAGAAAAATGAGTTAGATTATACTCACCCAGGCGTTCGGTCCGGTCTGATGGGTGTCGCCGTCCGGTCCGGCGCCTCCTATCTTTTAACAGTAACGTCCTCTTCTTTGCTGCCTGTCGTGGCTCCTGCGCAGGCGCACTGCTCTGCCCTGTTGAGGGCAGAGCAGAGTCATGCAGTGCACAGGCGCCGGGAGAGGTCCGGCGCCTGCGCACTGCAGTATTCTGCTCTGCCCTCAACAGGGCAGAGCAGTGCGCCTGCGCAGGAGCCATGACAGGCAGCAAAGAAGATGACGTCACCGTTAGATGATGGGAGGTGCCGGACCAAAACACCCATCGGAACAAGACCGGACCGCCCCCCGGTGAGTAAAATATAACTTATTTTTCTTATCTTTCAGGTTACATAGGGGGCTTATCTTCAGCCAGGGTCGGTCTGGCCTGGCAGGGTACCGGGGGTTCCCCCCGGTAGGCCCTTGACTGTGGGAAGGAGCCTGGAGGAGGAGAAGGAAAAAAAATGCTGTTTTAAGGGGCACGGGCCCTTTAAAAGCGCAGGGGTGCGCGCACGCAGCGTTCATTACCTGAACCGCGTCGACGCACGTCCAGATTGATACTGGCATGTGTGCGCCCAGCGTATGATGTCAGTGTCATGCGACGTGTGCACACATCCACCGCTGGCCTCTGCTGTGTCGGTGGCCATTTTACAATGAGCGTGCTGACTTGCAGAGGAGGAGGATGCTGCCAGGAGCGCAGGCAGGTAAGAGTAAAAGATTTTTTTGTGCTTCCCTATCTCTCTCTCAGATAGGGGATGGGGGGCTGGAAGGATGCACATACAGGGGATGGAGGGGGCTGGATAGATGCACATCTGGTGGGGGCCAGGTTGGGGGGTGGTCCACTGCTTACCATGTCCGGACGACACAGACACCAGGTGAAGCAAGGACAAGACGGAGGCAGAGTTCAGTTGTAACAGTTCCGGATTTTATTTGTCGTCCTCCTGACGACCACAACCACGCAGCACAGCCTCTTTACAGTTCTCCTTCTCCAGGCCCGGGTACCTGCACCTTTCCTCCAGTCGTAGTAACGTCCCTCGCAAATCTTTCGCTGGGGCTGTCCTAGACCAATCTACCGCCAGCGCTTCACCTGCTCGAGGTCGTCGTCCAATCGGTACCCCCAGGGCCTTGTCTGTCCTGCGGTCCATTGGGTCAGGGCCACCCCCTGACTGTCTCTTTCCTGTCAGTCCCCTGGTCGAGCTCTTCGCTGTTCTCCGTCTTCTGCTGAGCTCCTCCCGGGACTAGCCTGCCAGGAACCCCAACCAGTCCTATTTATCCCCTCTCTCACCAGGAATTCACCTCCTGGGTTCCTATCTCCCTGCCCCCCATGACTAAACGTTTCTCAAGCCCTAAGCTGCTGTTGAGTCCTGAACTACTCGACCCTGCCATCTTGAGGTCATTTCTAGGTACTGCACTCTCTTGTCTGTCCTTCCCAGCTATCACCCTGCTGTCCTTGTCAATCTCCGTCCATAGTGCACCAACCGTTCCCTCCTACTTCCAGTCAAGTCCGTCCAGTCACCTTCCCCACACTCCCCCTTCCTTTGTCCATTGTTGTCCTGACAATCGCACTCCCTATCTACGTCATCCTAAAGCTTGTCCACAGTCTGTTGTGGACCGGTCACTGGGCCAAACCCGCCGCCCACAGGGGCCGAACAAAACCGGGAGCACCATGCTCCAAGCAGCCCCCTGCCACTCGTCGGCGCACATGCCACGTGACAACTTCTTTCAGGTTGGCGAGGTCCACCCGGACTACTCTACGGCGTGTACCTCCCACCACTCTCCCCTTCTACTACCTTCAGCTGTCCGGGACGCCATGAACGAGGCCTTTTACCTACCGGGTCATCATTGGCGCCCGCCCGTCCTTTTGGGGTGTCTGTGGTGTCGGGGACCCGACCGACGGACCACTGTCTGGTTCGATATCTCTCGTCTCTTTGTCCTTCACTTAAAAGAGTCATGGTCGGCGTCTTCGTTACATCTACCTCATACCCGGGACCTGTTACACACATTTTTTTTTTTTTGGTTACACACACTATTCATTAAATCAACTCTTAACATACTGTATATATAATTACCACTACTTTAATAACAGTAGGAGTTACTCAACCGGAGTAATTCCCCCCTTTTTTCTGTATTTGTTTTTTTTTTTTCGTTTTTTCCTTTTTTTTCTCCAACACAACATTTTCTCACCACACAACATCTTTGTTTAAAACGGAATATAAATGCTCCCCCTCCCTTTAGCATTAGTATCTTCTCCCCCCCATATCCCCGCTATGTCAGGAGAAAAAAAGATCAAGCAATAAAAACATTCTTTTTAACCTGGACGAAAATCTGTCCTCGTGGCCTGCACAACGGTGCAGCGAAATCCCGACAGTCCGGGCCATCTCCTGATAGCCGGTAGCAAGGGGCCCCACAGCAGTGGAGCTCCCGGGATGCAGGAAGTGTCTCTAGGGGTCCTTTTTACAGGGGCTCGTGACCTTCGGGTTCAGCGATTACAGCTACCGCGTAGTAGCCATGGGGACAGTACTCCTTGTAGTACGACACCAAGTCCCCCTCCAGCAACGCCCGGCTGTGACGGATGGAGGTCACGTTGATGTACACCTTCTGGTCGGTTGCGAGGTCCCGAATGAACCCGTATCCCTTCTCCAAGTTGGTGTACACGAGCCACCCCGTAGATTGTGAAGCAGCCATGCCAGCCTCCCCTCTCTCATGGAGCAGGTTCCAGACCTCCTGCTCCCAGGCTTTTTTCTTCCGTATGACCTCCGCGACCCAGACGGAGGGTCCGGTGTAGGCCCCGATGTCCGGTGGGTGGGACACGGCCAGGGTTGAGAGCGGGGCAGAGGCGGCCGCAGATTCCGGTAACCCAGCAGCCGCTGGGACCGGGCAGCGGGCAGGGGCAGCCGTGGTTCCCTAGGGGTATGCCGCAGAGCCCGACAAGCAGGCCGACTCCGGGGGTGACGCAGATACAGCCACGGGGCAGGCCGCAAACGGAGTCGTGGACGGGGCCGGAGTGGCGGCCGGCTTCAAGGGATAGGCCGCTGCTGGTAGGTGGAACGCAGCAGCGCCGGCCGTGGCGCCGCCGGGTGGGGTGGCTCGGGGACGTGGACAGCGGCATCGCTCAGCCTGGCGAAGGCAGCAGAGCCCTCTGCAGCCGGGTCTACCGCAATGCAGGAGGCCGCGTGGGGAGGCCGGGTGGTGGGGGCTGGCCGCAGAGGTCCCCTGGCGGCCGGGGGACCTCTTACCTTCCCCGGTGCCGCGGCCTCCGACAGGTCACCCTGCAACTCCTCCCGCAACCTCCGATCTTCACCCCACCATCCGGCAGGGCCAGCCTCCAGGCTCGTGGGTCCCGCAGGGAGGCTCCCAGGCGATGTCTTCAGCGGCTGCTCCCGCAGGGCCCGCAGTCGCTCCTCCTGTCTGTCCAATGTCCGGGGGGCTGTCCGTGGCTCCAGAAAGCAGGTCTCCCAGCGAGATCCGACCTCTTGACGCCACCGCCATTCCAGGCGTCCGAGGCCACGGCAACTGCAGCGTCGCATCCCGTCCGCTGTACGGCAGTCGAATGGCGCCAAACAGCTGCAGCCGGTCTTCCCACCCAGGTCACTCCCGCCCTTGGGTGGAGCGATGGTCGGCTGCTCCACCCATCTTCCCGGGTCCAGTATCAGGGGGTGGCGGTCTCCAGACATACACTGCTCCCCCCAGGAGTAAGTTGGAGATGGCCTCAGTCCTTCCAGAAAAACTGCAAATGCCAGGGCCTCTTTCTTGCATTGCAGTACCACAGCCATGTTGATCGGCTTCTGCCACCACCCCGGATCCTCTGATGACAAGCGATGAACCGGAACCAAGTCTTCAAATTATAATCCACAGGTGAGCAGTTTTTTGTAATCCACAGGTATTTGTAAACCACAGGTGAACAGTTCTTTTGGAGTCCTTCTGGTGCAGGCCTGCCGCGGAAGATGTATTAGCGGTGGCAATCCTGCCAACTACGCCAAATGTGGTGGGGGCCGGGTGGGGGATGGTCCACTGCTTACCACGTCCGGACGACACAGACACCAGGTGAAGCAAGGACAAGACGGAGGCAGAGTTCAGTTGTAACAGTTCCGGATTTTATTCGTCGTCCTCCTGACGACCACAACCACGCACCGCAGCCTCTTTACAGTTCTCCTTCTCCAGGCCCGGGTACCTGCACCATTCCTCCAGTCAAAGTAACGTCCCTCGCGGATCTTTCGCTGGGGCTGTCCTAGACCAATCTACCGCCAGCGCTTCACCTGCTCGAGGTCATCGTCCAATCGGTACCCCCGGGGCCTCGTCTGTCCTGCGGTCCGTCGGGTCAGGGCCACCCCCCCGACTGTCTCTTTCCTATCAGTCCCCTGGTCGAGCTCTTCGCTGTTCTCCATCTTCTGCCGAGCTCCTCCCGGGACTAGCCTGCCAGGAACCCCTACCAATCCTATTTATCCCCTCTCTCACCGGGAATTCCCCTCCTGGGTTCCTATCTCCCCGCCCCCCATGACTAAGCGTTTCTCAAGCCCTAAGCTGCTGTTGAGTCCTGAACTACTCGACCCTGCCATCTTGAGGTCATTTCTAGGTACTGCACTCTCTTGTCTGTCCTTCCCAGCTATCACCCTGCTGTCCATGTCAATCTCCGTCCATAGTGCACCAACCGTTTCCTCCTACTTCCAGTCAAGTCCATCCGTCAAGTCACCTTCCCCACACTCATACAGGGGAGGGGGGGCTGGATGGATGCACATACAGGGGAGGGGGGGCCTGGAAGGATGCACATACAGGGGAGGGTGGGGGCCCTGGAAGAATGGACATACAGTGGAGGGGGGCCTGGAAGGATGCACATACAGGGGAGGGGGGCCTTGAATGGATGCACATACAGGGGAGGGGGGCCTTGAATGGATGCAAATACAGGGGATGGGGGGCTCTGGAAGGATCCACAAACAGGGGAGGGGGGCCCTTGAAGGATGCACATACAGTGGTGGGGGGCCCTGGAAGGATCCACATACAGTGGAGGGGGGCCCCTGGAAGGATCCCCATACAGGGGAGGGGGGGCTCTGGAAGGATGCACATACAGAGGAGGGGGGAATTGGATGGGTTCACATACAGGGAAGGGGGGGCCTTGCATGGATGCACAAACAGGGAAGGGGGGCTTGCATGGATGCCCATACAGGGAGGGGGGGGCCTTGCATGGATGCCCATACAGGGAAGGGGGGCCTTGCATGGATGCACATACAGGGAAGGGGGGGTCTTGCATGGATGCACATACAGGGAAGGGGGGCCTTGCATGGATGCACATACAGGGAAGGGGGGCCTTGCATGGATGCCCATACAGGGAAGGGGGGCCTTGCATGGATGCCCATACAGGGAAGGGGGGGTCTTGCATGGATGCACATACAGGGAAGGGGGGTCTTGCATGGATGCATGTATAGGGAAGGGGGGCCTTGAATGGATGCACATACAGGGAAGGGGGGGCCTTGCATGGATGCATATACAGGGAAGGGGGGCCTTGCTTGGATGCCCATACAGGGGAGGGGGGAGCCTTGCATGGATGCACATACAGGGGAGGGGGGTGCCTTGCATAGATGCACAAAGAGGGGAGGGGGGGCGCAGGATGGATTCACATACAGGGGGGGCCCAGGATGGATACACGCACGGGGCGCCAGGATACATACACACACGGGAGGGCAGGGGCAGGACAAGAGGCCTGGATGGATACACATTTGGGGGGGCAGGATGGATACATGTGGGGGGCCCAGATGGATACATGGAGCAGGATAAGGGGCCAGATGGATACATATGGGGGGCCAGGATAGATATATGGGGGCAGGATAAGAGACAAGGATGGATATATGAGGGAGCCAGGATGCATATATGTGGGGGGCCAGGATGGATTTATGGGGGGACAGGACAAGGGACCAGGATGCATATATATGGTGGGTCAGGCTGCGTATATGGAGCGGCTAGGATGGGTATATGGGGGAGGGGGCCAGGATGGATATATGGGGGAGGGGAGAGGCAGGACAAGGGACCAGGATGATTATATATGGGAGGGCCTGAATGCATATATATGGGGGCCCTGGATGGATATATGGGGGGGAGGGACCAGGATGGATATATGGAGGGGAGGCAGGATGGATATATATGAGGGGGTAAGAATGCATATATGGGGGGCCTGGATGGATATATGGGGGGAAGGGCAGGACAAGGGACCAGTATGCATATGTATATAGGGAGCCTGGATACATATAAATGGCATGCCAGGATGCATTTATGGGGCAACCAGGGTGTATATATGGGGTGGAGATGGTGGCCAGGATGAATATATGGAGGGGGGCAGGATGGATATATATGAGGGGGCAAGAATGCATATATGGTGGGCCAGGATGGATTTATGGGGTGAAGGGCAGGACAAGGGACCAGGATGCAGATATATGGGGAGGGGCCAGGGTAGATATATGTGGGGGGGGCAGGTTGCATATATGTGGGGTCAGGACAAGGGACCAGGAAGGATATATGCGGGTCCAGGAGAGATATATGGTGAGGCAGGACAAGGGACATATGAGGGCCAGTATTTTTACCTGGGGAAGCGGGATGGATATCTGGGGGCCAGTCTGGACAAGTGACATAGGAGGCCAGGCTGGGGCATATTATAAAATATAGGGGGTCAGGCTGGGCGAGATTAAATAAAGGGGGCCAGGATGAGGGACTTTATTACTGTTTGGAGGCCAGAATGAGGAACATGCTATATTAGTTTATGGTGACAAGTGGGGAACATAATTTTTTAGGGTCCAATTAGGGATATTATTACTACTGTAATATAATTTACTTTTTAGGAAACGGTTTTCCATGTAGGGAACAAAAGGGGGATCCTGTTACTGTGCAGGGCGGTACTACGTCGCTTTTTTTCTTCACCTGACATAGTGTAGAAGTCAGGGAAAAAGTAAGGAAAATGCTCTGGAATCGATCAACTATTGATGACTGTGTGTTATTTTTTGCAGAGATGAGTCCTGGTTGGAAGAAGTGACGGCGGTCTGTGCTGGTTGAAGAAAAGTGAAGACGAAGGACTTCAACTACAGACGTCACTGGTGAGTCAGTGCATATACACACACTATATACTGTGTACAGAGCTCCTGTGTATAATGTTACTGGTGATCACTGTATTACCTGCACACTATATGCTATATATAGAGGTCCTGTATATAATGTCACTGGTGATCCCTGTATTACCTGTACACTACACTATACAGAGAGCGCCTGTGTATAGTGTCACTGTTGATCCCTGTATTATCTGTTCACTGACAATATATGCAGAGGTCCTGTGTATAATGTCACCAGTGATTACTGCATTACCTGTTCACTGACACTATATACAGAGCTCCTGTGTATAATGTCACCAGTGATCACTGTATTACCTGTACACTGACACTTTATATAGAGGTACTGTGCATAATGTAACTGATGGTAATAACAGTGTTGTTAGTATTGTGGTTTGTATTCATAATCAGTATTGTAGTATTCAGGCACCATGTGGTGGTAATTTGTGGTCTGGTCACGCTGTGGCAATATTTCTCCTTGTATGTGGTATTATTTGGTCCCTATATGCTGGTAATATATCATATTATTCGGTCACTGTGGTGGTAATATTTGGTCTGGTCATGGTGTAGCGGTATTTGTCCCTTGTATGTAGCATTATTCAGTCACTATGTGGCCCGGTTATGGTGTGGTGGTATTTGTCCCTTGTATGTAGTATTATTCAGTCACTATGTGTGGTGGTATTTGTCCCTTGTATGTAGTATTATTCAGTCACTATGTGGTCTGATCATGGTGTGGTGGTATTTGTCCCTTGTTTGTAGTATTATTCGGTCTCCATGTGGTCTGATCATGGTGTTTTGGTATTTCTTCCTGTATGTGTGGTATTGGTCTTGGTATAGTGGTTTGTGTTGTGTACTGCGGTCATTTGTTCTCTCTGATATTATTTAGGAGAAGATTCTTTATTTCAACTAGAGATTAAATATTTTGTACACAGCGGCAGAGATGCACTTACAGGGGGTTTCCTGTGGAAAAAAGTAATCATCTCTCCACAGGATAAGTGATAACGTATTAATTGGGGGGGCGGGGTTCTGACTACTTGGACCCATTCAGCAAAATGTGGAACTTTTCATCTCCATTAGACTGGAGTGGCATGTCTGACTTAACCATTCATTCCCTCAGGGGCTGCACTTGTTTTTTCTATAAGCTCCAAAGAGAATGAATGGAGCTGCGGTCAGATAACCCAACTACCAATCCATTTTAAAATGGGGATAAGTGTCCTTTCAACGATAAAACTTCCTCATTCTTCCGATCGGTGCAGTTTCTAATGGTCGGACCTAAGCGATCACCTGTCCTGTGGAGCCCATGAATTGGTGATAAATTGTTTTAGCTAAAGAACCCCTTTAATGTAAACTACTGTAATTATACATCCCAGTTATGGTGGCGCACAGTAGATGTGCAGGAGCCGCAAGTGTTTTACAGCCGATGCTCCACTATAATGGGGATAACGACTGACAGATATTTGCATATAGCTGTAGGGTGGGCCCCTAGAGTCCATTTCCCTGGTGGGCCCCAGACACCCCAGTCCGACCCTATCTACAGCATTACAGAATGCTGTAGATGCTGTAGATAAACCCCTTATGGCGTTGCCGGCTGCTGATACTCGAAAAGTGGGGTGACAGATTCCCTTTAAGCGCCACCTAATTATATAACGCCCAACTTGTATCACTTGAATCAAAAATAACATGAATGACTTCTTCAGCTCACAATTACATGAACAGACCAAATGCCATAAACCCTAATTAAAATGATGGACATTGGATTAAAGCCGTTAAAGGGATCCTGTGACTTCATTCAATCTGTCCAAACTATGGGCAGCATGAATCAGATCTTATTTGCATGATTTAAGAGTTATCTCTGGCTATGTCCACAAATGGGAGAGACCTGTGAATCAACTGGGGAGAAGTCGTCACTGGACGTAGCTGAATTAGTCAGGTCTCTCCCTATAGTCTCTAGTCGGCTATTCAAATTACGTTTTCTCTGAAACCTCGGGGTGTTTAAGAGAAAAACATATCTGCCTTAAATTGTGCAGCCAGGCTCTACATCATGCTGCCCGTGATTTGGGGAGCATAAATCTGTAGTAATCACAGGCACGCGGGATGCAGTGACGAGACGAGAGACGGCATGAGCTTTAAGATGTAACTTTTATATGTATATAGATGCCTATAGGGTCTATCTCAAGCAACCAAACAAGCTAACAGCAGTTGTCCTCACAGGGATCAACACAAGAATACACTGGTAACACAAACACGACTAACCCGGCAAAGACAGGTCACTATAGGGCCGCGGTATGGCCGACTACGGGTCCTGAATGCTAACTACAACGTGTCACTTATCCTCTCTGAAGTCCGGCAGAGGGCTGATCGGTGATGCTTCTGCGCTTCAGCCGCTGGGCCCAGCTGACGAGGATCTGGCGAAGACTTCGGACGTTCCAACGAAGTAGGCGAAGTGGGGGCACAGCAGGCCCCTGGAGAGTTCCTCTGCGTTGCGTCTCCCAGCGGAGGTGGTCCGGCGTTGTCCGGGAACCGGACAATGGAGGCCGCAGAAACAAGATGGGGACAGGCCGCGGGTGGCGGCGAACAGGACGCAGGCCAGAGCCGAGCTGCGGGGGCTGTGGGCGGCAGCGTAAAGGTTGCAGCCGCGGGTTGGGGTGAGGTGGCGGCAGCCGCGGATGGCAGTGGGCAGGCCACAGCCGGGGGCTGGAGTCGGGTGGTGGCGGCCGCAGACAGGCTGCAACCGCGGGCTGGAGTGAGGCGGCGGTGGCCGCGGACAGCAGCGGGCAGGCTGCAGCCGAGGGCTGGAGTCGGGTGGTGGCGGCCGTGGGCGGCAGCGGAAAGGCCGCAACCGCGGGCTGGAGTTGGGTGGTGGCGACTGCCAGGAGCGCGGACGGATGGTCAGTGTTCTGCTGCTGGACAGCTTGGTGCCGTCTCCCTTCTGTCCGCTGTGAGTCTCCCTTCAGTCTCTCCAGTCGCTGCTCTCCTCCCTTGTCTCTGGCTCTCTGGCGCCCTCTAGCTTCCTGGATCTTTCTCTCCTGCTTCGTCGACTGCCCTCTGTTGGCGTCCTCAGCCCCTTTTATACTAGCTCCTCCCCCAACCTTTGTAGAACTCTCTGTGGTCCGTCTCCTAATTATGTCCCCGGAAAGAGTCCCCCTAGGAACCTTGGTGACAGTCCCCTTGGTTTCGGTCCGGGCACACAGCAGGGACTCCTCCTCCTACAAATCAAGTGAAAGAATACCTTCAATACAGACTGCAGTCCTGACCTCTCTCATTATAGAGAGTAAAGTGACTGAAAATGATCCAGTGCAAATGAATTAGTGGTCCAGATCCTCATTATGCTACTTGTCTCTCTGTATCAGTGTTTGCTGTCAGTAAACCTTTAGATCTGTTTGATTGTCCATCGTTTATAGTAATTAATGATATTCTTTCTATTGATTAAGTTCAGCACAGGAATATTGTTATGTCATCAAATTAGTACACCATTATGAAAGAACATTAAGGCTATGTACCCATGTTGCAGAAATACTGCGGAAATTTCCGCAACATTTCCGCACTCCCGGCTGGTCCCTGCTCTGTCCCCGAGTGTCTCCCTTGTGCAGTGTCTCCCCCTCTTGCGCAGTCTTCCCCAGCACCCTGTGTGATGAGCGCAGCCTCCGGTCTCTTGTCATCTTAAATGAATAGTAATAAGCTGTCAGCAGAGCGGAGTCACTACACTATATTGGCATAAATTCTGTATTTTAAATATTAATATTATTTCTGTTTCAGATTTTCAAAACAGCCCTGTTGACTTTTCTTTTATCTACTTTAGTGCAAAGTATAATTTAACAGGTATGAAAAAAGCTTATTGTGTAAATGTGTATATGCTGCAAAATATAGTATTCAATTTGTTCACATGAATAGTTTTCATGTTAGACAGGATTGTGAATGTTCTTACCACAATGAATTAGAAAGATCATCATTACAATGAAAGAAAACTACCGTATTCACTTTTTATATTAAATTCATAACGATTAGGGATATTCTCATTTTATTATATGGGTGTAGTTAGACAGCATGGAAATAAGTAACGTGACGTGCATGAGAGGTGGGTATAATGAAGAGAGGAGGCAGGGATTTCTTCCAGGCACCGCATGCCCCGAAGCCTGGAAGAAAGCATTAACATATAACATTAAAACTGCTTTTGTCAACATCTAAACCTCAACTATGATGCATACAGGTAAGGCTGGTATAACCATTCTATTACATATATGCCCATAGTAATAGCTTAAATTTGTAAAGGGGGTTACAGATTCCCTTTAAGCAAATACCGTATATACTTGTGTATAAGCTGACTCGTGTATAAGCCGACCCCCCTAATTTTGCCACAAAAAACTAGGAAAACTTATTGACTCGCATATAAGCCTAGAGTGGAAAATGCAGCAGCTACTGGTAAGTTTCAAAAATAAAAATAGATGCCAATAAAAGTAAAATTAATTGAGACATCAGTAGGTTAAATGTTTTTGAATATCCATATTGAATCAGAAGCCCCATATAATGCTCCATACAGTTCATGATGGCCCAATAAGATGCTCCATACAAAATACACCCCATATAATGCTGCACAAAGGTTAATAATGACCCCGTAAGATGCTCCATAGAATATGCTGCCGCATAAGATGCTCCATAGAATATGCCCCCATAAGATGCTCCATAGATTATGCCCCCATAAGATGCTCCACAGAATAGGCCCCCATAAGATGCTCCACAGAATAGGCCCCCATAAGATGCTCCACTGAATAGGCCCCCATAAGATGCTCCACTGAATAGGCCCCCATAAGATGCTCCACTGAATAGGCTCCCATTAAGATGCTCCACAGAATAGGCCCCATAAAGTGCTCCACAGAATATGCCCCCATAAGATGCTGCACAGAATAGGCCCCCATAAGATGCTCCACAGAATAGGCCCCCATAAGATGCTCCACAGAATAGGCCACCATAAGATGCTCCACAGAATAGGCCCCCATAAGATGCTCCACTGAATAGGCCCCCATAAGATGCTCCACTGAATAGGCCCCCATAAGATGCTCCACTGAATAGGCTCCCATTAAAATGCTCCACAGAATAGGCCCCATAAGGTGCTCCACAGAATATACCCCATAAGATGCTCCACAGAATAGGCCCCCATAAGATGCTCCACAGAATAGGCCCCCATAAGATGCTCCAATGAATAGGCCCCCATAAGATGCTCCACTGAATAGGCCCCCATAAGATGCTCCAATGAATAGGCTCCCATTAAAATGCTCCACAGAATAGGCCCCATAAGGTGCTCCACAGAATATACCCCATAAGATGCTCCACAGAATAGGCCCCCATAAGATGCTCCACAGAATAGGCCCCCATAAGATGCTTCACAGAATAGGCCCCTATAAGATGCTCCACAGAATAGGCCCCCATAAGATGCTCCACAGAATAGGCCCCCATAAGATGCTCCACAGAATAGGCCCCCAAAAGATGCTCCACAGAATAGGCCCCCATAAGATGCTTCACAGAATAGGCCCCTATAAGATGCTCCACAGAATAGGCCCCCATAAGATGCTCCACAGAATAGGCCCCCATAAGATGCTCCAAAGAATAGGCCCTCATATGATGCTCCACAGAATAGGCCCCCATAAGATGCTCCACAGAATATGCCCCCATAAGATGCTCCACAGAATATGCCCCCATAAGATGCTCCACAGAATAGGCCCCCATAAGATGCTCCACAGAATAGGCCCCCATATGATGCTCCACAGAATAGGCCCCCATAAGATGCTCCACAGAATAGGCCCCCATAAGATGCACTACAGAATAGGCCCCCATAAGATGCTCCACAGAATAGGCCCCTATAAGATGCTGCACAGAATAGACCCCCATAAGATGCTTCAGAGAATAGGCCCCTATAAGATGCTCCACAGAATAGGCCCCCATAAGATGCTCCACAGAATAGGCCCCCATAAGATGCTCCACAGAATAGGCCCCCATAAGATGCTCCAAAGAATAGGCCCCCATAAGATGCTCCAAAGAATAGGCCCCCATATGATGCTCCACAGAATAGGCCCCCATAAGATGCTCCACAGAATATGCCCCCATAAGATGCTTCACAGAATAGGCCCCCATAAGATGCTCCACAGAATAGGCCCCCATATGATGCTCCACAGAATAGGCACCCATAAGATGCTCCACAGAATAGGCTCCCATAAAATGCTCCACAGAATAGGCCACCATAAGATGCTCCACAGAATAGGCCCTCATAAGATGCTCCACAGAATAGGCCCCCATAAGATGCTCCACAGAATAGGTCCCCATAAGATGCTCCACAGAATACACCCCCATAAGATGGTCCACAGAATAATCCCCATATGCTGCTGCTGCAAAAAAAATGACATACTCACCTCTCCATCGCTGCTGGCCCAGAGCCTGGCACCTGAGATATTCACCTGTCCATACTTCCACGCTGCTCACCGCTGTCTGCAACGTCATCTCTCAGTGACGTTCAGGCAGAAGAGGGCGCGGCGCGCACTAACAACGTCACCGCGGCCTCTGACCTAAACATCACAGACAGAGGACACGACAGACAGCGGTGAACAGCGTGGGAACGGGGACAGGTGACTATTGCTATACTTACCCCCTCCTGGCGCGGTCTCTGCAGCCCTACAGTCTCCGGCACCTGCTTTCAGCGGTCACGTGATACCGCTCATTAAAGACATGAATATGCGCATATTCATGTCTCTAGTGAGCTGTACCACGTGACTGCTGAAGGAAGGAGCCGGAGAACGTGGGACAAGCAGGGGGGTTGCAAAGACGGCGCCAGGAGGGGGTAAGTATGATCTCTGACACCCCCGCCGCCCCCCCTGTATATAACTCGCGTATAAGCCGGGAGGGGGACTTTCAGCCCAAAAAAATGGTCTGAAAATTTCGACCTATACACGAATATATAAGATAAATAATTTTGGTTGAAGTTACCACTGCGTGTTCATCCTCTGCGCCGTTGCATCCATTCACCTGTTTACAGATATACATTAAAAGGCTTCACTGTTTTTTAACAGCACTTCCCCCTATTCCCACCACGTCTAGGTTTGTTAAAGGGAACCTGTCACCTCATTTTCCAGCTATAAACTGCGGCCCACTGCCTTTCGGAGCTTATCTACAGTATTCTAGAATGCTGTAGATAAGCCCCCGATCTAACCTGAAAGATAAGAAAAACAAGTTTCATTATACTCAGCTAGGGGCGGTCCGGTCCGATGGGCGTTGCAGGTCGGTTTCCGGCGCTTCCCATCTTGATGCGATGTGGTCATCTTCCTTGCTTCGTGTCGTGGCTCCAGTGCAGGCGTACTGATTTGGGCCTCTCTGACCTTTCCCGGCGCCTGCGCACTGCAGTACTTTAATCTGCCCTCAGCAGGGCAGATCAGTACGCCTGCGCAGTGGCTGCAGCTTATAGTTCAAAAATGAGGTGACAGGTTCCCTTTAACCCTCTCTAGCCCAATGAAACGAAAACCATTTAAATCTCCATTGTGTTTTTCAAGAAAATGTTTAGTTGCATCTGAAGAACCAACAGTTTTGTATTTAATTACATCTCAACCTGCAGTGATCTTCGTTCTACTGAACCGCCGCACGACCAGCTTTACCCTCTCCTAGTGTATCATCACCGATTCCCTGTAGACTGTCAGCCCTTGCTGGCAGGGTCCTCTCTCCTTCTATATTTGCCCCTTTTCACATGTAAAGCGCCATTGAATAAATGGCGCTATAAAAATGTATAATAGTAATAATAATAATAATAATAATATGTTCTGTAATTCTCGATTGTAATTGTGCAAAAAATAATATAAATCACTAGAATGAATTAATGTTAAATTTCATTCCGTCATTGCCAGTTTATCTACTTCTTCTGTCTGTCCTGATCAATGTCATCTTTAAGCTCACAAATATTTGTGTTTTCTCTTGCAGAATTTTTTATTTTAAATGACATTTCAAATTACACTAAACTCTACCTGTCTAGCACATGGCTGACCACGTTTGTACCATCGGTCTACACTCTGGTGTTCACTGTGGCTCTGCCTCTAAATCTAGTGGCGATCCTAATGTTTCTATTGAAGATAAAAGTCAAAACGCCAGCAGTAATATACATGCTGAACTTGGCGACTGCTGATGTGCTCTTTGTTGCTGTGTTGCCCTTCTACATTGTTTATAGATTCTCTGGGAACAACTGGCAAATTGGAGAAGGAATGTGCCGATTTGCCATTGCGGCATTTTACTGTAACATGTACTGCTCCATCCTGATCATGACAGGTATGAGCGTGGACAGGTTCCTGGCTGTAGTGTTTCCAATACACTCTCGCTCCTGGCGCACAAAGAAACGAGTTTGGCTAGTATGTGTCTTCATCTGGCTTGTATCCGTAGCTAGCACCGTTCCTCTTCTGCTTACCAAGCAAACTCTCTACATTCACTCATTGGACATTACAACTTGCCATGACGTGTTGGAATTAAAAGACCAACAGAACTTCTATATGTACTACTTTACTGCCTTTTCTTCCATTTTCTTCTTCCTTCCACTATTCGTTACAATGCTCTGCTACATTAAAATTATTCGAACCTTGAGTAAAAACACAATGGACATTGGAAATTCTACTAAAAGGACAAGAGCTATACTCGTAACCATTATAGTCCTTTCTGTATTCGTTATTTGCTTTGGTCCAACCAATATTATCTTTCTAATGCATTATCTGCACTTCATTGATGGACATTCTGAGTCTCTGTATTTCTCATACATTCTTTGTGCTTGTATCAGCAGCATAAGTAGTTGTCTTGATCCTTTAATGTATTACTTTGCCTCATCAAGGTTTCGGAACTATGTGTATAGTTTGTTATGTTGTAAGATGAGCAACAAACTGCAAACTAATCTTCTCCAGCCACCCAAAGAATCGTGTACGGAAGGTTCTTTTATTAAAGAAGCTTAAAGGGAATCTGCCAGTAGGTTTTTGCTACTTCAACTGAGAGCAGCCTGATGTAGGCAAAGAGAAGCTGAATCCAACAATGTATTACTTACATTACTGGGTGCAGCCATTCTCACACAATCAGAGTTTTTAGATTTAGCATTGCAGCAGAGCTGAAAAGCTGTCCCCACCCACACCACAGCTAACCCCGCCCACACCAGGCTCTCTATGTACATAGTCTATAGACAGTGAGCTGCCTATCACAAGAGGCTGGACCAGGTGGCAGCTGCTGTGTGCAACAATGTGTGCTACTGGTGCCAAAACAATCATTGCAAGCAAACAAAACCAATTTATAAGAGGCATTGCTATAAATCTGTGTTTTAACCCCTACATTATGCTGCCTTCTGAGTACATAGCAAAACAGTGCTGACAGTTTCACTTTAATATTGAACTAGAAGTATTTGCTACATGAATTTTGATAAGTGCGGTATGTTAATCTGAATGTGCAGTTAGAATGTTTCATTCAGTACCCAAATAAATTCCCTTTATGCATGGGTTTTCCTTACTTTAATGATGTAGGAGTATATACTGTATGCATTTGCCATAATATACATAGTTGTGTGACCACTGTCCTGTAAAAGGGATCTGTTACAGCAGTTATGATCTGCGTGCAATGAACTGAAAAAGACATAAAGGAGGAGTATTGGAAGGAGAACCCTATGAGCTGCTCCTAGCCAATCAGCAACTTTAGGGGTATTGTCAGTTAAGCTGATTGGCTTGAAGAATCTGACAAATATTAAGCTCCTCACAATGCTCCTCCTTTGTGTTCTCTTCAGATGGTTGTCTACCCAGTATACAATTCTGTAGGCTGTACTTACTTGGACCTAGAAACAAAATAACATCAAGTAATTGAATTAGTAATTATGATTAGAAATATTAACTTATACTTCATATGTAACGTAATTCATGTTATTTTTTCAAATTAGGTTAATAAAATGATATATAAAAATGGTATTGTAAATGATAGCGTACAATATTATCTGACTTCTAACTCCCACATAATGTACATCTCCATCTGACAACTAAATAGTTACCGTATTTTCTGGTGTATAAGACGACTGGGCATATAAGACGACCCCCAACTCTTCCAGTTAAAATATAGAGTTTGGGATATACTCGCCACATAAGACTACCCCTCTTCCAGTGCTTGCTGCGCTGTCATATGCATGACAGAGTGGCAAACACCGCTTATGACTGACGGGGAAATCATCCCCTCTGGTCAGAGGACCGCGATTCCCACGTTGTCAAAAGACAGCGGGAGCACTCAGCTGTGATCAGAGGTATAAACTTTACCTCAGGTCACTCGTGACAGCTGATGGGCCAACCGCTCCCATCATCCGACACCTACAGCCGCTAATTACAGTGAGAGCAGGAACTGCGGATGTGAGTATTCATCTGCCGCTCCTGCGCTGTAAATAAATACGGTAGTTAAAAAAAAAACCGACGTGGGTTCCCCCCTATTTTGATAACCAGCCAGACAAAACTCATAGCTGGGGTCTGCAACCCTAAGCTGTCAGCTTCAGCAAGGCTAGTTTGCAAGAATGGAGGGGTCCTCATGCTGTTTTTTAATTATTTAAATAAATAATTTTTAAAAAAACCACATGGGGTCCCCCCATTTTTGACAACAACCTTGCTAAAGCTGAGAGCTAGGGGCTGGTATTCTCAAGCTGGTAAGGGGACACTGATATATGTCCCCAGCCTAAAAACAGCAGCCTGCTGCTGCCCTGAAAAGGCACAGCTATTAAATGCGCCAATTCTGGTGCTTTGCCCGGCTCTTTCCACTTGGTCTGAAGTGGTGGCAAGTGGGGTTCATATTTGTGGGGTTGATGTCACCTTTGTATTGTCAGGTGACATGAAGCCTATGAATAAGTAATGGAGAGGCAACTATGAGACACCTATCAATTACTTATCCTATAGTTGTATGGTAAATAAAGACACAGCCAGAATAAAGTTCTTTATTTGAAATAAGTCTAAAAACAGTTTTCCATTTTTATTTAAATGCCTAATTCCAGCGAAGCCCTCTGTAATGCGCAGCCAGGGTTCACCGCAATCAGGCAGTGTTGAAATTATTATGCCTTAAAGATTGCAGTCACACAGCTCAAGAGTTGTGGATGGCTATCCAGGCCGAGTTTGAGCAATGGCTGTCTCCACTGAACCTGGAGTTTTGGAAGGCTGTGGTGCGAACCTGGCGGGGCAACCTCACACACGTGCCTTGAATGGCTCATGACTTCAACCTGGTGGTACAGCAATTTCTACGCCATTATTTCAGTGTGGATGCACTACTGCAGAAATCACAGTTGTTGTGTGCTTGTGTGTCATTGACTTGCTTCTCTACAGAGGTGTTTTGGGCTACCGTTTAGCTGGTTGATATGCGCTGTGCCGACATGGTGGAATTCCACTCTGCACTTTTTGCAGTGACTGTAGCAGCAGCGATGGCCCCTGGTAAAATATAACATTTTACATAGTCTGACTGAACACAGTACGAATGTGTAGCAAATAACGCTTGTGGAGTGGGCACAGATGAAGGACCTATGCACACTTCTGCACAGTTTTGAAATGGCTACTAAGATGGTTAGCGCTGACGTTGCCATCATCAATGTCATCACTACAGTCATCTACATGCTAGAGCAGACTTTTAATAATCTGCATAATGAGGTAGTCATTCCAGAGGAAGAGGAGGAAGCAGAGGATTATTATTATTATTATTATTTATTGTTATAGCGCCATTTATTCCATGGCGCTTTACATGTGAGGAGGGGTATACATAAAAACAAGTACAATAATCTTAAACAATACAAGTCATAACTGGTACAGGAGGAGAGAGGACCCTGCCCGCGAGGGCTCACAATCTTCAAGGGATGGGTGATAATACAGTAGGCGAGGGTAGAGCTGGTCGTGCAGCGGTTTGGTCGATCGGTGGTTACTGCAGGTTATAGGCTTGTCGGAAGAGGTGGGTCTTCAGGCTCTTTTTGAAGGTTTCGATGGTAGGTGAGAGTCTGATATGTTGTGGTAGAGAGTTCCAGAGTAGGGGTGATGCGCGAGAGAAATCTTGTATGCGATTGTGGGAAGAGGAGATAAGAGGGGAGTAGAGAAGGAGATCTTGTGAGGATCGGAGGTTGCGTGCAGGAAAGTACCGGGAGACGAGGTCACAGATGTATGGAGGAGACAAGTTGTGGATGGCTTTGTATGTCATGGTTAGGGTTTTGTAATGGAGTCTCTGGGCAATTGGGAGCCAGTGAAGGGATTGACAGAGGGGAGAAGCTGGGGAATAGCGGGGGGACAGGTGGATTAGTCGGGCAGCAGAGTTTAGAATAGATTGGAGGGGTGCGAGAGTGTTTGAGGGGAGGCCACAGAGCATGAGGTTGCAGTAGTCAAGGCGAGAGATGATGAGGGCATGGACTAGGGTTTTTGCAGATTCTTGGGTGAGGAATGAACGGATGCGTGAAATATTTTTGAGTTGAAGTCGGCAGGAAGTGGAAAGGGTTTGGATATGTGGTTTGAAGGAGAGATCAGCGTCAAGGATTACTCCGAGGCAGCGAGCTTGTGGGACTGGGGAGAGTGGGCAGTCATTTACTGTAATTGATAGGTTCGTAGGGGGGGTCACGTGAGATGGGGGAAAGATGATGAATTCTGTTTTGTCCATGTTGAGTTTCAGATATCTAGTGGAGAAGAAGGATGAAATAGTGGACAGACATTGAGGGATTCTGGTTAGTAGGGAGGTGATATCTGGTCCAGAGATGTAGATCTGTGTGTCATCAGCATAAAGATGATACTGAAAGCCATGAGATTTTATGAGCTGTCCGAGGCCAAAGGTGTAAATAGAGAACAGCAGGGGCCCAAGGACTGAGCCTTGTGGGACTCCGACAGATAGGGGGCGAGGTGAGGAGGTGGTGTGTGAGTGGGAGACGCTGAATGTCCGGTCTGTTAGGTATGATGAGATCCAGGAGAGGGCCAAGTCTGTGATGCCGAGGGATGAGAGGGTCTGTAATAATAGGGAATGGTCCACTGTGTCAAAGGCAGCCGACAGGTCCAGGAGGAGGAGGACAGAGTAGTGTCGCTTGCTCTTGGCAGTTAAGAGGTCATTGGTGACCTTAGTAAGGGCAGTTTCAGTGGAGTGGTGTGACCGGAAGCCAGATTGTAAGCGGTCGAAGAGGGAGCAAGAAGAGAGATGGGAGGACAGTTCAAGGTAGACGTGTTGTTCCAGTAGCTTGGAGGCGTATGGGAGAAGTGATATAGGGCGATAGCTAGATACAGAGGATGGGTCAAGAGAGGGCTTTTTGAGGATAGGTGTGATGGAGGCATGTTTAGGATGATGCAGAAGTGATAACAATATCTCTAAGTACTGGACTGTTGTCGCACAGGCGGGTGCTATGGGAAGGTGGATTGCAGCGACCAATATGGGCTCATGGTACCAGACAAACTATTAGTGAAGGTGCAGGAGCCGAGGAACAAATGGAGGAGGATGAGGAGTAAGAGGTATTGGGCTTACAACAGTCAGGAGATGAAGAGGATAATGATTCCTCTGTTATCCATGGTTGGTGGGAGGGGACATAGGAAGCAAACTTGACTGTTACCCCACTATCAATACACCATGTACTTAAACCTCATGGAAGTGCCTGACACATTAGCGCCTTCTTGCTGCACTATCTACAACATGATTGTTGGCCGTATTATTAGGTTTAGAAATAGTGCTGACTACTGGGTTCCAATCTGTTAGATCCACAGTACAAGAGTAAATTTTGACAAATGATTCTCCCCTGGAAAGGGACGCGCGCATGCTGTAGTATCAAAACATGCTTGTAGACAATCTAAAGAGTGTAATTTCTCAAGACAGCAGTGAGACACACAGTGTGTATCGCAGTTATAGACGCAACCCTGGGAACGTTGAGTCGTCAATGCAAAAGCATTAGAAGTAGCAGAGGCAGCACGGTGGTTTAGTGGTTATCACTGCAGCCTTGCAGAACTGGGTTCCTAGGTTCAAACCCTACCAAGGACAACATCTGCAAGGAGTTTATATGTTCTTCCAGTGTTTGTGTGGATTTCCTCCCACACGCCAAAGACATACTGATAGTAAATTTAGATTGTGAGCTCCAATGGGGGCAGTGCCGATAACATCTGTGAAGCGCTGTGTAATTAATTACACTATATGAGTGAGAAAAATAAAAAAGCAATTTCTGTGAGTAGTCTCACACAATTTTTTGGACCAGCCCGAGTATAGCAGAACAGAGTACAAGTTTGACACGTGAACGGCTGGAGAGTATGGTGCAGGAGTATCTGGAGCTTAATATCAATGCCATCCAGGGGGGAGGTGGGCCCTTTTGCATTTTATTCTTCAAAAATGGAAGAGTGGTCTAAGCTCGCCTGACACGCTTTGGACATTTTGTTAGGCTCGGTAGCCAGCGTTCTCTCAGAACGTGTCTTCAGCGCTGCTGGAGAGGTCCTGATGGATAAGCACACGCAGCTGTCTCCTGAAAGTAAAGAGCACCTAACTTTCATCAAGATGAACAAGTCATGGATGAACAAGTCATGGCTCTCAAATGACTTTTGCCCTCCAGTGGCAGACTTGGCAGACAGTGTTGTTTTTAGTGTGCTGCATTGATCTCGCATTATTGCAGTCTGTAACACCTTTGTCGTAACTTCTGTGCCTGCTGCTTACTAACAATTTTATGAAATGTGTTGTCTCCAAGTTGAGTCTCCATTTGGTGGGCTGCCTGTAGTGGAAAGGTGTTAGAGCCTCCTTATACTATTTCTAATCTATGGAAATTGATAATGTCTGTAAAGCGCTGTGGAATAATGGCGCTATATAAGTGATTAAAATAAATAAATACATAAATTGATGGCACTTTAGTGGGGTCTGCCCCTAATTTTTGGAAATATTTGGACTCCAAGTTGGATCTCCTTGATGTGCGTTGCTTTAATTTGGTAGGGCTCTCAGACCACCAGGCCTACACCTGTCACTCATCCACCTGTTACTTATTAATGTTTAACCCCTTTACTGCCAAGGGAGGGTTGCACGTTAATGACCGGGCCAATTTTTACAATTCTGACCACTGTCCCTTTATGAGGTAATAACTCAGGAACGCTTCCATGGATCCCGGTGATTCTGACATTGTTTTCTCGTGACATACGATGTACGATTACAGCGATACCTCATTTATGTCTTTTTTTATGTTTTGGTGCTTTTATACAATAAAAACAATTTTATATAAAAAATAATTATTTATTCTGCGAGCTATAACTTTATTTTTTTGCTGATGACGCTGTATGGCGGCTCGTTTTTTGCGGGACAAGATGACGTTTTCAGCTGTACCATGGTTATTTATATCAGTCTTTTTGATCGTGCGTTATTGCACTTTTTGATCAGCATTATAATGATAAAGCATTGTTTTTTGTCTTGCTTTTTTTAGGGGGTTCACTAAAGGGGTTAACTAGTGGGTCAGTTTTATAGGGTGGGTCGTTACTGACGCGGCGATACTAAATATGTGTACTTTTATTGTTTTTTTTATTTACAAAAAAAAGAATTTATTATGAAATATTTTTTTTATTTATTTAGGAATTTTTTAAAAAATTTTTTTACACTTTTTTTTACTTTATTACTTTGTCCCACTGTGGGACATCACTGTATAGTGTCAGATCACTAATTTGACACTTTGCAGTGCACTGTGTCAGATCAGCGATCTGACAGGCGTTGCAGAGGCTTCCTCACTGCCTGCTCTCAGCAGGCACTGAGAGGGCCGCCTTCCTGCAGGACCCCGAAGGCCCCCACGGCCATATTGGATCTGGGGGCCTGCAGGCCCTCGGAACAACGCGAGTGCATCGAGATGAAATGTGGCCTGCAGGCTGGACCACACAATTAGCACAAAGGATTTAAATACTTTCCACAGGACTGGCGCATAGCAAATGTGGTACCAATATTCAAAAAGGGATCTAAAAGTGAACCTGAAAATTATAGGCCAGTAAGTCTAACCTCTATTGTTGGTAAAATATTTGAAGGGTTTCTGAGGGATGTTATTCTGGATTATCTCAATGAGAATAACTGTTTAATGCCATATCAGCATGGGTTTATGAGGAATTGCTCCTGTCAAACCAATCTAATCAGTTTTTATGAATAGGTAAGCTATAGACTGGACCAACGTGAGTCATTGGATGTGGTATAGCTTGATTTTTCCAAAGCGTTTGATACCGTGCCACACAAGAGGTTGGTACACAAAATGAGAATGCTGGGTCTGGGGGAAAATGTGTGTAAATGGGTAAGTAACTGGCTTAGTGATAGAAAGCAGAGGGTGGTTATAAATGGTATATTCTCTAACTGGGTCGCTGTGACCAGTGGGGTACCGCAGGGGTCGGTGTTGGGACCTATTCTCTTCAACATATTTATTAACGATCTGGTAAAAGGTTTGCACAGTAAAATATCGATATTTGCAGATGATACAAAACTATGTAATGCAGTCAATACAAGAGAAGATAGTATTCTGCTACAGATGGATCTGGATAAGTTGGGAACTTGGGCCGAAAGGTGGCAGATGCATTTTAACAATTATAAATGTAAGGTTATACACATGGGAAGAAGGAATCAATATCACCATTACACACTGAACGGTAAACCACTGGGTAAATCTGACATGGAGAAGGACTTGGGGATCCTAGTTAATGGTAAACTTTCCTGGAGCAGCCAGTGCCAGGCAGCGGCTGCCAAGGCAAACAGGATCATGGGGTGCATTAAAAGAGGTCTGGATACACATGATGAGAGCATTATACTGCCTCTGTACAAATCTCTGGTGAGACCGCACATGGAGTACTGTGTACAGTTTTGGGCACCGGTGCTCAGGAAGTATATAATGGAACTAGAGCAGGTACAAAGGAGGGCAACAAAATTAATAAAGGGGATGGGGGAACTACAATACCCAGAGAGATTAGCAAAATTAGGATTATTTAGTCTAGAAAAAAGACGATTGAGGGGCGATCTAATAACCATGTATAAGTATATAAAGGGACATTACAAATATCTCTCCGAGGATCTGTTTATACCGAGGAAGGTGACGGTCACAAGGGGGCATTCTCTGCGTCTGGAGGAGAGAAGGTTTTTCCACCAACATAAAAGAGGATTCTTTACAGTTAGAGCAGTGAGAATCTGGAATTCCCTGCCTGAGGAGGTGGTGATGGCGAACTCAGTCGAAGGGTTCAAGAGAGGCCTGGATGTCTTCCTGGAGCGTAACAATATTGTATCTTACAGTTATTGTTAGGTTCTTTAGAAGGACGTAGATCTGGGGATTTATTCTGACAGAATTTTATAGGCTGAACTGGATGGACTAATGTCTTTTTTCGGCTTTACTAACTATGTTACTATTAGTGTCGAGCATTACGATACTGCAAGTAGCGGGTATCGGCCGATATTCGCGGTATCGGAATTCCGAAACTGAGTTCCGATACTTTTTGCATATCGAATACCGGAATCGGAAGTTCCCATAATGCTAAGAGCCAGTTTGATTTGATTCAGCCAGTGAGGAATCCTAAGAAGTGTGGGCACATCCTGTTAGGCATGTAGGCATGTTAACTAATGGCATGGCTGTGATTGGCTGCTGAAATGATGTCATGATGCACTATAAAAGCCGCCGCCGCCATTTTGGGTTCACTCTGCTGTGAATTCAGTTAGGGACAGGACACTGCTGTTCAGACTCTGAGGGACAGTTAGAGATAGCGATTTTCTATATAGTGCTTTACCCAGGCTACTTTATCAACCGCTGTAGCTTTCTTTTGCCTTGCAGCGCTTTTCACAGCTGTCTGCAAGGTCTGTGTGTGAGTGCAGCTCACGCTGTAGTGTGTTCTGCAGACACCTCTGGTTGTAGTCCGCTCAGTGTGCGTCACTGCCTCATACATAGTCCTTTTTTTGTTTTATTGCTGCTCATTTTTCCTGATTTCTCCTATTAGTGTGCTTCCATCCGTATTCATCTACATTGGTTGCAAACACTATATAGGAGTAGATAGCGGAGCCTTTCTGCAGCCTTTCAGTGCTAGTGCACAGTTCTCTGCACTGTTCATGGCTGTCTGTGAGGTCTCTGTGTGTGAGTGCAGCTCACGCTGTAGTGTGTTCTGCACCACCTCCGGTTGAAGTCCGCTCAGCGTGCGTCACTGCCTCATACATTGTCCTTTTTTGCTGTAGTGCTGCTTATTTTTCCTGAATTTCTCCTATTAGTGTGCTTCCATCCATATCCAGCTAGATTGGTTGCAAACACTATATAGGAGTAGATAGAGGAGCCTTTCTGTGCTGGCTTGTGCCCTGCAGCCCCAGCCAGATTAGTATTAGCCTATATTTTGTAGCCTCATCTATTGCATTGTAGGTTACCTTCATGCATTGTAATAGCTACAAAAAGTTTGTGATACTATCGCTTTTACATCTTTGGTCACATCTAGTGTTGAGCATTCCGATACCGCAAGTATCGGGTATCGGCCGATACTTGCTGTATCGGAATTCCGATACCGACTTCCGATATTTTTTCAATATCGGAATTCGGCATCGGAATCGGAAGTTCAAAGTTGATTGACAGCCTGACGTCATCATGATGCGCGGTGTGTGCGCATCATGATGCGCCGTCATTTCGGGCCTTCCGGGGGTCTCTGCCGGCCTGCCAGGGGGCTGTGTGGACTGCCCGGGGTCTGTACCGGCCTGCCGGGGGGCTGTGCCGGCCTGCCGGTGGTCTGTGCACCCTGTGGGGGTCTGTACCGGCCTGCTGGGGGGCTGTGCCGGCCTGCCGGTGGTCTGTGCACCCTGTGGGGGTCTGTACCGGCCTGCCGGGGGGCTGTGCCGGCCTGCCGGTGGTCTGTGCACCCTGTGGGGGTCTGTACCGGCCTGCCGGGGGGCTGTGCCGGCCTGCCGGGGGGCTGTGCTGATGTCCGGGGGTCTGTGCAAGCATCGTCCGATGGGACTACAAGTCCCATCTGGCGATGCCTGCTACCATGACAGTGATTGACACATTAGCCAATGATGGGACAGTAGTAGTCCCATCATCCGGCTAATGTGTTAAATGTTAAAAAAAAAAAAAAAATACTACATACATACTACATACATACTACATGCATGCTACATACATACTACATGCTACATACATACTACATATATACTACATGCATGCTACATACATACTACATGCTACATACATACTACATATATACTACATGCATGCTACATACATACTACATGCTACATACATACTACATATATACTACATACATACTACATATATACTACATACATACTACATACATGCTACATACATGCTACATACTGCATACTACATACATACTACATATATACTACATGCATGCTACATACATACTACATGCTACATACATACTACATATATACTACATGCATGCTACATACATACTACATGCTACATACATACTACATATATACTACATGCATGCTACATACATACTGCATGCTACATGCATACTACATACATACTACATACATACTACATGCTACATACATACCACATATATACTACATACATGCTACATGCTACATACATACTACATACATACTACATACATGCTACATGCTACATACATACTACATATATACTACATTCATGCTACATACATACTGCATGCTACATGCATGCTACATACATACTACATACATACTACATGCTACATACATACCACATATATACTACATACATACAATACATTCATACAATACATACATAGACATACAGTACATATAACATAGAGTAACATACTTACCAATACTTGTCACATTGTTCCCCGAAGCCATTGTCTTTTCCGGAATAAATATTAACATAACAAACCACAAAAATACTCACCCACGATCCGAAGCAGTCCACGAGTGTGTCCCACGACGATCTTGGGTAGAGAACGGCAGCATCAGATGATGCTGCCGTTCTCTACGGGCTGCAGGAATCCAATGATGGAAGGTAGGTATCCTTCCGCACTGTATTCCTCCGCCACTTAAAAAAAAAAAAAGTCCCTAGTTTCACTTTATGCCATTGCTGCGTGGGAAATTCCCACACAGCAATGGCATAAAGTGAGACTAGGGACTTTTTTTTTTTTTAAGTGGCGGAGGAATACAGTGCGGAAGGATACCTACCTTCCGTCATTGGATTCCTACAGCCCGTAGAGAACGGCAGCATCAGCTGATGCTGCAGTTCTCTACCCAAGATCGTCGTGGGACACACTCGTGGACTGCTTCGGATCGTGGGTGAGTATTTTTGTGGTTTGTTATGTTAATATTTATTCCGGAAAAGACAATGGCTTCGGGGAACAATGTGACAAGTATTGGTAAGTATGTTACTCTATGTTATATGTACTGTATGTCTATGTATGTATTGTATGAATGTATTGTATGTATGTAGTATATATGTGGTATGTATGTAGCATGTAGTATGTATGTAGTATGTATGTAGCATGCATGTAGCATGCAGTATGTATGTAGCATGCATGTAGTATATATGTAGTATGTATGTGGTATGTATGTAGCATGTAGTATGTATGTAGCATGCATGTAGTATGTATGTAGTATGTATGTAGCATGCATGTAGTATATATGTAGTATGTATGTAGCATGTAGTATGTAGCATGCATGTAGTATATATGTAGTATGTATGTAGCATGTAGTATGTATGTAGCATGCATGTAGTATATATGTAGTATGTATGTAGCATGTAGTATGTATGTAGCATGCATGTAGTATATATGTAGTATGTAGCATGTAGTATGTATGTAGCATGCATGTAGTATGCATGTAGTATGTATGTAGTATGTATGTAGCATGTAGTATGTATGTAGCATGCATGTAGTATATATGTAGTATGTATGTAGCATGTAGTATGTATGTAGCATGCATGTAGTATATATGTAGTATGTAGCATGTAGTATGTATGTAGCATGCATGTAGTATGTATGTAGCATGCATGTAGTATATATGTGTTATGTATGTAGCATGTAGCATGCATGTAGCATGTATGTAGTATGTATGTAGTATGTATGTAGTATGTATGTGGTATGTATGTAGCATGCATGTAGTATGTATGTAGTATATATGTGGTATGTATGTAGCATGTAGTATGTATGTAGCATGCAGTATGTATGTAGCATGCATGTAGTATGTATGTAGTATATATGTAGTATGTATGTTGCATGTAGTATTTATGTAGTATGAATGTAGCATGTATGTAGTATGTAGTATGAATGTAGCATGTATGTAGTATGCATGTTGTATGTATGTAGCATGTATGTAGCATGTAATTTTTTTTTTTTTTTTTTTTTTTTTACATTCAACACATTAGCCGGATGATGGGACTACTACTGTCCCATCATTGGCTAATGTGTCAATCACTGTCATGGTAGCAGGCATCGCCCGATGGGACTTGTAGTCCCATCGGACGATGCCTGCACAGACCCCCGAAGCCTGCACAGACCACCGGCAGGCCGGCACAGCCCCCCGGCAGGCCGGCACAGCCCCCCGGAGCCTGCACAGACCACCGGCAGGCCGGCACAGCCCCCCGGAGCCTGCACAGCCCCCCGGCAGGCCGGCACAGCCCCCCGGCAGGCCGGCACAGCCCACCGGAGCCTGCACAGACCACCGGCAGGCCGGCACAGCCCCCCGGCAGGCCGGCACAGACCACCGGAGCCTGCACAGACCCCCTGGCAGGCCGGCACAGCCCCCCGAAAGGCCCGTACAGACCCCAGAGAGGCTGTACAAGGCAAAAACAGGGTTTTTCTTATTCCGATACCGGAAGTCCCATAGACTTGAATGGGACTTCCGGTATCGGAATCGGCGATACCGATACTTTTTTTAAAGATCGGCCGATCCATTCCGATCCGATACTTTGAAGTATCGGACGGTATCGCTCAACTCTAGTCACATCCTTTTTTTTGTGAAAAAAAACACGTAAAAAAAGTTCACCAAACACTCTACTTTACAGTTGTGTAGGCCACATTAGCTCATATTAAAGTGTAGTCCACACTTTATAAAATTAGTGTTTCTTATACCTGTTAGCAGCTGTTCAGGAATAAGCACACTAAGCCCTTAGTACTTTTCTGCCTATCTTTATCAGTCTACCAAGATGAAGAAGGCAGGGAGTAAGGCACGTGGTCGTGGGCGTGGAGTTTCAGCAGGGAGAGGACGTGGGGATTCTGTGCCTGCTGCGGGCACCAGTGACTCAGCATCCCCCAGTTTTCCCAGGGAACAGTCCTTTATGTGCAGCTTTGTAGGAGCTCGCCGTACCCCACTGCTGCGGGAGGAACAAATTGAAGCCGTTGTCGGATGGATGGCAGCTAAGGCATCGACTTCAATTACTTCCACATCCTCTCAGGTCCAGAGCACTGAAGAGCAACCATCTGTCTCTTCACCACCTGCCAAATTGCCCAGGCAGTCAGAGAGCCCTGGACAGGAGCCATCTCTACTTCTGTTCTCTGAATCTCTTGGCTTGGAAAGAGGGGGCCAGCCAAGCAGCATTCTAGAATGTGAAGAAGAGGGAGTATGCAGTGATGCGCAACAGCTTTGTCTCTCTGAATCTGAAGAGGCGGGTGGGCCAATGCCTATGGTCAACACACCTCAGTACGCATCTGATGATGAGAGTCAGGTGCCACTTTCTGGTGCGTACTGTGCTGGTGAGACTACCCAGGAGAAGCAGGTGTTTGAAGAGGGTAGTGTAGATGATGAGGTCCTTGAACCATCATGGCGTGAAGAACAGGAAGGTGGTGGGAGCAGCTCTGAGGAACAGATTCCCCGAATGGCCAAAACAGGAGGGAGAGGGAGGGGGCAGACTTGGTTGTCTGTAGCCTCCACTTCGGCACCCATTAGGAGCATTCCTCTTCCAAAACCCAAAACGGGCGCTCCCAGGACTTGCAGTGCGTGGTCTTTTTTTGACACAGTTGCAGATGACATTTGCTTTGTCAAATGCAAGCTGTGTAATCAGAAAGTCAAAAGAGGGAAAAGTGTCAGCAACCTCAATACCACAAATATGTGGAAACATGTGCGGACCAAGCACGTGGTGGAGTTACAAAGACACACTGAAGACGTAGGCCAACCTACAGCACCACCTACCACCTCTTCAGCTCGTGTTGTAGTCTCTTCCTCCAGCTCACACACAGTTGGTTTTGTTTCCTCACAGGATCGCCATGGAAGAACCTCTGGCACTGTTGTACAGAGACCCAGTGTAATTCCACCCACAGCACCACGTTCCCTGTCATCCTCACACTCCCAGGCCACTCTACAGTAGCACAGGCATGGGAGAAAAGGCGGCCATACTCGGCAAACCATCCCCGAGCACAGGCTCTGAATGCTGGCATTGCAAAACTACTGTGCCTTGAAATGCTCTCATTCAGGCTGGTGGAGACTGACACCTTCCGTAACTTCATGGCATTGGCAGTCCCACAATACGTGCCCAGCCGCTTTATTTCAGCAGGCAAGCCGTCCCTGCCCTGCAAAAGCATGTGGAGGGTAAAATTAAACATGCGCTACTAAACGCCGTCATTGGCAAGGTCCACCTGACCACCGATGCGTGTACCAGTAACCATAGACAGGGACGATACCTTTCCCTCACTGCCCATTGGGTAAATGTCGTGGAGCCGGGTACAGATCTTGAGAGTGGCACTGTACGTGTTCTGCCAACTCCAAGGATTGCAGGAATCCAGTCTGTACACATTGACTCCTCCTCATACTCCAGTTCCTCAGAAACAGCGCAGCAGGAGCCTGTTACGACCGATATGAGCACAGCCGTGGCCAAACGTCAACAGGCCGTACTGAAATTAATTTCTTTGGGGAATTGAAGCCACACAGCGCAGGAGCTCTGGAATGCCATCAAGCAGGAGAGCGACGTGTGGTTTGTGCCAGCGAATCTCCAGCCAGGCTTGGCAGTGTGTGACAATGGCCGAAATCTGGTGGCCGCTCTGGGACTAGGCAACCTCACTCACATCCCATGTCTGGCACATGTGCTCAACATGGTCGTACAGAGTTTTTTGAGGGACTATGCGGATCTTGATGCACTGCTGCACAAGGTCCGCATAGAGTGCGCTCACTTGCGGCGTTCCAGCATGGCAAGATCGCGCATTACAGCTCTGCAGCGCCGATTCCGCCTTTTGGAACATCGCATAATATGTGACCTACCCAACAGGTGGAATTCAACGTTACATATGTTGGAGCGGTTGTGTGAGCATCAGGCAGCAGTAATGGAGTACCAGCTGCATCAGGCGCAAACAAGTCGCACTGCGCGCCGTTCACACTTCACCACCACTGAGTGGGCCTCCATGAAGGACATCTGCCACGTTTTGCCTGCCTTCGATGATTCCACGCGGATGGCGAGTGCAGATGATGCACTAGTCAGCATGACTGTCACCCTTATCTGCCTGCTTGAAAAAACACTACAAGCACTAAGGGAGGAGGTTGTGGAAGAGGTTGAGAATGAGGAGTCACAAATGCCATTTGTTTCTGGACAGTCTGCGCAACGTGGTTCCTCACAAATGCCTAGGCAGGGGACACTTTGTGAGGAGGATGAAGAGGAGTCAATGTAGGAGGAAGACATCTCTCCAAAGGAGGGAGGTACACAATGCTCTAGTAGTCAGTATGTAGAGTGAGGGTGGGGTGATGCAGAGCAGGCAGAGATGACGCTTCAAGCAGTGGACAGCGTTTCTTGGCCAGTTGGGAGTCTGCAGCACATGGATGATTTCATGCTGCAGTGCCTGAGAAACGACCACCGCATCGCCCACATTCTCAACACGGCAGATTATTGGGTGTACATGTGGCGCCCCTGAGAGTTCAGTTGCCACAGAGGTACTGCACCTCCTCCTGAGGTGTGGTGCCCCACCATCCAGGTAGGTTGGAGGCTCCTGACCACATTCCAACACCTGCACCCATCATCACAAAGTAGTGTAGCAAAGCCACATTGCGGCTCCCTGCTTGGAGTGTAGCAGAGCACCTTTGGTGACTCCCTGCTTGGAACACGAAACTTGCTGGGAGGCGGGTGGAGTTAGAATGCATAAAAGAGTGGGAAGGTTTAGAATTTCAGTCAGTCAGTCAGTTGAGTGAAGAGAGTGAGGAGTGAAGATCCCTGGGAGAGGGATGGAGGAAGGAGGTGCTGCAGCGGATCTCAGTGACCTGGGTCTGCTGGCACGGAAAAGGAAAGAAAGAGAAAGACATTGAAAAGAAACCTGATCTTCCATGGGACGGAAAGACTAGCTTGGAACGTAGGAGTAAAAGGGAAGAGAGGACGTGGGTTAGAAGAGAACCCTGCCTAGAAGCTCTAAGCACAAGGCCGGGGCCCGGTCCCCGAGGTTGTATGGATACTAAGGGTCCTACAGCAGACACCGGTGGAGTAGTGGGCTGTAAATGCACTACTCCCATCTAAGACTTGGGGGCACAACAGCAACTTGGATAGTGAGCCGGGACTTAGGAGTAAGGAGTCCCCGAAGCAGGCTACAGCTGTCTGCTGTACAAGTAGAGTTCTTGGGAACATCTGTCAGGAGGAACTCCAGTGTTACTCAGTACTAGGAGTACTTCACACCAAAGGCGCTATAAGAGGAGATGTTCAGAAAGGCACATGTTGGTGGAGTGTTGGAAGGGAGCATTCCATCTGACCTGCAGGTTGACTGAGTCCCTGACCCGGAGAACACAGCACGGAGGCAGGCACCTGTGTGTACTACAGACTGTGAGTAAAGCTTTGGAACTACAAGCCATGGTGTCCTCTATTTATTCCTGCGCCAACACACCCTGTACCGCTACATCTGGGTACCCGCCTCTACACTGCCTGCGCCTCGCATCTACACTGCCCTTGGACTACAGCTCCACCTGTGGGGAGCTTCACCATCTTGGCTGCAACACAGCACCAGTCCCAGAGGATGTGCATGCAGCGTCGGCTTAACATCTCCATTGCCGAACACCACAGGTGGCGTCACGACTTATTCATTCACACTGAACATTTACCATGGGTGCCCAGGGCCACGGGCCGGGTCACAGCTACCGTGACAACTCCCATTGAGATCCACCGGGTCCGGTACCGAGTACCCCACAGCCCTGGGTGTGAGGGCATCCCAACTTGGCGTCACAAACAGGATGACGAGACCCGATGCCATCGGGCTCTGTGTGCCTAAGACTTAAAGTTTTTGAAAATGTGCAGAAGACCCAATTTAATAGACTGTAAAATGAATGCTAAAAATGGCCGCTGGCGCGTCCAAGAAGGGCGTGACAACATGGGAGGTCCTAAGAAAAGACCGCGAACTGTCCTGGTCCTCCCCTGCCTGAAATACTATGCGATAGCAACATGGCCCACCCCCCGAGGGGTTCGTATACAGGCTTGGTATGGAGTAGCTGGCAGAAGACGCCGCCCCAAGAAGGAGGAGCAGAAGCCAGTGGCTGGAAAAGAGCTCAGACAGGAAGAGGAACCCCAGAACGTCATCTTGGAAGGAGACGGGAGGAGGCCTGTGGAGCTCAAGGAGGTTATGCTGGATCTCCCCGGCTCCATGGCTGAAGGCTCCAACCCAGTGTCGAGATGAACCGCCAGCAGCTGGAGGACGAGATAGCCCAGCTGATGTGCCGCCTGCAACTGAGGCAGGAAGCGCTATGGACCTTAAATCTGCAGTGCACCCAGGAGGGGACTACACCTGCGATACCCGCCACGCAGGTACCCGCCGCTGCTGCAGCGGATCTTTTCCAGGCAGACTCTGTGGAGCCTGCGACTGCTGCCATGCCCCCGACAGCATTCATTGTCCCCTCTCTGCCGTTACCACCAGAGGAGCTGTCTGAGGCCTTGGGAGCCGAAGTGGAGGAAGAGCTTCCATCCGGGCCTGACGCGGCCACGCAGGTCCCTCCAGAGACCCCTGCGGACTCGGAGCCACCATTGGCTCCACCGCCGTCCCTGGCATCCCACCGAACGGCGTCCACCGCCACTATGCCTGCACCGGAGCAGAGACCGCACCGCCAGGAGGCTCCAGGTATGTCTGATGCCCCTACATCTGGGAAGGCCTTGGGGTGTACCACGGTCGCAGCGGCTGGCCAGGTCGCGTTAGATCTGGTCTGGGACCGGGATACCAGTCCCCCGGGGAGGACACCGGAACCCCTAATGGTGGTGCCGCGGTACACAATGAGCCAGGATCGGTCTCAGGAAGAATGGGAGGAAGATGAAAATTGGGCTAACTGTCAAGCGACCAAATGCCAGCTGGCAGCCAAGCAACGGGCGAGGGAGCAGCGCAAGCTGGCTGTGCTGGGCCCTGATTTGGACCGGAAAGAGCAGGTTCGTACCGGTCACTACGGTCCCCGGGACTCAGCAGGTTGGGGACACGTCCTAAATGTGAACCACGAGAAGGGGTTCGGCTTCATTCATGACCCTATCCGAGTCTCCGACCTCTTCTTTAACTGGCGGGACGTGGAATCCCACCTGAGGAAAGGACACCCTGCTAGAAACCTGCACCCGGGGGAGCATGTAACCTTTACTAGACATGAAGGACTGAGAGGCTGGTACGCCATGAATATTAGATGGATCCCGGAGGATCTCATCGAGACCTACAGGCAGAAACCGCCTACTGCCCCTCCAACCACAGTCATAAAGCAAACTGTGTTTGTACCTGTCCACACAAGCCAAGCTAGCTCAACACCAGACCTGCAGCCAAGAGTACAGAAAGCTACAAATTTGACTCCGATGGAACAGGATTACCTGCGGGCTGCCAACGCGTTTTTCTCCCCTGGAAACAGTTCCAGTAACCAGTCTCCTGAAATCCCAGGAAGAGACCACCACTAGCAATCTCAAGCAAAAATAACTCTTGTTAACCAGGAGGGTATGTGCACCGTTGTGCCTTTTGTTTCCTATTTTGATCATCATGGTTTAGTTTTGGTTTTCCAGTTGTTGCCCAGTTTCATTGGCAGCCTTCACATTTGAACTGTGGAGATCATGAACACTGAATGATCCAGAACTACAACTTATACATAATTTGCACCTCTTTAGGTGCTCTCTCTTGGTTTTACATAGGACTCTCTTCGTGGAAGAAGAATTACCTCATCGTAGGGACATTTCCAGACATATTGGCCGGACCAGTGTCTACTCTTTGCACTTATTGATAATGGTTAACATATTTTTGAAACAGAAAGCTAGAAAGTGATAATGTTTAATGACAGATTTTATAGGGTATAATTGAGAAAGGAATACAGTGAATGTTTTACAAATGTAGAAGTATAGTAAATGGTATACTAAAGAAATTTTGAAGTACAAACCCCTTGTTGTGAATAAAGAATTGAAGCTACAGGTGATGAACCAGACACCAGCGGTCAAGGAAGAAAGTAGAAAAATGTGTAAAGTAACAGAAAAAAAAATGTGTTGCTAGAAAATGTGAATTGATGTTGAACATTGAGTTTGCTTCCATAGCACTTTAAATTAGGTAGCATAATTTTGAATTTACATAGCTAGTTAAAACTGTTTGCAACGTTCAAGAAACCGTGCCTCCCACATTGGGAAGTTTAGTATAAGAAATGTTTATTCAGCATTACAAAATTATGTATGTTCCTGTACTGTCAACTTTGTTTACCTTGCAGCCCGCGGACGTGCTGTTTTTAACGGGGGGGAATGTGGCGCCCCTGAGGGTTCAGTTGCCACAGAGGTACTGTGTTATGAATGAGTCACCGGAGGAGGAGAAAACAAAAATACAAGCTAAGTCCAGAAAACCGGAGAGGTTGGTAGCTATCGGATTGTAGACCCCTGATCCTATTCACCACAACTAACAGTAGCCGTGGGGGGTTCCTACGGTGCCCTAGACCCCTTGTCACAGCCGGAGAACTACATAAGCCTAAAGAAAGAAAGGGGAAATCTAAACTGCCCCAGAGCAGACCCCAAAGCAATAGACAGCCCCCAACATGTATTGTCGGTGAAAAACAGATGAAAACACAAACACAGACAGAAAGACAGGCTGAGCAAACGATGGGGCCCAACTAACTAGATAGGACAGGACAGAAAAGATGCTGGCTGCAATCCGCAAAAAACCCTACAAAATGTCCCAACCGTCTGATAGGAAAAAAGGCCCTGAAGTCGCTAGACTTCAAAATCACTATATCAGCACTATATTCTGAAAACATAGCAAAGAGATCAACTGATCAGAGACAAAAATGGAATTCAGCCAGTCCCAACCAGGACTGGCTGAATACAAACACTGAGGAAACCAGACAAAATCTCATGGAATAATAGCAGGGCAAAAACTTTGCTTTTAGTAGACAGGAACTAAAACTGGATGCCAGAGCTCAGAGCAGAAAGGATCACCAGCAAACCCTGCAGGGCGTCGGCTGCCTTATATCCACTCAGAAATTCCAGATGTCCAATCACACTCCGCCTGTTCAGATAACAGGTTCTTCCCATCCCAATCAATTTCACTACCTCTCTTCACCAGCAGAGGGAGTTCATCAGACATCAAAGGTGAAGGGGAAAATGAACTCACAACATACTGCACCTCCTCCTGAGGTGTGGTGCCCCACCATCCAGGTAGGTTGGAGGCTCCTGACTACATTCCAACACCTGCACCCATCATCAGAAAGTAGTGTAGCAAAGCCACATTGCGGCTCCCTGCTTGGAGTGTAGCAGAGCACCTTTGGTGGCTCCCTGCTTGGAACACAAAACGTGCTGGGAGGCGGGTGGAGTTAGAATGCATAAAAGAGTGGGAAGGTTTAGAAGTTCAGTCAGTCAGTCAGTTGAGTGGAGAGAGTGAGGAGTGAAGATCCCTGGGAGAGGGATGGAGGAAGGAGGTGCTGCAGCGGATCTCGGTGACCTGGGTCTGCTGGCACGGAAAAGGAAAGAAAGAGAAAGACATTGAAAAGAAACCTGATCTTCCATGGGATGGATAGACTAGTACGAAACGTAGGAGTAAAAGAGAACAGAGGACGTGGGTTAGAAGAGAACCCTGCCTAGAAGTTCTAAGTGCAAGGCCGGGGCCCGGTCCCCGAGGTTATATGTATACTAAGGGTCCTACAGCAGACACCAATGGAGTAGTGGGCTGTAAATGCACTACTCCCATCTAAGACTTGGGGGCACAACAGCAACTTGGATAGTGAGCCGGGACTTAGGAGTAAGGAGTCCCCGAAGCAGGCTACAGCTGTCTGCCATACAAGTATAGTTCTTGGGAACATCTGTCAGGAGGAACTCCAGTGTAACTCAGTACTAGGAGTACTTCACACCAAAGGCGCTGTAAGAGGAGACGTTCAGAAAGGCACATGTTGGTGGAGTGTTGGAAGGGAGCATTCCATCTGTTCTGGAGGTTGACTGAGTCCCTTACCCGGAGGACACAGCACGGAGGCAGGCACCTGTGTGTACTACAGACTGTGAGTAAAGCTTTGGAACTACAAGCCCTGGTGTCCTCCATTTATTCCTGCGCCAACAAACCCTGTACCCCTTCATCTGAGTACCCGCTTCAACACTGCCTGCGCCTCGCTTCTACCCATACATCTACACTGCCCTGGGACTACAGCTCCACCTGTGGGGAGCTTCACCATCTTGGCTGCAACACACCACCAGTCCCAGAGGATCTGCATGCAGCGTCGGCTTAACATCTCCATTGCTGAACACCACAGGTGGCGTCACAAACTATTCATTTAATCCATTACATTTCACCATTTCAATTCCCCCATTACTTGGGCGCCCAGGGCCACGGACCGGGTCACCGCCACTGTGACACATCCCGCTGACACCGGCCCGGTACCGAGTACCCCACAGCTCTGGGAGGGTGACCCATACACCCTCCTAGATCCTCGCTACCAGGACAACTTGCAAAGCCTCATAACACCGTTGAACCGGGAGCGTAAAATGCAGGATTACCAAGACACACTGGTGCATTCCATCATGTTCTCCATTCTACCCGAGAGCAGTGCTGCTAGTGCTTTACAAAGCAGCTCTGTGTGTCGAGGCAGTGGAGAAAGCTATGCACAAAGAGGGAGCAGAAGCAGTGCCTCAGCACAAGGCAAGACCAGTATGGATCAAATGTGGCAAAGTTTTGTGTCCCCGCCACAAATGTCTATACCATCACAGACGGCTCCAGTCAGCAGAAGGCAATGTTTCCGTCAGATGGTGACAGACTACATGTCTTGGCCTCTCAGTGTACTATCAGACAGCTCTTCCCCCTTCAAGTTTTGGGTCTCTAAGCTGGATACATGGCCAGAGCTTAGCCAGTATGCATTGGAGGTGCTGGCTTGCCCTGCTGCTAGTGTATTATCGGAATGCGTCTTTAGTGCCGCAGGTGGTGTACTAACAGACCGTCACATGCGACTATCATCCGATAACGTTGACCAGCTTACTTTTCTGAAAATGAACAAGGCCTGGATCTTGCCGGAATTTGCCAGTCCTCTTCCAGATTAAAAAATTGGTTGGCAACAGTATCCAGGTCTCCTGTTGTGTTCATGTTTCTACCACCTGAACTGTAATCCCTGGGCTCCAACACTGCCAGTTGCTGCTCAGAAGTGCCGTCTGCACAGAAAAACACTAGCTCCTGTGTTAGTGGGGTTCAGTAACGCCAGCTGCTCCCCTGCTGTGTGTCCGGCAATGTCTCCTGCTCCCTCCACATTCACACTACATCAGATATTAAACTTGCTCCAATTAGGCCTCAGCCTACACCCTGATTGACCCTGGGCTTGAACACCGCCAGTTGCTGCTCAGAAGTGCAGTCTGCACAGAGAAAAACACTAGCTCCTGTGTTAGTGGGGTTCAGTAATGTCAGCTGCTCCCCTGCTGTGTGTCCGGCAATATCTCCTGCTTCGTCCACATTCACACAACATCAGATATTAAACTTGCTCCAATTAGGCCTCAGCCTACACCCTGATTGACCCTGGGCTTCAACACTACCAGTTGCTGCTCAGAAGTGCCATTTTCACAGAGAAAAACACTAGCTCCTTTGTTAGTGGGGCTCAGTAACGCCAGCTGCTCCCCTGCTGTGTGTCCGGCAATGTTTCCTGCTCCCTCCACATTCACACTACATCAGATATTAAACTTGCTCCAATTAGGCCTCAGCCTGCACCCTGATTGACCCTGGGCTCCAACACCGCCAGTTGCTGCTCAAAAGTGCAGTCTGCACAGAGAAAAACACTAGCTCCTGTGCTAGTGGGGTTCAGTAATGTCAGCTGCTCCCCTGCTGTGTGTCCGGCAATATCTCCTGCTCCGTCCACATTCACACAACATCAGATATTAAACTTGCTCCAATTAGGCCTCAGCCTACACCCTGATTGACCCTGGGCTCCAACACCGCCAGTTGCTGCTCAGAAGTGCCATCTGCACAGAGAAAAACACTAGCTCCTTTGTTAGTGGGGCTCAGTAATGCCAGCTGCTCCCCTGCTGTGTGTCCGGCAATGTCTCCTGCTCCCTCCACATTCACACTACATCAGATATTAAACTTGCTCCAAATAGGCCTCAGCCTACACCCTGATTGACCCTGGGCTCCAACACCACCAGTTGCTGCTCAGAAGTGCCGTCTGCACAGAGAAAAACTCTAGCTCCTTTGCTAGTGGAGTTCAGTAACGCCAGCTGCTCCCCTGCTGTGTGTCCGGCAATGTCTCCTGCTCCCTCCACATTCACACAACATCAGATATTAAACGTGCTCCAATTAGGCCTCAGTGTTATGAATGGGTCACCGAGGAGAAAAAAGCAAAACAAGCTACCGTAAGTCACAGAAAACCAGAGAGGTTGGTAACTATGCAGATTGCAGATCCCTGATCCTACCACACAACTAGCAGCAGCCGTGGAGCGTACCTACGATGTTCCTAGACGCTTCATCACAGCCGGAGGACTAAATAAGCCTGAAGCATGAAAAGGGGAAAACTAACTGCCCCAGAGCAGACCCCAAAGGAATAGATAGCCCCCACACATGTATTGACGGTGAAACAAGATGAAGGCACAAACACAGGCAGGAAAATAGGCTGAGCAAACGATGGGGCCCAAACTAACTAGGAAGGAAAGGAAAGGAAAGACAATGTCTGCAACCTTCAAAAAACCCTACAAAAATAATGTCCAACACTTCTGATAGCAAAATTAACCCTGAAGTCACTAGACTTCTCCCACTATATCAGCACTCTGAAATATTCTGAGACAGAGCAAAAAGAGACCAAACTAGTAAGGGACAAAAACAAATTGGCAAAATACGGATGAATAAGAGTGGAAATTCAGCACAGCCCCCAGCCAGGGCTGGCTCACCACACAAAAAACTGAATAGACCAACAAAATCAAGTGTGAACATTAGCAGAAAAACTTAGCTTTATATAACTGAAACAGAGCTGACAAGCCAGAAGGAATCACCAGCAACTGAACAGGGCGTCGGCTGTCTTAAATGCAATCTGAGACTCCTGAGGTCCAATCGTCATCCTCATTCTCAGGTGGCAGATTTCCACCGATCCAATCAGCCTCACTACCTCCTGTTACCACCAGAGGGAGTCTGGAAGGAGAACTCACAACTGGTGAACCAGAGAATTAACTCACAACAGTACCCCCCCCTTGAGGAGGGGTCACCGAACCCTCATCCACACCACCAGGCCGATCAGGATGGGCCCGGTGAAAAGCACGAACCAATCTATTGGCATGAATATCGGAGGCAGAGACACAAGAATTATCCTCCTGACCATAACCCTTCCATTTGACCAAATACTGGAGTCTCCGTCTAACCAAACGAGAATCCAATATTTTCTCTACCTCATATTCCACATTGCCTTCAACCAACACAGGGACAGGTGGTGCTGCCATAGGAACCACTGGCTCAACAAACCTCTTCAACAGAGATTTGTGAAATACGTTATGGATCTTGAACGTAACTGGAAGAGCCAATCGAAACGAAACAGGATCAAGAATTTCCAAAATCTTATAAGGACCAATAAATCTTGGCTTAAATTTAGGAGATGCAACCTTCATAGGAATATTCTTAGACGACAACCAAACCATATCACCCACTTTAAACCGGAGACCAATGGTCCTATGCCGGTTGGAAAATCACTGGGCCTTTTCCTGAGAGAGTGATAACTTATCCACCACTTGGTCCCATATCTGCTGCATTCTCTTAACCACAGTGTCCACACCTGGGCAGGATGAAGATTCCACTTGCCCTGAAGAGAATCGAGGATGAAACCCAAAATTACAGAAAAAGGGTGACATCAAAGTGGCAGAACTTGCTCTATTGTTCAGTGCGAATTCGGCCAAGGGCAAAAATGAGACCCAATCATCCTGATCAGCAGATATAAAACATCTCAAATAAGACTCCAAGGTCTGGTTTGTTCTCTCAGTCTGTCCATTGGTCTGGGGATGAAACGCGGAGGAGAAGGATAACTGAATTCCCAGAGTGGAACAAAAGGCTTTCCAGAATCTGGAAACAAACTGGACTCCTCTGTCGGACACAATGTTCTCAGGAATCCCATGTAACTGAACCACCTGTTGTAAAAACAAGGGCACCAACTCAGCGGAAGATGGCAACTTTGGGAGTGGTACAAGATGGACCATCTTTCGAAAATCTATCACAAATCACCCAGATAACAGTCATTCTCTGAGAGACAGGAAGATCAGAAATAAAATCCATTGAGATATGGGTCCATGGCCTCTTGGGCACCGGCAAGGGCATCAGCAACCCACTAGAACGAGAACAGGGTTTAGACTGAGAACAAGTCCCACAGGACTGTACAAAATTCCTGACGTCTCGAGATAAGGCAGGCCACCAAAAGGACCGACTCACCAAATCTTTGGTACCAAAAATACCTGGATGACCAGTCAATGCGGAGCAATGAATTTCAGACATCACTCTCTTTCTCCACTGGTCAGGAACATACAATTTTCCCATAGGGCAACG
Source organism: Dendrobates tinctorius (assembly GCF_039654945.1). Taxonomy (NCBI): domain Eukaryota; kingdom Metazoa; phylum Chordata; class Amphibia; order Anura; family Dendrobatidae; genus Dendrobates; species Dendrobates tinctorius. The sequence continues at coordinate 12,790,155 of NW_027361751.1, read as the reverse complement.
CTCAGGTTTATCCTCCTGAAATTCCTCCAGGGCGTGTCTCAAATCGGGCGAAAAGGCAGAAAGAACTACCCCCTCACCTAGGATGGTAGTAGGCTCGGTCACACTAAGAGAATCGGCAAAGAAACTCCTAGAAAGGGCGTCTGCCTTAACATTCTTAGTGCCCGGAAGAAAAGAGACCATAAAATTAAAACACGTGAAAAACAAGGCCCATCTAGCCTGTCTAGGATTCAAGCGTTTGGCCGACTCCAGATAAATCAAATTCTTGTGATTGGTGAGGACCACAACTTGATGTCTAGCTCCCTCCAACCAATGTCTCCACTCCTCAAATGCCCACTTCATGGCCAACAATTCCCGATTCCCCACGTCAAAGTTGCGTTCAGATGGGGAGAACTTTCGAGAAAAGAAGGCACAGGGATTCATCTTAGAAGTCACAGGGTCTTTTTGGGACAAAACAGCTCCTGCACCAATCTCAGAAGCATCTACCTCCACCTGAAATGGAAGTGAGACATCAGGTTGCCGTAAAACTGGAGCTGAAGTAAATCTCTGCTTAAGCTCCTGAAATGCTGAGATAGCCTCAGGAGACCAATTCAGCACATCAGCGCCCTTCTTGGTCAGATCAGTCAGTGGTTTGACAACACCAGAAAAATTACCTATAAATTTATGATAGAAAGTAGCAAAACCCAAAAACTTCTGGAGGGCCTTCAAAGAAGTAGGCTGAACCCAATCATAAATGGCCTGTACCTTGGCCGGGTCCATTTCAATAGTCGATGGAGATAAGATAAATCCCAAAAATGAAATCCTCTGTACATGAAAGAGGCATTTCGATCCCTTAACAAACAGAGAATTCTCCCTCAAAATCTGGAGCACAGTCCGGACGTGTTCCACATGAGAATCCAAATCACTAGAAAGGATCAAAATATCATCCAGATAGATGATCTAAAACATCCACAAAGTCATGGAAAATATCATTCATAAAGGACTGGAAGACAGAAGGGGCATTAGTGAGCCCAAAAGGCATCACCAGGTACTCAAAATGTCCCTCCGGAGTATTAAACGCCGTCTTCCATTCATCCCCGTGCTTGATGCGAATAAGATTATACGCCCCCCTGAGGTCAAGCTTAGTAAACCAGCAGGCACTCTTAATTCTGGTGAATAAATCAGACATCAGAGGTAACGGGTACTGATATTTAACCGTCATCTTGTTAAGGGAACGATAATCAATACACGGTCTTAATCAACCATCTTTCTTGGCCACAAAAAAACCCCAGCACCTAAAGGTGACGAGGATGGTCTAATATGACCCTTCTCCAATGACTCCTTAATATAGGATCGTATAGCATCATGTTCAGGTACTGATAAGTTGAAAAGCCGACCCTTGGGAAATTTACACCCAGGCATCAACTCAATTGCACAGTCATAACTTCTATGAGGAGGCAAAGACGCAGACTTGCACTCACTAAATACATCAGAAAAATCGGCTAGATAATCAGGAATATCATGAGACTGAGGAGAGGTGGAGAAAACAGAAGCGTCCCTAAGAACACACTGACAACCCCAACTCACCACAGACCCAGATTTCCAATCCAAAACTGGATTATGAGTTTGCAACCAAGGAAAACCCAGAACAATAGTATCATGCAAATTATGCAGCACCAAAAATGTACAATTTTCTTGGTGGTCTGGGGCAACTCGCATTGTCACCTGGGTCCAAAACTGAGGTTTATTCTCCACCAAAGGAGTAGCATCAATACCCCTCAAAGGAATAGGCGTCCGCAGTGGAGTCATGGAAAAACCACAACGTTTAGCAAAGTCCAAATCCATCAGATTCAACGCTGCTCCTGAATCCACAAAAGCCTTCGTGGAAAACGTGGATAAGGAGCAGATCAGAGTAATTGCCAAAAGAAACTTAGGTTGTACACTGCCCACAGCAAATGTGTGTGCAAAACGTTTCTCCCGTTTTGGGCAGAGAGAAATAGTATGAGAGACGTCTCCACAGAAAAAACACAGCTTATTACGCCTTCTAAACTCCTGACGTTGCGCCCTAGACAAAACCCCATCACACTGCATAGGTTCAGACGTTTGTTCAAAAGGTGGCAGCACCACCCGTGTAGTTTTACGTTCACGTAAACGCCGATCAACTTGAATGGCTAATGACATAGAATCATAAAGACCAGAGGGAACAGGAAATCCCACCATAACATCTTTTACGGTCTCTGATAAACCCTTCCGAAAGAGAGCTGCCAATGCACCATCATTCCATGTAGTAAGGACCGCCCACTTTCGGAATTTTTGACAGTATAACTCTGCAGAATCCTGACCCTGGTTTAATGCCAACAGGGTTCTCTCAGCTTGATCAACAGCATTAGGTTCATCATACAACAACCTTAAGGCTTGAAAAAATGCATCCACATTAGTCAGAACAGGATTTTCAGGTGTCAGAGAAAAAGCCCAATCCTGGGGATCGCCGCGCAGCAAGGAGATGACAATTTTAACCTGCTGCACAGAGCTCCCCAATGAGTTAGGCTTCAAGGCCAGAAATAATTTACAATTATTCTTAAAATTCAAAAATTTAGACCGATCCCCAGAAAACACATCAGGAGTAGGGATCTTAGGTTCAGCAGCATGTGACTGAATGAGGTAGGTGGAAATTCCCTGCACTTCAGCAGCCAGCTGCTCCACACGATTGGACAATTGCTTAATCTCCATTAGGAAAAAGAAAAAAAATCCTCCTACGGGCCCAGAGAAAAAAGAGGAAAAAATATAAAAAAAAACCCAAAACTCTGACACTTTTTTTTTTTTAACAACTTTTTCCTGCTTTTGAGTACCCTAGGATCTGCGGTATGGCTGGTGATTCTGTTATGAATGGGTCACCGAGGAGAAAAAAGCAAAACAAGCTAAGTCACAGAAAACCAGAGAGGTTGGTAACTATGCAGATTGCAGATCCCTGATCCTACCACACAACTAGCAGCAGCCGTGGAGCGTACCTACGATGTTCCTAGACGCTTCGTCACAGCCGGAGGACTAAATATGCCTGAAGCATGAAAAGGGGAAAACTAACTGCCCCAGAGCAGACCCCAAAGGAATAGATAGCCCCCACACATGTATTGACGGTGAAACAAGATGAAGGCACAAACACAGGCAGGAAAATAGGCTGAGCAAACGATGGGGCCCAAACTAACTAGGAAGGAAAGGAAAGACACTGTCTGCAACCTGCAAAAAACCCTACAAAAATAATGTCCAACATTTCTGATAGCAAAATTAACCCTGAAGTCACTAGACTTCTCCCACTATATCAGCACTCTGAAATATTCTGAGACAGAGCAAAAAGAGACCATACTAGTAAGGGACAAAAAGCAAATTGGCAAAATACTGATGAATAAGAGTGGAAATTCAGCACAGCCCCCAGCCAGGGCTGGCTCACCACACAAAAACTGAATAGACCAACAAAATCAAGTGTGAACATTAGCAGAAAAACTTAGCTTTAGATGACTGGAACAGAGCAGAAAACCAAGAGCTGACAAGCCAGAAGGAATCACCAGCAACTGAATAGGGCGTCGGCTTTCTTAAATCCAATCTGAGACTCCTGAGGTCCAATCGTCATCCTCATTCTCAGGTGGCAGATCTCCACCGATCAAATCAGCCTCACTACCTCCTGTTACCACCAGAGGGAGTCTGGAAGGAGAACTCACAACTGGTGAACCAGAGAATGAACTCACAACACCTCAACCTACACCCTGATTGACCCTGGGCTCCAACACCTTTCAGCTGCTGCTCAGAAGTGCCGTCTGCACAGAGAAAAGCACTAGCTCCTGTGTAAGTGGGGTTCAGTAACGTCAGCTGCTCCTCTGCTGTGTGTCCAGCAATGTCTCCTGCTCTGTCCACATTCACACTACTACTGATTTTAAACTTGCTCCAATTAGGCCTCTGGCTCCACTCTGTCTCTAGTATTTACCCTGGGCTCCAACACCGCCAGTTGCTGCTCAAAAGTGCCGTCTGCACAATCAACATTTGCTCCTGTGTTACTGGGGTTCAGTAACGTCAGCTGATCCCCTGTTGTGTGTCCGGCAATTTCTCCTGCTCTGTCCACACTCACACTACAGATTTTAAACTTGCTCCAATTAGGCCTCTGTCTCCACTCTGTAGTATTTACCCTGGGTTCCAGCACCGCCAGCTGGTTCCCGGCAGTGTCTTTGGCACGGGTACTCCCTCCTGCCCAGCCTGGTTCCAGCACGCCAGCTGTTTCCGGGTAGTGTCAACGTCACTTTGCCACCAATACATTGTCCTGTCATGTTGCGGTCGGGTAAGCCGACTCTATGGTGCCTGCAGTTTAGGTGCTTCCTATGTGGGCTGCGGGATCTGGCAATATAGGCTGGTTCCGTAGTGCCAATAGGACAAGCACCCCCTGTAGGACTGTTGGGTTTCGGTAACTGTGGCCGGCTCGCAGCCTTGCAACTTTGTGTTTCATGGGAACCTTCTACTACCCATCCGGGTTCCAATACCATCAGCTGGTTCTCGGCAGTGCCTTTGGCTCTTGTTCCTTCTGCTGCCCCTCCGGGTTCCAGCACCGTCAGCTGGTCCTCGGTAGTTCCATTGGCTCTTGTAGCTTCTGCTACCCATTCGGGTTCCAGTACCGTCAGCTGGTTCTCGTCAACGATCACTGGAGATGTTATCTCAGGAGAGGTGTTTTAGCATAGAGATGGAATCAGGACTGGCTCTTTGATCATCTTTTGCACACCAAGAGGTGTTGAGCAGCAGTTGCTAATTTATAACTAAGTAGCTCCCACAATCCCTCTCTCCTGGCCCTGTATTGGGGTGTATAAATGTAGACTAACTCTGAGGGGCACGCAAGTGAGGGGTCAGCATGCATTGAGCAAAGCATCGCATTAGCTAAGCATCCAACAAAAGACAGTTACTCCATGACAGTTAAGGGCCCATCACACTAAGCGATATCACTGGTTTTGTGACGCAGCAGCGATATTGCTAATGATATCGCTATATGTGAGACTTACCTCCGACCGGCTCCCCCGCTGGTTATCGCTGATCGCGCGAGAATGGCCAGGGCCGTTTCTCGTCATCAGCTTCCTGCTGGGCTTCCTGCTATGGCGACGAGCGACGCGTGGACGCGGGCGGGAGAACGTCTTCATCACCGCGTCTGACAGGTAAGTAGCGACTGCCGACCGCTGCTATGTCGCTGGTGAGATCTGCCTGTTTGGCAGCTCACTAGCAACCACTTAGCGATGCACCAGCGATCCTGACCGGGTCATATCGTGGTCGGGATCGCTGGTGCATCGCTAAGTGTGACAGTACCTTTAGTCAGGACAGGAGTCAGGTAACCCACACTTTGCTGTCTTTTTAGACATGTGCTTTATTTCTATCCTCCTGTGTTCCCTTGCCATCCACATTCACCGCCCCAGCCCTCCCCCATCACCACTCATACACATCAGCCCCTCTATACTTTCCTTTCCCATGTACAGCTCCCATGCACTTCTCACCTTCCTGAAAAACCTCAGCCTATCTTGCCCAAACACATTCAACAAAAAAAACTGCTAAAATTTCAAATAACTACTTGCTCTTCATGTTCTTACTCCTACTGATTTCAGGGGACATCTCCCCCAACCCTGGTCCACCCTCCTCCATCCTCAACCCCTACCCTACCCCATATCGAAACCAAAATAATCTAATTAATATTACTTGCACTCCTTCAACTCCTTCTTTCAATTGTGCCCTCTGGAATCAACGGTCTGTATGTAACAAGCTTCCTTTCCTGCATAACTACTTTCTGAACAACTCTCTTAATCTGTTGGCCCTCACTGAAACCTGGATTCAGGATTCTGACACTGTCTCTCCTGCTGCCATTTCCTATGGTGGCTTACAATTCACTCATTCCCCGAGACCCACAAACAGACCTGGTGGTGGAGTCGACATACTCCTGTCTCCACAATGCACTTTCCAGGTCATCCCCCCAGTTCCATCACTCTCATTCCCCTCTTTTGAGGTCCACACCATCAGGCTCTTCCGTCCCCTCTCCCTCAGAGTAGCGGTCATATACCGGCCCCAGGCTCACCCACCCACTTCCTTGACTATTTTTCAGCCTGGCTGCCGCACTTCATGTCCTCAGAACTACCAACTCTTATCCTGGGAGACTTCAACATCCCCATTAACAGCCCTACTACCACATCTGCATCCCAGTTTCTATCACTAACAACTTCTCTCGGCCTCTCACAACTCTCAACCTCTGAGACACACAAAGACGGCAACACCCTTGACCTGGTCTTTGTCCAGCTTTGCTCAATCTCCTACCTAAATAACTCACCGCTTCCCCTCTCTGACCACAACATTCTCTCCTTCACGGTCACAAATCCTCGCCCACCCCAGCACACTCCTACCTATCACACATTCAGAAATCTGCAAGCCATTAACCCTTAGACACTTTCAGATTCCATACAATCTTCCCTGTCCCCAATCTCCTCTTTTTCCTGTCCTGATCTGGCTGTTCATCACTACAACGACACACTTAGAAGCACCCTTGACCAGGTAGCGCTCCTCACCCTCAGAACCCCCAAACACAGAGTAAAACAGCCCTGGCTCACATTGCAAACTCAATTTCTCCAGCGATGCTCTAGGAGTGCTGAAAGCCAATGGACGCACACCAGAAGACTTCATCCACTACAAATTTATATTGAGCTGATAGGGCGGCACGGTGGCTCAGTGGTTAGCCTTGCAGTGCTGGGGTCCTGGGTTCGAATCCCACCAAGGACAACATCTGCAAGGAGTTTGTATGTTCTCCCCGTGTTTTCGTGGGTTTCCTCCGGGCACTCCGGTTTCCTCCCACATTCTAAAGACATACTAATAGGGAATTTAGATTGTGAGCCCCATCGGGGACAGTGATGATGATGTGTGCAAACTGTAAAGTGCTGCGGAATATGTTAGTGCTATATAAAAATAAAGATTATTATTATTATTATGTTAAGAACCTACAACTCTGCCCTTTACCTCGCCAAACAGACCGACTTCACCACCCTTATCTCCTCACTAGCCAACAACCCCAAGAAACTTTTTGACACCTTTCACTCCCTCCTCAGGCCAAAAGCACAAGCTCCTATTTCAGACATTTGTGCAGATGACCTGGCATCCCATTTTATAGAGAAAATAGATAATATCCGCCAGGAAATAAGCTCCCAACCACCAAGTGCTGCGACTCCCATCCCTACCTGCATTTCCCCTGGCTCACTTTCCACATTTGATCCCATCACAGAAGAAGAAGTCTCCAGACTCCTCTCTTCTTCTCGTCCGACGACATGCACTAACGACCCCATTCCCTGACATCTCCTCCAGTCTCTCTCTCCAGTCGTCACAACTCACCTAACTGCAATCTTTAATCTCTCCCTCTCCTCGGGCATATTCCCATCCTCCTTCAAATACGCCATCATTACTCCATTACTAAAGAAACAAGCTCTCAACCCATCCTGCACAAACAACTACAGACCGGTCTCCAATCTCCCCTTCATCTCTAAACTTTTGGAGCACCTAGTCTACTGCCGCCTTACCCGTTACCTCTCCACTCACTCCCTCCTAGACCCTTCACAGTCTGGCTTCCGATCCCTACATTCGACTGAAACTGCACTCATCAAAGTTACCAATGACCTTCTGACAGCAAAATGTAACGGTGAACACTCTCTGCTCGTTTTTCTCCACCTTTCTGCAGCTTTTTACACTGTTGACCACCGTCTCCTACTCCATAGGCTCCAGTCACTAGGCATTAAGGACATCGCTCTCTCCTGGTTCTCTTCCTATCTCTCTGACCGCTCCTTCAGTGTTTTGCTTGCTGGCTCCACGTCATCTCCTCTTCCTCTCGCTGTCAGGGTACCTCAGGGCTCAGTCCTTGGCTCCCTCCTCTTCTCTCTCTACACGGCCCAAATTGGACAGACGATCAGCAGATTTGGCTTTCAGTACCATCTTTATGCTGATGAAACACAACCATACACGTCATCCCCCGACCTCACCCCGCTATATTACAGAATGCCAGTGACTGTCTATCCGCAGTCTCCAACGTCATGTCCGCTCTCTATCTGAAACTTAACCTCTCAAAAACTGAACTTCTTCTGCTCCCGCCGTCTACTAACCTCCCTAAATCTGACATTTCCCTCTCTGTGGGTGGCACCATAATAACACCCCAGCAGCAGGCGCGCTGTCTGGGTGTTACGTTTGACACCAACCTCTCCTTCACATCCCATATACATACAATCTCTTGCCCGCTCTTGCCGCTTACACCTAAAGAACATCTCCAGAATTCGCCCTTTTCTCACCATGGAAACAATAAAAACCCTCACTGTCACATTGATCCACTTCCCCCTGGACTACTGCAACGCTCTATTAATTGGCCTCCCCGTTACTCGACTTTCCCCTCTCCAGTCCATACTTAATGCAGCAGCCAGGGTCATCCATCTGACTAATCGGTACTCGGACTCGTCCGCTCTTCGCCAATCATTACACTGGCTGCCCATTCATTATAGGATCCAATTCAAAGTACTTGTTCTCACCCACAAAGCTCTCCACAGTGCGGCACCCCCCTACATCTCCTCCCTCATTTCTGTCTATCAACCTAGCCGACCGCTGCGCTCTGCAAAAGACTTTCGACTAACCTCTGCACTAATCCGCACCTCCCACTCCCGACTCCAAGACTTCTCCCACGCTGCGCCAATCCTCTGGAATGTTCTACCCCTAGAAATTAGGACTATCCACAATTTGCACAGTTTTAGGCGCTCTCTCAAAACACATCCGTTCAGAGCGGCCTATCACGCTCACTAATCAAAGTCATTTTATGTGCAAGTGTGCGTATGTAGCCCATATTGACTTTCTCTATCCCCCCCTTCTCAAGATGGCTGGACCATCATTGTAAATACATCATTGTAAATACACACCTGTACTTTGTATCTCCCCCACCTCATTGTAGATTGTAAGCTCTCACGAGCAGGGTCATCTTATTTTACTTTAATTGTTGTATTGTTAACGATGTTACTTATGACTTGTGTTTTGAAACTGTTAAACTGTAAAGCGCTGCAGAATATGTTGGTGCTATATAAATAAAGATTATTATTATTATTATTCTATGGAGGGGCTACATTATACTATATAAAGGGCTGCCATATATTCTATGGAGGGGCTGCATTATACTATATGAGGGGGGCTGCATTATATTCTATGGGGGGTTACATTATATTCTGTGGGGTGGCTACATTATGCTCTAAGGGGTGGCTGCATTATACTATAAGAGGGGGGCTGCATTATATTCTATGGGGGTTACATTATATTGTATGGCGGGGCTGCATTATACTCTGTGGTGACTGCATTATGCTCTATGGGGTAGCTGCATTATACTATATGTGGGCTGCATTATACTGTATCGAGGACTATGGGGAATACATTATACTATATGAAGAACTATGGGGTGCATTATACTATGGGAAGTGAATTGTACTACATGGATGACTGGCGGTGTATTATACTACATGGAGCACTATGAGGAGTGTATTATGCTATATGGAGGACTGAGCAGTGTATTTTAATATATGGAGGAGTGCATTATATTATATGGAGGATTGTGTGTATTTTAATATATAGAGGGCTATGAGGAGTGTATTATACTATATGGAGGACTATGGAGAGTGTATTATACTATATGGGGGACTGAGAAGTGTATTATAAAATATGGAGAACTATCTGGCACATTATATTATATGGAGGACTATGGGGTGTAAACTTTAGATGTGCTGCTGATAACATGATACTGTATGGGGACAGATTGATCCATTAGTGACTGTTCTGTCCCCATCATTCTTTCTCAGACAGTGGAAAGAGGCCGGGAAACAAGTGTTGAATGACTTCAATATTGTCGATCGCAATCATTTAGCGTCCTGAACTCAGCGCATGTAACTACAATCGAAATGCTTCTGTGTGATGTGCAATATGTTAGTTAGCATTTGGGGCCCCATTTTTGCCTCCTATATACTGTTAGATACACACACCACACTCTTATATGGCTTAATATGTTATATGAGGCCTGTATATCGACCGTACAGACCGCACTATCATCCTCCTGTATGCCGTACATAGGCAGAGAGTGCGGTCTGTACAGTATCTAAGAGGGCGACAGTCAGTATGTCTTATAGGGGGCCTAATAGTAGGCCGACATTCTGTATGTCTTATAGGAGGCCTAATAAGAGGCCGACACTCTGTATGTCTTATAGGGGGCCTAATAGGAGGCCGACACTCTGTATATCTTATAGGGGGCCTAATAGGAGGCCGACACTTAATATGTCTTATAGGGGGCCTAATAGGAGGCCGACAGTCTGTATGTCTTATAGGGGGCATAACAGTAGGCCAACAGTCTGTATGTCTCATAGGAGGCCTACAGTCTGAATGTCTTATAGGAGGCCTAATAGGAGAACGACAGTCTGTATGTCTCATAGGAGGCTTAATAGGAGGCCGATAGTCTGTATGTCTTATAGGAGGCCTAATAGGAGGCCGACAGCCTGTATGTCATATACGAGGTCAATATGCCATACATACCGCAATATCGGCATCTTATATACTGTACATACCACACTCTCAACCTCTTATAGAATGTATCTTATCTGTTATAGGAGGCTGAGATTGCGGTTTGTACGATATATAGGAGGCTGAGAGTACAATCTGTACGATATATAGGAGGCTGAGAGTGCGGTCTGTACGATATATAGGCGGCTGAGAGTACAGTCTGTACGATATATAGGAGGCTGAGAGTACAGTCTGTATGATACATAGGAGGCTGAGAGTACAATCTGTACGATATGTAGGATGCTGAGAGCGTTCTCTTTTGCACACTGTACATCTTGCTAAAAGGCACACGTTTTAATGGAAGAGGCCAAAAAATGAACACGTAATAAAACCATTTATGGTAACCATAGGGTGGGCCCCTAGAGTCAATTCCCCTGGTGGGCCCTAGGCACCCCAGTCCAACCCTGCATGTGGAACAGAAGTGGGCATACAACTTTTTTTTTCCGATGCTCCCAATGTATTTATTGCTTGATCAACTGCTAATACAAATTATGATACACGTTATTGCAACAAGTATTGTCAGGCTACATTCACACTACTGTATTTTTGGTCCAAGTGCTGTCCGTGAAAAAAAATAAACCTGACCTCACACTGACAGCTCTAAGAGCAACGCTATTGAATTGAGTTACTTAACGTAGATTACAGCTTGAAAATGCCTTTATGAAAAAGATCACAGCACCCACCGGTCTCTTCTGTATTTTGGATGAGACTCGCCTATTGAAGTCTATTGAAGAGTGTGCAAAAAAAACAAACGGATCCCATATGAATCACCCGTACAGCATCCGATTTTTATGAATACATTTCCATTACTAAATAGGACACTAATTTGTTCTTGTAAATGTTATTTACTTCTGATATATAAAAATGAATGCTATACGGATGACAAGACAGATGGAAAGTCGTCTGTTTTTCTGGATGAAAATCAATTTATTTTTAACATATGCCCATGTAAATTTAACCTGATGATCAACTGCTTTTTCCAAAGTGATAACATTAATATTCAGAATTTAAGGGGTGGTCTATTAAATTCAATAATACAATTGCAAAAGCCCTGGTATGGGGCCATTCCGTTCACTGTTATCCACCCCCACGCAGTGTCCACAGCCGATTGAATAACCACAGACAACAGGTCTCGGGGATAACAGCTGCTTTACTTCAGCAGAATGAGGAGATATAACATGGAGTAATGGTAACAGTTCACGTGGGGAATCCACGACCAGTACAGTTCAGGATTGGATTCTGACACAGAATTGAGGTTCTGGAGCTGTAAGAACCTGTTTTAGTTGCAGGTAATTATAAGAGAGTTCAGTCTCTTGGTGGCATACTGGCAGAAGAGGGAATATATGGCAATATGTGCAGACCTGAAATCCTGTATTCATTTCCTCAGCTGGTCACAGTACGTGCTGAAATAGACTTGAAGTAAATAACGGATACTTTGCGGTGAGGCGGGGGACCCTAAATTTCATCAACACATTGAGCAATAAGTTCTTCTATACACATTTAGTGCGACCTAATGCTGTAGAAACACGCCTTAAACCGGACAGCGGGGATCCTGGTTTAAAAAAAAGGTTAAGTCTCTTCAGCCATCTTGGATGTAGATGTCAGGGGAAGATCCAAGGCATTAGGCCTGGCTGTAAATCTTGAGATGAAGAGAAGGATGAACCTCCAGGCTTGGAACCTAGAGGGGGTCAGGAGACATGAGGTCTGCTCTGGGTCACATCTTGTACCAGACTCCTCTGGGAACCTTCCAGAACCCTGTCTTGTCTCCACAGAGACTGGAGGTAGCTCCTCCCATTGAGCCTTGGTGACAGGATCACCGCCCAATAGGATAACTCTCAATTCTTGTGTCAGACTTCACATTGTAAGATTAATATATAAATCATGAATATATGAGATTGGTGAGTAATGGATTCATTTAAACCATATAACAGTAAAAGGATAAGGCTACATTCAGACTTTTTGTGCATCAGGCGCGATGCGGCGAAAAATGTAAAAGCCGGATCCGGCGCCGGTTGCCAACGGATCCGGCTTTTTTGCCATAGACTAGCATTATCGCCGTATTGCACCTGATGGCCATGCGGCGTGTCCAGCTTTTGCCGGATACGGCAAAAAATGCCTGTCCGGCATCTGCAAAAAACGTTCCCTGCAACGTTTTTGACAGCGCCGGACCGCTTTTTTCCACTGCGCATGCCAGAAGACTCTCTCGCCCTCTCCCTCTCCTGCACCGTCTCCGGCCTCAACAGATGATCCGATGATCCGGCGGGCTGCGGCTTCTACCGGATCAGGTTTGACAACTTTTCGCCGCAGCCCGCCAGATTTAAAAAACTGAAGTCTGAAAGTAGCCTAACTTAGGGGTGAGTTGCAGTGTACAAAAGCTACTCATGGTCCAGGGTTACTTAAAGGGACATATCCAGTTTAGACCGGGTCACTACACAATCAATTTTCCAATATACTTCAATAAAAAATGTTGTACCTTTCCCTCTCTACTCTAACTTCCAGTCTGGTTGTTTGTTTTTTTTTGTTTTTTTTTACTTCCATTGACGTTTTGTTTGAGAATCTCAGTTGATTTTGGGACACTCACACAGAACGTCATCACGGAGCAGAGGCTGAGGTCAATGCCACAGCTGCTTTACCCGTCTTGAAGCAAAGTGTCTTCAGGGACATCTGTTTCAGATACTGGATTAGTCCCTGCTCGCTGTGTTGCCTCCTTACAATTTGCACTGACAGTGCGCTCTCTTGCCTGCTTGTCACTTCTCTTTAGAGCCAGCAAAGGATTGCACTGTCACTGTGCATTCAAAGGAATATAGTACAGAGAGCTCATGCTGAGTATGCGTCAGAATTTACAACCGACACATTGTCAGGTGAGCAGCACTAGCCCAACCCCTGAAACAGATATAACTGATGACATCTCATCTCAGAGAGGGCTCAGAGGCTGCGGCAGTGACTGTAGCCTCTGCCCCCTGTTGATGGCTGATTTGAGTATCTCAGCATGCACTGGTGAATCTCAAACAAAATGCCATTGGAAGTGAAAAAAGCAAAACAGAGGAAGTCAAAATGTAGAGGATATGTTGGGGAATTTTTCATTGAAGTATATTAGAAAAGGAGATTAGATTATTACACATTTTTACACTAAATAGATGCACATTTAGTATGTTTCACATTTGGTTTTGGACCACCCCTTTAAAGTCAGGTTCTATCCTCCATAGCAGTACCAGTTTCTCATGTGGCCCCTTGGGAAAATTAATTGCTCACCCTTGCACCAGACTCATGATTGATTTTGGGTACTTGGGCTGGTGTTGTATAACCGGGATTTTGTATCAAATACAATAACTATACAGTGGGGAAAAAAGTATTTAGTCAGCCACTTAAAAAGATGAGAGAGGCCTATAATTGACATCATAGGTAGACCACAACTATGAAAGTCAAAAGTAGAAAACAAATCCAGAAAATCACCTTGTCTGATTTGGCAAGATTTATTTAGCAAGTTATGGTGGAAAATAAGTATTCGGTCATTTAACAAATGTTCATCTCAATATTTTGGTATATATCCTTTGTTGGCAATGACAGAGCTCAAACATTTTATGTAAGTCTTCACAAGGTTGGCAGTCTGATGGTCCATTCCTCCATGCAGATCTCCTCTAGAGCAGTGATGTTTTGTGCCTGTCGCTGGGCAACAAGGATTTTCAAATCCCTCCAAAGGTTTTCTATGGGGTTCAGATCTGGAGACTGGCTAGGCCACTCCAGGACCTTCATATGCTTCTTTCAAAGCCACTTCTTCATTGCTCAGGTGGTGTGCGTGGGATCATTATCATGCTTAAAGATCCATCCACATTTCATCTTTAATGCCCTTGCTGATGGAAGGAGGTTTGCACTCAAAATCTCACGATACATAGCCCCATTCATTCTTTCATGTACACGGATCAGTCATCCTGGTCCCTTTGCAGAGAAACAGCCCCAAAGCATGATGTTGCCACCTCCATGCTTTACAGTAGGTATGGTGTTATTTGGATGCAGCTCAGCTTTCTGTCTCCTCCAAACACGAAGAGTTTCGTTTCCAAACAGTTCTACTTTGGTTTCATCAGACCATATGACATTCTCCCAATACTCTTCTGGATAATCCAAATTCTCTCTAGCAAACTTCAGATAGGCCCGGACTTGTACTGACTTAAGTAGGGGAAACGTCTGGCACTGCAGGATCTGAGTCTCTGGCGGCGTAGTGTGTTACTGATGGTAGCCTTTGTCACGGTGGTCCCAGCTCCATGCAGGTCATTCACTAGGTCCCTCCGCGTCCTTCTGGGATTTTTTGCTCACCGTTATTGTGAACATTTGACCCCACAGGGTGAGATCTTGCGTAGAGCCCCAGATTGAGGGAGATTATCAGTGGTCTGGTATGTCTTCCATTTTCATATTATGGCTCCCACAGTTGATTTCATCACACCAAGTTGCTTTCCTATTGCAGATTCAGTCTTCTCAGCCTGGTATAGGGCTACAATTTTGTTTCTGGTGTCCTTTGACAGCTCTTTGGTCTTCACCATAGTGGAGTTTAGAGTGTGACTGTTTGAGGTTGTGGACAGGTGTCTTTAATACTGATAGCAAGTTTAAACATGAGCCATTACTGTTCTGTCCCCACTTAAGACAATTGAAGGTATGTAGTATGGTGATGGTGTGAGAAGTCCTACTTTCATGTCCTTGAAGCGGGGCAGACAGGACCAGGTGTCGCTCCTATGTGGATGGAATCAAACATGGAAGCAGAGAGATGAATCAGCGGTGGTTTATTTGAACCATAACCCAAAGACATGAGGTGGTACGATGCAGATGGTACAAGCAGCCTTTACTGTGGTTATCTTGTGGGTGTTCACCGCCAGAGCCACTACTGAGTGGTCAAACGACTTTTCTTTCTGCAGCCCAAAAGAGTTGTGTACTTCTCACATGATGGCTCAAAGTAAAATGGATGCCAGGAAGTGAGCTCATACACAAAGCTGCTGGACACTCCCACATGCTAGAAAAATCTAAAAGGAGAGGCGAGGGAGTGACACAAAGCTTCTGGTCAGTAGGTGGCAGCAGCAGACAAGCATGAAAACAAGTCAATAATACAACAGTAAAATGAAAGATATGAAAAGGATATGAAGGGAACAGCACAATTACTACAGGTAATGAGTGGAGGACAGAGGAGCCTCTTAAAAGAAGAAGTTACAGGTCTGTGAGAGCCAGAAATCTTGCATGTTTTTAGGTGGCCAAATACTTATTATCCATCATAATTTGAAAAGTAAATCTGTAAATGGTAATGAATGTGTGCAGCTTTATTTATTGTTCAATGATATTAAAGCCAAGGGCTTTTTTACACTGGCAGATCTGTGGTCATAAACTAATCTCAATGAGCTACATAGAAACTGTTCAGTCATCATTAGAAAGGCTGATTTACACCTTTGATACCCACAGAACGATCAGAAATTGTTCTGTGCACATAGACTGTCATTGATTTTGAACGACATTTGCTTAAAAATCATCATTCTAGGCAGCACATCGTCCTGTGAAAAGAGAAGATGTGCTGCCCGATGAATGAGCATATTTCCTCATTTCTTGGGTGACTGGTAGGCTGTTCACACTTCATGATTATTGAAATATGGAAGTTTTCTTAGAAATCATTGTTCTAGGCAGCACATCATCCTGTATATGTAAGGGAGGGACAGGACTGCAGTTGTGACCTAAATTACTGTATCATCTATGTCCAGTCCTTCCCCTACAGAAAACTGTAATCTTCTCTTTAGCGTACCTGCATCTCCAAATTCAGCTTCCCACGGGCACTTCCCAGGCAACGACTGTCCCTCTTCCAGGTGACCTCCAGCAATGGAGACACAGTCCAAGTTATCTTTAACATTCCCTTTACTGACTACTTCACACGTTACATCTACAGTTGGTACATCGTGACATTTACTTGTTTCCTCATCTTTCCCTTTCTGGCTGTCACTTCTGTGCAGTACATGCCCGGACCGGACTGTCCTAGACTGCTCCCCAGTTCCTTCCTGGCCTGACCTCGCCATGATGACAATTCCTTCTGCCTGTTTCACCCCAGACTCGAAATCATCAGTCACCAGGTTTGGTTGCTTCTGGTAAAGCATCCAGCCCATCTGTACCGATCTCGTCGAAGCTCCAACTTCCTTCATCTCCTCAGTCCAACCGACTCCTGCCCTAAAAGCATCTGCCCAGGTGATGAGTCACCACAGCTTTCCTTTCCTGTTCTGGCCCACTGCTACGATGCTGTCACGCCACCTGTCACGCCGCTCCCACCTTGGGGCGGGACCTCGGTCCCGACGTCACCTCTTCCGGAGCCATGGCCGCTCCGGGGGTCCCGTCGGGTGCGCACGCGCACCTCTCGTAATTAGGTTCATGTTTGCACCATGTTCTTTGTGTGCACACGCACTCTTCTCAGCTCTGTCTCCGGGCCTGTCCTCTCTATGGTTTTGGAGGACTTGACCCGGAAGTCCTAGTGATCATGTGCTATATCAGGCTACCTCTTCCTATGGGAGGTGCCTGATTATTGTTGTGCTTCCTGGATTTGTCTGCCTTGTCCTTGCCTGGCTGTGCGCTGTATTCGGGTCCTTTGCCTTCTGCTCAGTTGTGCCTCCTGGCACACGCTCTGATCCTGTACTCTGCTCTATGCTCAGTTGTGCCTCCTGGCACACCTTCTGCCTAGCCTTGCACTCTGGTGTGCTTCTCTGCACGAGCTCTGTTTAACTCTGTACTCTGGCGCCCTGCCATGATCGCTCCCGGGCGTGCTTGTCTGTGCACGCCTTACGTGCTCTCGTGTACCCGCCTTGCACTATCCTGTATCTAGCGCACTCCCGTACACACGCCTTGTATTGTTCAGTACTCTCCGTGCCTCCATACACTCGCCTTGTACCATCCTATACCTGGCATGTCCCTGTGTCCACGCTTTGCACGTTCCTGCAGACACACTCAATCGTGGCAGCAGTCATGGTACCTTACCCCCTTGGGCTTGCCCCTGACACTCCCTGTATAGGGGGTGGTCCTCACTAGGTCAGCTCGCCCTGGGAGGGTTGGTTCCACGACCCAGAGGGTCCACTCCAGGAGTCATCACAGTTGCACCGTGGTCGTGGGCTGCAGTGCTTTAACATTACATGGCTGACGAGCTGTCCGGGCCTATAGTCCATGTGGACACTTGGGCACTCTGGCCCCGTCTGACCTAACTTCCTAGAAACTTCCCTCTTACTACCCAGCAGTCCCTCCTACACTTAACCCTCTATAAACATCCTATCAACTATACCTAACAGTGCACACTAGTATGCCCACATCTAGTTGCCCATAAAGGAACTACATCTACTCTTATCTATAGGAACTATATACTAAAGTCCCTTCTTTAATGTCCCCAAAAGGATGCACTTCACTTCTGTACATGAACATCAATCACATTATATTATACAATATTGTACTACAGGTACACAAAACAATTTAATACAGTTCCCTACAGAATGGTAACACATGTATACATGTGGCAGTACCATAAATTATGAGCGATAATACATATTTGTATGTAGCAGTACTGCAGGCATTTATCATAGACATTATCAACAAATGAAAGACAAGTAGAAGGAGGGAAGCACGAAGGTAATTATATCTCACCCCCTTACATATATACAGATGTGCTGCTGAGAACAATGACAGTGTGCACACAGATCAATCTATGACTGATCATTCTGTGCACATTGGAAGTATGATCTAGCTGCAAAGGCTTCCTAAGCATTTAAAAAGGTCCCTTATTGTGTTTCAGTAGGCTCCACAATCATGGGGAAGACTGCTAACTTGACAGATGTCCAGAAGGAAGTCTTTGACACAGTCTACAAGGAAAGTAAATTTTGCATTTCATTTGGAAATCAAGGTCCCCGAGTCTGGAGAAAGAATGGAGAGGCACACAATCCAAGCTGCTTGAGGTCTAGTGTGAAGTTTCCACAATCAGGGATGGTTTGGGGGCCATGTCATCTTCCGGTATTGGTCCACTGTGTTTTATCACGACCAAAGTCAGCACAACCGTCTACCAAGACATTTTAGAGCACTTCATGCTTCCCTCTGCCAACAAGCTTTTTGGCGATGGAAATGTCATTCTTCAGCAGGACTTGGCACCTGTCCACACTGCCAAAAGTACCAATACCTGGTTTAAAAACAACAGTGTCACTGTGCTTGATTGGCCAGCAAACTAGCCTGATCTTAACCCCATAGAGAATCTATGAGGCACAGTATTGTCAAGAGGAAGATGAGACACCAGACCCAACAATGCAGATGAGCTGAAGGCGGCTATCAAAGCAACCTGGGCTTCCATAACACCTCAGCATTGCAACAGGCTGATCGCCTCCATGCCATGCCACGCCGCATTGATGCAGTAATTGCTGCCAAAGGAGCCTCGACCAAGTATTGAGTGCATTTACTGAACATACATTTCAGTAGGCCAACATTTCGGATTTTAAAATAATTTTTTCAAGCTGGTGTTATAAAGTATTCTAATTTACTGAGATAATGACTTTTGGGTTTTCATTGGCTGTAAGCCATAATCATCAACATTAGCAGAAATAAACACTTGAAATAGATCACTCTGCAATGACTCTAATATATGAGTTTCACTTTTTGTATTGAAGAACTGAAATAAATTAACTTTTTGATTATATTCTAATCAGCTAGGGTAAACCCAGCTCCCAGCTCAACTGTAAAATCAAAAGAACCACTTTATCTAGTATTCACAACCTAATCTAATCTTTGTTCTTCGTAGAGCACATCATATGGCTACAAAATAACGACTACCTGTGGACCTTGGAAGTAATTCCACATAATGGCAAGATGGAAGTAATTTCACATAATGGCAAGATGCTTTCTCATAATTATCAGAAGGTTTTATTGTAAGTGCGTTGTTAATAGTGAGAAACTGAAGGCATTTTCCACAAGTCCATCCCTCGTGCAGCTTCTTATCAATTATTCAGAGTTATTACAAGAAATATAGAAAAGTAGCCATTTGTTCTTACCAACGAGAATTTGTCCAGATTTAATGCAAATAAAGCTCAGCCATGGCATCACAAGTTCTGCAACTCTCTCTAAGGTTAAGTTTACACTTGCATTTGAGTCTCTTAAGAGGCTCCATCACAAGTTGCATCATTTTCTTAAAAAGAAAAAGCACAGTGTACTGCACTACCTTTTCCATTAAAATGACGCTCACCCTAATGGAAACCAAACTGACATCTTAATAGTCATTAGGATACGTCTGATGCCATTTGCGTCCGTTGTGGGATGGGTCCATTTTCTTAATGAGCTCTATTTTTCTGCTACTATGATGGAACAAATACGAAACAGAACTCCAATGGGTAAGTTGAACCCAGCCTATTGCATTTTCAAGATCCTTGCTCCTGTTGGTGTATGAAGACATTCTGGTCCAAGTCCTGATAACGTCTGGGAACTGGATAGTTTTATCTAGTCTAGAAAATTCTCTATGAGCTAAATACATCAGCTGCACAAATCTCTATAATTGAAAGTTTATAACAATGTATAAGCGTAGGTAAATCAGTCTGGGGTTTAGAGTGACTTTTCAACACTAGGTACAATCATATTCACCATTAAACGGTAGATTAATAATAATTTGTACAGATTTTGAAGGAGTTTTCACAAAATCACAAATTATCTTCTTTACATAGATAGCTTGCTGATTATTGGGTGACGGACTCTTGAGCACCTTCCATGGGATACTGTAGCCCTGTTCTCAGGATTGCTGAAGGGGCTCTCAAGTCCTCATCTTTAATAGAGAGGAGGTACACGTGCCCAGCCTCTGACCAATCATTTTCTTTTTAGGATTGCCATGATTGCCATTTTTAATGGAGCAGAGGACAAGCATGCGCACCTACACACCACTGAAGATGGAGAGCTCTTATCACAGGGTTCAGAAGCCCGTTATTAGGGTCACTCTGGTCCCAGTGATTAGACACCCAGAAATTAGTAAGATATCCCCTATTTAAGACTTTGGGCAAACTGCTTTATATCTTAAGATCTAAGCTTCCTTTAGTCTATGATCGAAAAAAAAAAATCTTGAAAATAGTTTTGGATTAAAAACATGAACTGAAACGATTGTTAGATTTTCTTACATAAAATAATGGGTTAACTTATTTAAAGTGAATCTGTCACCAGGTTTTTGCTGCCACACCAGATAGCAGTGTGAGTAGGTTGTGGGATGCAGTGACAGGCAAGAGACAGAGCAAGGGTTAACAATTTTACTTAACACAGGGCTACTCCACAGGGAGGTAAACAGTTAAATGGGGGGAAAATAAGCAGTTCAGATGTGAAGGATATACTGGTTGGAGGAACAACTAATACAGTAGAACTAATAATCCGGGTAGGATTCACTTATCCAGTCAGTTGGTTCCCAGGCTGAGGGGTTGCCAGGCAAGCGATGGCGTCCACAATGGCTGGTGCTAGGTTGGTCCGGTGAAATCCTGCAGATAACGATGATCCGTCTTCTGGCGGCAGCAGTTAGTCTCTGATATCTTCCGCTGAGCTCCTAGTCCATATACGGGTGCAGTAGAGAGGGTACTGGTCACAGCACTGCTTGAGCCTAACGTGGCTTGGCAAATATGAAGTGTAGGGTCAGAGCGCAGATAACGGTCACACACCTGGTCGTTCTCAAGCAGCACACGCGTGGTACTCATGGTCCTGAAATGCTCTGCGCCTTGCCCTGTGAAGGCTAGTGGGCACGCTGTTCGTCTTTGTGCACAGTCTCTGTGTCTCTGTGGGTGGTGGAGGAGGCACTGGGGCAAGGGCCTGTGCTGCAGCGGTGCTCGAGGGCTGGAGCACTCACTTCTCTCTGCTGCGCGCCGTCTGTTCCCGCCAGATCTAACCGCTTCCGTGCGTGCTGTGGCTTTTTAGCCACACCCCCTGTTCACGGATGCACGAGTAGTTCCGGTCCCCTAAGCTTTCGCCTCGACAACAGAGGAGACAGCCCCGACAGTTCCGGACCCGGTGCAGAGCAGGTACACATGGCCTGATCCTTCTTCTTATAGCAGCTTAATGTAGGAAAAGATAAATCGTTTGATTCGGAGTATCACTAAGTTTACTGAGTGCAGTGGTTCTGATGTAATCAGAGTTCTTAGATTTAGCAATGCAGCAGAGCTGTGAAAGCAAACCCCACCCACACCACAGCTAACCCTGCCCCCACCAGGCTCTCCATGTACAATGTCTATATATAGTAGCTGCTTATCAGAGGAGGTGACGCAGTTGTCCTAGGTCTCACACCCTGCTGTAGCTGCTGTAGTCTGAGGAGTGATAAGGCCCTGGTGAGAAAACCTTCATTATATGTAACTGACTGTGTAAGGAGGTAGACCGGACTGTGGGTACCTGCATGCCTGGTCCAGAACATAAGGGGCTGCATCCTCTGTTTCTGGGGGGGAAGCCTGAGGAGGTGGACCTTCCCCTGCTGCAGGAGACAAGGAGAGTAGAGACGGAGTTTCCTGCTGACAGAAGGGGGCAGAGAGAGCCAAGAGAAAGCACGCTGACACAGGGGCATAAGAAGGAAAGGCATGCGCTGCAGCAGGAGTTGGCGCCAAGTGAGTGCAGCGTGCAGAGTGTCAAAGACACCGCACTACACTTGCTCATAGAGCCAGTGCGCGTGTCCTGAGTACAGAAGCAGTGCTAAACGATACCTGTGGAGTGGCAGCAGAGGTGACAATGCGTGCTTCAAGCGAATAGTGTCAGGGACCAGTCAGCGCTGGAAAGTAAAGAGGCACGGGACCTGCGGACACTGAAAATGAGCAAGCTTGCACAGGACCTATGGTCATGTGAACGGTCATGTGGCTGCAAGGGGGCGGGGCTTAGCGTCAGAGAAGCCAGAGAACTCAGATTCAGGCAAAACAGAAGTCATGTACAGTACAGTCAAACGAGGTACAGGAGGGATAAACAGACGGGAGGTCAGACAAAGCCAAAGGTCATACACAAGATGTCAGTACAGTACCAGGGAGGAGACAAAGCGGATAATCAGGGCCAAGCAGAGATCAAAACCAAACGGACATAGAAGGTACCAGGCAGAATCCAAAGCGATATCCAGAGAACAGACCGAGTCATACACAGAGAATCAAGTAACCAGAACACAGCACTAACACACTCAGGGGTCACCACACAATGCCAAGGGCGAAAGTATAACTGACAGGGATGGGAGCGTCTTGAGGCTATAAGAAGCCTCCCCCAGAACCAGGGAGAGGCCACAATCATAGCCCCAGGTGTGCAGGTAAGCCTGCACCGGGATCACAACCTTTAACCCCAGAAATGCCAGTCATCAGTACTGGTTCCATACATTAACCCCACGTGTGCGAGTCAAACCCGCACTGAGATCATGACACAGAGCAGACGAGAGTGCGCTCTGCTTCCCCGTCCAGAGAGTGATGGCACTGTGACAGGCCGTCCTGCTGCCCGGAATAGGAGCTGTGCCAGCAGAGCGGAGTGTGTGGAGCTGTGCCAGCAGAGCGGAGTGTGCGGAGCAGTGCCAACAGAGTGGAGTGTGCGGAGCTGTGCCAGCAGAGCGGAGCATGCAGAGCTAAGCCATGTGCTGTACACTAGGAGACAGTGAGTACCGCACCCACTCTGCCCATGAGTTACCATATACTCAAAAGAGACCTCCTACTGAGGACTGAGACAGACTGACAGTACGCGGTGAGCTCCCTCTGTGTAAACGTGGACCCGCCAGCCTCCATGACCAGAGGAGACTCCCTTGACAAGTCTGAGACAGTTGCTAGTGCGTGCAGGCCCGGCGTGCACAGTGACAGATCTGAGCCCCTGACAGTAGTAGCTGGACTGACCAAGGAGCACGGCACTGTCCCTGCAGTGACACGTTCTGAGTGTGGTCTTGTGACGAAGAGTGGTGAGAGCAAGACCCCCGCTCACCGTCCAGCATCCTGTTGTTTTCCTCGGAGGCTGTTTCTTTAGTGTGGACAGAGACTTGAGAGACTGCATGTGCCGCTATTGTCGGTGCCACAGTTGGATTCCCGCCTGTCAGAGACTGCGACGAGACGACCTGTGCCGCTTTTGCCGGTGCGACCGTTGGAACCCTGTACACCCTCACAATAGAAGACTACAGTTCAATAAATTTAACCTCTTTATTACTGAACTCTTATTGCATGAAATACATGCAACCGCACGCTCGGCTCCCGAGTGCCGGCGGCAGTGCCGGGTATTGACGTGCAAGACTTGTGTGACCTCAGCCTAACTAAGGGAACGTTCCCACCGCCTCTGCATTGATTCAATTGTAAAAAAAACTCTTTTAGGCAAAGAATTCAATAATGACACAAATTTCAATAAGATCTTTATCTCCCTCTAGTGACTATACTGGAGATATGCAGCTCTAGTTTAAGAAAACTGAACTTTGTTATAAAGGTATATTAAGAAATGTATCCACACTGAAGTGTGCTACTTAAAAATGACACAGTAAATATAAAAATGTAGACATTCACTTCAGGTGGCAGACCAATGTGTGGTCTGTGCTTTGTACTGTTAGGGGCTATGTGGTTGACAGTCTTAACCCCTTCACGGCATGTGATGTAAATGTACTGCACATGTCATGTCCCTCACTTTGATGTGGGCTCTTTTGATCTTTCCTGACACATGTCATTTGTTTAGAGCAGCTGACATGTTCCCCTAACAGCCTCAGGTGGAATCGCGATCCACCTGCCGCTGTTAACTAGAGTTGAGCGATACCGTCCGATACTTCAAAGTATCGGATCGGAATGGATCGGACGATCTTAAAAAAAAGTATCGGTATCGCCGATTCCGATACCGGAAGTCCCATTCAAGTCTATGGGACTTCCGGTATCGGAATAAGAAAAACCCTGTTTTTCCCTTGTACAGCCTCTCTGGGGTCTGTACGGGCCTTTCGGGGGGCTGTGCCGGCCTGCCAGGGGGTCTGTGCAGGCTCCGGTGGTCTGTGCCGGCCTGCCGGGGGGCTGTGCCGGCCTGCCGGGGGGGCTGTGCAGGCTCCGGTGGGCTGTGCCGGCCTGCCGGGGGGCTGTGCAGGCTCCGGTGGGCTGTGCCGGCCTGCCGGGGGGCTGTGCCGGCCTGCCGGTGGTCTGTGCAGGCTCCGGTGGGCTGTGCCGGCCTGCCGGGGGGCTGTGCCGGCCTGCTGGGGGGCTGTGCAGGCTTCGAGGGTCTGTGCAGGCATCGTCCGATGGGACTACAAGTCCCATCGGGCGATGCCTGCTACCATGACAGTGATTGACACATTAGCCAATGATGGGACAGTAGTAGTCCCATCATCCGGCTAATGTGTTGAATGTAAAAAAAAAAAAAAAATTACATGCTACATACATGCTACATTCATGCTACATACATGCTACATTCATACTACATATATACTACATGCAACATGCATACTACATATATACTACATGCATGCAACATGCATACTACATATATACTACATGCTACATACATACTACATATATGCTACATATATACTACATGCATGCTACATACATACTGCATGCTACATACATACTACATATATACTACATGCATGCTACATACATACTACATATATACTACATACTACATGCTACATACATACCACATACATACTACATACATACTACATACATACTACATACATATATACTACATGCATGCTACATACATACTACATGCTACATATATACTACATGCTACATACATACTACATGCATGCTACATACATACTACATACATACTACATGCATGCTACATACATACTACATGCTACATACATACTACATATATACTACATGCATGCTACATACATACTACATGCTACATATATACTACATGCTACATACATACTACATGCATGCTACATACATACTACATACATACTACATGCATGCTACATACATACTACAGCTACATACATACCACATACATACTACATATATACTACATGCATGCTACATACATACTGCATGCTACATGCATGCTACATACATACTACATACATACTACATGCTACATACATACCACATATATACTACATACATACTACATACAATACATTCATACAATACATACATAGACATACAGTACATATAACATAGAGTAACATACTTACCAATACTTGTCACATTGTTCCCCGAAGCCATTGTCTTTTAAAGGAATAAATATTAACATAACAAACCACAAAAATACTCACCCACGATCCGAAGCAGTCCACGAGTGTGTCCCACGACGATCTTGGGTAGAGAACTGCAGCATCAGCATCATGCGTGGGAAATTCCCACACAGCAATGGCATAAAGTGAGACTAGGGACTTTTTTTTTTTTTAAGTGGCGGAGGAATACAGTGCGGAAGGATACCTACCTTCCGTCATTGGATTCCTGCAGCCCGTAGAGAACGGCGGCATCAGCTGATGCTGCAGTTCTCTACCCAAGATCGTTGTGGGACACACTCGTGGACTGCTTCGGATCGTGGGTGAGTATTTTTGTGGTTTGTTATGTTAATATTTATTCCTTTAAAAGACAATGGCTTCGGGGAACAATGTGACAAGTATTGGTAAGTATGTTACTCTATGTTATATGTACTGTATGTCTATGTATGTATTGTATGAATGTATTGTATGTAGTATGTATGTAGTATATATGTGGTATGTATGTAGCATGTAGTATGTATGTAGTATGTACAGTGGGGAAAAAAAGTATTTAGTCAGTCAGCAATAGTGCAAGTTCCACCACTTAAAAAGATGAGAGGCGTCTGTAATTTACATAATAGGTAGACCTCAACTATGGGAGACAAACTGAGAAAAAAAAATCCAGAAAATCACATTGTCTGTTTTTTTTTTCATTTTATTTGCATATTATGGTGGAAAATAAGTATTTGGTCAGAAACAAAATTTCATCTCAATACTTTGTGATATATCCTTTGTTGGCAATGACAGAGGTCAAACGTTTTCTGTAAGTCTTCACAAGGTTGCCACACACTGTTGTTGGTATGTTGGCCCATTCCTCCATGCAGATCTCCTCTAGAGCAGTGATGTTTTTGGCTTTTCGCTTGGCAACACGGACTTTCAACTCCCTCCAAAGGTTTTCTATAGGGTTGAGATCTGGAGACTGGCTAGGCCACTCCAGGACCTTGAAATGCTTCTTACGAAGCCACTCCTTCGTTGCCCTGGCAGTGTGCTTTGGATCATTGTCATGTTGAAAGACCCAGCCATGTTTCATCTTCAATGCCCTTGCTGATGGAAGGAGGTTTGCACTCAAAATCTCACGATACATGGCCCCATTCATTCTTTCATGTACCCGGATCAGTCGTCCTGGCCCCTTTGCAGAGAAACAGCCCCAAAGCATGATGTTTCCACCACCATGCTTTACAGTAGGTATGGTGTTTGATGGATGCAACTCAGTATTCTTTTTCCTCCAAACACGACAAGTTGTGTTTCTACCAAACAGTTCCAGTTTGGTTTCATCAGACCATAGGACATTCTCCCAAAACTCCTCTGGATCATCCAAATGCTCTCTAGCAAACTTCAGACGGGCCCGGACATGTACAGGCTTAAGCAGTGGGACACGTCTGGCACTGCAGGATCTGAGTCCATGGTGGTGTAGTGTGTTACTTATGGTAGGCCTTGTTACATTGGTCCCAGCTCTCTGCAGTTCATTCACTAGGTCCCCCCGCGTGGTTCTGGGATTTTTGCTCACCGTTCTTGTGATCATTCTGACCCCACGGGGTGGGATTTTGCGTGGAGCACCAGATCGAGGGAGATTATCAGTGGTCTTGTATGTCTTCCATTTTCTAATTATTGCTCCCACAGTTGATTTCTTCACTCCAAGCTGGTTGGCTATTGCAGATTCAGTCTTCCCAGCCTGGTGCAGGGCTACAATTTTGTTTCTGGTGTCCTTTGACAGCTCTTTGGTCTTCACCATAGTGGAGTTTGGAGTCAGACTGTTTGAGGGTGTGCACAGGTGTCTTTTTATACTGATAACAAGTTTAAACAGGTGCCATTACTACAGGTAATGAGTGGAGGAAAGAGGAGACTCTTAAAGAAGAAGTTACAGGTATGTGAGAGCCAGAAATCTTGATTGCTTGTTTCTGACCAAATACTTATTTTCCACCATAATATGCAAATAAAATGAAAAAAAAACAAACAATGTGATTTTCTGGATTTGTTTTTCTCAGTTTGTCTCCCATAGTTGAGGTCTACCTATGATGTAAATTACAGACGCCTCTCATCTTTTTAAGTGGTGGAACTTGCACTATTGCTGAC
This sequence comes from Dendrobates tinctorius, assembly GCF_039654945.1. Lineage (NCBI taxonomy): Eukaryota > Metazoa > Chordata > Amphibia > Anura > Dendrobatidae > Dendrobates > Dendrobates tinctorius. Next base: position 12,762,302 of record NW_027361751.1, on the reverse strand, counting down.
TGACTAAATACTTTTTTTCCCCACTGTATGTAGCATGCATGTAGCATGCAGTATGTATGTAGCATGCATGTAGTATATATGTAGTATGTATGTGGTATGTATGTAGCATGTAGTATGTATGTAGCATGCATGTAGTATGTATGTAGCATGCATGTAGTATGTATGTAGCATGTAGTATGTATGTAGCATGCATGTAGTATATATGTTATGTATGTAGCATGCATGTAGTATGTATGTAGTATGTATGTAGCATGCATGTAGTATGTATGTAGTATATATGTGGTATGTATGTAGTATGTATGTAGCATGCAGTATGTATGTAGCATGCATGTAGTATATATGTAGTATGTATGTAGCATGTAGTATGTATGTAGCATGCATGTAGTATGTATGTAGTATGTATGTAGTATTTTTTTTTTTTTTTAACATTTAACACATTAGCCGGATGATGGGACTACTACTGTCCCATCATTGGCTAATGTGTCAATCACTGTCATGGTAGCAGGCATCGCCAGATGGGACTTATAGTCCCATCGGACGATGCTTGCACAGACCCCCGGACATCAGCACAGCCCCCCGGCAGGCCGGTACAGACCCCCACAGGGTGCACAGACCACCGGCAGGCCGGCACAGCCCCCCGGCAGGCCGGTACAGACCCCGGGCAGTCCACACAGCCCCCCGGCAGGCCGGCACAGCCCCCCGGCAGGCCGGTACAGACCCCGGGCAGTCCACACAGCCCCCCGGCAGGCCGGCAGAGACCCCCGGAAGGCCCGAAATGACGGCGCATCATGATGCGCACACACCGCGCATCATGATGACGTCAGGCTGTCAATCAACTTTGAACTTCCGATTCCGATGCCGACTTCCGATATTGAAAAAATATCGGAAGTCTGTATCGGAATTCCGATACAGCAAGTATCGGCCGATACCCGATACTTGCGGTATCGGAATGCTCAACACTACTGTTAACCCATTAAATGCTGCTGTCAATCTCTGACAGTTGCATTTAATGTGATTGTGCCAGAAGAGCGTCACTAATCCCGCCCATCGCCACCCATGTCACATGACTGTACATCAATGATGGGTTGGCATGACAACCCGGGGTCTGCAAGAGACCCCTGTCGTTGTCATTGCTGGATTGCCATGAGCACCACCCAGTGGTCGGCGATCATAGCAAGGGATCATTTTGCACCTCAGGCTTGTTTGACTCAATATATTTTTCAGAAGTTTTGTTCTGTATAAAAAAAGTCTAGTACACATGTAAATGACCTGTGTGCCAACCTCACCTATTAATCAGACTCTGCTGGCAACTTCTGCTAGGCAACAGAAGAGATTATGCAGGTGTGCCTTAGACAACCAACTCTCACAAAGTCCCATTCACTTTGGAACCAGTGGTTTGGCAACATGCCTGTCACCATAGCTAACATCATCATAGCTAAACTGAAATAAATACCAACTACAACTTCTTTTTGTGACTACTTAGGCAAGATCTGACAACTTTTCTGATACACCTTTTTCAGTAAGCACTTTACCCCCTATTCAATAATATTTATGGGGGTGGGTCACCCTCCCAGGGCTGTGGGGTAGGGTACTCGGTACCGGGCCGGTGTCAGGGGAATGTGTCACAGCAGCGGTGACCCGGTCCATGGCCCTAGGCGCCCAAGTAATGGGGGAATGTAGTTACTGGAATGGAATAGTTCGTGACGCCACCTGTGGTGTTCGGCAAGGGAGGTGTTAAGTCAATGCTGCATGCAGATCTGCTGGGACTGATGGTAGGGTGCAGCAAGGATGTAAAAGCTCCCCATAGGTGAAGCTATAGTCCCAGGGCAGTGTAGATGTGGTTGGTACAGGGATGTAGCAGTGCCGGAAAGGTAGGAACCAGACAAGACACAGCGGGGTGCAATTTCTGTACCTTTACTTGATAACTGCAGTCCAGGGTCCTGAATACAGATAGTAACGGAGCAGGCTAGCCTGGAAGCAACTCAGGGATTCTCTCTCAGCAGACGGGCTGTGCAGTCTCCTTCCTACCGCTTGTTTGAATGAAGTACTCCAGTACTAAGTTACTCTGAAGTTCCTCCTGTCAGATGTTCCAAGAACCTTACTTGCACGACAGACAGCTGTTGCCTCTCTCGGGGACTCCTCTCTTGAGTCCTGGCTCTCTATCCAAGCTGCTGTTGTGCCTCAAGTCTTAGATGGGAGTAGGGCATTTACAGCCTCCTACCCCTCTGGTATCTGCTGTAGGACCGTTAGTATCCGTACAGCCGTGGAGACCAGGCTCCAGTTCTTGCGCTCTCAAGCTGAGGGAGCTCTCCTTCCTAGCTCAACCTTCAGCTTCTCTCTACACATCTGCACACTTCACCCTCCGCAGACTAACTGCTCCTACTACTACTCCTTCCTCTTGGCCCTCAGAGAGCACTCCTCCCCTTAATCCTGGTTCAGAGTTCCCCCTGCTGGCCTGGAGTGGAACTGTGTTTCATGTATGGATTGACTGTGAGAGAGACCCATCATTGCCTCCAAGCCTGGCATTACCCTCCCCTGGAGGAAGGCAAAGCCACTGTAGCGACCATACTCCTGGGGGCGCCACATTCCCCCCTAGTGAAAGTCAGCACTCCTGGGCTGAACAAAGCATAAAACATATGAAAACAGTTGAACAATATTATTTGTACAAGATTTAAAAATGAAAAATGTACAAAAACCAGGTGCTTCAAAAATGGTCCTATGATGATAAGTCCAGCATCAATGTCCATGGTCCATTCCTGGGCAAATGGTGAAAGTTTTTGACCACACACAAGTCCTGTGGTTCAGTGTCCATAAAACAAACCGGGAAAATTCAAAGGAAACTCTTACAGGTTACCTGTAGGCACAAAACTTGAAAAACAGTTACATATTTACACATACACAATTTCAACATTTACATTTATTTTGCTATATACGATATCTAAGGGGTGGTATACCTTGTGTGGTGTGGGTAGACCTGCATAAGATTGGTGTAGTGGGTAATGTACTGGAAACACTACTGGGGGTTCTATGTAACACAGGGATACTGGATTGTCTGTGATCTCTTAGACTCACCAGGGGCATAGCAGGTTCACCACTGGCAGGGCGAGGGTTCTCTGGCTCCACTGCTGGTGTGACTTCTGCTGCCTGATTTTCCTGATCCTCAGGATTTCCTTGAGTCACATCTTCCTGTGCTACCAGTTGGGGAAACAGCAACACTGGCACCACTATAGCATTGTTCACCTTAGTCCAATTCGCAGGGAATTCTCCAAGCACTGTGCTGACCTTCTCTTCTTCCACTATGGGCTGGATGTTATCTGGTTCTTCTTTTCTTTCTTTTAACTGGTCAGGACACAGCTTCAAATGATCTCTCGATACCGCTGCTGAGGTCTCTCCTCCATCTTTACTAACAAGGCATACCTTAGTATTATCAAAGTTCGAGGGCAGAATGGTATAAGGTTCAGCTTCCCATTGATCATCCAATTTGTGCAATCTTCTCTTTCTTTTCAAGACTTGCTCCCCCGGCGACAAAGGAACAGCAGGTGCATTTTGATTGTAAAGCTTCTCCTGCTTTTGCCTTGCCTGAGCCAGACTCCTTTCCACGCACTTTTAAACTCTCCGGTACTGTAGCTGCCTCTCCGTGTCCCAATCAGCATCTGGTGACGCTACTTCAGGTGTCAGGACTCCCATGTCTAAGTCAATAGGCAGCTTACCAGGTCGGCTCTCATTAAATAGGCTGGGGTACAGTTGGTGGAGTTCACTGGGATATGGTTGTAGAGGTCCACCAGATCGGGCACCTTCTCTAGCCACAGATTCCTCTCCTCCAAGGGCAAAGTCTTCAGGAGGTCCATCACTACCTGGTTCATCTTCTCGCACATGCCATTGGTCTGTGGGTGGTACGGTGTTGTCCGGATCTTCTTACAACCATACAAGGTACAGAATTCTTGGAACACTTCTTCCTTGAAAGCTGGACCTTGATCTGTCAGCACTCTTTCAGGATATCCATGTGGTCTACAGAAGTGCTGTTGGAATGCTCTGGCTGCTGACCTGGCCGTCTGATCTTGGACAGGCACAACTACCAGGAATCTTGAGTAGTGTTCCACAATGGTAAGTGCATAGATGTAGCCTGACCGGCTTGGAACCAGCTTCACATGGTCCAGGGCTACAAACTCAAGGGGCTGTTTGGTGATAATTGGCTGTAGGGGAGCTCTCTGGCTGTCCCAATCCTTTCTATGCAGGTTACATTGTCCACACTCCCAGCGACTTTCCTCATACCAGCCCAGTAGAACCTCTCTTGGAGCAATACTTCCAACTTCTTCCATCCAAAGTGTCCAGCTCCATTGTGGTATGCTTCCAGGACCATTAATGCCTCTCTCTTCGGGACTATCACCTGCCAAACCAGCTCATGAGTGCAGGCATTGATACTCCTCCGACAATGCTTCCCTTCATAAATGAACAGCCAGCATCTCTCCTTCCACAACTGCTGAGTTTCTTCAGGAGCATCCGACTCTGGACATGAGTCAGCTCGTGTCAGAAGCTCCTTCACCAGGCGGACTGCAGGGTCACTATCTTGCGTTTCTGCCCAGTCATGATGGGGCAATGGATTCAGGGTGACTTCCTTCAAGCCAGACCGTCAGTTTCTCACTCCTTGAGCACGCTGGCCCTCCAGTGGCAGGTGGAAGGGAGGTAACTCTATCTCTCCAAGAGCCTCAGGGTCTTCTCCGGCATCTGGTAGGTTAGGCATTCTGGACAGCGCATCAGCATTCTTGTGCCCTGCCCTTGATGGTAAACTCATAATTCGATAGCCGAGCCATCCATCGCTGTTCCAGTGCACCTAGTTTTGCAGTGTCCAAATGCATCAACGAATTGTTGTCCGTGAAGATAGTGAACTTGGCCGAAGCTTGGTAATGTTTTAACCTTTCGGTGACAGCCCAGACTATGGCAAGGAACTGTAATTATCAGGGTTCCTTTCAGTGGGGTGCAGCTTCCTGCTGGCATAGGAGAACACTCTTTCTTTCCCATTCTGTACCTGTGACAGTACTGCTCCTAGTCCCATGTTGCTGGCATCAGTGTGCAGCACAAAGGGTTTGTCATAATCTGGGTAGGCCAGAACTTCATCTCCTGTGAGAGCCATATTCAATCTGGTGAAGGACCTTTCCAACTCTTCAGTCCATTCAAAGGTGGAAATTTTCTGTTTGGTCTTCTTGGACTGCCCCACCAGAAGATTTTGCATAGGGGTGGCTATTTCAGTAAAGCCTTTGATGAATCTTCGGTAGTAGCCTACCAGTCCAAGGAATTGGCATACTTCATGAAGGTTGCTGGGCTTCAGCCAGTCCCAAATTGTTAGGCGTCGGATTCCTGGCACTGCACAGCAGGAATCCAGAGCCAGACATCCTGCAGTCTCCCATTCTCCTCCGACCGCTCGGACTCCTGCTCAGCAATCACGGCGAGCCAGGCATTCTCCTCAGACTCGTTCTGTGAGCCTGGATGTTGCTGCCACCTCCGGTGCAGCAATGGTGGCGCAACCTGCTTTGCAGGGAACCGCTCCAGAGGCTAAGTCCTCGTGCCGTGCTACTGGGCATGCCCGCAACGTGCCCTCTCAGTGGAGAGCAGGGGTCACATGTGCAGGTCCTGTGTCGGATCTGATTGGTCCTTCCTAAAGTATTGGAAGGTCCCGGAAGGGCATGGCTATAAAAGCCCCGCATGGCGGCTCAGCCATGCGCTAGTGTAGCATATTATTCTGTGTGTGTATGGTGATGGATTCATGGACTGGTGTCTGACTCATTATGAAACCCCTACCCTCTGAAATTACGAGTGGTGACTGAGTGTGTATAGTCAGCTCTAGGGTTGTGGCAAGCTACACGCCACTTGCTCCACGCCTACACTAGCGTCCGTCGGCGCCCGGTTCTCTGCGCCGACGCTTGCGGCTTTAGCTGCCGCTGCGCTGCAATACCAGCCGGCTCCTGTGACGTTAACAGGGCCAGCGCCTTTGTATATATTTTTGCCAAGTGACTCTGTGTCTGAACAGAGCCGCTCCTAGCGTTCGGGTGACGTTAACCCGTGCACACTACGGCACCTTTTGGTGCATCTGCCATTGTCCAGCAGCGGTCTAGTCACCTACTGCACGGTGGACCCCGGGCGGCGAACGCACCTTCTATTATTTATATTTGGTGCGTTCCGCCGTCCCTAACATTACACTAGCGCCAGGGTCTGGCTGGCAATGGCAGACGTGCAGCAGTTGCAGCGCTATATTCGGCAGCTGGAGAGCAGGTTGGCGGCTATTGAGAGCGCCAACTCAGCAGCGAATACCGCGCTAGCTGCTGCCCAGACAGTCACCGAGGCTGTCTCGCATGCGCCCGCTCTTTTGCCCATGCCGACACTTTCTCGCCTCCCGCTTCCCGACAAATTTTCGGGTGTCAGCGCCACCTGTAGGGGATTCCTCAGTCAGTGCTCAATTCAGCTTGAGTTACTGGCTGCACGGTTTCCTACAGAGCGGGCTAAGGTGGGGTTTATTGTGTCACTGTTGTCTGGCAGAGCATTACAGTGGGTCACGCCATTGTGGGAACGTGATGATCCCGTGGTTCAGGATGCTGCGCAGTTCCTCGCGGCCCTGAAGCAGGTCTTTTTGGGACCATGGATCACGCACGACACCTCTTTACAATTACTCTCCCTAACACAGGGGTCACTCTCGGTCAGCCATTATGCCGTCCGGTTCCGGACATTGGCTTCCGAGTTAGAGTGGCCGGACAAAGCCTTAGTCCCGGTGTTTTGGAGAGGGTTGGCTGAGCACGTTAAAGACGCTCTAGCTACCAGAGAGGTTCCCACAAGTCTGGAGGATTTGATTGCCGTTTCCACCCGCATTGACCTCCGGTTTACGGAGCGCGGGCTGGAACGGGCACAATCCAGACGTAGGGTTAACTTGGCTCCCACATTCACCGAACCACTAATATACCCCGCACAGGAGCTTTCACCCTCTGAACCTATGGAGGTGTCTCGCACCGGCTCTAAGCCACGACCGATGCGAAGCTCTGCACGTTGCTATCAGTGCCGACAGTTTGGTCACCCGACTAGCACGTGTCCTCTGCGGGCGAAAAGGCGTCCACGCCCAGTGGCCGTAGGTAGTGGGCAGTCCAATATGAAACCCTTCTCACCCAAACCGGTATTCCGGGGCATCTTAGACAGTGGGTCCTCCACCTGGGAGGCAGAGGTTACCGTGGACTCTGGGGCCGAGGGGAACTTTATGTCTTCTACCTTCGCCCAGAAACACGCCATTCCCCTGGTATTATTACCTCAGCCTCTGACCATCAGGGTGGTTAACGGAGCACCGTTACCCTCTCAGGTGACCCATCAGACAGCTCCACTAGGGCTCACTATCTCACCCTCTCATCATGAGACTCTGTCCCTGCTAATCCTGCCAGACGGCATCGACCAGGTGCTGCTCGGGGTTCCCTGGCTTCAGTGCCACTCTCCTCATATCGAGTGGGTGACGGGAGATACTGGCCTGGAGCAAGGACTGCGAGGGGAGATGTCTGAGGGGCAGTCTAAAGGTGGCTTCCACTGAAGTGCCTGCGGATCTCTCCGCACTACCTAAACCCTACCACCAATACGCGGACGTCTTCTCCAAAAAGTCTGCAGAGACGCTCCCGCCGCACCGTCCTTACGACTGCCCGATAGACCTCATGCCAGGCACAGAACCTCCTAGAGGCTGTGTGTATCCACTATCTCTCCCTGAGACTGAAGCTATGTCTCAATACATCCGGGAGAACCTGGCTAGAGGCTTTAGGAGAAAGTCGGTGTCACCGGCTGGTGCAGGGTTCTTCTTCGTTCAGAAGAAGAGCGGAGAGTTACGCCCCTGCATTGACTACAGAGGTCTCAATACGATCACGGTAAAAAACAAATACCCTCTACCGACAGGTTGCGAGGGGCCCAGATCTTTACTAAGTTGGATCTGCGAGGGGCATACAACCTGATCCGCATTCGCGAAGGAGACGAATGGAAGACAGCTTTTAATACCAGGGATGGCCATTACGAATATCTGGTTATGCCTTTTGGCCTTTGTAATGCGCTAGCTGTCTTCCAGGATTTTGTCAACGACGTCTTCCGCGACATGCTTTCTACCTCGGTGGTGGTATATCTGGATGATATACTCATATTTTCGCCAGATTTGACTACCCACTGGAGGGACGTCTGCAGGGTCTTCGACCATCTGCGGGCGAATTCCCTCTTTGCCAAGCTGGAGAAGTGCCAGTTTGAGCAGGAGTCCTTGCCGTTCCTGGGCTATATCATCTCAGCCCAGGGGCTGGCCATGGATCCTGCCAAACTGCAAGCGGTAATGGACTGGCAAGAACCTCATTCACTCAAAGCGGTGCAGCGCTTTCTGGGGTTCGTGAACTATTACCGCCAGTTTATACCACACTTTTCCACCCTGGTAGCTCCTTTGGTTGCTCTCACCAAAAAAGGAGCTAACCCCATCGCTTGGTCTGAACAGGTCTCCAAGGCCTTCTCGGCTATAAAGTCTCATTTTGCTGGCGCTCCCATCCTACATCGTCCCGATGTGAACAAGCAATTTATACTAGAGGTAGATGCCTCCTCTGTCAGTGCAGGAGCAGTTCTTTTCCAAAAGGACGCTCAAGGTCGGAAACATCCCTGCTTCTTCTTCTCAAAGACCTTCTCACCGGTGGAGAAGAATTACTCCATCGGTGACAGGGAGCTGCTAGCCATGAAGTTGGCCTTTTCAGAATGGAGACATCTCCTGGAGGGGGCTCGGTTTCCCTTCCAGGTATATACGGACCATAAAAATCTGGTCTATTTACAGACTGCCCAGCGCCTGAACTCCCGTCAGGCAAGGTGGTCGCTCTTCTTTTCTCGCTTCCGCTTCACCCTGCACTACCTTTCTGGAGAGAACGTCCGTGCGGATGCTCTCTCATGCTCGGTGGTCTCGGCGGAAGAAGGAGAGGCTGAGCCTCGGTTAATTCTCCCGCCGGAGAGTTTTACGACCGTGGCTCCAGTCGCTCTCGAGTCAGTGCCACCAGGCAAGACCTTGGTGCCTCCTCAGCTACGGCCGGAGGTCCTCACCTGGGCACATGCCTCCAGGGTGGGTGGTCATTTTGGCAAAAAACGGACCACCGAACTCCTGGCAAGGTCATATTGGTGGCCACATATGGCTCGAGATGTCAAGGAATACGTGCAAGCATGCGTCTTGTGTGCTCGAAACAGACCCTCTAGACAGAGGCCGGCGGGGCTGTTGTATCCCCTGCCAGTGGCGGATAGACCGTGGGAGATGGTTGGCATGGATTTCATAGTTGGCCTGCCCAAGTCTGGTGGCAGTACGGTCATCTGGGTGGTCACCGACCATTTTTCCAAAATGGTGCACCTGGTGCCACTCGCACGCCTGCCTTCCGCTCGAGGTCTGGCCACTTTATTTATTAAGCACGTATTCCATTTGCATGGCATGCCGGACAAAATCGTCAGTGACCGAGGTCCCCAGTTTGCGTCTCGGTTTTGGAGGGAGCTCTGCAGCCTACTCAGCATCGAGCTAAATCTGTCCTCCGCCTACCATCCCGAGACGAATGGCTTGGTCGAGAGAGCCTATCAAACCTTGGTCACCTATCAACGGCATTTTGTCTCTGCCAGGCAGGATGACTGGGCATCCTTGCTACCTTGGGCTGAATTTGCCCTAAACAATGCGGTGGCTGATTCCACTGGACTGACGCCCTTCCTCTTAAACTACGGTCAACATCCACGCGTCCCTGTCCCGATGCCAGTGTCCTCCACTGACTCCAGGGTGGCAGACTGGGCAGTGGAGGCCCAGGACATTTGGGATCGCACACAGGATGCTATCCGGGCATCTAAAGAAAGGATGAGGGCGTCCGCCGACACGCATAGGCGGCCCGCGCCAAGCTTCTCCCCTGGCGACATGGTATGGCTCTCTACCCGATATATTAAACTGCGGGTTGAGTCTCCCAAGTTCGCACCGCGATACATTGGACCATTCAAGGTCCTCGAGCGACTTAGCTCGGTGGTCTACCGCCTGGCTCTTCCTCCACATTTGGCCATTTCGGACATGTTCCATGTGTCCCTCCTCAAACCAGTTCACATGATCCGGTTTTCTGAGTCATCTGCCGGGTCATCAGACTTATCGTCTGACGAGTTTGAGGTTAACGCCATCGTGGGGCGCAGGTTTGTCCGTGGCAAAAAATTTTATTTGGTGGACTGGAAGGGTCATGGTCCCGAGGCTCGGACCTGGGAGCCGGTGGAAAACATTCATGCACCGCTCCTGATCGCGGCCTTTGAGCGCGGTGAGGCTCAGAGGGGGGGCCCTAGGAGGGGGGGGTAATGTTAGGTGTCAGATTCCTGGCACTGCACAGCAGGAATCCAGAGCCAGACATCCTGCGGTCTCCCATTCTCCGCCGACCGCTCGGACTCCTGCTCAGCAATCACGGCGAGCCAGGCATTCTCCTCAGACTCGTTCTGTGAGCCTGGATGTTGCTGCCACCTCCGGTGCAGCAATGGTGGCGCAACTTGCTTTGCAGGGAACCGCTCCAGAGGCTAAGTCCTCGTACCGTGCTACTGGGCATGCCCGCAACATGCCCTCTCAGTGGAGAGCAGGGGTCACATGTGCAGGTCCTGTGTCGGATCTGATTGGTCCTTCCTAAAGTATTGGAAGGTCCCGGAAGCGCATGGCTATAAAAGCCCCACATGGCGGCTCGGCCATGCGCTAGTGTAGCATATTATTCTGTGTGTGTATGGTGATGGATGCATGGACTGGTGTCTGACTCATTATGAAACCCCTACCCTCTGATATTACGAGTGGTGACTGAGTGTGTATAGTCAGCTCCAGGGTTGTGGCAAGCTACACGCCACTTGCTCCACGCCTACACTAGCGTCCGTCGGCTCCCGGTTCTCGGCGCCGACGCTTGCGGCTTTAGCTGCCGCTGTGCTGCAATACCAGCAGCTATTGGTGTTCGCGGCTGCGACGCCACACGTCGGCTCCTGTGACGTTAACAGGGCCAGCGCCTTTGCATATATTTTTGCCAAGTGACTCTGTGTCTGAACAGAGCCGCTCCTAGCGTTCGGGTGACGTTAACCCGTGCGCACTACGGCACCTTCTGGTGCATCTGCCACTGTCCAGCAGCGGTCTAGTCACCTACCGCACGGTGGACCCCGGGCGGCGAACGCACCTCCTATTATTTATATTTAGTGTGTTCCGCCGTCCCTAACACGAATGACCGTGACCTTATCAGGATCTGGTGCCACAACTTCTGCACTGACCACATGACCGAGGTACTGCACCTTGGGCTTCAGGAGGTGACACTTGGAGGGCTTAACCTTCAGGCCAAAATTGGACAAAGCTTCAAACACCTCAGCCAGGTGCTACAGATGATCTTCATAGGTTTTGGAGAAAACAATGACATCATCCAGGTACAACAGGACCGTCTCAAAGTTCATGTGTCCCAGGCAGCACTCCATCAGCCGTTGAAATGTTCCTGGAGCAGTGCAGAGCCCAAATGGCATATAATTGAACTCACAGAGACCCATTGAAGTGGTAAATGCTGTTTTCTCCTTGTCTGCCTCTGCCACGGGAACCTGCCAATACCCAGTAGTGAGATCCAAGGTGGAAAAGTAATTAGCAGTTTTAAGGGCAGCCAATGATTCCTCAATTCTAGGTAATGGGTAGGCATCTTTATGTGTAATGCTGTTAATTTTCCTGTAATCAACACACATTCTCATGGTACCATCCTTTTTCTTTACAAACACTATTGGAGCTGCCCCGGGGCTACAACTGTCTCTAATGACCCCTGCCTCCTTCTTCTCTCTCAACATACTCTTAGCACACTGGTATTGTGTTGGAGGTATAGGTTTGTACCTCTCCTTTATGGGTGGATGGTCTCCAGTGGGGATATGATGTTGAACCCCTTTTGCCCGCCCAAAATCTAGTGGGTGTTTGCTGAATACCCGCTCATACTCTTGTGTCACTTTGTAAACCCCATTTTTCGGGTATGAAGGTGTACAGTAGAGTCAGTTCCCACCTGCAGTTGCTCACACCACTCATCTGGCTGCTTCTCAGAGCCATTGTCCTCCACCTGATCGGATGAGCCAAGGGCTCTGCTGCCTGCAGCAAAGAGTTGTTATTATCGGTGAGCAGCTTAGCAACTGTTGCGTACCGAGGTATTGTGGCTTCCTCTTCCCCACAATTCAAAAGGCGCACAGGTACTCTCCCCTTTCATACGTCAACCACCCCTCTGGCTGTCAGGTGGGCCTGCTCTCGGAGTATACTGGTTCTACCAATGGCTGGTAATCTCTCCCTCTAAGACCTATAGCTGCCCGACACCAAACCAACATTTCACATCGGGGGGGTATTGCAATGGGAAAAGTATCACTCTGACGCTGCCAATCTCTCTGCCAGAGAGTTCTACCTGTTGCCTTTGCATCAGGGCTCGGATCTCCTTTTGCAGGACTCGTTCTCCAGAACCAGCAGTCTCAGCCACCTGTTGCAACAAGACAATAACCTCGGACAGACAGTTTTCAACTACATTTGTACCAAGAGTCATCATGGGATTACATTCACGTCGATCAATATCAACAACTATCAGACCATGAGACTTTAGCTCTACCCGCCCCACTTTGACAGTAATTTCTTTACATCCTATCTGCGGTAAAGACTGACCATTACTGGCAACTACTGTCAGTTCATCAGTTGGGCCACGGGTAAGCTCTGAATCAGCCCAATACCTCGTGTACAGAATGTACGGCATAGTGGTCACCTGGGAGCCAGTGTCCAGCAAAGCGTTCATGGGGATGCCGTCAATCACCACAGGAAGGATTGGTCTCCCTCCCACATACTTGGCTCTCCAGTTCTTTGGGCCTGGGGATCCTACTCCTGAGGGTTGGCCCTCTGCCCCAGGGGTTGCTCGTTTAAAGGACAATATCTTGCAAGATGACCGGCCTTGTAGCAGCGACGACAGATGGGACGTCCTTCCTGGTCATAGCGATCGTTGTTCCTCCCTCGAAGCGGCGGGGTTCTCCTCCTCCGGAGCCAAGGGGCATCCTCTGGACTGGAAGCAAGCTGGATCTTTTCCTTGGAGGATACCTGCACCGTCTTGGTAAGTGCAGCCATCCCTTTGGTCAACTCCTGGACCTGAAGACGCAGCTCCACAGTGGGATCTTTATCCAGAGTCTGTGCATCAGCCTCCACAGGGATGGAAGGGAAAGATGTTGCTTCCTGATGGTAGGTGATCGCTGGGCGCCTAGGGGGCGCTGGACGGCTGTCAGTGGACTCCTGCAGTACCCGAATAGCCCTGTCCTTAAAATCATCAAAGTTCAGATCAGGGTTTTGCAGGGTTATAATACGCAACTGTGCTCTGTGGGTACTGGATAGGAGTCCTTCAATGAACCGCTCCTTTAACAGTTTATCTTCCTCCTTTACACTGTCAGGATCAACTTGCTTAACTGCTCGCAGTGCCTCCTGCAGGTTGAGAGCATAATCCCTTATACTGTCCTGTGCTCTCTGCTTACAGCCAAAGGACCTCATCTTGATTTCAGCTGCAGGGCGGGTGTCAAAGGTACTTCTCAGCTTGGCCAGGATCTTTGCAACAGTCTCTTTATCAGTGTCCTGCCAGGCTTTCACTTCTCTCTGCGCTGCACCCGTTAGCTGTCCAATCAGGATATTCACTTTCTGGTTCTAAGACAGGGGGTAGACTTTAAACAAACTGCACAGTCTCTCTTTAAATTCACTCAGGGTATGCAACTCACCCGAGTACTGCAGTAGCCAGGCCGCTCCCGGTATATAGGGCATAGACAGCGGCATAATGGAGACCGCTGTGGCGGGCGCTCCTCCTGGCGTTGCTGCGGGGTTGGCAACGGTGCCTGCCGCTGCATCGCCGTTTGGCGTGGACATCCTCTTCCCCACTAGTTAACGTTAGCCAGGGCCGGGGGTTATGTGAGCTCACCGGTGGCCGCTTCACAGGCCCGACGCTCCGGGCTGTAGGCGTCAGCTCCTCCTCCTCTCATGTGACACTTCACTTCTTCGCGCTCTGTGGCAGGCTCCGCCCACGAAGGCCCCCCTCTTTCTTCCCGCGCGCGCCAAGCAGCGCGGTAATGGCAACTGGCGCCAATTTCATACAGTCTATGGCACACAGGACCCGGGGGATACCGGGCTCCGTTATCCTGTTTGTGACGCCAAATTGGTTCACCCTCCCAGGGCTGTGGGGTACTCGGTACCGGGCCGGTGTCAGGGGAATGTGTAACAGCAGCGGTGACCCGGTCCGTGGCCCTGGGCACCCAAGTAATGGGGAAATGTAGTTAATGGAATGGAATAGTTCATGACGCCACCTGTAGTGTTCAGCAAGGGAGATGTTAAGCCGACGCTGCAGACAGCTCCGCTGGGACAGATGGTGTGGTGCAGCAGTGATGGTATAGCCCTCCACAGGCAGGGCTAATGTCCCAGGGCTGTGTAGCAGTGGTTGGCACAGTGATGTAGCAGTGCCGTAAGGGTAGGAAGCAGACAAGACACAGTGGGGTGCAATTTCTGTACCTTTACTTGATAACTGCAGTCCAGGGTCCTGATTACAGATGGTATTGGAGCAGGCTAGCCTGGAAGCAACTCCGGGATTCTCTCTCACAGACAGGCTGTGCAGTCTCCTTCCTAGCGCTTGTTTGAATGAAGTACTCCAGTACTAAGTTACTCTGAAGTTCCTCCTGTCAGATGTTCCAAGAACCTTACTTGCATGGCAGACAGCTGTAGCCTTTCTCGGGGACTCCTCTCTTGAGTCCTGGCTCTCTATCCAAGCTGCTGTTGTGCCTCAAGTCTTAGATGGGAGTAGGGCATTTACAGCCTCCTACCCCTCTGGTATCTGCTGTAGGACCGTTAGTATCCGTACAGCCGTGGAGAGCAGGCTCCAGTTCTTGCGATCTCAAGCTGAGGGAGCTCTCCTTCCTAGCTCAACCTCCAGCTTCTCTCTACACATCTGCACACTTCACCCTCTACAGACTAACTCACCACTCCTTCCTCTTGGCCCTCAGAGAGCACTCCTCCCCTTAATCCTGGTTCAGAGTTCCCCCTGCTGGCCTGGAGTGGAACTGTGTTGCATATATGGATTGACTGCGAGAGAGACCCATCATTGCCTCCAAGCCTGGCATTACCCTCCCCTGGAGGAAGGCAAAGCCACTGTGGCGACCATACTCCTGGGTGCGCCACAGGGGCATCTTTTGTTAGAGCTCTTCAGTGCACTGTTCCTCTGTAATTCCTTTATAAATTATGTAAATATACTGTCAACTGGGTGTTCCAATTTTGCAATTGGGTTTGTCTCTAAATAATCTGATACTGTCAGAGCTGGTTGGACAGTATCAGTATAACAAACATGCCCCATGGACCAGTCGAATATCAGCACTCAGTTTTTAATATATTCAAAATCTTCCTGGAGGAATAACGGAATGATGACATAATATAACATTTTCAAGAAGGACGCAATAATTTATGAGGAACATGAGTTTTTTTAACAGGAATGTTAAACACTGAGCCTGCTCCATACTGTGTACGTGCTGGCTGTGCTATACAGACGGCACTTGAGAGTAAATGCTGAGATCGGAGCCGCCTCTGAGTGCAACATTTTATCCTTCAGGCTATATTCACATCATATTTTAGCAGCAGAGCACACAGTGACTCTGTCCACATCACTGCAGTCAATGGCCTTGTCAGCATATACGACCAAATCCCGTTTTCTAGGACTACACACCTAAACCTTGAAGGAGCCACTGACCATAGACTAAAACGTGGTGTAACATAGCCTTATGATGATGATACACATGGTGACAGTGGCATTCTGGAGGTTAGACATGGGGGGAAACATCCGACAAGAATTGCTCCCTCCCTGCTAAGCAGTCAGGGGCGCCAATGGGTTGTCATAGTAGCCAGCGGACTACTGAAGGCTTAGCTTAATAGATTAGTTTAGCATGGCAAAATATATATAAGCAAATTAAAAAATATATATTTTCTATTATCATATATGTAATTGTCTGAACCAATAAAATATTAAAACATTTATCTTATACAGTCAACATGGATGTGGAAAAATCAAAATGGCAGAATCACTGTTATTTTGGTCACATCACCACCCAAATTAATGGAATGAAAACAGATCACAACGTTGAAAGGATACCATAAATGATAGCAATAAAAACTACAGCTCGTCCTGCAAAAAGACAAGGCCTTGGACAACCCTATCGAATGAAAAATGAAAACTTTTTTTTTTAATCTTTTTATTTTTTCAACTAATAATTGGAATTGCTGTATTTTCCAATTCCAATAACACCACTTTTTTCAATTTTCACATTTTATATTGTAAAATTAATGGTGTCATTCAAAACTGCAGTTTGTCCCACAAAAAAACAAGCCCTCATATGCCACTGTCGACAAAGGAGGAAAAAAAGAAATAAAAAATATGAACTCTCCCAATCTTCAAGATATTAACCCCTTTACCACCTTGAACGTACAGATACTGATTTGTACAGCTGACATGTGCCCCTAACAGCTGCGGGTGGAATCATGATCCACCCCCCGGCTGTTAACATGTTAAATGTCGCTGTCAATCTCTGACAGCGGCATTTAACATGCCTGTGCGTCACTAATCCCGCCCATCAGCGCCCATGTAACATGACAGCGTGTTGCCGATGGGTTGACATGACAACCCGGGGTCTGCAGGAGACCCCTGTGATTGTCATTGCTGTATTTCTATGAGCGCCACCCAGCGGTCGGCGATCATAGCAATAGATCATTTTAGCTCATGGAGACTATTGAAGCAAGTGTAAAGTAAAAAAAAGTTTTTAAAAATAATTAAGAAATAAAAAAGTTAAAAATTAAAAAAATATAAAGTTCAAATCACCTCCCATTTGCCCCATTAAAAATAAAAGTTTTAAAAAAAATAAAAATGACATATATTTGACATTTTATGTGTTCAAAATCGCCCATTCTATCAAGATATAAAATGAATTTTTCTGATCGTAAACAGCATAACAAGAAAAAAATCAAAACGCCAGTATTTTGTTTCTTTGGTCACCACAATATTGCATCAAAATGCAATAACGGGCGATCAAAAGATGGTACCTACATCAAAATGGCATCAATAAAAATGTCAGCTCAGCGTGCAAATAATCAGCGCTCGCCAGCCCCAAATCATGAAAAATAGAGACGCTACTGGTCTCGAAAAATGTCAACTTTTTTTCTTTTTTAGAAAGTTTGGATTTTTTTTACCACTTAAATAAAAAAGAACCTAACATATTTGGTCTCTATGAACTCGTAATGACCTGGAGAATCATAATGGCAGGTCAGTTTTAGCATTTAGTGAACATGATAAAAATATAAAACAAAAACCAATTGTGAAATTGCACTATTTTTGCAATTTCACAGCACTTTGATTTTTTTCCCCCTTTTTCCAGTACATTATATGGCAAAATTAATGGTGCAGTTCAAAAGTACAACTTGTTCTGCAAAAACAAGCCCTCACAATGCCATATGGATGGAAAAATAAAAAAGTTATGACTCTGGGAAGAAGGGGAGCAAAAATGGAAATACCCCTGGTCGTTAACCAGTTAGTTCCCATGACACCACTACTGTCCTATGAAGGTATTAACAAGCTAATTGCTCAAGATAAAGAAATGCCTTTACACAATCCAAATCAGAATGACAAAATAGAAACTGGAGTTACAGATACCTTTCTCCAGGGCACACAAAGCAGGCTGTGTATTCACAAAGCCACTGAGGACGTGGCTCTGATAAGTAGCCACATGGTCACAGGCGCAATGCTTATGTCAAAAGAAAAAGGAAATGTCAGCTTATTCTCCAGGATGGTGTCAGTACGCCGGATGACTGGACGCTTATTGCATAGCATTCCGCAGCCATAAAAAGAAAGAACAACTGGAACTGGCTAGTTCTGCTTTAATTACTAACATAATGTCTGTATACAATTCACAATTATAAAAAAACACAATTGACTGGAAATAAACTAACAAATATTTGTGCTTTTCGTGTACTGTATTGAGCACATTGACCAAACACCCACAAGTGCAGGGGGAAAAAAAGAATGTGAACCCCTGAATTTAACCAGTAGATGCCCATTAGCAGTAATCTTTTCCACCAAATAATTCCATGCAAATGAGATTTGTACAATGTCATGAAGGAATTTTGAACTTTCTCCTGGAAAATGTGTTTCAGTTCATTTATTTATTTTACTCATTTATATAGCGCCAGTAATTCCACAGCACTTTACAGACATTATTGGCACTGTCCCCGACGGGGCTCACAATCTAGATTCCTTATCAGTATGTCTTTGGAATGTGTGAGGAAACCGGAGTACCCGGCGGAAACCCACGAAAACACAGGGAGAACATACAAACTCCTTGCAGATGTTGTCCTTGGTGGGATTTGCACCCAGGACTCCAGTGCTGCAAGGCTGCAGCGCCAACCACTGAGCCACTGTGCCGCCCAGTTCACTGATGTTTCTAGGATGCCCTGTGTGCCCAGCCCTCTCCAGATCATGCCACTGCATCTCTGTAGGGAAGGGATATACAATATTTTTGTTGCTTTTGGGCCACATCAGAAGAATTGTCTTGGGCCTCACATTAAATACCTAAAAAATAACGAAAGCTGATGATCATTCACATGGTATACACTAAGACTCCTGTATATACAGCTGAAACCAGAAGTTTACATACACTATATAAAAAGACACATATGTATGTTACTCTCAATGTCTGACATGAAATCAGAATAAACCTTTCCCGTTTTAGGTGCATTAGGATTACCATATTTATTAATATTTACCAAATGCCAGACTAATGCGAGAGAGAGAATGTTTTAAGGCATATTTTATTACTTACTAGAAAATCAAAATATTACATACTGTACATTTTATTAGTCTGTTTGCCACTGTATATACAGCAGAGCAGTCCCATGTCTCTTATGTGATGTGTATACTGTAGTCTCGATGTATCCTATGTGATGCATACAGCATTTTTCACTATGCTATTTGATATACAGGTGCTTCTCACAAAATTAGAATATCATCCAAGTTAATTTATTTCAGTTCTTTAATACAAAAAGTGAAACTCATATATTATATAGAGTTATTACAAATAGGGTGATCTGTTTCAAGTGTAAATTAGAATTAACAAAAGACACCTGCAAAGGCTTCCTAAGCGTTTAAAAGGGTCCCTTAGTCTGTTTCAGTAGGCTCCACAATCATGGGGAAGACTGCTGACTTGACAAATGTCCAGAAGGCAGTCATTGACACACTCCACAAGGAGGGTAAGCCACAAAAGGTCATTGCTAAAGAAGCTGGCTGTTCACAGAGTGCTGTATCCAATCACATTAATGGAAAGTTGAGTGGAAGGAAAAAGTGTGGTTGAAAAAGGTGCACAAGTGTAAGGGGGTGAGATAGAATTACCTCTTTGCTTCCCTTTCTCTAAATGCCTTTGATCTATTAATGTTTACATATTGTTAATGTTGATTATGTCTATGTATTACCACTCATCTTGTTAGTACTGCCACATATATATGTGTTACCATGCTTTAGAGACTGCGTTCCTTAGTGCTACACTGTATATAATATAAAGTGATGTATATTTATGTTCATGTATAGTTTAGGGTAAGTCAGTGCATCCTTTTGGGGACATTAGAGGAGGGCACTTTAGTATATAGTTCTTATAAATAGGGTAAGTGTAGTTCTGTTGTGGGCCACTAGATGGGGGCATACTAGTGGGCCTTGTAGGTATAGTTTACAAGATGTTTATAGAGGGTTAAGTGTAGGAGAGGCTGCCAGGTAGTAAGAAGAAGTTTCTAGGAAGTTAGGTGAGTCGGGGCCAGGGTGCCCTAGTGTCCACAAGGGCTATATGCCCGGACAGCTTGGCAGCCATGCAATGTTAAAGTGCTGCAGCCCACATTACCCACGGCTCCTGTGTGTCATAGCAGTGGGCCAGTGTAGGAAAGGAAAGAAGTGGCGACTTATCACCTGGGCAGATGCTTTTAGGGCAGGAGTCGGTTGGACTGAGGAAATTAAGGAAGTTAGAGCTTTGACGAGATCGGTTCAGATGGGCCGGATGCTTCACCAGAGGCAACCAAATCTGTTGATTGATGATTTTGAGTCTGGGGCGAAGGAATTGTCATCATGGCGAGGTCAAGCCAGGAAGGAACTGGGGAACAGTCTAGGACAGTTCGGTCTGGGTGTGTACTGCACAGAAGTGACAGCCAGAAAGGGAAAGATAAGGAACCAAGTAAATATCATGATGTGCCAACTGTGGATGTAACATGTGAAGTATTAAGTAAAGAGAGTGTTCAAGTTAACC
This sequence comes from Dendrobates tinctorius, assembly GCF_039654945.1. Classification (NCBI taxonomy): domain Eukaryota; kingdom Metazoa; phylum Chordata; class Amphibia; order Anura; family Dendrobatidae; genus Dendrobates; species Dendrobates tinctorius. Next base: position 12,741,968 of record NW_027361751.1, on the reverse strand, counting down.
TGGACTGTGTCTCTGTTACTGGGGTTTGCCTGAAGGAGGGACCGTCGTCGCCTGGGAAGTGCCTAGGGGAGTCTGGATGTGGAGATGCAGGTATGCTAAAGAGAAGAATACAGTTTTCTGTAGGGGAAGGACTGGACATTGATGTTACAGTATCTCAGGTCATGACTACAGTCCTGGACCTCCCTTACAGAAGCAACTGGGATAACCGCAGCCTTGAAAGGATTAAGAAAAGGCCATTCATAAAATTGGGGGAGAGTCAGAAGGAGTGGATGCTGCTGGAGTCATTGTTTCAAGAGCCACCACATACAGACATATCCAGTACATGGGCTACAAGTGTCACATTCCTTGTGTCAAAAGCCACTAATAAAAAAAATAGACAATGCAAGAAGCGTCTTACCTGGGCCAAGGAGAATGAGAGCTGGACTGTTGCTCAGTGATCCAAGGTGTTGCTTTCAGATGAACGTAAATTTTGCATTTCATTTGGAAATCAAGGTTCCAGAATCTGGAGGAAGAGTGGAGAGGCCACAATCCAAGCTGCTTGAGGTCTAGTGTGAAGTTTCCACAATCAGTGATGGGGATCCATGTCATCTGCTGGTGTAGGTCCTCTGTGTTTTATCAAGACCAAAGTCAGCGCAGCCATCTACCAGGAAATTTTAGAGCACTTCATGCTTCCCTCTGCTGACAAGCTTTTTGGAGTTGGAAATTTCATTCTCCAGCAGGACTTGGCACCTGTCCACACTGCCAAAAGTACCATTACCTTGTTTAAAAACAACAGTATCACTGTGCTTGATTGGCAGCAAACTTGCCTGACCTTAACCCCATAGAGAATCTATGAGGTACTGTCAAGAGGAAGATGAGAGACAGCAGACCCAATAATGCAGACGAGCTGAAGACTGCTATCAAAGCAACCTGGGCTTCCATAACACCTCAGCACTGCCACAGGCTGATCACGTCCATGCCACACAGCATTCATGCAGTAATTGATGCAAAAGGACCCCTGACCAAGTATTGAGTACATTTACTAGACATACATTTCAGCAGTCCAACATTTCAGATTTTAACCCCTTTTAACGACCAGAGGTGGTTTTTGTTTTGCATTTTCATTTTTTGCTCCCCTTCTTCTCAGAGCCATAACCTTTTTATTTTTTGGCCAAAGTGGCCATGCAAGGGCTCGTTTTTTGCGTGACAAGTTTTACTTTTGAACAACACCATTGGTTTTACCACGTTGTATACTCAATTACAGGGAAAAAAAATCCAAGTAAGGTGAAATTGCAAAAAAGTGCAATTCCACAGTTGTTTTTTTTTTCACCATGTTCACTAAATGCTAAAACTGACCTGTCATTACGAGTTCACAGTAACCAAACATGCCTAGGTTCTTTTTTATTTAAGTGGTGAAAAAAATTACGAAGTTTGCGGCATTTTCCAATACCTGTAGCATCTCTATTTTTCGTGATCTCGTTTTGGGTGAGGACTTATTTTTTGTGTGCCGAGCTGACGTTTTTAATTATACCATATTTGTTCAGATACAATCTTTTGATCACCCATTATTGCATTTTAATGCAATGTTGCGGCCACCAAAAAAACGTAATTTTGGCGTTAATTTTTTTCTTGTTACACCGATCGGGTTAATTTTTTTTATATTGATAGATTGGGTCATTCTGAAAGCAGTGATAGCAAATAGGTGTATGTTTGATTTTTTTATGGTTTTATTTTGAATGAGGCGAAAGGGGGGTGAATTGAACTTTTATTTTCTTTAATATTTTTTAAAACTTTGTTTTACTTTTTGCATGCTTCAATAGTCTCCATGGGAGACTAGAAGCTGCACTTATCTGATCGGCTCTGCTGCATACAGGCAATGATCAGATCACCTGTATGTATTAGAATTACTCACTTGCTATGAGCAATAGAAATCCGGCAGTGACAATCATAGAGGTCTTCTTGAGACCTCTGGTTGTCATGCCAACCCATCGTTGACCCGCGATCACATGACAGGGCTCACCGATGGGCGGACTTCCGGCACGCTTGGAGGAAGCGCAAATCAAATTATGCTGTCAGAGTTTGACAGCAGCATTTAACGTGTTTGTGATTCCACCCGCGGCTGTTGCGGGCACATGTTAGCTGTTCAAAACAGCTGAAATGTGACGGAAAAGATGTGGGCTCACGGCCGGAGCCCACATCAAAGGGAGGGAGTCCGACATCGCCATACGTTTACGCCCAATGTCGGAAAAGGGTTAAAATCATTTTTCAAACTGGTGTTATAAAGTATTCTAATTTACTGAGATAATGACTTTTGAGTTTTCATTGTCTGTAAGCCATAATCATCAACAATCACAGAAATAAACACTTGAAATATAGTCATTACAAACAGAGTGATCTAATATATGTTTCATTTTTGTATTGAAGAACTGAAATAAATTAACTTTTTGATGATATTTTACTTTTGCGAGATGCACCTGTACTGTACAGAAGGGTCTCAGTGTCTCCTATGTGACATACACAAAGTAGTCTCAGAGTATCATATGTGATGGATTGATGGAGCAGTCTCAGTGTCTACTTGTGACATACAGTTACAACCAGAAGTTTCCATACACTTTATAAAAAGACACATATGCATGTTTTTCTCAATAAATTAAATTAAATCAGAATAAACCTTTCCCGTTTTAGGTCAATTAGTATTACCATAATCTACTATATAATCGTCTAATTCTGTCTGTCTGCTTGTAACGGAAATCCCACGTCGCTGATTGGTCGTGGCCGACCGGGTGCGACAATCAACGACAGGCGCAGTACGGCCGCGAATTGACGCGGAATTTGAACGACGCACGCCACCCCTACCGCGCTAGCCACTGATTTCCCGACGATTGCTACGGGTCATCTCCTGCCGCACGGAGGTCAGCAGTGATGCAGCCGGGAGATGACCGGTGCAGCACTCAATGTGTGGATGGTACCCAGGGTCTGGAGGAGAGGAGACTCTCCTCCAGGCCCTTGGTACCATAAACCTGTAAAAAATAGAATTAAAATAAAAAATAGTGATATACTCACCTTCCAACGGCCCCCGGATTCTTTTCCTCCTCTCACGTGCCCAGCATCTTCTGGTCCCAGTAATGCTTTACGCGAAAGACCTCTGATGACGTCGCGTTGTCTCGAGAGTGACGTCATCTCCAGTCCTTCGTGCTAAGCATTACTGGGACCGGAAGATGCCCGGAGCGTGGAGAGGAGATCGGGGGCCGTCGGAAGGTGAGAATAACCTTTTTTGAATTTTTTTATTATTTTTTACATTCTGTCTTTTACTATTGATGCTGCATAGGTAGCATCAATAGTAAAATGTTGATCACAATTGTCAAACACTATGCTTGACAAGTGTGACCAACCTGTCAATCACATTCCAAGCGATGCTTCAAATCGCTTGGAATGCGCTTGAATTCCGCACGTGAAAATCGCGTGAAAAACACATGTTGTATATTGTATATGAGGGTAGCTCCTCCTGGTATGCACCTATTCACACTTGCCTGGATGTGCCGTCAGTTTTTTGTCTTTTGGATTTCTGTAAATACCATCTACTTTGCTGGAACTGTAAGATGCCACGATTTTGACACAGGAAAAATACACAATGTCAAAAAAGCACCAAAAGTTCAGCGTGTGAAAGTAGCCTAAATGCATAAATTACCTGTATGTGTTTACTAGATAACTAGTAGTAGGGTATAAAATTATAATTATTATAAGTAATAAATAATAATAAAATTGATTGCAGATAACTGAGAGACTGAGGGAAGTAGAAGATACAGGAAAACACTATAGTTTACCATATGGTTATTCTTTACAGAAATTGATATGGTGATGACCATAGCATATGGACTCGTACATCTGACTTTTGATTGATCAGTTAATTAGTATCGGAAATATATGAATCCAAGTATTCTGAATTTAAAGTTTGAGCTTAACAAAATACATTAATATTAGAAATACAGCATTTACAAAGCCACTGATTTCAAGTCTTCCAAGCTGTTGTTTCTTATCTTACACACCTTATTTATGGACTTGTGAAGACATGAAACAACTGGATAGATCTGACATAGTTTACATAGAACATTCTTTTCATTCTTCTGAGCAAAATTAGAGACTGAAATTTGAAGAGGTTTCTTAAGATTCAGTTTTCATGGTGGTGAGATCAATGACTAGGTTACAATAACAGCTTGTCAGCTAGAGAGACATGTTGTTGGAAGACTATATATAGGTTGTTCTTGCATGCTGATACTATGATCAAAATGACTAATGCAAGAAAATCCCCAGCTCTCTATTTGTAAAAAAATAAGACTCTGATCCACCAAAATGTTTTTACCAGCTCGGCCAAAAAGGGTAGAGTTGGGGCAGGAAAGGGGCGTGATGCCACAACTTGTCTAATTCATGATGGGCTATGGCATACCTTACACCAGAAATCTTACTCAAGTCCCTGAATGGAGTAAGAATTGTGGCAAGGCGCAAGTAGGCACATGCTACTTTTCACACTTGCTAGACTAAGGCTACTTTCACACATCAGGTTTTCGGCGTCAGGCGCGATCCGGCGTCGTGCCGGAACGCCGGATCCGGCAAATGTTTAGTAAAACCGGATGTGACGGATCCGGTTTTCTGCCGGATCCGTCTTTTTCTTGACAGACAAAACCGGATCCGTCTCATCCGGTTCATCCGTTTTTCTATCCGTTTTTCGACGGATTACGCCGGATCCGGTTTTTAAAATTGACCCTTGTGGCCTTCCGAACGGGATTGGCTACTGGAAAACTAGATATAGCATGTTCCTACAGCCCTTCTTTGACAGGTTGTAGAGGAGAAAGTGCAGGTTGGAGAGAAGAGCAAGTTTACTGGCGAAGATGGATGTTGTCATTGGAAATATTTTGAAGAATTTGGCGGATTTTACAGCGGAGGCAAATCGTTTGAGGGTGATTGTTCTGGAGAAGGAGAGAGCGAGACAGCAGCGCATCAGGCATCGTAGACGACGTTTGTGGATCCACCCCATCACAGCCAAGAGAATGACGCGTGGGGTCTATTCTACACTATGCATGGACCTTCGACGAAACCCGGATAAATTTTTTGGATATGTTAGGATGAAAAAGGAGAATTTTGATTACTTGGTGGAGCGCATTGCACACCTCATAAGAAAAGCGGACACCTATTGCCGCTTCTCCGTTTCACCCGCAGAGCGTCTGATGGTGACTTTAAGGTAAGCCACATTTATTGGATATGATCGCATCAGAGCACACTTTCACTGCAATCTTGTTGGTGGTAATTTGTATCTCCAAGTGTTAGGTCAGTTTTGGTATGTAATGCTGTGATTTAAAACTAATTTATTGTTTGTTAATTCCCCACATATTTCTTGCAACTGGAGAATCCCTTTCGTCACTGCATTTCCAGTACAGACTCGGGATTTCCACCATATCTGGAATTGTGAAGCACACATGCCGTGCACTGTGGGACTCCTTAGCTGAAGAGTTTTTACCAGAGCCCACAACAGAGAGGTGGATTGAAATTGCTGACAAGTTTCAACAGATATGTCAGTTTCCAAACTGTTTGGGCGCTGTGGACGGGAAACATATCCGCATTGTAAAGCCAGCTGGATCTGGATCGGAATATTTCAATTACAAGAAATATTTTTCAATTGTCCTCATGGCCATCGCTGACGCGGAATACAAATTTATTGCGGTTGATATTGGGGCCTATGGCCGCTCCAATGACTCTCAAGTTTTCAAACTGTCTGCCATGGGGCGTAAACTGTATGGAAACACCTTCCAGTTCCCACCACCTAGACCGCTGCCGCAAACATCTGGTCCACCTATGCCATTTGTCTGTGTAGGGGATGAAGCCTTCCAGCTGTCAGAACACCTTTTGAAACCGTACTCTAGCAGAGGATTGACAAGACCAAAACGCATTTTTAATTACCGCCTCACAAGAGCAAGAAGAATGGTTGAATGTACCTTTGGTATTCTGACAGCCAAATGGCGGGTCCTATTGACTGCGATCAACCTCAAGACAGAAACTGTGGACGAGGTGATCAAAGCGTGCGTGGTACTCCACAATTTTGTTATATGCAAGGAACCCATTTCCATTGAGGACACCTCTGAAGAAACCACCTTGCAAGATTACCATGACATTACCACTAGAAGTTCTGTGACGGTTTCAGTAATGAGGGACAATTTTGCACTATACTTTATGTCACCTCAAGGCAGAGTACACTGGCAGGATGACAGAGTGTGAAAGATTTGTGCCCTAACCAAACTTGTGTACCTTCTGTACCAACAGTATATACCTTTGCCAACCAAAGTTGGCTATCTTGTCATGGTCTCTATTTTTAGCTTTAGGCCACAGGTGTGTACCTGGTTGTGTTTTATGCAAAGTATTTCACCTTTTAACAAAAGTTGTGTACATTGTTCGGAAATCACCAACAATAAACACAACTTTTTAGGTGAAATACTTTGCTTCAAACACAACCAGGAACACAACTGTGGCAAAAAGCTAAAATTTACCCACAGTTATATACCTAGTTTTGAATACCATTTCACCTTTTAAATACCCTGTATTTAACCTTTTTCGCCGCAGAAAGAAATGACAGACAACCAGTGTAAAATAATTTAACTTTTATTGAAAAATGTTTTTTTTAGTAAACTTTTTTAAAATTTTAATAAACATGTTTAATAAAAATTTGAAACTATAAAACTGAAACCATAAAACTGGTCATTTTTATTTAAATACACACATTATAATTCTGTGTAGTGTGTGGTGGAAATACTGCTGTAGGGGCTGCGGGACACTTCGACACTGGGAGTGTGGAGAGAGGACTGGGATCGTTGTGGGGAAGGAACAGTTAGAGGTGAAGGTGTGGAAAAAACTACTGAATGGGTGGACATGTGGGAAGCAGAAGAGGTGGTGGGTGGTGGAGTGGAGGGTTGGGCAGGGACTGTAGGAGCAGATGATGTTGATGGCAAGTTGTATGGGGAAGGAGTTTGGTACGGGGCAGGTTGCTGGAAGTGGGGAGATGTCTGGTACGGGGCAGGTTGCTGGAAGTGGGGAGATGTCTGGTACGGGGCAGGTTGCTGGAAGTGGGGAGATGTCTGGTACGGGGCAGGTTGCTGGAAGTGGGGAGATGTCTGGTACTGGGGAGGTTGCTGGTACTGGGGAGTTTGCAGGTACTGTGGAGGTTGCTGGTACTGGTGAGGTTGCTGGTGCTGGGGAGGTGGCTGGTGCTGGGGAGGTGGCTGGTGCTGGGGAGGTGGATGGTGCTGGGGAGGTGGATGGTGCTGGGGAGGTGGATGGTGCTGGGGAGGTGGATGGTGCTGGGGAGGTGGATGGTGCTGGGGAGGTGGATGGTATGTAATAGGAGGGGGAGGATGGAAAGTGGCTGGAGGTGGATGGTATGTAATAGGAGGGGGAGGATGGAAAGTGGCTGGAGGGGGTGTAGATGTAATAGGAGGGGGAGGATGGAAAGTGGCTGGAGGGGGTGTAGATGTAATAGGAGGGGGAGGATGGAAAGTGGCTGGAGGGGGTGTAGATGTAATAGGAGGGGGAGGATGGAAAGTGGCTGGAGGGGGTGCAGGTGGAGGAACTACTGTGGTGGTGGGAGGAGGAGGAGGTTGGGAGGTAACTTGCTGGAGAGCAGCGTGGCATGAATGCATTACATGCATCTGCTGGGCAGGAGAGAGCGTTTCCATGCGCTCCACAACAGACCTGAAAAAGGTGTGGTTTGGCGAAGATCTTGCTTCTGAATGCATGGTTTGCAGAAGTGTCTTCACCTCCAGAATGCTGGAGTTGATCTGCTGATAGCCTGCGGAGATTTGCTCTGACAAGACTTTTAGACAGTTCTGGAAAGATGCATTCAGATGCAAGAACTCTGGCGCATAAGTCTTTTCCTGACCCCTCTGCCGCTGCCGCCCAGTACCCGCAGGTGTACTAGAGGCGGCAGGGGCAGAAGGGTGGGGTAAAGGGAAAGCGATCTCCTCACCAGCAGCTTCATGTAATGTAGGCGGCCACGATGCTCCTGTGCTGGTGGATGGGACAGATGGGTCGAATGTGTGGGAAGGCTGGGAAGGTGCAGATGTACCGGGGCGGTCGAAGTGTCCCTCGGTGCCGGTCTCCTCAGGGATCGCCTCAGAAGGGTCCAATCGTGCCGGCTCCCGAGTGCTGCTCACCGTGCTGTGGAATAAAGAGAAAAAAAAACAATTAAAATACTGACATGGTATGGCCCTGGCTGAAAAAAAAAATTACATCTAACATTTTTTTTCACATGTGGTGTGTAATATTTACCTTCTGGTGACCATTGTTTCCCGGAGGAACGACAGGGCTTCTGCGTACTTGTACTTGCTCCTGCGTCCTCCAGATCCACTCGGGGCCCGCATCTCTTTATTGAACTCCTTCTTGAAACGATCTCTCACAGACCGCCACCGATTCACAATTCTGTTCCCTGAAACGAGAAAGGAGTGGTTAGTGTACAACATCAGTGTTTCCCAAACTCCAGTCCTCATGGTCCCCAGGGGTCATGTTTTCAGGATTTCCATAGTAAATAGAAATCCTGAACACATGATCTGTGGGGACCACGAGGACTGGAGTTCGGGAAACACTGGTTTAAATCAAGCAACCGGTACTGTATATACTTACGCTCTGTAATCTGGGCCCGAACATCGAGGTCCTCCCAGCGGCCCACAAGGAGCGAACAGATTTCCTCCCAGAGTCGTCGGGTAACGATCAGGTCAGCGTGGCGGCGGTCAGCCATATTCCAGAGCGGCTCCCTTTCTCTGACGAGATCGATGAGGCGGTCCACATCAATCCCTCCATCCTCACCGTCAGAGTCGGGAGCACGCTGTGAAGGCTGTTAAAGAAAAAGACAAAAATAACTTAATTAGCCTCCACAAAAGAAATGAAATAAAAAGTGCAAAAAAACAAAGCAAAAATATTTATACTTACACGCTGGTGACCGCCGCGTTGCTGTCGCCGACGACCCTGGGAGGCACTGCGAGCACCCCTTGGCCAAGCACCAGATTGGGAAGACTAGAGAAGAAAACAAAAAAAGTTATGTCTTTGGATGTAAGCATTTGTTTGCTGTGTGTGGTCTGCAGAACATTGTTTTCTATGTGTTGTGTGTAGTGTGATGTTGTGTTTCTGCGTTTGATGCAAAAAACTTACGAATTGTGAGCCCACTCCAGGTGTCTGTCCACCCCTTCCTTCTTCTTCTGGGAGCTCCTCTTCATCTTGTGATTCCTGTTTTGAAATAAAAGGCCATGAATAGACATATATTACAGAGAAGATGGATTTTGGAAATAAAAACTTACCGTCAAACGCTGACGATGCGAGGGAGGGCTCCCAGAAGATGATGTGCTGTCTTCCTGGTGGCCACACTCCATGCCTGTGGGTGGTGTTCCAGCTGCTGCCATTGCTGCTGCTGCTGCTGCTGCATCTATTGGGCGGCTGTTGAATAAAGAGAAACAAAGGGCCAATGAATATCTTGATATTCAATAGCCCTAGTTTGGAGGAATGGGTGATTTGATAATTACCGTCTCTCATCTGCTGCTGGACTCCCCTCCCGTTGTTCAGCATGCTGCTCCAATTGGGGTGGTGCTGATGGTGCTGCTGCAGTGGTCTCCTGCCTTCTCCTGCGCCTGGTTGCTGTCTTGGGTGGCATGTTGGGTGTGGCTGTGGGTCCCACTGTCTTGCTTTTATATATGTCTTGTGGGCAGAGCTACTGAGCATGCTCAGACCAAAAAACCGGATCCGGCCGCCGGATCAGGCTTTCGCCGGATCCGGCGCATTGCGGCGCTCATAGGCTTTCATTGTGTGAAAAAGCCGGACGCGCCGGATCCGGCGTGTCTGGCTTTTTCGCCGGAGACAAAAAACGTTACAGTAGACTTTTTTTCCAGACGCCGGATCGCGACACATTGTGACACATTGCCGGATCCGGCGAAAACCGGATGAAACGCATGGCCATCCGGCGCGATCCGGCGCAAATGCAAGTCAATGGGGGGAAACCGGATCCGGCATTGCATTTCGCCGGATCCGGTTTCTGTCAAAAGCGCCGGATCGCGCCTGACGGCGAAAACCTGATGTGTGAAAGAGGCCTAAGAGGAGCACTCCTCTTAATGAATCAGGTGCCCCCTATGCCAACATGTCCATTCATTAAGACCAGTGTGAACAACACCAGTCTTGATGAACCAGGTCCTATGTACAGGCACTTTGGAAGCGAGAAAGTGTGAGTTGATTTTTTGTCAGTGTTGCTTATTGCTGTGTTCCCATTATTTATGCCAAAAGATGGTACAATGTTTGATAAATTTGTTGTATCTTTATTACACTTTGGTCTAGCGCGAATATTCATCTTTTTCCTTCTTGTCCGTGCTTTTTTTAAACCTTGCAATTCATGAATCTAGCTTAAACCTTATATGCATAGCTAAGCACATCTGCTTTTCACGCTTTTAAAAAGTATTGAAAATGGCAAAAGTCACACGCTTCTGAGCAAATATAGCTTACAGCTATTTGTGTGAACTTTCAAAGATGAAAAACTGTGAAAAAAATGCCGTGATACATTTCCCTGTGTTCTAATGGCACCAGCTGACCGGATGCCTCTATTGTGTAAATGATGACTAGAAGAAAAATGAATCAATTTGTACAACACATACAATCCAACCACAGGTGTGGCTTTGTTTTCTAACCCTGGAAACCCCATTATTGCCTTTCCTCTACCCTTATTTGGAGTGGAGGAAAGGGAATAAACTTGCTAACAAACTGCTTGTTCTACCATGTGAAGGTCTCTTGTTCAGGTTCTACTTACTTTGTCCGCACGACAACAAAGTAGAGACTCCTTTTCCAATCTGCTCTGTTCACAGGGCATCACTGCTGACGTCATGCTGATCGACAGCCGGCTCGCTGCAGTTAAGGGCATGTCACACTAAGAGATATCGCTAGCAATATCGCTATAACTTGTGACGTTATAGCGATATTGCTAGCGATATCGCTGTGTGTGATACTTGCCTACAACCCGCTCCCCCGCTGCTTATCGCTGATCGCGCGAGAACGTCCTGGACCGCTTCTCGTCGTCAGCTTCCTGCGGCGCTTCCTGCTGTGACGACGAGCGACGCATGGAGCCGGGCGGGAGGACGCAGGATCGCCTGGTGTGACAGGTAAGTAGCGATCCCCGTCCCCAGCGATGTCGCTAGTGAGATCTGCTTGTGTGGCAGCTCACTAGCGACCACTTAGCGATGCACCAGCGATCCTGACCTCGCCATATCGCTGGTCGGGATCGCTGGTTCATCGCTAAGTGTGACAGTACCTTTAGGCAGCTTGGTGTTAACAGCATGACATTGACAGTGATGCTCTGTCAATAGAGCAGAGTGAAATAGAAGGCGCTGCTCTGTAGATATGACGTCACTGGAAGAAGGAGAATCTCCGGCAGGAACAGTTTGTGACTGCTGTGAATCAGGACGGATCATCATAGGGCAGAAGAGGTAGGTAGTTAGTTAGTAATTAGCCCCATAGGAAAAAAACCTAATATTCAATGATAAATGAGGTCTTGTTTTTTGTGGGATGAGTACTAATTTTGAATGATACAATTCACGTTACCATTTAATATATTGAGAAATGGGAAAAATAATTCTAATTGGGATGAAATACTTAAAAACCTGCAAATGTGGCATTTTTATTGCTTTTTGTTTTACAGAATTCAATGAGCTAGTAACTAGATTTGTGCATGTATACGTAAGCCGATTTGTATGGAGGGGTTAAAGGCTAAATCCATCTGAAAAACTCTTAGCTCAAGGGTGCAGTCAGAGGGACAACAATGGATGAGGATTGCATCACGGTGCACAGACTGGCTAATGGCTCTACTGACAGCGTCACAGCTTATTGTATTTCTATGCAGGTGTCAGCTAAGGTCAGGAGAGCCACTGGCCAGTTTGAGCACTGCGGTGCAATCATCCATGTTATATGGCCATCTGACTGCATAGGTGTAAGAGGTTGGGGAACCAAAGATGTTCACCAATGTTGTACAGCACTTGTGACCAAATGCTGCCATGTGCTAAGCAAACCGAGTAAGGTGGAACCAGAAGATAGGGGAAGCGTTTCTGGAGGGATGAGTTTGAGGGGAACACAGGGTAAGGTGGTAGCTGTGGTGCAGTGATCAAATAGAAAAGGCAGGTGTGACAAGCCAGGAAGTCAGTTAGTGCTAACAAGAGAAACCGAGAATATGTGTCAGTGGTGGAACGTACAGGCAGAGTGACCGAAGTGTGCTTGTAGACCAAAACAGGCGGGACATAATTGGCCAGGCACCGAAGCCCTGATGTCTGCTGTTCACTTACCCTAAGCTATCTCTTTCCTCTCTGGCATCTCTGACCCCTGGGATGCTCTGTCAAGCTCTGCATCTCCCTTATGCAATTCCCCGTCCAACTTCCTTTCTTAGGCCACATGCACACATTCAGTATTTGGTGAGTTTTTGTAACCATGCCCCTGTCACTTAATGACAGCCTGGTCTAATTCTAAGTGAGCTGTCAGTCAGTGCCGCAGACAGGGTTACATCTGCCGCTCTCTATACACAGTGCGGTGACTGAAACACACATTTAGTTGAAACCAGAAGGCCAGCTCTATGTCCTGCTTGGGGGCCCGACACTAACCCTGGGTCCATCAGGGACTGCACCGGTGTCCCGCTGGGCAAGTCCGACCCTGTTACCAGTTTATTGACCTTAACAAATGGTGAGGTAGAAATTTCTGGAGAAAATGAAGGGACTAGAATATAGGTTTCAAACATGGCCAGGTAAATGGGCCGCACATCGAAAAACAATAAATTTGATGGGCAACATTCCTTGCAGGATGATATGACGTTTTCAGTGATACCATTTTTTTCTAATGTATACAAATTTTTATTCAAGTTTTTGTGTCCGTATAATATTTTTTCGTGTTTTTTATTTATTTATTTGTTTTGTTCATCATGTGGGGTAAGTTTTATAGGTTGAGTCTTTTATTTACTTTACTTTCAAACCCCTACAAAAATATCTTGTAATAATGTCCCCCTCATAGAATCATAGAATTGTAGAGTTGGAAGGAACCTCCTGGGTCCCTTCCAATACTAAATCATTCCAGACAGATTTCTGTCCAGCCTCTATTTGAAGACTTCCATTGAAGGAGAACTCACCACCTCTCGTGGCAGCCTGTTCCACTCATTGATCACCCTAACTGTCAAAAAGTTTTTTCTAATATCTAATCTGTGTCTCCTCCCATTCAGTTTCATCCCATTGCTTCTAGTCTTTCCTTGTGCAAATGAAAATAAAGATGATCCTTCTACAATGTGACAACCTTTGAGATATTTGTAGACAGCTATTACCGTGGGTACGGAAAGTATTCAGACCCCTTTAAATTTTTTACTCTTTGTTTCATTGCAGCCATTTGGTAAATTCAAAAGAATTAATGTACACTCTGCACCCCATTTTGACTGAAAAAAAATAGAAATGTAAAAAATTTTTGCAAATTTATTAAAGAAAAAATGAAATCTCACGTGGTCATAAGTATTCAGACCCTTTGCTCAGTATTGAGTAGACACACCCTTTTGAGCTAGTACAGCCAGGAGTCTCCTTGGGAATGATCCAACAAGTTTTTCACACCTGGATTTGGGGATCCTCTGCCATTCTTCCTTGCAGATACCCCATATGTGGTACCTCCCCATATGTGGGGGGACCACTGTTTCGGCGCATGGCAGAGCACGGAAGGGAAGGAGCACTGTTTGACTTTTTCAATGCAGAATTGGCTGGAATTGAGATCAGATGCCATGTTGCGTTTGGAGAACCCCTGATGTGCCTAAACAATGGAAACCCCCCAATTCTAACTCCAACCCTATGGCTACTTTCACACATCAGTTTCTCGCCGTCAGGCGCAATCCGGCATCGCGCCGGATCCGGCAAATGTTATGGAAAACTCGATGTGACGGATCCGGTTTTCTGCCGGATCTGTTTTGGTCATCAGACCAAAAACCGGATCCGTCTCATCCGTTGCATCCGTTTTTCCATCCGTTTTCCGCCGGATTACGCCGGATCCGGTTTTTAAAAACGCCCCTTTGGGGCTTCGAAACGGGATTGGCTGCTGAAATCTATATATACCGTGTTCCTACAGCCCATCTTTGACATGTTGTAGAGGAGAAACTGCAGGTTGGAGAGAAGAGCAAGTGACTGGCGAAGATGGATGTTGTGATTGCAAATATATTGAAGAATGTGGTGGATTTTACAGCGGAGGCGAACCGTTTGAGGGTGATTGTTCTGGAGAAGGAGAGAGCGAGACAGCAGCGCATCAGGCATCAGCGATGCCGTTTGTGGATCCACCCCTTCACAGCCAAGAGAATGACACGTGGGGTCTATTCTACACTCTGCATGAACCTTAGACGAAACCCGGAGAAACTTTTTGCATATGTTCGCATGAAAGTGGAGAATTTTGATTACTTGGTGGAGCGCATTGCACACCTCATAAGAAAAGTGGACACCTATTGCCGCTTCTCTGTTTCACCCGCAGAGCGTCTGATGGTGACTTTAAGGTAAGCCACATTTATTGGATATGCTCGCATCAGAGCACACTTTCACTGCAATCTTGTTGGTGTTAGTTTGTATCTCCAAGTGTTATAGCTGAGTTTTGGTATGAAATGCTGTGATTTTAAAATATTATTATTTTTTTATTTTTTTTAAATTACCCACAGATTTCTTGCAACTGGAGAATCCCTTTCATCACTGCATTTCCAGTACAGACTCGGGATTTCCACCATATCTGGAATAGTGAAGCACACATGCCGTGCACTGTGGGACTCTTTATTTGAAGAGTTTTTACCAGAGCCCACAACAGAGAGGTGGATAGAAATTGCTAAAAAGTTTCTACAGATATGTCAGTTCCCGAACTGCTTGGGCGCTGTGGACGGGAAACATATCCGCATTGTAAAGCCAGCAGGATCGGGATCGGAATATTTCAATTACAAAAAATATTTTTCCATTGTCCTCATGGCCATCGCTGACGCGGAATACAAATTTATTGCTGTTGATATTGGGGCCTATGGCCGCTCCAATGACTCTCAAGTTTTCAAACTGTCTGCCATGGGGCGTAAACTGTATGGAAACACCTTCCAGTTCCCATCCCCTAGACCGCTGCTGCACACATCTGGTCCACCTATGCCTTTTGTCTGTGTAGGGGATGAAGCATTCCAGCTGTCAGAACACCTTTTAAAACCGTACTGTAGCAAAGGATTGACAACAACAAAACGCATTTTTAATTACCGCCGAACAAGAAGAATGGTGGAATGCTCCTTTGGTATTCTGACAGCCAAATGGCGTGTCCTATTGACTGCGATCAACCTCAAGACAGAAACTGTGGACGAGGTGATCAAAGCTTGCGTGGTACTCCACAATTTTGTTATGTGCAAGGAACCCATTTCCATTGAGGACACCTCTGATGAAACAACCTTGCAAGATTACCAGAACCTTACCAATAGAAGTTCTGTGACGGTGTCACGAATGAGGGACAATTTTGCACAATACTTTGTCACCTCAAGGCAGAATAGACTGGCAGGATGGCAGAATTTGATAAATTTCTGCCCTTAACCAAAGTTGTGTACCTTCTGTACCAACAGTATATACCTTTTCCAAACAAAGTTGGCTATCTTGTCGTCTATCTTGTTGTGGTTTAACTATTTTTACCTTTTGACCACAGTTGTGTACCTGGTTGTGTTTTAGGCTAAGTCTTTCACCTTTTAACAAAAGTTGTGAAATTCCCAACAAGATACACAACTTTTGGTAAAAGGTGAAATACTTTGTCAAAAACACAACCAGGAACACAACTGTGGCCAAAAGGTAAAATTTATTTCCCTTTTACCCACAGTTATGTACCAGGTTTTGTATACCTTTTTATCTTTTGTCTACCCTGTACTTAAACTTTTTTAATACAATAGTTCGCCGCAGAAATAAAAGACAGACAACCAGTGTAAACCAATAATTTAACTTTTACAGAAAAATTTTTGTTTTTAATAAACTGTTAATTGGCAAAAAAAAGTATTCTTATTTGCATACACACATTCATAAATTCGTGTAGTGTGGGGTGGAAATACTGCTGGAGGGGCTGCGGGACACTTTGACACTGGGAGTGTGGAGAGAGGACTGGGATCGTGGTGGGGAAGGAACAGTTAGAGGTGAAGGGGTGGAAAAAGCAAGAGAATGGGTGGACATGTGGGAGGCAGAACAGGTGGTGGGTGGTGGAGAGGAGGGTTGGGCAGGGACTGTAGTAGCAGATGATGTGGTTGAGAAGTGGTACGGGGAAGGAGGTTGGTACTGGGGAGGTTGCTGGTACTGGGGAGGTTGCTGGTACTGGGTAGGTGGCTGGTATGGAATAGGAGGGGGAGAAGGGACAGTGGCTGGAGGGGGTGCAGGTGGAGGAACTACTGTGGTGGGAGGTGTAGGTTGGGAGGTAACCAGCTGTAGAGCACCGTGGCACGAATGCATTACATGCATCTGCTGGGTAGGAGATAGCGTTGCCATGCGCTCCACAACAGACCTGAAAAAGGTGTGGTTTGGAGAATATCTTGCTTCTGAATGCATTGTTTGCAGAAGTGTCTTCAACTCCAGAATGCTGGAGTTGATCAGCTGAAAGCCTGCGGAGATTTGCTCTGACAAGACTTTGAGACAGTTCTAGAAAGATGCATTCAAATGCAAGAACTCTGGGGCATAGCTCTTTTCCTGACCCCTCTGCCGCTTCCGCCCAGTACCTGCAGGTGTACTAGAGGTGGCAGGGGCAGAAGGGTGGGGTAAAGGGAAAGCGATCTCCTCACCAGCAGCTTCATGTAATGTAGGCGGCCACGATGCTCCTGCGCTGGTGGATGGGACAGATGGGTCGAATGTGAGGGAAGGTTGGGAAGGTGCAGATGTGCCGGGGTGCTCGGAAGTGTCCCTCGGTGGCGGTCTCCTCAGGGATCGCTGCAGAAGGGTCCAACCGTGCAGGCTCCCGAGTGCTGGTCACCGTGCTGTGGAACAAAGAGAAAAAAAACAATTAATATACTGACATGCCATTGGCCCTGGCTGAAAAAAAATTTAGACATGTAACCTTTTTTTTATACATGGGATGTTTCATATTTACCTTCTGGTGACCATTGTATCCCAGAGGAACGACAGGGCTCGGGCGTACTTGTACTTGCTCCTGCGTCCTCCAGATCCACTCGGGGCCCGCATCTCTTTATTGAATTCCTTCTTGAAATGATCCCTCACAGACCGCCACCGCTTCACAATTCTCTCCCCTGAAACGAGAAAGCACAAAGTGGTTAGTATACAACATCAGTGTTTCACAAACTCCAGTCCTCGTGGTTCCCAACGGGTCATGTTTTCAGGATTTCCATAGTGTTGCTCAAAAGGAAATCATGAAAACATGACCTGTGGGTACCAGGAGGACTGGAGTTCGGGAAACACTGCTTGACATCAAGCAACGAGAACTGTATATACTTGCGCTCTTTAATCTGGGCCCAAGCTTCTAGGTCCTCCCAACGGTCCACAAGGAGCGAACAGATTTCCTCCCAGAGCAGTCGGGTCACAATTAGATCAGCATGCCGGCGGTCAGCCATATTCCAAAGCGGCTCCCTTTCTCTAACAAGATCGATGAGGTGTTCGACATCAATCCCTCCATCCTCACCGTCAGAGTCGGGAGCACGCTGTGAAGGCTGTTAAAGAAAAAGAGAAAATTTACATAATTAGCCTCCACAGTTAAAGAAATGAAATAAAAAGTGCAAAGAAATCAAATCAAAAGTATTATACTTACACGCTGGTGATCGCCGCGTCGCTGTCGGTGACGACCCTGGGAGGCACTGCGAGGACCTCTTGGCCGAGCACCAGATTGGGAAGACTAGAAAAGAAAAGCAAAAAAATTATGTGGTTGGATATAGGCATATGTGTTTGCTGTGTGATATCTGCGCTACATTGTTTTCTATGTGTTGTGTGTAGTGTGATGTAGTGTTTCTGCGTTTGATGCAGGAAACTTACCAATTGTGAGCCCACTCCAGGTATCTGTCCACCCCTAACTTCTTCTGGGAGCTCCTCTTCAGCTTGTAGACATATATTCCAGAGATGGATTTTGGAAATAAAAACTTACCGTCAAATGCTGATGATGTGAGGGAGGGCTCCCAGAAGAAGATGTGGTGACCTCCTGCTGGCCAGTCTCCACTCCTGCTGGTGCTGCTTGTTGCTACTGGTGCTGCTGCATCTATAGGGCGTCTTCTGCTGGTGAATAAAGAGAAACAAAGGGCCACTGAATATATTGATATTCCATGGCCCTAGTTTTGAGGAATGGGGGATTTGATAATTACCGTCTGTAGTCTGCTGCTGGATTCCCCTCTGCCTGTTCATCAAGGTCCCTTGACTCTATTTGGGGTGGTGCGGTACTCTCCTGGCTTCTCCTGCGGCTGGCTCCTCTCTTGGCTGGCATATTGGCTGTGGCTGAGGGTCCCACTGTCATGGTTTTATATGTTTGCTGTGGGCAGGGCTACTGAGCATGCTCAGACCTAAAAAAACGGATCCGGCTTTTGCCGGATCCGGCACATTGCGGCGCTCATAGACTTTCATTGTGTGAAAAAGCCGGAAGCGCCGGATCCGGTGTGTCCGGCTTTTTCGCTGGAGACAAAAAACGTTACAGTAGCCATTTGTTTCCAGACGCCGGATTGCGACACATTGCCTGATCCGGACGAAACGCATGACCATCCGGCGCGATCCGGCACTAATGCAAGTCAATGGGGAAAAAGCGGATCCGACATTGCATTTCGCCGGATCCGTTTTTCGTAAAAATAGCCGGATCGCGCCTGACGGCGGAAAACTGATGTGTGAAAGAGGCCTAACCCCAACACACCCCTAACCCTAATCCCAACCATAACCGTAGCCACAAACCTAACCCTAACACACCCCTAACCCTAATCCTAGCCCTAACTTTAGCCCCAACCCTAACTTTAGCCCCAACCCAAATTTTAGCCCGAACCCTAACACTAACCATAGCCCTAACCCTAATGGGAAAATGGAAATAAATACATTTTTATTATTATTATTTTTCCCTAACTAAGGGGGTGATAAAAGTGGGTTTGATTTACTATTTATAGCGGGTTTTTATGTTTGGCAGCTGTCACATGCTAAAAGACGCTTTTTATTGCAAAAAATAGTTTTCGCATCACCACATTTTGAGAGCTATAATTTTTCCATATTTTGGCCCACAGTCATGTGATGTCTTATTTTTAGCAGAACGAGTTGACATTTTTATTGGTATCATGTTCAGGCACATGACATTTTTTGATTGCTTTTTAGTACGATTTTTGGGAGGTAGAATGAACAAAAACCAGCAATTCATGAATTTATTTTGGGGGGCGTTTATACCATTCCACGTGTGATAAAATTGATAACGTGGTTTTATTCTTCGGGTCAGTACGATTACAGCGATACCTCATTTATATCATTTTTTTATGTTTCGGCGCTTTTAACAATAAAAACTGTTATATAAAAAAATAATTATTTTTGCATAGCTTTATTCTGCGAGCTATAACATTTTTATTTTTCACTGATGATGCTATATGGTGGCTCGTTTTTTTCGGGACAAGATGACGTTTTCAGTGGTACCATGTTTATTTATAGCCGTCTTTTTGATCGCGTGTTATTCCACTTTTTGTTCGGGAGTATGATGATAAAGCATTGATTATTTGCCTTTTTTTATGGGGTTCACTAAAGGGGTTAACTAGTGACAGTTTTATAGGGCGGGTCGTTATGGACGCGGCAATACTAAATGTGTACTTTTACTGTTTTTTTTTTTTTACATAAAGAAATGTATTGGGGAATTTTTTTTCTTTATTTAGTAACTTTTTAAAATATTTTTACACATTATTTTTTTTTAATCACTTTTTTACTTTGTCCCAGGGTGGGACATCACTGTATACCATATCGCTGATTTGACACTTTGCAGAGCACGGTGTCAGATCAGCGATCTGTCAGGCAGTGCAGGATGCTTGCCGGTGCCTGCCTGCTCTCAGCAGGCACTGACAAGCCACTTTCCTGCAGGACCCGGAAGGACTATGAGGCCACCTTGGATCCGGGGTCCTGCAGGGAGGAGGCCCTCGGAACAACGTGATCACATGGCATTGTTTTGAGGGTCTCAGGGAAGCATGCAGGGAGCCCCCTCCCTGCGCAATGCTTCCCTATGCCACCGGAACACTGCGATCATGTTTGATCGCAGGGCCGGGAGTTAAAGTTTCGGGAGCGGTCCGTGACCGCTTCTGGCACATAGTGCCGGGTGTCAGCTGTGATAATCAGCTGACACACTGCTTCGATCAGCCGCGCTCCCCCCATGAGCGCGGCTGATTGCGAATTAAGTACTTTCCCGTCCATGGGTATTCAGGCCCAGGCCACCTGGATGGGATAGTAGGTCATATGTCAGAAAGGGGTTAATACATCCCAGAATTGTATTTGCCTTTTTTGCTGCTGCATCACACTGTTGACTCATGTTCAGTCTGTAATTTATTAGTATACCCAAGTCTTTTTCACCTGTGCTGTTGCTTAGCCCTATTCCTTTCATTCTGTATATGCTTTTTTCATTTTTATTGCCCTGATGTAGTACTTTGAATTTTTCCCTGTTAAAAACCTTTCTGTAATAGTGTCCCCTTTCTAACAGGGGGCTTCCATGATACTGGTAGTACAAAGGCTCTGGAAAAGTGAAATGGCCCTCAAACCTCAAAAGAAATTCAGCAAATTCTACGCTCCCGAATCCAAATGCCCCCCCTTCTGAGCCCCAGTGTGTTTAAACTACATTTAGCAAGCACATGTTTCGCATTTCTGTACTGATGACAGCCCACCTAATTTACTGATGCGTGTCTCCAGAAGCATGAGCTGGTCATAATGTACTGGTCACTACAACATACCGCTCACTACAGCGTACTGGTCACTATAACAGCAGTTTGCAATTTTCACTCTGTAAAATCCAATGCTTCTTGTTTCTGGAAAACACCCATGGAGTCAAAATTATCACTACACCGGTAGATAATTTCCCAAAGAGGTATTGTGAGGGACAAGGGAGACTCCATTTTGGATTTAATTCAGGCCCAATATATTGTCCAGAGATCTTCCTCCACTCCTGAAGTGGCCCTTACTCTTGGGATAAGTATGCAAATCCCCAAAAGAACAGAACTTCTCCATTTGGCCAGAAAATTAGAGGCCACGTGTTAATGAAGGCAAGGAGGAGCAGAGCTGGGACCCTATGCTATCTTCTATGCAAGGCGGACAACATCAATTGTCTATCAAGGGAAAGCTCTAGACCAAGCGTCACCGACATCTAAAGATGAATTATGAGCATACCATGCATCTCAAGGTTAAGTCCAATATACCACCAGAACCCTGGGAGCCCTTCGCACACACTCCAGTGTCTCATATTTTTCTAGCTGTCCCGGATACCGAGCTATCGAGACTGACACTCCAGAACCTGTTAGCCGACCCAAGTTTGGACTTTCCATATCGGTACAGCCCCACGGACCCGTTGAGACGTCAGTCGTCCCATTTGGACCACACCCTATTAAGTTATGACCCATCCTAGATATTGGGAATTATTTCAGCTAGGTCAAGGGAGGAGAATTCAGTCCAACCCAGAGGTGAGGTGGCAAATATGAGAGGGGCGAGCAAGGGGTTAAAAGCTAGCTATGCACCTTTTGCCTTTGTCTTTGTTCTGCCATGGAAGCCACGTCACATCACTAGTGGAGATGGACCAGAAACTAAGAAGTTGCAGGTGGATACGAGAGCTTCCCTCATCCACAACTTATAAGAAACGGTAACGTGACACATACAGCTAACTGCAATCCCAACCTGTACCCTACTTTTATCTGCACTTTTGGCTGTAATACCTGTATGTTTTTCTGTATATATTTGTATTATCTAGTGCGCCTTTCAGCAATTAAAATATCAATTAATCTTGGGCTGCTCTTTCATCTCTTAACCCAATTTCCTGTGTCCGTGAGTCCGGCTACTACTTATACGCTACCTGGGGTTTGTTTTTGACCTGATATAAGCTTGGTAATGGACCGGGCTTATATCTAACGAGGAACTGGTGGCAGCATACCGTTCTGGTGTTATTGGGGGATCCTGGCAGTGACTGATTGGAGGTTTAAACATATATTCCGGGCCTGGGACTGGTGATAGAGATATATATATATATATATATATATATATAACCCTCATTGCAAAGTTCCCCGTTAACCAGTACATGACAGGACAGCCTCTCCAGCGACTACCTTTCCTGGGTGCAAATCCCTGACTGACCTGAGGGTAAGGGTGGCACCAGAGAGCTGTGACTGTGTAAGCTCCGTCACAGATTGGGGACGGCGGGGGGATATCTGTACAGGTATAATTTAAAAATGGGGTCACTTGAGGGGTAATTCTGCTTTTATAGCACTTAGGGGCTCTGTATATGGAGTACGCAAACAATTCTAGGAAAATCTGCGCATCAGGATGCAAATAGCGCTCCGTCCCTCCTGAGTCTCGCCATGTGGCTAAGCAGTACTATACAGCCATATATAGGGTATTTCTACATTCAGCAGAAATTGTGGGACACGTTTTGGTGCCATTTTTATCCACTTCTCAGTTTGGGGCTTACACACTTAGTAGTAAAAATGTAAGTTATTTTTTCTTCACTGCCCAAAGGTATAAAATTTGGTGACACACTTGTGGTGTTAATATGTTCACTGCACCTCTAGATAAATCTATTGAGAGGTTAAGTTTGTAAAATGGGGTCTCTTATGGGGGGGTTCTGCTATTCTGGCACCTCAGGGGCTCTGCCAATGTGACATGGCACCCTCAAACCAGTGCAGCAAAACTGGCACTGTTATATGGTGCTCCTTCCCTTCTGAGGTTTGCACTGTGCATCAAAAGTAGTTTTAGACCACATTTGGGGTATTGGTGAACTCAGGAGAAATTGCAAAACAAATTTTGGTGTCCATTTTCTCCTGTTGACCTTGTGAAAAAAAAATTTGGGGGGTAAAAATTTTGGTGGGAAAAATGTGATTTTTTTTTTTATTTTATTTTAACGGCTCAATGCTATAAACTTCTGTGAAGAACCTGAAGGTTCAAGGTGCTCACGACACATCTAGATAGGTTCCCTGAGGGGACTAGTTTCCAAAATGGTATCACTTGTGAGGGGTTTCCACTGTTTAGGCACATCAGGGGCTCTCTAAACGCGACATGGCATCCGCCAATTATTCCAGCAAATTTTACATTCAAAAAGTCAAATGGCGCTCCTTCCCTTCCGAGCCCTGCCATGTGCTCAAACAGTGGTTTCCTCCACATATGGGGTATCAACATGCTCAGGAGAAATTGCACAAATTGTATGGTCCATTTTCTCTTGTTACCCTTGTGAAAGTATTATTGTGTTATTAATGTTTATTTTTTCCTTCCACATTCCATTTATTACTGTGAAGCACCTGAAGGGTTAATAAATTTCTTGTGTGGTTTTGAGCACCTTGAAGGGTACAGTTTTTAGAATGGTTTCACTTTTGGGTATTTTCTGTGATATAGGCCCCTCAAAGTCATTTCAAATGTGATGTTGTCCCTAAAAAAATGGTTTTGTAAATTTTGATGTGAAAATGAGAAATCGCTGGTCAAATTTTAACTTATAACTTCCTAGCAAAAAAACATATTTCAAAAATTGTGCTGACAAAGTAGACATGTGGGTAATGTTTTTTATTAACTATTTTTTTATGACATGACTCACTGATTTACGGGCTGTGAGGTAGCGCTGTAATTTACTTGGGGAATTCTCGCTTGGCAGCCCAATAATCACATCTGGCACAGGTTTTCCATAAAACCATATCAGTCGCTTCGGTTTATTAATCATCATAAACCATCACAGCAACAGAAAGTTCACTTAACAGCATAATCAGCATAGCGTCCATTACAGAGTTTCCCTCTGTTAGCAATGTCCAGCATACACAGGCTCTTCAGTCTCATCATTATCTCACCCACATCAGGGTTTCCTCATGGCTGTTGCTCCACGCTGCAGACATCCACTCTCTCCTCTCAGGGACTCTCAGACGCTGGCAGCCATTATACACAGCCACTCCACAGGCTGTTAGCCAGGATACAACTCTCCTCACGGGACCTTCTGCTTTGAACCAACCAGGTCCCTGCATTCACCCCTTGTGACTCACCCTGGCCACATTATATCGTTCATAGCCACGCCCACTGGGTCACATGACTCTGACCTCATCACAGGTCCTTCAGGTATTTTCACACTCTTTACAACCGTGCTTTAAACACACCCCCTGGGTGGGTTTGTAGGTAAACAGGCCCCCCAACGCTCTAGTTACCTGGAGACTCTCCCTCTCATATTAAATCAGCATCTCAGCAAAGACCTTGCTGATCACACATACATAAGTCTCCATCTCAAAGCCACCCACTTTGAGATACCTAACGGCCATTCAACATTCTGCCATTCATCCTTTCTCCTGGGATCTCCACACAGCGCCCCCTAGCTGACACAGTGGTTACTACATCACATACCTACCCCCTCTGTTCAAACTTGTGGGGTTGAACACACAACATTACATGAGGCTCTCGAGACTGGGCACTCATTACACCTTGCCCCACAGGTCGAGAGAACCTTTTCCATTTGTCATACGGCCTCCTCTCTACGCTAGGCCTCCCCAGCCCCCAGTAGTCAGAATATCGGTCCTGCTCTTTGACCCTCCAGCTACAGTCTGTCTGCGTCATCATACACTGTCTAGTCACCACCTTCCTCTCTCTGTTTGTTCCGTTCCCCGACCAGCTCCCCTGGTTGGTACGGTCATCTGTCTTACTTCACTCTACTGTCTGGCCTGAGTCTGACTCACTCAATGTCTCAACGAACTAATGTCTCTCAGCCTCGAATGGCCTGTCGAACTGCCACTCACTGACATTCTTCGGCCACCTGCCCTGTCACTTCTTGGTGGAACCCTTCGGGTCCTTACATCTTGTTGGGTTGGAGGCGGCCACCACCTGGTATTCCGTACTTCTTCATTAATGCGCCGGCGGTTCAGCCTCAACTGCTCAATTTCTTGCAGGTACCCCACAAGCATTCGAAAGTCTCTCAGGCTCTCCACGGAACCAACCACCATGATGGGAATCCTACCCACTTCACTGGATATCTGGTCTTCATCATCAGGAGGGATCCTCACCCTCACCACACCGGAGATATTCACAAGGTCTTGCATTACCTTCCCGACCTTCCAATGATTCTTCCAATCAGAGCTTTGGGTACCGGAACCACATCTTTGCGCAAACCCAGCCGATCCATAGCCTCCCTTGCTAACTCTAGGCGTCGAGCAGCCTTCATATTACTCCACCTGACCAGCTGTTTGGCGTGGAGACATTGTAGATGCATCTCTTTCAGGACAGCTACTCGGTTTGATGTATCTTCCCTGGCTGATACTATCACCAACTGCCAAGTCTCAGGTGCCCAGTGCACCTTACACGCTTTGACCGCCACTTTGAAAGCCTCATGCACACCTTCCTCAGCCCAGGCCTCTTGCATGTCTTCTGGTACATCTATCACCGACTGGAAGGTCGTGGCCTTGCTCTCTTCCTGAACAGAAGACTTTGGCTTTACCACGGACACTTCCCTTACTACAGTTGACCCGACCGGGTGACTGTCTTCTTCAGTTCTTAACTCACCAATTTCACACAATGTGATCACTTCATGACCCTTTGCCACGATGGCTACTGGCAGTTCTGTCTTATTATCACTCGCGCTCACCCGCAGTAAGTCTTTGTCCAACTTCTTCTCCCACAGAAGACCTTTTACTACTCCTCTGAGTTCTTCCATCTCTTCCTTAAGGCTCTTGTTCACACTTTGCCAGGCAGACAAGTGACCTCTGAGCTCCAAGACTTCTTTCTCGAGACCCTCAACCCTGTGCTCAGCCATTTGTCTCAGGACTTTTTCTCTTTCGAGGTGCTCGTCCACTGTCTTTTTTATCAACTGTATCTTACGATCCTGTTCTCTTTTGGCCAGCACGTGTCTCACCACTACCTCTTTGATTATATTGTCAAAGGGTACCACTGGGTCAGTCACACCAGTCGAGTGAACCCTCCAGTTACCCACTAACCATGTGTCTAGTCCAGTCGTCTCATCTCCCAGCCCACCATCCGTCATGTCACGAGACGTCAGGTCCTTACGTTGGGCAGATGTACCTCTTCTTCCAGTCAGTTCTACCTCTGACCTGTCCATGTCAGGAGCCGTTACTGTCTCAGTGTCTGCTGGCCCCACAGTCGAAACGTCTCCATCGCCCGACCATACGTCATCAAACAAAACAAAGTCCCGGCCCCTCTCCAAGGAATAGACTAAGTCCCGTGGTATCCCGCTCCCTTGACACGCACCACCTATGGGCCCCTCAAACATGACTCTGTCTACGGCATAGTTCACCGTGATCCCGTGTTTACAGCGAATCCTGACGTTTTTCTCGGTCAGAGACAAAACGAAAGGAGTTCCTGTCAAGGTCACCTGATTCTCTGAGTCCAGCCGACCAGAGGCTCCTTCCCGGTGCAGCATCACAGTACACACCTGTGGCCCGTCATTATCCGGAAAATCCATGCCGCACTCTTCAAAACTCATACAGACACACTGCGGGTCTCCAGACATACCCACTGAGTCAACCAGTGCTGTCAATTCCTGACCCATCCCAATTTGGGTTGCCGCCCCCACCTGGGACTCCACCCCTTCTTGGGTTACCACTCCAATTTGGGTCACCTCCCCCTTCTGGGACTACACCCCTTTATGGGCCACCACTCCGATTTGGGCCACCACCCCCTTTTGGGATTCCACCCCCTTTGGGGCCACCACCCCGATTTGGGCTACCGCCCCCTTTTGGGACTTCCCTATGTCCATTATACCGGTCTTCTCAGACCACAGTTCACACAACACAGTTTGTCTCTTTTAACGATTCCACACAAGTCTTTGTTGGCACCACCACAGCTCCTGCTGTCACCGACACCACACCAGTTCCTTCTGGCATTGGCACAGCTCCTGCTGCGCCATCTTCGTGGACCCACCGATCCACCGGAAGCCGCTTGTCCCCTTCGTAACCCCGCCGAGTTACCGGAAGCAGCTTGTCACCTTCGTGACCCCACTGAGCCACATGAAGCCGCTTGTCACCTTCTTGACTCCCACTGAGCCACCGCAGGCTGAGTTGAGAAAAGAAGAAAAAAAAAAAAAACACACCACACAAAAACTCACGTGTCCTGTCTGTGTGCTCTTCAGGACGTACCGTCTCCGCCTGAGACCGTCCAACACACAGGGCGCACCGGGTGCTATTCAGGGAGCCGACCCTCCTCCCAGGGTTTCCCAACACACCGGCCTCACCAGGTCCAGGGTCTCAGCGGGTGCTCTTCAGGACATCCTTCTCCACCTGAGACTGCCCAACTCTCACGCCTCACCAGTTCCAAGGTCATACCACGTGCTCCAGGGATCCGATTCTTCTCCTAGAATCTCCCAACACTGACCCTCCAGGACCTTGCTCACTGAACCCTCCAGGAACACAGTCTTTCCCACTGACCCAGGTCATTACCACACGAACACCTGTCCGTTACCTGTGTTGGCCACACAGGTCCTGGGATACTTCTCCACAGAGGCACCCTATAGAAAACCACAGTCTCTTGCTCACTGATCCTGGTCAGTAAAACACGTTTTTTCACGACCATCACCTGCTGGCCGAGCAGGTTCTCGGACCCCTCTACAGCAGAGGTATCCTAGTAAACACCAGTCTCTTTCTCCTGAAGAAACGGCCACACTGGGCTCACAGATTCGAACAGTGCCTTACTCACTAGGCCGCCCCACGGTTCCAGAACCACAGCCGGGCAGTGGCTTCCCCAGCCGTCCTGGCTCAGCGTTGCCAGCACTGCAACATACGCTTTTTTGAAACCGTTGCCCTTAGCAACCGACTTTGCAGTCCTCTTCTGTTGCTTCCAGGAACAAGGCTACAATATTGCCCATAGCTTTCTCCACCAAATGTGAGGTAGCGCTGTCATTTACTTGGGGAATTCTTGCTTGGCAGCCCAATAATCACATCTGGCACAAGTTTTCCATAAAACCATATCAGTCGCTTCGGTTTATTCATCATCATAAACCATCACAGCAACAGAAAGTTCATTTAACAGCATAATCAGCATAGCGTCCATTACAGAGTTTCCCTCTGTTAGCAATGTCCAGCATACACAGGCTCTTCAGCCTCATCATTATCTCACCCACATCAGGGTTTCCTCATGGCTGTTGCTCCACCCTGCAGACATCCACTCTCTCCTCTCTGGGACTCTCAGACGCTGGCAGCCACTACACACAGCCACTCCACAGGCTGCTAGCCAGGATACAACTCTCCTCACCGGACCTTCCGCTCTGGACCAACCAGGTCCCTGCATTCACCCTTTGTGACTCACCCTGGCCACATTATATCGTTCATAGCCACGCCCACTTGGTCACATGACTCTGACCTCATCACAGGTTTTTCAGGCATTTTCACACACTTTACAACCGTGCTTTAAACACACCCCCTGGGTGGGTTTGTAGGTAACCAGGTCCCCCCCAATTCTCTAGTTACCTGGAGACTTCTCCCTCTCATATTAAATCAGCATCTCAGCAAAGACCTTGCTGATCACACACAAGTCTCCATCTCAAAGCCACCCACTTTGAGATACCTAACGGCCATTCAACATTCTGCCATTCATCCTTTCTCCTGGGATCTCCACACAGCGCCCCTAGCTTACACAGTGGTTACTACACCACAGGGCATAAAAATAAAAATTAGAAAATTGTAACATTTTCAAAATTTTCGCCGAACTTCAGATTTTTTTCACAAATAAACGTAAGTTATATCAAAGAAATGTTACCAATATAATGAAGAACAATTTATCACGAAAACACATTCTCAGGATCAGTGGGATCCATTGAAGCGTTCCAGATTTATCACCTCATAAATTGACAGTGATTAGAATTGAAAAAATTGGCCTGGTCAGAAAGGCGAAAACAAGCTTGGGGTGAAAGGGTTAATAATGTCACTAACCTGCAAAAATATCCCCCGTTTTGTTATATTTTCCACTAACATGTTGTTTTATCCCAAAGTTTTTAATTTTTATAAGGGCTAGTAGGACAAAATGAACCATACAGTTTGTTGTGCAATTTCTCCTGAATTCGCCTCAACTCCACACGTAATCGGGAACTACATTTCAAGCATAGTGGAAAGCTCAGAAGGGAAAGAGAGCTACATTATAGTGCAGAATTTGCTCTTATGGTTTGCTGGTGCCATGACCCAAACTGTCAATGGGCGGGGAGAAGCTGCCGGGGACCTGTCTGTAGGAATAGTGCACTGCGCCGCTAGCGTTTTCCTCTGAAACGCTGCAGCTTTAGGGTATGTACAGACGTTCAGTAATTGACAGAGCTTTGGACGCAGAACATGTCCGCTGCATCTAAAGCGCTGCCGCTTTTTAAACACAGGTGATTCTGCATGTGATCATTGAACCGTGCAGAATCACCACGTCCAATACATTGCACGGGTGAAATTTATCTTGTGGAGACTCGCGTCTCCGCAAGAGAAATTGCCATGCTGCGGTCTGGAAAGACGCGCCACATGTCCGTCTCCGCAGGTGAGCCACGGGCGTCGGTGTATGGAATTTCTTGAAATGCCATCCACTATGCTCTACCATCTGGACGCTGTACAAGTATGCAGCGTCCAACTCGCAGCATTTACTGACCATGTGCACCTACCCTTACATAGACAAACATACCCAGCTCGAACACTACAGCCGATGGTGATAGATGCTGTACAAACCATGAGCGGCCTGTACCACCTGTCGGGAGAGATTTAATAACTTTATAATAATAATAATAATAATAATAAGTCACTTACTTTAACAGTATAACATATAACACAGCTCATGCCGTGGTTACTGTTTGGGGGCTTGTTATACTCATAGTCTGGACTTATAATAAGACCCCTGCTGTAAAAATAATAAGCCCCCTACCTCCCCATCTGCCCCCAAACAGCACCTATTACATGTGATGTAGTGCATGGTACGCCCTGAATGTACGACGTATCCCTGCAGAGTTTATCGAGAGGTACCTGCCATCAAGATCTCCATCCACCGGTACCCCACAGACTGCTCAGGTACCTGTTTCCAAGAACCAGGCTGCTAATGCATCATCTCCAGTTTGGCAGCCCAAACCAAAGCTCTCTGGCTTGACACCGTGGGAAGAGGAGTACCTGCGGATTGCCAATGACTACTTTGAATCTGGTAGCCACGAAGAAATAGAATTATAATTTTCCAAATCTCGTTACACAGGAGGGTTTGTTGCACCAGTTGTGCCTTTGCCTTTTGTTCATCATGTTGCCCAGTTTTTGATTGGCAGCGTTGTTTTTGAGATGGAACTATAGAGATCATAGACGCTGATTGATCCAAAAACTTTTATTGTAAATAGTTGCACCTCTTTAGGTGCCCTTTCTTGGTTTTACATATAGAGACTCTTTGCGAAGATAATGTTTTTGCATGGACACTTTTCGAAGAATGATGTCTACCTCAAGGGACACTGCAAGAAAGCCCGGCTGGGAGCAGTGTTCAGCACCTTACAAGAATTTTGAATGCTTGATGATAATGTATTTGATAATGTTGTGTCTTGTGAAAAGAAAATGTCTTTTATAGAATATTTGATACAGAGAATTAGAAAAGTTTTTAGATAGAATGTGAGAATTGAATAAAGACTGTAGAATTGAAAGTGACAGGTGACAGGCCAAGAGTAGATGGTCAGTGTCTTGCGTCCTGTACAAGAAAGAAAGAAAAAGAGAATAATTGATAGAAAATGTAGTAAAGAAAATGTGTTGCGTATAGCACTTTGAACTAGGAAATGCACTTAAGTAAATTTTTGATACTAAGATAGGAAGTTAACCTGTTTGTAACATTTAAGAAATGTGCCTCCTACATTAGGAAGATTAGATAAGTATTGTTGAATAGCATTTAAAAATGTTTGTGTGTTCCTGTATTGTACCTTTTGTTGTCTTACAGCCCGCGGACGTGCTGTGTTTAATGGGGGGTATGTGGCGCCCCTGAGGCTTCAGTCGCCACAGAGGTACTGCACCTTCTCCTAAGGTGTAGTGCCCCACCACCCAGGTAGGCTGGGAACTCCTTTCCGCATTCCAACACCTGCACCCCACACACAGGATAGTTCAGCAGAGACCATCCATGCTTTATGCTGGAAAGGCCAGAGGGTGCCTTTTGTGGTCCCTGGCTTCGTAACAGGAGAGGTGCTGGGGAGGCGGGTGGAGTTAGATATAAAAGAGAGAGAAGGTGTAGGATTTCAGGTCAGTCTGGGGTGAGTCCCAGAGCGAGAGTAGGCTGACAGCAGGTCAGCCTGAGAGGAGCTCAAGGTGGAGGAAGGCAGTCAGTCTGGAGAGGCTGAGGACTGGTCTTAGTGGAACGAGCTCCCTAGGGAAGGAAGAGAAGGAGAAAGAGACGTAGACTGGAGACTACACATTCCATAGGTGAGAGATAGAACAGATCGGAACGAAGGAGAATAGAAGGACGGTGGGAAGCAGGTCGAGAAAGAGAGATAACCCTTCCAGTCCAGAGAGCGCAAAGGCCGGGGCCCGGTCCCTGAGGTTGATTGGATCTTTATGTCCGGCAACAGACACGGGAGGAGTAGTGAGCCGCTAACGCCTTGCTCCCATCATAGACTTGGGACACAACAGCAACTGAATAGAGAGCCGGGACGCAGTGAGGAGTCCCCGAAGCAGGCTACAGCTGTATGTCATACAAGTAAAGACTAGGAACGCCTAGAGAGAGGCATTCCAGGGTAACTAAGCACTGGAGTGCTTCGCACCTAAAGGCGCATTGGAGGAGTCGTTCAGTAAGGTACATGTTGGCGGAGTGTGGAAGGGAGAATCCTATCCTGCCTTGAGGTTGGCTAGAGCCTTGACCTGGAGAACACAGTACGGAGGCAGGCAGTTGTGTGAACTGCAAACAGTGAGTAAAGCTTTGGAACCGCATACTCTAGTGTACTCCAGTTATTCCCGCTCCACTACACCTGGGTACCAGCATCCATACCATTCTGCACCTCTCCTCATCCATTGCACCTACACTGCCCTTGGACTACAGCTCCACCTGTGGGGAGCTATACCATCTCTGCTGCACCACACCATCAGTCCCAACGGATCTGTATGCAGCGTTGGCTTACCATCTTACTTGCCAAACACCATGGGTGGCGTCACGAACTACCTAATAAACTTTAACACCATTAGCATCACCGCCATTGATATTTGGCACCCAGGGCCACGGACCGGGTCACCGCTGCTGTGACACTTTCCCGCCTCGACACCGGCCCGGTACCGAGTACCCCGCTGCCCTGGGTGTGCGAGGGCGACCCAGAGACAGTGCTAAAGGACATGAGGGTTGTCAGCAAGGCCGGACTGGGACAAAAAAGCAGCCCTGCCACAAAAACCCCACCACCAGCCCACAAACTATAACACTCCTGACCCCGATCAGTGAATTTTGCTTTACTTTGTGGTGCCCCTCACTCTCCTACAAGGAGATATTTGAAGAGCCACATGTGATTGCCGCCACAGTAGGTATGACTGACCACAGCTGCATTTACATGGTGATCTACAGAGCTCTGATTTTCAGGATCATGGGGGTCCCAGCAGTTGGATCTCCAGCAATTGGAAAGTTATCCCCTATCCAGATGAGAGGGGATTACTTGGGATAATCCATTTAAACAGCTTTTCCAATATTTTATATTTATTTGGCCATAGCAATATTGAAGATGCTAAACCAACATTGACCCTCCCAAAGTCCCATGTCCCCTCTTCGACAACAGGACAGGAGAAGTGGTACTGTGCAGTGCATACAGGGCCGGCTCCAGGCTTTTGTAGGCCCCTTGTGAAAGTCTCAATGGCCCCTTTCACACATACCACAACTCATAATGCACAGATACAGCAGAAAAATATAGGTATACAATGCCAAAACTTTCACTTCTTATATTACATGAATGATAACTATTGTACATTCTACAATAGGTCATAAATCAGACAGTGTAGTCCTTCATACAGTATTATGGGCACCACATAACCCCTCCATACAGAATAATGAACCCCATATATTGCTCCCGTTTGTAGAAAAGGTCGCACTCAACAGGATAAAATATAGCTCCTTTATTGACACACAATTACATGTCAGGTCAGAGTAGAGTGGCAAGAGTGTTCACAAGCTGACAACGGCCATTTCGCGCTGTTCTAGCGCTTCCACGGGTCCAACGCACACCATCAGCTGATACATGGTAATAGCGGTGCCGTCCGCGGTTTCTATTTTCTCACCCATATATTGCTCCATACAGAATAATGAGCCCCATATACTGCTCCATACAGTATAATGAGCCCCATAAATTTCTCCATACAGTATTATGGGAACCACATAGCACTCCATACAGAATAATGAGCCCAATATATTGCTCCATACAGAATAATAAGCCCCACAAAATGCTCCATACAGTATTATGGGTACCACATAGTGCTCCATACAGCAAAATGAGCCCCATGTATTGTTCCATACAGTATTATGAGCTCCATATACTGCTCCATACAGTATAATAAGCCCATGTATAGTTCCATACAGGTTAATAAGCCCCGTATATTGCTCCATACAGTATTATGGGCACCACATAGTCCTCTATACAGTATTGTGGGCACCACATAGCTCTCCATACAGAATAACATGCCCCATATATTGCTCCATACAGAATAATGAGCCCCATATATTGCTCCATACAGTATAATGAGCCTCATATATTGCTCCATAGAGTATAATGAGCCCCATATATTGCTCCATAGAGTATTTTGGGCACCACATAGTGCTCCATACAGAATAACACGCCCCATATATTGCTCCATACAGAATAATGAGCCCCATATATTGCTCCATACAGTATAATGAGCCCCATATATTGCTCCATAGAGTATAATGAGCCACATATATTGCTCCATAGAGTATTATGGGCACCACATAGCCCTCTATACAGAATAATGAGCCCCATATATTGCTCCATACAGAATAAGCCCCAAATATTGTTCCATACAGAATAATAAGCCCCATATATTGCTCCATGCAGTATAATGAACCCCATTCCCCATTCAGGGGAAGAGTCTTGAGGAGATCATTTGCATATTCCCAGTGCCTTCTGGGATAAGTGAAGAGTCTCCGCGAGCTCAACGATCACTGGGTTTTGGCCGTTGCAGCTGAAAAGAGGAGATCGGAAAACCAGGGGAAGAGTCTTGAGGAGATCATTTGCATATTCCCAGTGCCTTCTGGGATAAGTGAAGAGTCTCCGTGAGCTCAACGATCACTGGGTTTTGGCCGTTGCAGCTGAAAAGAGGAGATCGGAAAACCCCGCGCCTATCGGCGCGCAAATTTTGGCTCATCTTTCATCGTTTTTAAGAAATCTCAATATGGAAGAGGCCAGGAGCCATTTGGTGAGCTGCATTTCTTGCTACATGTTCAGACTTACCAGTGGAAAAGCCAAACTTCACATGCCACAAATGCAAGCTTGTGTCCCTGTTGGAGGAAAAGTTGCAAAATCTCGAAGAGAGGTTAGCTACGTTGAAGATCATTAAGGAAGGTGAAGAGTTCTTAGACAGAGTAGAATTATCTCTTCATGTTACAGAAAGAGAAGAAATTCGAAGTGCACCTGAAGAAACATGGAATGGAGACATGTGACCCAGAGAAGCAGGAGGCAGTCAGCACCCATACTTCTCAGGAACCAGTACCAGGCTCTCACGCAGGAAAACGATGAAGAAATACATCAGGATAAGACTTTGCCCACAAACAGCAACCTTGTACTCCTTCAGAGTCCTCCTGAATGGAGAAAGAAAAATGTTGTGAAGAAGAAACTGAGAGTGGTGGTCATGGGGGATTCCCTGTTGAGAGGAACAGAGGCCGCAATCTGCAGACCGGATATAACTTCAAGAGAAATGTGCTGTCTTCCAGGTGCAAAAATTAAAGATGTGTCTGACAGGATATCAGGACTCTTCAGACCTACAGATGACTACCCATTCCTGCTACTACATGTGGGGACAAATGACACCGCAAGAAACGACCTGGAAACCATCTGCAGAGACTTTGAAGACTTAGGCAAGAAAGTAAAAGAACTTGGAGCGCAGGTGGTCTTCTCTTCCATCCTCCCAGTGGATAGCCATGGAACAAGGAGGTGGAATAAGATTCTGCAGGTGAACAACTGGCTACGTCGATTGGTGCCGTCAGCAACGATTTGGATTTATGGATTACGGAGTGAATTACCTTTACGATGGACTACTTGCTAGAGATGGGGTGCACCTTACGAAGACTGGAAAACATGTATTTGGAAGTCGCCTTGCTACACTTTTAAGGAGAGCTTTAAACTGGAACAACATGGGAAGGGAAGCAAAAGACCAGAAAAAGCCATACACCTGACAAATGCTATTGAGAACTCTATTAGAAGTGGAAAGGAAGAACAAAGACAAAAGAATCTAACTAATAAAAATATTGGAGAAAGAGAAACCAATCACAAACTAAAATGTTTCTATACTAATGCACAAAGCATGGGCAACAAACAAGGAGAATTGGAACTACTAACACAGGAAAAGAAATATGATGTCATTGGAATCACTGAAACTTGGTGGGACGATACACATGATTGGAATACAAGACTAGAAGGATACAACTTATTTGCAAGAAACAGACTTCATAAACGAGGAGGAGGTGTCGCGTTGTATGTTAGAAATGCGTATATCTGCACAGAGATTGAAGCTTCAGAGACTGGGAGTTCTGTGGAAACTGTTTGGGTAAGAATACAAGGACAGAACAATGGAAAGGACACCATTGTAGGCATTTACTACAGGCCGCCTGTGCAAGCTGAAGATATGGATGAACTCTTTATGCATCAAATGGCCAAGTTCTCCAAAAAATATGACATAGTTGTCATGGGAGATTTCAACTATCCAGACATTTGTTGGGAATCTCTCTCAGGCAAAACTAACAGGTCAAGGAAATTCTTATCCTCTCTTGCTGACAACTTTATCTTCCAAAAGGTAGGGGAGAAAACAAGGGGAACTGCTACCTTGGATCTAATCCTTATAAACAGGGAGGAAATGGTTGAGGAGGTAAAAGTGGCTGGGACCCTAGGAGGTAGCGACCATGCTATTTTAGAATTTTGGATAACTAGAGGAGGAAGACCTGTGAAGACTCAGACGTCAAGGTTAGATTTCAGAAAGGCAGAATTTAAGGGATTCAGAAAGAAAATTGGAGGGATCCAATGGCTGGATATCCTTAAAGACAAAAATGTCCAGGAAGGATGGGAAATCTTGAAAAATGAAATTCTCAAAGCACAATTATTAACAATTCCAAAAAGAGGGAAGAATAGGAAGCATTTAAGGAAGCCAGGATGGATGAACACAGAACTTAAGCACATGCTAAAAAGGAAGAAAAAAATGTTTATAAAATGGAAAGAGGGAGGCATATCTAAAGAAGAATATAATGCTGTCTGCAGAACCTGCAGGGCACAAATCAGATTATCTAAAGCTGACAATGAATTGAGGCTTACAAGAGATGTCAAAAGCAATAATAAAAGGATTTTGGGGATATGTCAAAAGTAAAAGAAAAGTCAAAGATGCTATAGGATTTTTACAGGATGAAAATGATGAAATGGTAAGACAGGATGTTGAGAAGGCCGAACTTTTAAATTCCTATTTTGAATCTGTTTTCTCTCAGAAAGGAAATGTAACATCAACTGTTCTTCACTGTCCTATTAAGTGAATAGAAGAATCCAGGATATCTATAAACAGAAAGATAGTAAGGAAACACTTAGCTAACCTAAATGAATTCAAGTCTCCAGGTCCAGATGAATTACACCCCAGAGTACTGAAGGAGATAGTAGAAGAAATTTTTGAACCCCTCTCCATAATCTTTGAAAATTCTTGGAGAACAGGAGAAGTCCCAGAAGACTGGAGAAGAGCAAATGTTGTTCCTATCTTCAAAAAGGGGAAGAAGGTGGACCCAGGCAACTATAGGCCGGTGAGTCTGACTTCTATACCAGGAAAGATCTTTGAACAAATTATTAAACAACATGTATGTCAGTACCTGGATAAGAATGAAGTGATTAAACAGAGTCAGCATGGGTTTGTAACTAATAAGTCATGTCAGACTAACTTAATTTCCTTCTATGATGGAATCACTGATTGGGTGCATCAAGGAAATGCTGTAGATATAGTATATCTTGACTTCAGCAAAGCATTTGACAAAGTATCTCATACAATCTTAATTGAAAAAATGACTAAGTATGGAATGGACAAGGCAACTGTTAGGTGGATTCATAACTGGCTTAGTGATCGGACCCAAAGAGTGGTCATAAATGGCAGCACATCCAGTTGGAAGAATGTCTCAAGTGGGGTACCACAGGGCTCTGTCCTGGGCCCTGTATTGTTCAACATCTTTATCAACGATTTAGATGAAGGAATTGAGGGTAAACTGATTAAATTTGCTGATGACACAAAGCTAGGAGGGATAGCTAATACTAGAGAAGAGAGAGAGGATTCAAAAAGATATAAATAAACTGGAGAAGTGGGCAGCAACTAACAGAATGGTTTTTAACAGGGAAAAACGCAAAGTACTACATCTGGGCAATAACAATGAAAAAAGCATATACAGAATGGGAGGAATAGGGCTAAGCAACAGCACATGTGAAAAAGACTTGGGTATACTAATAGATCACAGACTGAACATGCGTCAACAGTGTGATGCAGCAGCAAAAAAGGCAAATGCAATTCTAGGATGTATTAACAGAAGCATACAGTCTAGATCACGTGAAGTCATTATTTCCCTCCACTCCTCTTTGGTTAGACCTCATCTGGAATATTGTGTCCAGTTTTGGGCACCACATTTTAAAAAAGACATCAACAAACTGGAGCAAGTTCAGAAAAGAGCAATCAGAATGGTGACCGGTCTGCAAACCCTGTCTTATGAGGAAAGGTTGCAGGATTTGGGATTGTTTAGTTTGCAAAAGAGAAGACTGAGAGGAGACTTAATAGCTGTCTACAAATATCTAAAGGGCTGTCACATTGTAGAAGGATCAACTTTATTCTTATTTGCACAAGGAAAGACTAGAAGCAATGGGATGAAACTGAATGGGAGGAGACACAGATTAGATATTAGAAAAAACTTTTTGACAGTTAGAGTGATCAATGAGTGGAACAAGCTGCCACGAGAAGTGGTGAGTTCTCCTTCAATGGAAGTCTTCAAACAGAGGCTGGACAGATATCTGACTGGGATGATTTAGCGTATCCTGCTTTGAGCAGGGGGTTGGACCAGATGGCCCAGGAGGTCCCTTCCAACTCTACGATTCTATGATTCTATGATACACAGTATAATGAACCCCATATTGCTCCACACAGTATTTTGGGTACCATATAGTGCTCCATACTGAATGAGCCGACATGTATTGCTCCATACAGTTTAATGATCCCCATATATTGCTCCATACAGTATTGTGGGCACCACATAGCTCTCCATACAGAATAACATGCCCCATATATTGCTCCATACAGTATAATGAGCCCCAATATATTGCTCCACACAGTATTTTGGGTACCATATAGTGCTTCATACTGTATAATGAGCCCCATATATTGCTCCATGAGCCTCATATATTGCTCCATATAGTATAATGAGCACCATATAATGCTCCATATAGAATAATGATCCTCATATATTGCTCCATGCAGTATAATGAGCCCCATATAATGCTCCAGACAGTATAATGTGCCCCATATAATACTCCATACAGTTAAAATGAGCCCCATACCTTGCTCCATAAAGAATGGGCCCCATATAATGCTCTATACAGTATATGATGAGCCCTATATATTGCTCCAAACAGAATGGGCCCCATATTAGTCTCCATATGATGATCCATATATAATGGGTCCCATATGATGCACCATATATAATTGTCCCCATATGATGCTCCATATATAATGGGCCCCATAAGATGCTCCATATATACTGGGCCCCATAAGATGCTCTATATATACTGGTCCCCATAAGGTGCTCTATATATACTGGGCCCCATATGATGCTCCATATATACTGGGCCCCAAATGTTGATCCAGAATATAATGGCCCCCATATGATGCTCCAGGGTATGATGGGCCCCATATGATGCTACATTCTATGATGGGCCCCATATATTGCTCAAAACAAAAAAAAACTGAAATCCTCACCTCTCCTTGCTGGCCGCTACTCTGCTCCGGACTCCTAAACTTCGGCGTCTTCCGGCACTCTGCACTGTGACTGTCCAGGCAGAGGGAGCACAGTCGTGACGTCATTGTACCCTCTGACCTGAAACGTCACAGTCACAAGACGCGACAGTGGAGGAGCGGGAAGAGGTAAGTATCGCACGTGCTGGGGCCCTGAGCAAGCGGAGAAGGGTGGACTCTTTATTAGCCCATGTGGCAACATTTCAGTTCCACAGCAGAGAAAGGTTATGTTATGGATCTGAAACATTGCCACATGGGCTAATAAAGAGTCTGACACTTTTTTCGCAATTTATCGGTGGATAGAAGTATATACAGCTCCACAATATATACTGTGTTAAGGAATATAGAGTGGAGCTGTGTATATAGTGTAGAGATGTGCCAGTGTGGATTCCACACTAAATACACAGCAACATACTATATACTCATATATACACACAACTTTACATTATACACTATATTAAGACAGCATTATACTATATAGTATATTATGTTGCATATGTCATATAGGTGAGTGCTATATATACATTAGATAGGTGATACTGTGACTGGTGTGTATAGGTGCAGTATCACCTATGCAACATATCTACAGCAGTATCACCCACATATTGTATTTATAAGTCATAGTATCCCCTATATAATGTCTAAAGACTGCTGTATATACATTATATAGGTGATACTGTGAGTATACACAGATTTAGCAGCCAGTATCACCTATATAATGTATATACAGTATACAGGTGATAGTGCAAGTGCTATACATACATAAAACAAAGTTTCCATATTGGGACTCACCCCGGTCCCTGAGATGGGGGCAGGATGAACAGCCGAGGTGCGTCCATCGTTGGGCGTGCACAGAAGCTGGTCCCTGGCTTGGACAGTAAGTAGAGCAGGAAAAAAAAAAGGGGGATGTACAGCACTGGAGGGGACAGGCATCACCGAGGAGACACAGAAATCACAGGAGGGCACATATCTAGAGGGGACAGAGATAAAAGGGGCACAGATATCACAAGGAAGCACAAATATCACAGGGGGGCACATAGGGGGCACAGGAATCACAGGGGTGCACATAGCTAGGGCCACAGAGATCACAGGGGGTCACATAGCTGGGGCCACAGAGATCACACTGGGGGCACATAGCTGGGGCCAGAAAGATCACAGGGGGAACAGAGATCATGGGGGCACAGGGATCACAGGGGGAAATATAGCTATGGGGGCACAGATTACAGGGGGCACATAGCTGGGGCCACAGAGATAATGGGGGGCACATAGCTGGGGCCACAGAGATCAATGGGGGACCCATAGCTAGGGCCACAGAGATCACAGGGGGGCACATAACTGGAGGGCACAGAAATCACAGGAGGAACAGAGATCATGGGGGGGCACAGGGATCACAGGGGGACATATAGCTATGGGGCACAGATCACAGGGGGCACATAGTTGGGGCCACAGAGATCACAGGGGGGCACATAGCTGGAGCCACAGAGATCACGGGGGGCACATAGCTGGGGCCAGAGAGATCACAGAGGGTCGCATAGCTGGGGCTACAAAGATTACAGGGGGGCACATAGCTGGGGCCACAGAGATCACGGGGGGCACAAAGTCGGGGCCACAGAGATTACGGGGGGCACATAGCTGGGGCCAGAGAGATCACAGGGGGCACATAGCTGGGGCCACAGAGATCTCAGGTGGGGCACATTGCTGGGGCCATAGAGGTCACGGGGGGCACATAGCTGGGAGCCACATAGTTGGGGGGGCCACAGAAATCACAGGGTGACATATAGATCAGAGGGGGCCACTTAGCTAAGGGGCACAGATCTCCAGCAGACAGTCAGTCACAGCGCTGCCAGCACAGAGATCTCTCTGGCAGCAGCAGCTCCTCTTCCGGGAAAGTATCGACTAGAATGGAGTGGATTTTATGAGGTAATGATGTCACTGGAAGGGGCGGGACTAGTGCTGTCTAGATTGGAGTGGCTAAAATGACGAGGATCACAAAAAATCAACTCCAATCCAGACGGCTCTAGTCCCGCCCCTTCCGGTGACATCATTACCTCATACAATCAACTCTAATCTAGTCGCAACCATCGTGCCTGCAGATTTAAAGAGCTGGTGGCGTGAAAAACGGGTCGGTGGCCGGATCAGCGGGCATCACCGGCCCATGGCCCACTATGATGGAAAACATCGCGGCCCAGCGAGAAAATGCCCAGTTGGGCAGATTACCAATCCGGGCCTGGTTGTCAGCCATAACTGAGAGGAGCCAGCATTGAACTGGAAGGAGAGCACAGTTTGCAGGCTGATAGGTCTGCAGCTCGACATGAGAGGACAGTGATCCTTGAAGATGCACCACTATTACAGAATAGCAATGTTGCCTGCTCCTCCTGGCTTCCCATCAATGAGAAGAACTCTGCCTTTCATCCCTAAGCAACTGAATCCTATAGTACCAGGCTGGAACCATTTGTGACTGCAGAACTGCCATATTAAAGAGTAACTTGCTGGGACTTGTGGTTCCACTGGGAACAAGTATACAAGAGCTATCTATAAGGGAGCATTGATGGGACTAGTGGTTCAACACACTTGAAGTTATAATAGGACCAGTTGAGAAGGGAATCTTGCTCCTATGGCATTATGTGCACCAACTGAACTCTGCAAACGCGCCGTCACCTGCAGCAACTGGGTCCCAGCATTAAACTGTATTGTTTCCATTGCTGCAGCTATTTATAGTTTAAGCAGTATTAGTTAGGAGTGTACTTGTTGTGATTTAAAGGGGAAGCATCACTCCTAACATTCAAGTTAACTGCAGAGCCCTTTATATTATTTGTACTTGTAGGTTGTG
The DNA here is from genome assembly GCF_039654945.1 of Dendrobates tinctorius. NCBI lineage: Eukaryota > Metazoa > Chordata > Amphibia > Anura > Dendrobatidae > Dendrobates > Dendrobates tinctorius. The sequence goes on along the minus strand of NW_027361751.1, from coordinate 12,699,813 downwards.
TAACATTAATTGTTTTATTGTTGCTTGCTATTCCCTTTACTATATTAAAAATTTTCCACTTTATAAATAAATTTGTTAATTGTTCCAGCCTCATCTCTTATGAGTGTATAGGGAGTGTGGACAGGGGTTTCCTGAGTCAACCCCTGGCAGAAGAGGAAGATCCTCCTGCATCTCACTACTGCTCCCAGCAAGATTTGGGTGGAGACACTGCGCCATATTAAGGTGAGAACTACCGGACACCCTGCCCACAGAGGCGGCTTAAAGAGGTGTTACAGTGGAGGAAATGCTGAGATAGATCAAGATAGGTACATCTATTATGGAAACCTTAGCTGAATCACAAATGTCCATGTGGTGTGGGAAGATAGAGCGTAACAGAAGAACACAGTTTTGCTGTATGTGGTGAACTCACTGATACATCTGATGAAGAGGTGCTACAGAATGTGAACCGACTCAAGGAAGTTGTTAATCCCACAGTGGTTGATAGACGAAGGGATGGGAGGAGCTAGTCAACAGCGACCCTAATTACTGCTGAAAGGACCCTAGAAAAAGAGTACTTTCCATCAGTCATTACTGTGCCTTTAAAACATGAACAATAGCGGAAAATCACCTGGTCTGAGAGGCCTGCAGCAGAGGTGTCATGTCCAGAGTCAAGTACACAGACTAGGAGTTCTAGTTGATGTTTATACAGAGACGGCTTAAAGAGGTGTTACATATACAAAGAACGGCCTGACATTCATCAATGTTTTTGACCAGTGTCAGAGCTTGGACAGAGTTTCATCAGTTTTTCATGGATGAAAAAAATAAATAATGGAGGTTTCTCAAGCTTCTCATATGAAATAGTCCATGATAAATGGACAGCACATGGATGGCATTCGAGTGCTGTCTGATTTTTTTTTTTTTTTTTTACGGACCCATAGACTTGCATTGCCAAGATTGATCCAAAACTTGGATTAATAAGAGACAAGTCTTCAAACTTCTGTGTGGACCACTTGATCCAAGGAATTTTTTTTTAAATAGCTAGGAAAATCCCAGTATGTAGCCGGCACTTCTGTACAGAGATTCTCATAGATGTTATATATAAATATCTTCTTTATTGAGGTAATAAAAAATTACACGACAACGCGTTTCGACTCCTACACCCTGGAGTCTTCTTTAGGTCTTTAAAAAATAAATAATATGAAAAGATCAGCCACACTCTTTTTATACATTCAACTTCCAAATGATCAAATAGGGAGGAGTACTGGAGGAGCTTAGATCGTGCGCGGTGTTGTTCCCTTTTTTTCCTTTTCCTCAGGGTTGTTTGGATTCAAGAAAAAAAATTAGACATGTCAACTACCCCATAGACCATCACAGGTACGAGTTTAATTTGTGAAAATAAACCACCGATAGTACTTGTATGAGAAAAACTGATGCGTAGAGGAGCCCTTACTGTGAAATGAGACAGAACATGTTGACCACCAATATTAACATCCATATGTAGCACAGTCCTCTTTAAAAACATGTTCCCAAGGATTCCGGTTTGACTTCTTTTCTACTGCCTAGTATATTATTGCACAAATCCCTGTTAAGCTACCAGGACAAGGTTGAAATAATAACTAAGTCAAGTTTAAGACAGGGTCATGGCAAATACTTGTTGTTTGTGCCACACCATAAGTCAGTAAGAAAAATGCTTTGAGCACACAACGCACCTCACACAGACACACACTGCACACACAACTACACATTGTGTCACGTACCATACTGTCAATGTCTCCATCCAATTCTCTTTAGTAAAAGAAAACTATTGCAGAGACATCCTGCTCCTCCGCATAGGTTCTGTTAAAGAAAAAAAAGAAGTTACGCTCCCATCCTGATTTTAGGGCATAGGAGTGGTGGCCATCGTAGCGTTCTCATTCGTACTAAAGGTATCTAATAAATTTTTGGTGGCAACTGGTGCATTGATGTGGGTGACATAGATGTGTGGTTAGTACATGTAGTTTTTAGCAAAAACATGGAAATGTAGTGTTAGACCTCGCTCACACGAGCATATAACACGGCTGAGTACTATGAAATAAAACATATCATAGCTCTCTGCCCAATGTTATACTATGGGGCAGCCCAAATCAGTGATATTTCTTGATGCTGATTCGGCATGAGAAAACAATGGCAGCGTGCAGCAAGTGGCTGCGAAAGTCGGCTCACTTGCACCCATAGATGTCTATGGGTGCGTGTGAAACATCGGATGTCATCCCAGTGCAGTCCGATATAAGCCAAGACAGACAATGAAGGAGAAGGAGAAAATACTTTCTCTCGCATCGTATGCCATTGAAAGCTAGTGTGGCCCCAGCCTAAGAGTACTTTGTTAAATATTGGCAGTTATAACTTTCACTGCATTCATGTGTTCCATTTGGACTCCCGGAGACGTGCCTGCTCTGTTTTTTCTTTGAGAAAATTGTCCTGAACAATATAAAATGGTGGACAATCATTTTTAATCTAGGACACCAGATGGTGTCATGACTTAAAGAGAGTCTGTCACCCCCAAAATGCAAATTAAAATCCTATACATCCCTATAGGGGACTTACACTCCCTGACAGAAGTTATGTTGCTTATCCATGTTGGGTAAATAAAAGCTTATAACCTGACGATAAATTCATCCATTGGTTGTATAAATTGTTCTTTTGAAAGGTGAAACCCTCCGAAATGTGGTTTCGGTTAAGAAAATAAATTGGCATTAATGCAGAAATATTGATCATTTAGTAGACACAGAATGGTCAGATTTTGGCAAGACAAAAGTTTTGTCGCCTGGTCATATAATGCACTCAATCCTAGTTTACATCCTCATCTGTGCTCAGTAAATGATTGGTTAATTAGTGGGTGTGTATAAAAAGAAACCCAGCACCCCAGACCTTCACTTGAGCTGCAACTTGAACTCTGACAACATGCCAAAAATCCACCCTGCGGCCAAAGCCTGGATTATCAGGAGGCTGAAGACCAGATCCACTGAAGAGGTGGCTGGCACCTTTAATGTGTCTCAGCATCAAGTACAAAGAATTAAAAAAAATTCAAAGAGACTGGAGATGTGTTTGACAAGCCCAGGTCCGGCAGACCCCGCAAGACAACTGCTCAGGAGGATCGTTTGTTGGTTAGAAAATCCAAAGCAAGCCCCTCTTCCGCTGCAGCAGAGCTCCCACAGGCCTGGTCACTTCAAGTCCCTGTGTCAACTAGAACAGTTTGCAGGATTCTGTCTCGAAATGGCCTCCATGGTCGAATCAGTGCCCAGAAGCCAGCACTAAGCAAAAAGCAAATAAAAAACCGTGTGGCATTTGCAAAGTCCAACAGCCTGCTAAACAGATGGACGCTGGAAAAGTGGCAGAAGGTGGATTTCTCTGATGAATCTTCAGTAGAATTACACCACAGCCGCAGCAAATACTGCAGGAGACCTACTGGAGCCCGTATGGATCCAAAATACACCCAGAAAACAGTTAAATTTGGTGGTGGAAAGATCATGGTCTGGGGTTACATTCAGTATGGGGGCTGCAAAACATTTGCAAGGTGGAAGGCAATATCAATAGCCTAAAATGTCTAAAAGTATTAGCTACATCTTATATTCCAAATCATAAAAGGGGTCAAATTCTGCAGCAGGATGGTGCTCCATCTCATACATCCATCTCTACAACAAAGTACCTCCAGGCAAAAAAGATTAAGGTGCTCAAGGACTGGCCAGCCCAGTCACCAGACATGATCATTGAGCATGTTTGGGGTAGGATGAAAGAGGAAGCTTGGAAGACAAAACCAAAGAATCTAGATGAACTCTGGGAGGCATGTAAGACTGCATTTGTCACGATGTGACTGGCCCTGCGTGATGCGACCCGACAATCGGTCGGTCACAAAACCAACAAAGATTGTATTTTAAGCTACAGTAATTATTTGTTTGAATATCACATTACTTTCTGTGGCCGACAAAACTTTTGTCTTGCCAAAATCTGACCATTCTGTGTCCATTAAATGATCAATATTTCTGCATTGATGCCAATTTATTTTCTTAACCTAAACCACATTTCGGAGGGTTTCAGCTTTCTAAAGAATAATTTATACAACCAATGGATGAATTTAATGTCAGGTTATAAGCTTTTATTTACATAACATGGATAAGCGACATAACTTCTGTCAGGGAGTGTAGTCCTTAGAAGACTCATACCTGCAGTATGCATTTTACTTCTTTCCTTGGACAGAAAATTACTTTTATTTGATATGTAAATGAGAGCTCATCAGTGCACCTTTGGTGTGGTGAATCGGTCAGTGCACTGTTGTCAATCAACAGGCCACGCACGGCCCTTCAGCGTGATTGACAGCACTTGCTTACAACAAGCTTTGCTTGAATTGAACTCTAGCTCTGCATGTCAGCGCTGACACTGTAGGAGCAAGTGATCATACGCAGTGTCAGTGTGGGCATGCTCTCTTCCTTTTTATTGTCACACAGGATCACACAGTAGCATCTGACTTCTGCAGACAAAGGAAATGGCTGAGAGCGCGTCCACAGTGACTGTGTGTGTGCTTGGTTACTGCAGTGTCAGTGCTGACGAGCAGGGTGGGGGATTTAGTTCAAGCAGCGCTTACTCTGACCAAAGTACAACTGTCAATCAAGACTTTGCCGACTTTCTTAATTGTTGTTCTAGAGATTGCAGCATTTCTTTTCGCAGAGGCTTCTACAGTTCCCCTGGGGCGGATACAGTTACACAAAATAATCCATATGTTAATTTAAGTTATCCAGTGATAAGTAGGGCAGAATCTCTCTGCAAACTGTACGTTGCCAATGCATTCTCACATCACTAGGAATGAGAGTGTATGAGTCAGAGCTTATGAGTCATTGGTATCTTTTATTCAGTCATCCCACAAAGAGAAATGAGTCCTCCACTTTTACTATGAGTCAGCGCCTTGTCGTATAATTATTACATTGTGGAGGATTTTTGGATCTGTCTAATAACCAAAAGTAGAGAGGACACGGATGAGTAGCGAAACTTAGCAGACAAAGCAAACTATTCCGCCCGTCAGCCTCTTCTTCACACCGGCCCACAGACAAGGGGATTCTCTCGCTGAGGCTAGAAAAGTGTTTTCGGATGTAAGACTCCATTCCTTACTTGTGGATCATACTTTCAGTTTAAATAGGATGAACAAGTGTGAATCTGTCAAATTTATGGAGCAATAAATGTCTCATAACATTACAGGAAAAGATTAAATCATTAGCATACCTACTTAAAGGGATTTCCCCAACTCTATGAATAAAAAAAAATGCTTCACACATCTGGACCAGCAACTCTCCTCTGCACCTAGTGCCCTGTGTCCCAGACAGTCTTCTGGCATCAATATCCAGCCGGGGCGTCACATAACTGCTGCAGCCTTAACATTACATTTAAGTAGAAGAATCCCTGCCCAGATGTTGGGGCCAGCAGGCCGATGAGGGACATAACAGTAAGTGCAAGGGAGTAACATTGATTCGGTAGGTCAGTATAGAATTTTATTTACTCCACCCTAGGCACATTAAAAAAAATAATAGAGGAAAACTCAGTTAAAAAATAGTAACAAATTTGCAGGATCATGGGATCACCACTGATCCTGAGAATGAAGGGGCCACTGCCTTCATTTCCTTCACTCCTTTTCTGACCCACATTATCATAAAACGAAAGTACATCCAAGTGATAAGCCATTACTTTACAATCTGTAGTCATGTAAAAAACTAAGTACACTCACTTTGAATTCTATTGTTTTACGCATCAGGTGTGGAAGGCCAGCTCACTTAGCTGCTCTTCGCTGTAGATACAGGAACAAGTTTGGTTAAAGGGAATCTGTCACCCCATTATCGAGTATCAGCTGCCGCCACCGCCATCAGGGCCTTATCTACAGCATTCAGTAATGTTGTAGATAGAGTTGAGCGACTTTTGGTTTTTTAGGGTCGAGTTTCGTTTCATGAAACCCGACTTTTCCAAAAGTCGGGTCGAGCAAGATCGGCCGATTATAGGGAAAAGTCGGGGTCGTCCCGAAACACGAAACCCAATGTAAGTCAATGGGGAATAAAAGTCAGCAGTGAGAGGAGGACAGGAAACACACCTACAGTGCTCATTTGAATGCCAAAAGCATCAATTCTTCTTACTTAAGCTTGTCAACCTTAATTAACTTCATAATACAAGTTACGCACTGAAAAATGGGGGTTATTTGGCTAAAGTTGTGGGGGGGTAGGGCTGGCTCCAGGTTTTCATGTGCCCTGGGCGAAAGAGCGCCCCTTTAACACATACCACAACTCATCATGCTCCGATACGGCAGATAAATAGCGGTATAGTACAATGAAAAATACCTCATTTTTTACATCTCATGACGAGGCCCATCTATTTCTCCATACAGAATCATTGGTCCCATATAATGTTTGAAACAGTATATGATGAGCTCCACATAATGCTACAGTATATGTTGGACCCCATGGATGAAGCTCCACTGTCTTATGGGCCCAAATAATGCTCCAAACATAATGGGCCCCATTTCTAATGCTCTAGTGTATAATGGGCCCTGTAAATGCTGCTCCAGTGTCTGATGTCCACCTTTGGAATGTTCCAGTGTATGGTGGGCCCCATCTATCATTCTCCAGAGTATAGTGCTCCCCAAAAATTGCTGTCCCAACATTGAAAACAATCAAATAAGTCTCCTCGCTAGGGAATCCCTGTACTAGTCTGGACTCCTCGTCGTCCCCATCTTCCATCTCACTGCACAGTATTTCAACCTTACAAGTGCTGTGATCCTGAGCAAGCAGGGGGGGCCCACTCGTTGGCGACGGCACTGGCACAGGGCCCCTGATAGTACGGTGGTGTGTCTGATGGCGAGTGGGCCGAACCTGCACTTTCATCTGCAGCTTCCTCTTTGTCACCGTGTAAGATGGAACTGTATATGGGAAGGGTAACCTGAGTTTCATCAGGGTCAGATTCAGGCCGTGTAGCGTGCGAGGGGAATGTAGTGGTCTGGGTCAATGTACCAGCAGATTCATCGAGCAGTGGCTGGGCATCAGTGCACTTGTGTCGCCCCCAGGAGTACGGTCGCCACAGTGGCATTACCTTCCTCCTAGGGAGTGTGATGTCATGCTTGGGAGCAATGAAGGATCTCTCTAGCCTAATTGGGCGGCGTTATTCCCATGAGTCATGACCCTCCAAACAGCGTTCATGAAGGCAAAGTGTTTGTTTTACGTGGGCAGTATGGTTGCAAAGCTGAACCTTAAAGGAATGTCCAGAAGGGCACCACCAGGAGTGAAGCCTACGGTTAAATTCGACTCCACCTGGGAAACCTCAACCATGCCAGCTACAGAACAGATGCACACATTGCAAGCTTAATTCCGTTAACGAACGAGACTCCGTCATGCCCCGCGGTCCGAGTCCGGCTTACTAGAGGGACACGTGAGGCTCTGGCATATGAGATTGGCCAATAACTGGTGTGTCATGCCCTTACATGTCCGTGGCTGCATGTGCGCTACACTGAAAAGGCCAGCGTTTGTAGCTTACAGGTGCAGATAACCCGCTGAACAACGTTAGTGATGGGGATCACTGATTACAATTATTACCCGCGAACGATGATTTCCCAGTAAGTGCAGGTCAACCGCAGTTCCGGAATTAGGCCTAACCGTCATTCCTGAAAAAATGAAAAACGTACGTGTGCAAACCACAGGTGCTGTAGCTTGCTTAACAGCTTGCCAGCCGTTCTCACGCCCAGTATGGATTACACGTGATTGCACAAAGGTGAGAAAGGGTACCGTATCCCCGGATAACATGTATGGATAGCGTACACATTCAAAATATATGTCTATACATCAGGAGGCAGGCTCAGACGGTGTTAGGCCCAGTATGGCTTGCACGTGATTGCACAAAGGTGAGAAAGGGTACCGTATCCCCGGATAACATGTATGGATAGCGTACACATTCAAAATATATGTCTATACATCAGGAGGCAGGCTCAGACGGTGTCAGGCACAGTATGGATTTGACGGCCCAGACTACACAGCGGAGGAGCAGGGAGAGGTAAAGATTGCAAATGCTGGGGCCCTGCCCAAGCAAGGGGGGCCCACTCGTGGGCGTCGGTACTGGCACTGGGCCCCTCATAGTACGGCAGTGTGTCTGACGGCGGGTGTGCACCACCACCGTCAGAGACACTTGATTGCACTATGAGGGACTCTGTGCCAGTGCCCGCGCCCAAGAGACGGCCTACCCACCTATCCAGGGCAACGGCACTCGCACGGTGTCGTGCGCTAGGTGGTGACCCCGGCCATGGGAGGGGGAGGCAGCACAGTTAGGGAGTTTTAGAAAGTGGCATATGTTGATGTTGGACATTCAGCTGATGCAAAAGGCGAAATAGGTCAAGCCCAGGAAGAGGTGGACCAAAGCAAGCCATTTTTCTGTCACCCTATGTGTCATCAGGAGAAGGTGGGACAAAATCCTTGGAAACCCATGCATGGTTCATTTTAATGAAGTTTAGATCATCCACATTTTGGGTTGACAGACGGGTCCTTTTTTCTGTCAGGATTGATCCAGCTGCACTGAAGACTCTTTCCGATAGCACACTTGCAGCTGGGCAAGCTAGCTCCTGTAAGGCATATTGTGCCAATTCAGGCCAGGTGTCCAGTTTAGCGGCCCAATAGTCAAAGGGGAATGACCTGTGTGGGAGAACATCGATATGGGAGGAAAAGTAGTTTGTAACCATAGTTGACAAATGCTGTCTCCTGTCACTTTCCATCGATGCAGTATTACCAGTTGTGTGAGCGGTACTTGAAAAATCAGTCCACAACATTGTCATGAAACCCCTGTCTCCAACGCCACTTCTGCTGTGTGCACCATGAACACCTCTGCCAAGCTGCCCCCGGCCCGTACGGCTCGTGTGAGAACCATCACCGCTGCTGTGTGCTGGGAATGCCTCAAGCAACCGATTTACCAGAGTTGCTTGTTTATTAGCCAATATTAGGTCAAGGTTCTCCTGTGACATGATGTTTTGTAATTTGCCTTTATAGCGTGGATCCAGGATGCTGGCCAACCAGTAGTCGTCATCGTTCATCATTTTGGCAATGCGGGGGTCCCTTTTTAGGATCCGCAAGGCATAATCTGACATGTGGGCCAATGTTCCCGGTGTCAATGATGCACTGCGAGTGCTGGTTGGAGGAGCACTTTCTGGCAAATCCACATCCCTCCAGTCACGCACAAACCCTGTACCAGACCTTGCCACGCCAACATTTTCACTTGCCCCACGAGATGCATCCTCCTCCCCTAAGTAATCATCCCCATCATCATCCTCCTCCTCCTCTTCTTCCTCCACCTCGTCCAGGAGAGGTCCCTGAGCAGACAATGGCTGAATGTCATCAAGGATTCCCTCCTCGTCAACATTGGCTGCAGACGCCTGCTCCTTAAGGTGCGTCAAAGTTTGCATGAGCAGACGCATAAGTGGGATGCTCATGCTTAGGATGGCGTCGTCTGCGCTTACCAGCCGTGTGCATTCCTCAAAACACTGAAGGACTTTACAGAGGTCTTTCAGCTTCGACCACTGCACACCTGTCAACTCCATGTCTGCTCTCAAAGTGCCTGGCCGTGTATCCTCCCACAAATGCATTATGGCCTGCCTCTGCTCGCACAGCCGCTCCACCATGTGCAGGGTGGAGTTCCACCTTGCTGCAATGTCGATAATGAGGCGGTGGTTGGGAAGGTGGAGCAATCGCTGCAGCTTCTGCATACGAACGGAGTGTACAGGCGACCGGCGGATGTGCGCGCGCAGTCTTCGCACCTTCTGGAGCAGGGCTGTTAACTCCGGATAATTTTTGAGGAAGCACTGCACCACCAGGTTCAAGGTGTGAGCCAAGCAAGGTATGTGGCTGAGTTTTGAAAGGGCTATGGCTGCCACAAAATTACGGCCGTTATCACTAACTACCTTGCCTGCCTCAAGATGTACACTGCCCAGCCATGACTCAGTTTGTCGCTTCAAGTACGCGGCCAGCACCTCGGCGGTGTGTCTGTCGCCCAAACACATCATCTGCAACACAGCCTGCTGACGCTTTCCACTAGCTGCTCGATAGGGGGACACCTCGTGTGCAACAGTGGCAGCTGCAGATGGAGTGCTCGTACGACTGCGCTCTGTGGACGAGCTTTCGCTTCTGGAGGAGGAGGAGGAGGAGGAGGGTCGAACGCCTACAGCCAACTGTTTCCTATACCGTGGGCTAGGCAGCACTGTCCCACCACCGCCGTCCCCTGTGGACCCTGCATCCACCACATTAACCCAGTGCGCAGTGATGGACACGTAACGGCCCTGGCCATGCCGACTGGACCATGCATCAGTTGTGAGGTGCACCTTTCCACTCACTGACTGCTTGAGTGCATGGACAATGCGGTCTTTTACATGATGGTGGAGGGCTGGGATGGCTTTGCGAGAGAAGTGGCGACTGGGTAGGTCATAGCGTGGTACTACATAGGCCATGAGTTCGCGGAAAGCTGCACTTTCCACCAACCGATAGGGCATCATCTCAAACGAGATTAGTTTGGCAATGTGGGCGTTCAAACCCAGTGTACGCGGATGAGAGACTGAGTACTTTCTTGACCTACTCATAGTGTCTGGGAGGGTGAGCTGGACTTGAGAGCTGCATATGGTGGAAGTAGCGGTGGACATGGCGGAATGAGAGAGGGTTGATGGTTGTGATGGAGTTGGTGTTCTTTCTGATGGCCTAGATTCAGTATTTCGTTGATATAACAGTGGGATTCCCTGACTGCTGTGGCCTTGCAACGACACCTCAACATTTGCTGCTGTGCTAACCGGTGGGCTTACAGTGGGGGAAACAATGTAGCGTTGCTGACTACCTTCTTTGTGATCAGTTGCACATGTGGCACTTGAGGTTTGGTGTTGTGTCCACGCTTGCAAGTGCATGCTGGTTAAATGTCTAAGCATGCAACTGGTATTCAAATTTTTCAGATTTTTCCCTCGGCTAAAGGTCTTTGCGCACTTCTTACAGATAACCTTGGCCTGATCATGAGGATTTTGTTCAAAAAAGTGCCACACTGCACTCTTCCTACTTTGGCAGACATTTTGCGGCCTAGCACGCTGTGATGTTTTGACCCTCTGGACAAGCTGTCCAGCAACTCTTTTGATTTTTGGAACCTGTCTTTGGAGTGCTCCGGGCCTGCCAGATAAAAGCAGTTGCGATGTCGATGTCTGCTGTGGATGCTCCTCATCTGAGCTATTGGAAGCAGCACCCTCTTCCCCCAATGGATGCCAATCTGGGTCAACACCTGGGTCATCCATCACCTCCTCTTCAATGTCATGTGCACCTTCCTCTGTGTCACCGTGTATGGTGGTATAGTGTGCGGGAAGGGGCACCTGAGTCTCATCAGGGTCAGAATCTGGCTCTGTACACTGCGAGGACAATGTAGTGCTCTGAGTGAATGTAACAGCAGAATCATCTATCAGCGGCTGTGCATCAGTGCACTCCATGTCAGATTCATCTTGGCCTGGGTAATTCAACATTTCACTTGATAATCCAGGCATGGTATGTGAAAACAGCTCCATGGAGTAATCAGTAGTATGGCCTGCGTCATCCTTCAATCTTGGTTGGGGTGAAGGACACAAGTAAAGGTGTGGTTCATGAACATGAGCCTCCAATGACGACTCAGTGCTTTTATTTTTTACAACTTCAGAAGAGGAGGCGATAGAGCTGGAGGCTGAGTCAGCAATGTAAGACAAAACTTTTTCCTGAAGCGCTATGTCACAGGCTCGATGGCACAGGTGTGAAAAAAGCGGTTTGCCAACTCCTAGAAAACTAAGCCTTCGAGGCCTTGTGGAGCCAGACGATGACGCAGGCTCAACACCTCCTGCATTCGGTCATATTTTGCTTTTGCCACTACCATCAGATCCACCACCAACACCATCATTACCAGCTGCCAACCCCCGCCCAATTCCACGGCCTCTTCCACCAGCCTTCCTCATTTTTGGTAGAAATGTAGACAAAATCCAACAAACTATATAGTAATGTAAAACAAGGTACAAGGTGTCTATAGGACAGGGGAGATTTTGAATTTCTGCACACACTAGTGGACACTGGACACTTTTGGATTGTGTGAGGCCCACTGAATATCAGAGAGCTATGTCACAGGCTCGATGGCACAGGTGTGAAAAAAGTGACTACAGGATAAGGGAGATTTTGAATTTCTGCACACACTAGTGGACACTGGACACTTTTGGATTGTGTGAGGCCCACTGAATATCAGAGCGCTATGTCACAGGCTCGATGGCACAGGTGTGAAAAAAGTGACTACAGGATAAGGGAGATTTTGAATTTCTGCAGACACTTGTGGACACTGGACACTTTTGGATTGTGTGAGGCCCACTGAATATCAGAGCGCTATGTCACAGGCTCGATGGCACAGGTGTGAAAAAAGTGACTACAGGATAATGGAGATTTTGAATTTCTGCAGACACTTGTGGACACTGGACACTTTTGGATTGTGTGAGGCCCACTGAATATCAGAGCGCTATGTCACAGGCTCGATGGCACAGGTGTGAAAAAAGTGACTACAGGATAAGGGAGATTTTGAATTTCTGCAGACACTTGTGGACACTGGACACTTTTGGATTGTGTAAGGCCCACTGAATATCAGAGCGCTATGTCACAGGCTCGATGGCACAGGTGTGAAAAAAGTGACTACAGGATAAGGGAGATTTTGAATTTCTGCAGACACTTGTGGACACTGGACACTTTTGGATTGTGTGAGGCCCACTGAATATCAGAGCGCTATGTCACAGGCTCGATGGCACAGGTGTGAAAAAAGTGACTACAGGATAAGTGAGATTTTGAATTTCTGCACACACTAGTGGACACTGGACACTTTTGGATTGTGTGAGGCCCACTGAATATCAGAGCGCTATGTCACAGGCTCGATGGCACAGGTGTGAAAAAAGTGACTACAGGATAAGGGAGATTTTGAATTTCTGCAGACACTTGTGGACACTGGACACTTTTGGATTGTGTGAGGCCCACTGAATATCAGAGCGCTATGTCACAGGCTCGATGGCACAGGTGTGAAAAAAGTGACTACAGGATAAGGGAGATTTTGAATTTCTGCACACACTAGTGGACACTGGACACTTTTGGATTGTGTGAGGCCCACTGAATATCAGAGCGCTATGTCACAGGCTTGATGGCACAGGTGTGAAAAAAGTGACTACAGGATAAGGGAGATTTTGAATTTCTGCAGACACTTGTGGACACTGGACACTTTTGGATTGTGTGAGGCCCACTGAATATCAGAGCGCTATGTCACAGGCTCGATGGCACAGGTGTGAAAAAAGTGACTACAGGATAAGGAGATTTTGAATTTCTGCAGACACTTGTGGACACTGGACACTTTTGGATTGTGTGAGGCCCACTGAATATCAGAGCGCTATTTCACAGGCTCGATGGCACAGGTGTGAAAAAAGTGACTACAGGATAAGGGAGATTTTGAATTTCTGCAGACACTTGTGGACACTGGACACTTTTGGATTGTGTGAGGCCCACTGAATATCAGAGCGCTATGTCACAGGCTCGATGGCACAGGTGTGAAAAAAGTGACTACAGGATAAGGGAGATTTTGAATTTCTGCAGACGCTTGTGGACACTGGACACTTTTGGATTGTGTGAGGCCCACTGAATATCAGAGCGCTATGTCACAGGCTCGATGGCACAGGTGTGAAAAAAGTGACTACAGGATAAGGGAGATTTTGAATTTCTGCAGACACTTGTGGACACTGGACACTTTTGGATTGTGTGAGGCCCACTGAATATCAGAGCGCTATGTCACAGGCTCAATGGCGCAGGTGTGAAAAAATTGACTACAGGATAAGGGAGATTTTGAATTTCTGCAGACGCTTGTGGACACTGGACACTTTTGGATTGTGTGAGGCCCACTGAATATCAGAGCGCTATGTCACAGGCTCGATGGCACAGGTGTGAAAAAAGTGACTACAGGATAAGGGAGATTTTGAATTTCTGCAGACACTTGTGGACACTGGACACTTTTGGATTGTGTGAGGCCCACTGAATATCAGAGCGCTATGTCACAGGCTCGATGGCACAGGTGTGAAAAAAGTGACTACAGGATAAGGGAGATTTTGAATTTCTGCAGACGCTTGTGGACACTGGACACTTTTGGATTGTGTGAGGCCCACTGAATATCAGAGCGCTATGTCACAGGCTCGATGGCACAGGTGTGAAAAAAGTGACTACAGGATAAGGGAGATTTTGAATTTCTGCAGACACTTGTGGACACTGGACACTTTTGGATTGTGTGAGGCCCACTGAATATCAGAGCGCTATGTCACAGGCTCAATGGCACAGGTGTGAAAAAAGTGACTACAGGATAAGGGAGATTTTGAATTTCTGCACACACTAGTGGACACTGGTGGACACTTTTGGATTGTGTGAGGCCCACTGAATATCAGAGCGCTATGTCACAGGCAGAAATTGGCTAGTCTATCACAAACTACAAGGTGTATGTAGAATTGGGCAGAATAGGAATCTCCCTAGAGTGTAGGTCTGTAAGAACGGAAAAAGTCCTCCACTTATCCTTCCACAGTGACACACAGATAGCTTCACTGTGGCTGTGATAACAGCCGTTACACGGTACTGTGTGAGGAGCGTACACTGCTGTATGGTGTGAAAAAATGCACGCTCAGTACCTCAGCAGGACAAAAAAAAAATTGGGATTGCTTTTAAAAAAGCAGTTTGCAGAGCAGTGGGTAAACAGCAATGCAGCTGTCAGGAAGCCTTAGAAGGCAGCCTAACAACCAACACCGCTGATCCACCACAATATAGCCTCCCCTTGCACTGCACACACAGTGACTGGTGTGTTGTACAGGCAAAATCGCTAGCAGCAGAAGCAGTTTTTTTTTCTTCTTCCCTACCTAACGCTCTCCCTACAGAATCAGCAACCTCTCCCTATGCTAAGATCGGCAGAAGTAAGATGGCGGTCGGCGTGCACGCCCTTTTATAACCCCTGTGACGCCCACCAAAGCAAGCCAATCACTTGCATGCCCTTCTGAAAGATGGTGGTGACCCCTGCCTATGTCATCACGTTGCCCACAGTGTCCGTGGATCCTGATTGGCTGAAAAAGAGCGCAAAAAACTTTTGAAACGCGACTTTGGCGCGTAAGTCGCCGACCTTGTGGCCGACCTCATCCTAGGGTCGGGTTTCGTTTCATGAAACCCGACTTTGCCAAAAGTCGGCGACTTTTGAAATTTTTCGACCCGTTTCGCTCAACTCTAGTTGTAGATAAACCCCGCTGTAACCTGAAAGATAAGAAAAATGAGTTATATTATACTCACCGGGGGGGCGGTCCGGTCTTGGTCCGATGGTTGTTGCGGTCAGGCGCCTCCCATCTTCTAACGGTGAAGTCTTCTTCTTTGCTGCCTGTCGTGGCTCATGCGCAGGCACACTGCTCTGCCCTGTTGAGGGCAGAGCAGAGACCTTCAGTGCGCAGGCGCCAGACCTCTCCCGGCACCTGTACACTGCAGGACTCTGCTCTGCCCTCAACAGGCGCCGGACCGGACCGCGACACCCATCGGACCAAAACCGGGCCCGGATCGCCCCTGGGTGAGTATAATATAACTCATTTTTCTTATCTTTCAGGTTATATCGGGGGCTTATCTACAGCATTACAGATGGTGGTGCTGACAGCTGATACTCAAAAAATGGGGTGACAGATTCCCTTTAAAGTCTTTGAGTGGTTTATTGCATCATAAACCAAAAACTCAAACTGGTAACAGAAAAACAGCCTGTCTGGCTCAAATGAAAGTAAAGAGTTCATATAAAGTCCTTCCCAGTACTTTTGGGACAACACATATGGAGGCTCTAGCAGGAGCTAGCAGTCTGGAGGCTTCCTTCCTCCACACTACACACAACAAAGGTAAAAAAAAACCTGGCTGGACATTTAACTCCCTCCAGCCACACCCTGGAGGTGGAGATATGGTGGGTAGGCGTTCCTCCCATCTCTGACCTACCCATGATGAAAGCCAGGAGGCCCATATAGCGACTGTATTGCTCTCAGCACATATCATGCTGGAGGAAAATCGTATGACTTTCACATCATGCAGGAAAGCAACCTTTGCGACACGTCTCCCCTCACGTATGGCACCAGTGACCATGTTACACAAGACATGAAAAAAAAATCTTGTCCCTAGGAAATTTTAAAACTAGCAGATGATCTACACCAGAATGGCTGTAAAAGAAGATAATTAATGTGTTGCAATGGCCCAGTCAAAGTCCAGACCACAACCCAGTTGAAATGTAATGGTATGTCACATGCTTATAAACGTAAAGAAGAGTGGGTCAAAACTCTTTCAGAGCAATGTGACTGACAAAGTCATACGGAAAATGTTTTCTTCAAGTTATTACTACAGAAGGTGGTTCTATGAGCGATTGATTTATGCGTTTTTGCATGCCTTTGCGTTTTTATGCGCATTCGTTCTCTAGGGGCTAAAACCAGTGTCATTTTTACGCCAAAAACGCATGTGCATGAAAATGCAGACGAGCACATGTCCATGCGCACGCCTGTGTTCCCATAGACTGTAATGCGTTATTTAGTCGCATTCTGTGTGCAAGCGTGCGCATGCATTTTTTTACGCCTTTCGGCGGACCCAAAAATGCAACAGGTTGCGTCTCGCGGTGCGCCTAGGCTCACACCTTGAAAAAACGCATGCGCACGAAAATGCATATGAACGCGTGCAAACGCAAGACCATGCGCACGCCATGTTAAACATAGGTGTGCATGCGCACGATGCGCTACGCAAAAAAACACTAATGTGAAACCAGCCTAACAGAGCTGTGCTGTTAAGCTCTGAAACTCATCTCTTCAGAGAGGAAAAGGACTAGAACTCTACACTTGTATTGATTGAGCAGAGGCCGAGCCCTGTCTAGTGACGTAGCTGGCCAGTGGGTGTGTCTGACTAGAGGGTGTGGCAAGGCTGCGCCCACTGGTCGGAAGTATGAATAACTCATACGTACCCCATGATGCCGGGTCTGAAACAGGCAAATCCCTGCTGCATACAGTGCGTGTACTGGGGAGATTCATAAGTCTGCAGTCACAGAGTGTCTGGAGACTTATTGATTTTGACAGGATAAACCATTTAAGCTAACATTACAAATATAAACTGCACACACAGGAACCTGAGGTAGAGAATACAAAAATGTAGTAACTTGTCACAATGTTTAGTATAAAGGAAGTAATATATCAGACCATGTCCATTCAGAATATAATCAAAGGCTCATTAAGTTTTCTTGCCATCATAGGCTTCCATGACAAAAGCCTTTTAAAACCTCTAAATTCAATGAAAACCGAACAGAGCAGAGCAGGGCTGCCATCAGGGCTTTACTTGCCCAACTGTTGTATGGAGCCCGGTGAGCAGAAGTAAAGAGTGGGGACCCACACCGGGCCCCCCTCTTGTGCTTCTGCTCACCAGGACCCAGGGTATTGTGTACACCTCCAAGGGAGTCCCTATGCCTCCTCTGTGACATGCTGATGATGGCATGTAGGTGATGACATCATTGTGTACATGCCTTCATGTAAGAGTGCCAGGATGCCAGCCCAGAAATAATAATAATTTTTTTTTAATAGAACTAATGGGTTGGGGGGGAGAGTAAATAATGAATTGGGAGTGGGGGGGGAGAACAAATGATGAATTGGGAGTGAGGTTGGGGAGAGCAAATTTTGAATTGGGAGTGGGGGTGGGGAGAGAAAATGCTGAATTGAGGGTGAGGAGAGCAAATGATGAATTGGGAGTGGGGGGAGAACAAATTATGAAGTAGGGGTGCAGAGAGAAAATGCTGAATTACAGAATTGAGAGTGAGGAGAGCAAATGATGAATTAGGCGTGCGGGATAACAAATGATGAATTGAGAGTTTGGATTGAGATGAGCAATTGATGAATTGGGAGTGGGGGAGAGCAACTTATGAAGTGGGGGTGCAGAGAGAAAATGCTGATTTACTGAATTGGGGTGAGGAGAGAAAATGATGAAGTGGGAGAGCATATTACGAATTGGGAGTGGGGGTGGGGGAGAGCAAATAAGGAAATGGGAGTGGGGGTCAGAGCAAATGAGGAATTGGGAGTGGGGGGGCAAATGATGAAATGGGAGTGGGGGGAGAGCAAATGACAAATTGGGAGTGGGGGAAGAGCAAATGGTGAATTGGGAGTGGGGATGAGGAGCACAAATGATGACTTGAGGGTGGGGGACAGCAAAAGATGCATTGAAGGTTGGGGTGGAGAGTGCAAATGATGATTTGAGGGTTGGCGGCAGAGCAAATGATAAATTAAGGGTGGAGGACAGCAAATGATGATTTGGGGAGGGGGGAGAGTAAATGATGATGAATAGAGGGTGCGGGCGGGAGAGAGAGGACATGACATAATAAATTGGGGCAGAGGGCAACATGTAAATTTAATGAATCGGAGGAGCGGGAGGTGCAGAGATGGGGGCGTTGAGGGTGATGGAGTGTTACTGGTAATGAATTGGGGGACAGTACAGGTGCTAGTTAATTTATATATTTTTTTGCTGGGGAAAGTGGCTATTTATAGTTGGTGGCGGGACAGTGGTGGATTACAAGTTATATTTGGAATGGTGGGTTGCATAATAAATTAATTGTGCATGTCTGTATTCAACTGCATAGTGTAGACATTGGGGAATTTGCTCTGGAAGCGGTGCTATAGATAACAGTGTTATTTTATGTAGAGACGAGTCCGGGCTGGAAGAAGTTTTTGGCGGTGTGCACTGGATGAAGGACTTCAACTAGAGACATCACCGGTGAGTCAGTGTTTTATCTGTACACTGACACTGTACACTATACTATATACTGAGCTCCCGTGTATAATGTCACTGGTGATCCCTGTATTACCTGGACACTGACACTATATACCGAGCTCCTGTGTATAATGTTAATGGTGATCACTGGATTATCTGTTCACTTGTGGTAATAGCAGGTACGCAGGATGCAGTGACGAGATGCGAGACAGATTAAACTTTAAATAGTAACTTTTATAGATGAATGCTGTTAGGGCTATTTTAAGTAACCAAGCAGAATAACAGTAGTTGTCCTCACAGGGAGCAAATACACAATAAACAAGAATTTAGAGAACACGACTACTCCGGCAGAGACCGGTTACTATAGGGCAGCGGAATGGCCGACTGCAGGTCCTTAGTTACTATGAGTCACTTATCCGTCCTGATGTTCCTCGGTGTCCTGTTCAACGGTGTGTCAGCGTCGCAGCCACTGGGCCCAGCCACTGAGGATCTGGCATAGTCTTCGGGCGTTCCAACGCCCAGGCGAAGCAGAGGCACATCAGGCCCGTGGAGAGTTCTTTGGCGGGATGTCCCCCAGCGGAGGCAGCAGAATACCGCCCGGGGGTGGGAGAGTGGAGGTAGCAACCCCCTGACAGGGGCTGGCAGTGGCAGTGATAAGTGGCGGTTGATAGGCCACAGGTGCAGCCTGTGGCGGCACTGGAGAATCCGCGGTGAGCGCAGGCCCAGCCCCTACCACGGACTGGAGTGGGGCGGTGTCAGCTGCGGGCGGCAAAGGGTAAGTCACCAACGCGGTCGGGAGTAAAGCGGCAGTGGCTGCGGGCAGCAGTGAGGAGGCCGCAGCCGCGAGCTGGAGTGAGGCTGCAGTCTCCTTTTGCCGGTAGGTTCGGTGTCGTCTCCCTGCGGTCCGCCGAGAGTCTCCCTCCTGTCGCTGTCCTCTTCTCTGGTTGCTGCTCGTGGCTCTAGCTCTCTGGCCCTCACCAAGTCTCCTCCTCCTTCTCTCCCGTTCTGCTGACTCTCCCAGTCTGGCCCTCTCTGCCCCTTTTATCTGGGCTCCACCCCCAACTCCCCTGTCAGTCTCAGTGGTCCATCTCCCAACCCTGCTCCCTGGAAACAGATCCCCCAAGAACCTAGAAGACGGTCCCCTTGGTTGTGGCCCGGGTACGCGGCGGAGACCTCTCCTCCTACACACTGACACTATATGCAGAGCTCCTGTGTATAATGGCACTGGTGATCATTGGATTATCTGTACACTCCCCCAGAAGAAGGCACTTTAGCCAAAACATGTGTTGAGGTGGCGGCATCACAGCTCCATGTAAATTAAGCTCTGCACAGCATTTATTATTTTCCCTCATCTTGTTTATGTTCTTGTGTTGGTTTCCTCTGGAGTTTTGAGTAATTACTTACCAGCTTTAGATTAGGCATTGTTTCTGACACTGTATGCAATTTGTTATTTCACCCTTTATTTAGCTGTGCATCTTTATTCTAACTGCCATTTTGTATCATCTATTCAGCTGTGGTGCCCTCGTTTTTCTGACCAATCACTGTCTCCACCATGCAATTCTTTTTCATGTTTACCTTTTAATATTGTTTTTATATATATTCTCAATAAACTTCAGTTTTTATATTCTATTTGGTTTCTTGTGCATCTTGTTCTTTCATATGTTCAGTCTTGCTATTGTTGCACTATAACCTTCCCACATTTTCCTCACTTGATACAGGGTCACTTGAACATTTACTTTTATTTTCCTGTCTCTATTAGCCCATACATGTTTCTGATACTATATACTGTATATTATGTACAGAGATCCTGTGCATAATGTCACTTATGGTAATATAGATATTGTGTTTTTTTTTTTTTTTAATTAAGGATCAGTAATGTATTATTTGGTCACTATGTGGTGGTAATATGTGGTCTGGTCATGGTGTGGTGGTATTTATCCCTTGTATGTGGTATTATTTGGTCACTATGTGGAGGTAATATGTGGTCTGCCCATTGTGTGACTGTATTTGTTCTTTGTATGTGGTATTATTGATCATTTTAAACAATGCATGACATATTCTCTTAAAGAAAAATAAATAAAAATATACCTGAAAAGAAAATTTGATATTCTAAGAAATGTTTACTAGGTTAGAGTAGAGTAGAACCTAGTCAAAAGCGTATACCTTGTCGTAGTGGCGGCTTAAAAGAATCTTTTGGCCAAAATAAAAGCTGCTGGCTATGTGTGTCATTTGGTGTTCAATTGGAGCTGTTAATGTGTGATTGGTGAGGACGTGGTGCAGAAGTGATGTTTCTCCAATAGTGGGCAGTTGGACTGAGGAAAGTTCAAGGGGTGGAGGTGGAGCTGGTGTGGAGCCTGAGTGGAGTCTCAAGGGGGCCCAAAAATGGTGCCAGTATGGGTCCCTGAAATTCTGCATGCCAGTCCTTGAACAAAGGCTTATTTTGCCATAGTGAAAACTTTAGAGAAATTATTAAAGACATTAATAAACGTCTCGACCTAGGGGCCATTGAGCCGATGGATCCAGGAAAGGCTAGTACAGTGTGGTTAGTTTTTTTGTTTTTTTTTGTGACAAAATTCAGCAAAGGTAGAAACGTAATTGAAAGGGAACATCCCTTTTAAGGTTGAAAAAGAAGACAATTCCTAAGAATCTACATCCCAGTCAGCAACAAACTGATTGTGGCTTAAAGTACCTACTTCTCTGGTGAGAAATGACAATGTCTAGTATGTATAATACAAAAAACTTGGAACTCACCTTAAGTATTTAGGTGAAGAGATTTAATGTAGTCCATTGGTAGTACTTCTGTCAAACGCTTTGGTCATATTACCAAATATTATCATATTACCATATTAAATGTATATTACTCTAATACTGAGGTCCTTTAAACCCTAAATAGGACTATTACAAGCCTTCTATATTTCTTACAGTTGGCATGCTGATGAAGGTCAATGTAAGACCGAAACGTTTGACAGAAGTACTAGCAATGAACTACATTAAATTTCTTCACCTAAAATACCAAAACTGAGTGCCAAGTTTTTTGTATTATAGTTACTGGTTTGGGACCCTACTTGTGCACCTGTACGGTTTTGCCACAGTTTCTTTCTACTTGATGTCTAGTATGTGACCCTAACCAATCTTGATTTTGTTGGCTCCTTTTGCTTTTTTTCAGACATCATATTTTTGCTTCAACGCATACTAACAGCTATAACTTGTATTTAGATAGGATAATGTATTCATATAAACAAAGGTAGACTGCAAACTGAATACCTGCACTTATTCTACAGGTTGCTGCCAAGACACAGACTTTACTTGTACAGTGTTTCATTACTAGTGAATGCCACACCCAGCAAGCAAACAATGACATACTCTGTTCAACGAGATCATGAACTTTGGCACTGAATGATCACTTTATTTGCTATAACAGAAAATCAATATATATATATATATATATATATACAGCTGTGGCCAAAAGTATTGACACCCCTGCATTTCTGTCAGATAATACTCAGTTTCTTCCTGAAAATGATTGCAAACACAAATTCTTTGGTGTTACTGTCTTCATTTAATTTGTCTTAAATGAAAAAAACACAAAAGAGAATGAAGCAAAAAGCAAAACATTGATCATTTCACACAAAACTCCAAAAAAGGGCCAGACAAAAGTATTGCCACCCTCAGCCTAATACTTGGTTGCACAACCTTTAGTCAAAATAACTGCGACCAACCACTTCTGGTAACCATCAATGAGTTTCTTACAATGCTCTGCTGGAATTTTAGACCATTCTTCTTTGGCAAACTGCTCCTGGTCTCTGATATTAGAAGGGTGCCTTCTCCAAACTGCCATTTTTAGATCTCTCCACAGGTGTTCTATGGGATTCAGGTCTGGACTCATTGCTGGCCACCTTAGAAGTCTCCAGTGCTTTCTCTCAAACCATTTTCTAGTGCTTTTTGAAGTGTGTTTTGGGTCATTGTCCTGCTGGAAGACCCATGACTTCTGAGGGAGACCCAGCTTTCTCACACTGGGCCCTACATTATGCTGCCAAATTTGTTGGTAGTCTTCAGACTTCATAATGCCATGCACATGGTCAAGCAGTCCAGTGCCAGCGGCAGCAAAGCAACCTCAAAACATCAGGGAACCTCCGCCATGTTTGACTGTAGGGACCGTGTTCTTTTCTTTGAATGCCTCTTTTTTTCTCCTGTAAACTCTATGTCGATGCCTTTGCCCAAAAAGCTCTACTTTTGTCTCATCTGACCAGAGAACATTCTTCCAAAACATTTTAGGCTTTTTCAGGTAAGTTTTGGCAAACTCCAGCCTGGCTTATGTCTCAGGGTAAGAAGTGGGGTCTTCCTGGGTCTCCTACCATACAGTCCCCTTTCATTCAGACGCCGACGGATAGTACGGGTTGACACTGTTGCACCCTCGGACTGCAGGGCAGCTTGAACTTGTTTGGATATTAGTCGAGGTTTTTTATCCAACATCTGCACAATCTTGCGTTGAAATCTCTTGTCAATTTTTCTTTTCCGTCCACACCTAGGGAGGTTAGCCACAGTGCCATGGGCTTTAAACTTCTTGATGACACTGCGCACGGTAGACACAGGAACATTGTGGTCTTTGGAGATGGACTTGTAGCCTTGAGATTGCTCATGCTTCCTCACAATTTGGTTTCTCAAGTCCTCAGACAGTTCTTTGGTCTTCTTTATTTTCTCCATGCTCAATGTGGTACACACAAGGACACAGGACAGAGGTTGAGTCAACCTTAATCCATGTCAACTGGCTGCAAGTGTGATTTAGTTATTGCCAACACCTGTTAGGTGCCACAGGTAAGTTACAGGTGCTGTTAATTACACAAATTAGAGAAGCATCACATGATTTTTCGAACAGTGCCAATACTTTTGTCCACCCTCTTTTTTATGTTTGGTGTGGAACTATATCCAATTTGGCTTTAGGACAATTCTTTTTGTGTTTTTTCATTTGACAAATTAAATGAAGATAAAAATACCAAAGAATTTGTGTTTGCAATAATTTTCAGGAAGAAACTGAGTATTATCTGACAAAATTGCAGGGGTGTCAATACTTTTGGCCACAACTGTATAGTCCTCAAGATGAAAGCAGCACACCAAAAGAAATCCAGTCAATGTGCTATTTATTAGCCCATCTGGCTAGTTGCCCATACAGCGACGTTTCGGTTCTGGGAGTTGCGGACCTTTCTCAGTGCTTGAGAAAGGTCCACAACTCCCAGGACCGAAACATCGCTGTATGGCCAACTAGCCAGATGGGCTAATAAATAGCACTTTGACTGGATTTCTTTTGGTGTGCTGCTTTCATTTTGAGGACTATTTTTGAGGTTTGGTATATGCCTGGAAGGCTTGCACCCGCATTGTCTGTTCAATTTTTGTGCTGCTTTTTCCTTTTTTTCACACACACGCATATATATATATATATATGTATATATGCAGTGTATATGTATACACAGTACTGCACAGTAATAAACTTTCAACAATAGAAGTGTTAATCGTTTATTTTTATCAATTAGCAAAATGCAAAGTGAATAAACAAAAGAGAAATCTAAATCAATGTGTGCATTCAAAACAGCATTAGTTATTCTAGGTACACTTACAAAACAGTTTTTAAAGGAACTCGGCAGAGAGGTTGTTCCAAACATCTTGGAGAACTAACCACAGACCTGTGGATGTAGGGTTGCACAAATACTTTTGTCTTTTCATGTAATCTTAGACAGACTCAGTGATGTTGAAATGAGGGCCGTGATGCCATTTTATCACTTCGAGGACAGCTTGTTCATCTTTATAATCTGATAGTCTGAAATGGGTTGTCCAGGCTTGGTGCAAAACTCTGCAGTCACTCTAGGTCACTGCAGACTTCTGAATCTTCACAGAGCACATGTTGCATGCTGTGAGGATTCTACAGTGCCATCGGGGAGACCTACTGGCCATGTAACTGCAAGCATGTGATAGATATACTCCCAGCCACAATGCTATACAAGTGAATTGAGCGGAGGCCATGCAAGTCTATCCGGAGTGTGGCCATAAGCATGCATATCATAAACTTGTGGTCACATGACAGCCCAGTATTACCACAGTCAATGGAGAATTCTCAGAGTGTGCAATGTGCACGCTGTGAGGATTCACAAGTCTGCAGTCACATAATGACTCTTTCATTCTGTTATGCTAGTGTAGCTACTCACTGGGGAAAATAGGTAAAGCCCAAAACTGCAACTGATCTTGTCAGTTCCTGTGCAGACTAGAGATCCTGACCAGCAGTCCCTAGTGGTCCCTGCCTGAGCTGACATAGCCTTAGCCACAGACTAAATGATGGCAACTCGGACCTATGCTGCCTGAAAGGTCATCAAGTTCTTCATGTACCTTCTAAAGAACCAGAGGGCAAAGCAGTGTGTAAATTACCTACAAAAGGGAAAGAGGAAAGTGTGCTGAAACAGGAAAAGATCCCAGAGTGTGTAAAATAAGGGAGCAGAATAAAGGACAGAAACAGCAAAGAGATAAATCCTAGCTGGTATTTCACTGACTGGCTTTAAACTACAACAGAATGGCTGGACTATCACCTGCAGCAAATACCAGCAGGGAGAAATAATGTAAAGGCGCACCCAAAAGGTGATACGGCAGACAAGTGACTGAAAGAAAACACCTGTTACACTAAACAGGCTGCAGCCAGGATAACAGAAGCTAAACACTCACAGAAAAAGGTGTCTGCTGCGAAGAGCAGCCGACCACAAAACACAGGCTCAAGGGTTCGAACCCAAAAGCACGTCACATTCCAAACCTTTACAATCCATTTTTTTTTAACATTGGCTGAATGTTTGGGTTGTTGTCCTGCAACAGCATTAATTTGGAACCAGACACCTCCCTGATGATATTGCATGATGGATAAGTATCTGCCTGTATTTCTCAGTATTGATGACACCATTAATCCTGATCAAATCCCCAACTCCATGTGCTGAGATGTAGCCCCAAACATGTAAGGAACCTCAACCATTTTTCACTTTTACCTGCAGACACAATACTCCATCATTCTCCAACCTTTTGGCAAACTGCCTTTTGTTACATCCAAATATTTCACATTTTGAATCATCAGTTGTCCAGAGCACCAGCTGTCATTCTTCTGCGTCCCAATTCCTATTATTTTATGCAAAGTTGTGTCACTTGTTCTTATCTTCAAAAATGTTTTTTTGGCCACATTTATACCATGAAGACAACTTCTAGACAGACTTCTCTTAACAAGAGATGGGTGTATCTGGGTTCCAATGGTTGATGTCAGTTCATAACTAATGACACTTCAGGACATCTTTCGATTTAAAAGAGAAACTAGTTGTGTCTTGCATCTGCTGCCCCGTTTCTTTAGCCAACTACTGCAGCTATGGTCCTCAACATTACCATTTCTTTGTGCTTCTTTAAAACAGTTTGAACATCACATCTTGAAACCTCAATCTGGTTTGAAACCTTTGTCTAAGAGAGAATTTGCTGATGGGATAAAATTTCTGTGTGTCTTGTTGCTGTACAGTTGTGGCCAAAAGTATTGACTCCCCTGCAATTTTGTCAGATAATACTCAGTTTCTTCCTGAAAATTATTGCAAACACAAGTTCTTTGCTATTATCATCTTCATTTAATTTGTCTTAAATGAAAAAACACAAAAATAATTGTCCTAAAGCCAAATTGGATATAATTCCACACCAAGCATAAAAAGAGGGTGGACAAAAGTATTGGCACTGTTCAAGAAATCATGTGATGCTTCTCTAATTTGTATAATTAACAGCACCTGTAACTTACCTGTGGCACCTAACAGGTGTTGGCAATAACTAAATCACACTTGCAGCCAGTTGACATGGATTAAAGTTGACTCAACCTCTGTCCTGTGTCCTTGTGTGTACCACATTGAGCATGGAGAAAAGAAAGAAGACCAAAGAACTGTCTGAGGACTTGAGAAACCAAATTGTGAGGAAGCATGAGCAATCTCAAGGCTACAAGTCCATCTCCAAAGACCTGAATGTTCCTGTGTCTACCGTGCGCAGTGTCATCAAGAAGTTTAAAGCCCATGGCACTGTGGCTAACTTCCCTAGATGTGGACGGAAAAGAAAAATTGTCAAGAGATTTCAATGCAAGATTGTGCGGATGTTGGATAAAGAGCCTCGACTAACATCCAAACAAGTTCAAGCTGCCCTGCAGTCTGAGGGTACAACAGTGTCAACCCGTACTATCCGTCGGCATCTGAATGAAAGGGGACTGTTTGGTAGGGGACCCTGGAAGACCCCACTTCTTACCCCGAGACATAAAAAAGCAAGGCTGGAGTTTGCCAAAACTTACCTGAAAAAGCCTAAAATGTTTTGGAAGAATGTTCTCTGGTCAGATGAGACAAAAGTAGAGTTTTTTGGGCAAAGCCATCGACATAGAGTTTACAGGAGAAAAAAAGAGGCATTCAAAGAAAAAAACACGGTCCCTACAGTCAAACATGGCGGAGGTTCCCTGATGTTTTGAGGTTGCTTTGCTGCCGCTGGCACTGGACTGCTTGACCGTGTGCATGGCATTATGAAGTCTGAAGACTGCCAACAAATTTGGCAACATAATGTAGGGCCCAGTGTGAGAAAGCTGGGTCTACCTCAGAGGTCATGGGTCTTCCAGCTGGACAATGACCCAAAACACGCTTCAAAAAGCACTAGATAATGGTTTGAGAGAAAGCACTGGAGACTTCTAAGGTGGCCAGCAATGAGTCCAGACCTGAATCCCATAGAACACCTGTGGAGAGATCTAAAAATGGCAGTTTGGAGAAGGCACCCTTCTAATATCAAGGACCAGGAGCAGTTTGCCAAAGAAGAATGGTCTAAAATTCCAGCAGAGCATTGTAAGAAACTCATTGCTGGTTACCGGAAGCGGTTGGTCGCAGTTATTTTGGCTAAAGGTTGTGCAACCAAGTATTAGGCTGAGGGTGCCAATACTTTTGTCTGGCCCATTTTTGGAGTTTTGTGTGAAATGATCAATGTTTTGCTTTTTGCTTCATTCTCTTTTGTGTTTTTTCATTTAAGACAAATTAAATGAAGATAATAATACCAAAGAATTTGTGTTTGCAATCATTTTCAGGAAGAAACTGAGTATTATCTGACAAAATTGCAGGGGTGTCAATACTTTTGGCCACAACTGTACTTAGTCTTGTCAAGGTGTATGACTTGTGACATTAAATTGTCTTCCACAACCTCACATTTTTAGTGTAGTGTGACTGTTCCTCAAGCAGTTTTAAGCCTCTTACACATGTGTTTCAGTTAATGATTGTGCTTCAACCTATATATGAAAATGATCATTATCACCTGTTTTGTATAATATGATGCTCAGACACATTGACAGAAAAAAACTAAGGAGAAAAGGTAGAAATAGGGTCTTATCCGGTAATAATTATTAGAGATGGTATCAATATATGTTGACCTGATCCCAGGTTGTGTGTCTGCTGAAGATCAACCGGTGATTTCACAAAAAAAAGAAAAAATGAAAAGTTTGTGGTCTATATCTGTGCTGCCAGATGATGAACAAACATCAATTATCAGAGATAAGGTGAAATAACATTTTTTTAAATTTTTCTATGCATTTTGAAGTGTAGCCCACGTCTTCAGAAAACAAAAAACATATCTATACAGGTGCTTCTCACAAAATTAGAATATAATCAAAAAGTTAATTTATTTCAGTTCTTCAATACAAAAAGTGAAACTCATATTATATAGAGTCATTACAGAGTGATCTATTTCAAGAGTTTACTTCTGTAAATGTTGATGATTATGGCTTACAGCCAATGAAAACCCAAAAGTCATTATCTAAGTAAATTAGAATAATTAACAAAAAACACCTGCAAAGGCTTCCTAAGCGTTTAAAACAGTCCCTTAGTCTGTTTCAGTAGGCTCCACAATCATGGGGAAGACTGCTGACTTGATAGATGTCCAGAAGGCAGTCATTGACACACTCCACAAGGAGGGTAAGCCACAAAAGGTCATTGCTAAAGAAGATGGCTGCTCACAGAGTGCTATATCCAAGCATATTAATTGAAAGTTGAGTGGAAGGAAAAAGTGTGGTAGAAAAAGGTGCACAAGCAACCAGGATAACCGCAGCCTTGAAAGGATTCTTAAGAAAAGGCCATTCAAAAATTTGGGGGAGATTAACAAGGAGTGGACTGCTGCTGGAGTCATTGCTTCAAGAGCCACCACCCACAGACGTATCCAGGACATGGGCTTCAAGTGTCACATTCCTTGTGTCAAGTCACTTATGAACAATATACAATGCCAGAAGCTTCTTACCTGGGCAAAGGAGAAAAAGAACTGGACTGTTGCTCAGTTGTCCAAGGTGTTGTTTTCAGATGAAAGTATATTTTGCATTTCATTTGGAAATCAAGGTCCCAGAGTCTGGAGGAAGAGTGGAGAGGCACACAATCCAAGCTGCTTGAGGTCTAGTGTGAAGTTTCCACAATAAGTGATGGTTTTGGGGAACCATGTCATCTGCTGGTGTAGGTCCTCCACTGTGTTTTATCAAGACCAAAGTCAGCACAGTCATCTACCAGGAAATTTTAGAGCACTTCATGCTTCCCTCTGCCGACAAGCTTTTTGGAGATGGAAATTTCATTCTCCAGCAGGACTTGGCACCTGTCCACACTGCTAAAAGTACTAATACCTGGTTTAAAGGGAGTCTGTCACCCCATTTTAGCCCTATCAGCTCCAGCTACTGCTATCAGTGGCTTATCTACAGCATTCTGTAATGCTGTAGATAAGCCCCCAATGTAATCTGAAAGATAAGAAAAAAACAGTTAGATTATACTCACCCCGGCTTTCGGTACGGTCCGCCGTCCTGTCCGGTGCCTCCCATCTTTATACGATGATGTCCTCCTCCTTGCTTCTCCCTGTTGAGACAGAGTAAAGTACTGCAGTGCACAGGGGCGGGACCTCTCTGACCTTTCCCGGCGACTGCGCACTGCAGTACTTTACTCTGCCCTCAACAGGACAAATAAAGTACGCCTGCGCGGGAGCCGAGGGAGAAGCAAGGAGGAGGACATCATCGTAAGAAGATGGGAGGCGCCGGACCGGACCGCGACGCCGGACCGGACCGCGACACCGGACCGTGACACCCACCGCACCCGATCGTGCCCCCTGGTGAGTATAATCTAACATGTTTTTCTTATCTTTCAGCTTTCATCGGGGGCTTATCTACAGCATTACAGAATGCTGTAGATATGCCCCTGATGGCAGTGGCCGCATCTTATAGGGCTAAAATGGAGTGACAGATTCCCTTTAAAAACAACAGTATCTCTGTGCTTGATTGGCCAGCAACTCGACTGACCTTAACCCCATAGAGAATTTATGGGGTATTGTCAAGAGGAAGATGAGAGACACCAGACCCAACAATGCAGATGAGCTGAAGGCTGCTATCAAAGCAACCTGGGCTTCCATAACACCTCAGCAGTGTCACGGGCTGATCGCCTCCATGCCACGCTGCATTGATGTAGTAATTGATGCAAAAGGATCCCCAACCAAGTATTGAGTGCATTTACTGAACATACACTTCAGTAGGCCAACATTTCGGATTTTAAAATCATTTTTCAAGCTTGTGTTATAAAGTTTTCTAATTTACTGAGATAATGACTCTTGGGTTAATCATCAACATTAACAGAAATAAACACTTGAAATAGATCACTCTGTTTGTAATGACTCTGTATAGTATATGAGTTTCACTTTTTGTATTGAAGAACTGAAATAAATGTTTTTTTGATGATATCCTAATTTTATTAGAAGAACCTGTACATATACACACACATACACACACATGCTTACACAGTATGTACATATACTTTATATTTAAAAAAATTTTTGGCTTTGATTTCAGTTGTTGGAAACTGGAATCACTCTTTTATTCCACTTATTTAACATGCCATAACAGAATGTAAGTGTTAAAGGAGATCTGTTACCAAGTCACAAGTGGCCACTTCATACTCTTATTTTCTTCCTGCTGTTCCCCTTATAATTATTTTCTTTTACTTTCCATATAGTTCTAGATATATGGGCTTTATTATTTAGTGCTAGTTTTTATGTTTTTTTACAAAGGGGGCGGTGCTCACAGGGTAATAATGCAGAGCCGTCTAAAGACAATGCCCCAGGAGAATTCTGTGGTAGTGCACTCTTGGGAAATACCATATTAGCACTAAATAAAAAGGCCCATATGTCATGTTGGAGCAAGGAAATGCTGGACGTGTGTCCCAAAAACGGGAAAGAAAGTAAAGATATAATAAAGAATGCGAAATAGGAGAAGTCAGCTCACCATTTGCAGTCTCTTTCCAAGAATGAGTTCCACGCACGGAGCCGCCTGGGCTTGGGAGTGCAAGTTCCAAAGAATGAGGAA
Source organism: Dendrobates tinctorius (assembly GCF_039654945.1). Lineage (NCBI taxonomy): Eukaryota > Metazoa > Chordata > Amphibia > Anura > Dendrobatidae > Dendrobates > Dendrobates tinctorius. Next base: position 12,668,619 of record NW_027361751.1, on the reverse strand, counting down.
AAAAACCAGCTGGAGTACCTTTTATTCTTCATTCTTTAAAGAAAGTATAGGGTGCCCTGAGAATAGGGAGAGGGGAGAAGGGACACCCCTAAACACTCACCTGAGTTTTTTTTCCCTATTTTCCAGTACACAATATTGTAAAAGCAATGGTATCATTCAAAAGTAAAACTTGCCCCACAAAAAACAAGCCTTCACATGGCCATATTGATGGAAAAATGGAAACGCAAAAACAGAAATACCCCTCGTCATTAAGGGGTTAAGGTAAGGAAACATAGGGAAGGAGACAAAAAGGGAGAAATCAAACAACAAATGGCACTCCACAGCTTAAACAGGAACAAATCAGTCAGCTCACCATTTGCAGTCTCTTTCCAAGAATGAGTTCCACGCACGGAGCCGCCTGGGCTTGGGAGTGCAAGTTCCAAAGAATGAGGAAAAAAACCAGCTGGAGTACCTTTTATTCTTCATTCTTTAAAGAAAGTATAGGGTGCCCTGAGAATAGGGAGAGGGGAGAAGGGACACCCCTAAACACTCACCTGAGTTTTTTTTCCCTATTTTCCAGTACACAATATTGTAAAAGCAATGGTATCATTCAAAAGTAAAACTTGCCCCACAAAAAACAAGCCTTCACATGGCCATATTGATGGAAAAATGGAAACGCAAAAACAGAAATACCCCTCGTCATTAAGGGGTTAAGGTAAGGAAACATAGGGAAGGAGACAAAAAGGGAGAAATCAAACAACAAATGGCACTCCACAGCTTAAACAGGAACAAATCCTCCTGGTACTAAAACAACTTCTCCAAAGAGGTCATCATAGGTGTAAGGAAGAAGACCAGGCTGTGGGTGTCGACAGAGAACCGGGTCGGAACTGCTTGGGCCGCACCCAGTGTTGCATGGGGGAGGAAATTGGGGACAGAGATCACCTATGAGCTGCAGAGAGGGGGCATGGTAAGTGTAGCAGGAACCAGGAGCTTTGCACGGGAAGACAGAGAGTTCCCGCCATAGAAGCGAGAAGGCAGGGACCTGCAGCGCGCCGCAGGCAGAGTTAGTCTGCGCGCTGGTGAGGGGGAACAAGTGCAGGCAGGACTGAGCGGGAGAGTGTTGTGCAGAGCTCCAGCTTGCAGAGAACGCCGGATGGGAGACTGTGGTGAAAGAGTCCCAGCTGCTGAGCAGTGTGATGGACAAGGGACTCGACGGGTCAGATCGTAGACTGCCCATTGCCGCCAGAAGAGTGCATACCGATCTGCTGGGCGGGGAAGCCTGAAGATCGCAACACCGGCATCAGCCAGCTGCCTACTTGCATATATGCAGAAGTAAACAACCATGGACTCACGATAAGTGAAACAGTTAAATGCTGAGACTGTAGCTTTACGTTAACCTGTTATTTGTGCTCGTTAGCCTAAAATCTGTTTTAACCCATTTTGCTCCCTGCGAGGAGAAACCTCCCTTTGTTAATTAAACCAAACCCGTTAAACCTTGCCCTGTGCCTCTGTGTTGCTGCATCCAATTTAGATGCATTACATTGGAAGCCTATAACCAGAAAAAGAAACAGCTAGAAGAGAATTTAAAAGGAATCTGTCACCCCTGGGATGTATATGACCTATTAATATGGGCATACAAGTAATAGAAAAGTTACACTAGTCCTACCTGTATGCCTCATATTAATGGTCTTGTTACTGAGAAATGTTATAATCTGTCTTTATGTTAATGATTTCTTCCAGGCTCTGGGGCGTGCGGTGTCTAGAAGAAATCCCTGCCTACTGTCCTCATTACAATACTGCTCCCCTCCCATCAGCGTCAGTTCAATCCCACGCCTGCGCTGTACACTCCCTCAGAAATATGTGGCGCCCTGCGTCTTATTCGCCACAAAAGGATTAAATATGTACTGTTTAGTATGTGTTTTGTGAGCAATGGGAGTTTTGCTTTCTCTGCTACATTCAACAACACACACAATTTGTCTCATTCCCTCATTTGTCTGGAGCTGAGAGCTTTGCAGACATGCCCTAACTGGGAGGGGGAGGGGCCGAGTGGTTGTTCTCAGTGTGTGAAGAAGGAGGAAGTACGCTTGGACACCATGATGACATGTGGCTGATCCAGGAGTAAGAGCTAAAAAGCAGGGAACCAGCACCTAGATCATCCATGCTTTCAGAGCTGGGTGGTAAGCTGAGAAACTGCGTGAGATTACACAATTAGCAGAAAGGTGTTTTCCTTCAGAAATACTAGATTATTTTCACTAAAGGGTTGAAACAAAAGCGCAATAGGGTCTTATCTGGGTAAAATGTACAAATACTGAAAGTATTAAACTCACCTTCTCAAAGAGAAAATAAAGCCTGTATAGTAAGTCAGCCTGCTGCACGTCCAACGGTCTACAGCGGAACCGTACCACAGTTCAATAAGGAATAAATTCTTGGACTTTGAGTGCGCTGCCAGACAGATTCAATAACCACACAAGGTTAAATAAGTTAACCCTTTAATCCCTACGCGTTTCGAAGCATAACGCTTCTTCTTCAGGGGTATCAACCCCTGAAGAAGAAGCGTTATGCTTCGAAACGCGTAGGGATTAAAGGGTTAACTTATTTAACCTTGTGTGGTTATTGAATCTGTCTGGCAGCGCACTCAAAGTCCAAGAATTTATTCCTTCAGAAATACTGCAATAACCTGGAATCAGTGAAGGACAGTGCAAGTGGGAACTTGAGCTGCGTCACAAAGGATTCAAACTGCAAGTTGCTGAAGACGAAATACACAGTGAGTAGAGGCAATACTGGGAAGTTCTAAACTCCAGAAAGCCTTGGTCCCAGAAGGGATTAGAATAGCAGGAGGTACACTGAGTCACAGCAAAGAGAAAGATAACTCCCATTCTCCAGAGCAGACGGTAACCTGATGAGAGTTGTAATATCTCCTCTGAACTGTATCTGAAATACAGTAAATACTAAAGTGACTTTCCTTGTCTCCTGCCTTATTACTCTGTGCCTTCTACTTGCATCACCATCTCTGGGGATCCTGCCATGGTAGGAGAGGGTTTTAACATCTGCACTGCCATCACCATCTACTCCCCCAGGGATCATCTGCAGTGCCGGCTATACTACTGGAATCACAAATCACTACATAAACTTTATCCCCATCAAATTCATCCCCTTTTACATGACCGCCTGGGACCACGGACCGGGTCACCGCCGCTGTGACATCTCCCATTGAAGTTAACGGGCTCGGTACCGAGTACCCCATGGCCCCTCAGGCGCATCAAATACATACCTCATCCTCCCTTCTATGGGCACTGCATTCAGGAATCTTCTGCGCAGGTGGTGGTGACTACAGCTCCAACACATCACAGAAAATAGCCTCACCAAACCTTGTCTAATGACTAATGCACTAGCTCAGAGTGACCTTCGCTGTACGCGCCAATAAGGTGCTCTCCCCACTTCCTCCCTGCATAGTAATTGCTGTGTACACATGGTTCCTAGTGATGACTATGCAGGGAGAAATGGGGAGAGCACTATATTTGAGATCACATGTTAGGCGTCTGGTTTCTGCATCTGCTCTGCAGGAATCCAGAGCCTCACATTTTGAGGTCTCCTGCTGCCCATCCACTGCAGAGATTACTTTGCAGCAGACTGCTCCAGACACTAAGTTCCTCTGTGCTCCTTCTGAGCATGCTCATGAGATGACCTCCCATTGGCGTTCGGGAGTCATGTGCTCAGGTCCTGCTCCAGATCTCATTGGTCCATCTCGGAGATCTGGAAGCTTCCGGAAGGTCCCGACACTATAAAAAGCGTGCATGGCCGTTCCGCCATACGCTAGTATAGACTATACTTGCTATGTGTGAATGGTGACGGATGCACGATTCTGGTGACTGACTCATTTGAAACCCCTTCCCTTTGATAATATGCATGTGGATAGGGAATTAGTTTAGCAGTCAGCACCAGTCAGTGGCAAGCCTTAAGCCACTGTGCTCACCGCACCGCTACGCTAGCGTCCGACATCGCGCTTGCTTTCTGGCTTTGTCGTTGAGCGGCAGTGTCCAATGCCGCGCTGCAGTTGCAGCCCTCCTTGGCGTCCGCAGAAGTGACGCCACACACACGGTAGGTCTAGAGAAACGCAGCTCCTCTGTCTTGGGTCCTGCTCCTGTGAGCAGATACCATGTGTGCATCTACCTGAAGCCTGAGTTTCTAACAGGTTCAGCGTTTTGTATGTTTTTTATTGCGGCACCTCTGTGTGAACAGAGGCCGCTCTACGCACTCCGGGTGAAGTTGAACCCGTGTGCATCATACCACCATATTGCTTGTCTGCCACCACTTAGCAGCAGTTATACCAACTGCGCGGTGGACCCCGAGCGGCGAACACACTATTATTTATTTTATTTAGTGCGTTCTGCCGTTCCTAACATGACGTTGGTATTGTCAAGTATTTACCTCGTAAGGGGATATCAAGCGTCTTGACTTACCCCCAAAAACCCCACCGTGACCATAAAATGACCACCCCCACCTCGGCGCCAACTAATACACAGACACCGGTATTTCTTTTGGAATTTTATGGCCACAGCAGCCTTTTATTATAACAATAAACAAACAATAAACACTGTATCATAAACAACATGAGTACAATGAATTTAACTCTGGAAGGAGAAGTCCTTGAAGCCACAAGATCGTGGTGAAATAGTCCAAATATCGTGGACAACCCCCGACCATTTGCTCCCAGCCGTTACCCCACAGGCTCGGGAGCACCAGCACACCAATAGATGTTGTCCACAAACTCCTTGGGGATCCGCCCTCTTCCGACGGAAAACTCCCCATCCACCTTTCACCAGATCACGACCAGCATACCTTTAAACGAAGGAGACCCTACCCAGAGAGTCTCCAAAACCAATTTCCACCGACTTCAAGGACTCCCCCTCCCCCAAAACCGCCATGACCCAAAATAGAGTCACGTACTACCAACCCAAGAGAAAAAGGGAGGGAAGGTGGGACTGCTCAGGAGCTGGGACAACAGGAACAGAGGGCGGGCTCCCCCCAGACCCTGCCTTAAATACCCCCTAGCTCCCCCTCCCCTTTAACCCTTCCCTCACTAACTTCCAACCCCCCGTCATGTTGGCCTCCGCCCACGCCTCCTCCAGGGGGTTGGGAGGCTCACACCGGCCATTTCTTGACGTTGGTATTGTCAAGTATTTACCTCGTAAGGAGATATCAAGCGTCTTGACTTACCCCCAAAAACCCCACCGTGACCATAAAATGACCACCCCCACCTCGGCGCCAACTAATACACAGACACCGGTATTTCTTTTGGAATTTTATGGCCACAGCAGCCTTTTATTATAACAATAAACAAACAATAAACACTGTATCATAAACAACATGAGTACAATGAATTTAACTCTGGAAGGAGAAGTCCTTGAAGCCACAAGATCGTGGTGAAATAGTCCAAATATCGTGGACAACCCCCGACCATTTGCTCCCAGCCGTTACCCCACAGGCTCGGGAGCACCAGCACACCAATAGATGTTGTCCACAAACTCCTTGGGGATCCGCCCTCTTCCGACGGAAAACTCCCCATCCACCTTTCACCAGATCACGACCAGCATACCTTTAAACGAAGGAGACCCTACCCAGAGAGTCTCCAAAACCAATTTCCACCGACTTCAAGGACTCCCCCTCCCCCAAAACCGCCATGACCCAAAATGGAGTCACGTACTACCAACCCAAGAGAAAAAGGGAGGGAAGGTGGGACTGCTCAGGAGCTGGGACAACAGGAACAGAGGGCGGGCTCCCCCCAGACCCTGCCTTAAATACCCCCTAGCTCCCCCTCCCCTTTAACCCTTCCCCTTCCCTCACTAACTTCCAACCCCCCGTCATGTTGGCCTCCGCCCACGCCTCCTCCAGGGGGTTGGGAGGCTCACACCGGCCATTTCTTGACGTTGGTATTGTCAAGTATTTACCTCGTAAGGAGATATCAAGCGTCTTGACTTACCCCCAAAAACCCCACCGTGACCATAAAATGACCACCCCCACCTCGGCGCCAACTAATACACAGACACCGGTATTTCTTTTGGAATTTTATGGCCACAGCAGCCTTTTATTATAACAATAAACAAACTTTCATGGTCACGTGTGTCTGGACGCAGATGATACTGCAAGGCGGACCCATAACACACGTGACCCTGGATACAGCGCCTCCAGTGGCGAATTTAAATAATAAGGGGAACCTGGGAAACATTAACAATGGTGGGCCCTGCGATAGGGAATGGGGACGTGGAGACCTCCTAAACTCCCCTGAGCCAGCGTCCCTGCACTCCTTACGTTCCCTATACAGGCTCCGCACCTATCGCCGCACGCGAACCTTAAACCCTTGTTCGCCCTGACCCTAAACCCTCACTAGGGAATTGGTTGGTGCGGAGACTAATCCCACCACTGCACTAACAACACACATGAGGAAAGAAGACAATACAGGGGGACACCACTTAGCTTTATACTCTGTGCTTATGCTCCTGCAACAGAGCCCCACCACCTGCGTGCGTCTTCTCCTCCACCCGGATTCATCACCATCCTGGATCCTACACCATAGTGCAGCCTTGGAGCAGAGTCCATCTCCAGTTGCAGCAGTCCAATAACAAAGTCCCAAGGATGAGTCAGCCTCTGCCAAAATTCTAAGCATGCTTGAGTCCAGCTCTCGGCCACCAAGTCGAGCTACCGAGTGCAACTCTCTCCATAGTCGCCACTCCACAAGCACTTCCCGCCGACACCATAAACTGCGACTCCTCCACGCCATGCCAGCAATTCCCGCAGACACCATTAGCTGCCACTCGTCTCCTCTGGCTGACTGCGCAGGACTCCTCTTCAGCTCCATGTTCACCCAGGCTTCACAAACTCAGAATGAATCAATCAATGAATGAATATCACCAGCAGTGATTGCACACCCTGAGACTCATTTATAGAGCCCCACACCTGATTCATAATTACGTGCACATTAAACCTAAAGTGCGATACCACTAACCACCACCGGGGACAGTCAAGTCACTTGGCACTTGCCAAAGTAAAAAAAGTTCACCCTGTGCAATTTAAAACTGTCAGATCAAATTCAGATCATGACACAAACAATAAACACTGTATCATAAACAACATGAGTACAATGAATTTAACTCTGGAAGGAGAAGTCCTTGAAGCCACAAGATCATGGTGAAATAGTCCAAATATCGTGGACAACCCCCGACCATTTGCTCCCAGCCGTTACCCCACAGGCTCGGGAGCACCAGCACACCAATAGATGTTGTCCACAAACTCCTTGGGGATCCGCCCTCTTCCGACGGAAAACTCCCCATCCACCTTTCACCAGATCACGACCAGCATACCTTTAAACGAAGGAGACCCTACCCAGAGAGTCTCCAAAACCAATTTCCACCGACTTCAAGGACTCCCCCTCCCCCAAAACCGCCACAACGAGGGGCCTTTGAACACCTCAATGACCCGAGACCCCCACAACCCGCCAAGCGACAGCCTTCTCTATACCCTCCTGAAGGGCAAGGGCCCAAATATCGGAACCCACTGCATTCAAGTGAATCCCGTCCGCCAACCAGTAATCGCCCTCACCCTTCTCCAAATCAAAATGTCGCACGGCAACTCCCCCGTTTTTAACTATAAAAGCGGACACCGCTCTGTTAACCTTGATCCTGGCCCAGTTGACCTTCTCCAACGATCTCATGGACCACCAACGCCTGCGTGGCACGATCTCCGACCACACAATCGTGACTTCCTGATAAGTCACCCACAACCGCAAGCAATCTTGCTTAATGTCCTTGATCAACTCCCGGAAGGGACGGACAGCCAGATCATTACCCCCAGCATGAATAACGAGAACATCTGGTGCCCGGTCCAAACGAACACACTCGTGAATTTCCGGCAACACCCGACACCACACCAGGCCCCGAAAACCGATCCACCGCACCACCGCCGCCGATCTGGAAATTCCCAACTGTCTTCCGTCGGTCCTGACATCGGCTCTCACCGCTCCCCAGTAAACAAAGGAGTGACCAAATATCCAGACCAGCAGCGGTTCCATACCTGAAACACAAAACGACACTCACAGAAACATATCGCAAAGAAAACGCTCCAATACTTGCAATATTTAATCTACCCCATGGACCACGCCAACCGGACACACCTTCTGCACGCCTTAAGGCCGAACATAACTACGATAGCGATTAGACCTCCACCCTCCGATACGCTGAATGAAAGAGGGACCCAAACCACGCTCAGCTGCCTCAGTCGCCGCACCAATCCGAAAAGAATGCGAAGCAAACCTAGAATCATCCAATCCCAAACACCGAATTGACTTCTTAAATACCGCACCAAACTGATATCGAGACAGACTTCCACCGTCTGCGTGACACAACAAAGATCCGCCCAGACTAGGACGAAGGTCCCAAAATCTACGCAAACACTGAACCGGGCACATCCCGGAACCAGAGACAACCCCCAACACAACTCGACGGCCATTCCCAGACTGGTCCGTTTTTGACCTACGTAGCCAAAATTCGACGCCCTGAGCGGTCAAAGTCACATCCCTAGCTAACAACCCGCCCACAGACTCTTTATTGTGAGACACGAGTTCCCCAATCCGCAGCGCCCCAAAAAATGCAAAGGAAAAAGCCAGACGAAACAACGCAACCTCATCTGCGCATTCCGATCCCAAAACCAGACCCAATTGCTCAAGCACATTAAACGACACGGGCCGCCTTAAATCACCCCCCCCAGAAAGCGGTGAAAACCTTTCGCCGCCTGTCTTACCAAAAACGTTTTTGTCAAATCCCTGTACCCGCGCAACCGAAAACCGAAAGACAATCCGGCCAACAAACGTGTCACCTTTGCCCGAGACCAACCTTCGTTTGCGCCCTGCCCCAACCATGACAACAACAGACCCTCTTGCTCAAGCCTGGCCCCACTGGTGGAGCCAGCCGTAAGGACCTCTTCCCACGCACACCACACATTCCGGTAGGCCTCCCAGGTTTTGGGTGCCAAAGACGATACGATCAGTGACTCCGCGGCTCATAAGCCACCCTCCACAATTCCTCCGGACAAATCAGACCCTCGAACTCTGCCTCCGATCCCACTGTAAGCGAGAGAGAGAGTCAGCTATCTCGTTCTTCACTCCAGGCACATGTGGCGCCGTCACATGCGCATTCAAAGACAAACATGCTAGCACCAACTTCTGCAAAACTCTGACCACTGGAGGGGACGATGCAGTAAGACCATTAATCGCGCTCACAACCCCCATGTTGTCGCAATTGAAACGAACGCGCCGATTCCGAAACTCCCAAATGAACAGCCACCAGAATCGGAAAAATCTCCAACAACGTGATGTTACGCACCAACCCCGCCGAAACCCAAGCAGAAGGCCACTGAGCGGCGCACCATTGCCCTCCAAAATAGGCACCAAAACCGAATCCGCCTGCCGCATCCGTAAACAAATCCAAAGCATCGTTGCAGACCACATCAGCCATTACCAACGAACGACCGTTGTACTTCTCCAAAAAGGACTCCCAAACCACCAAATCGGCCCTGAGCTCCGCCGACAATCTCACAAAATGATGAGGAGCCCGAACCCCCGAAGTAGTGCTAGCCAGCCTACGTGAAAAAACTCGACCCATCGGCATCACCCGACAAGCGAAGTTAAGCTTTCCCAACAGCGACTGAAGGTCCCGCAACGATATTTTCCGCAACCGACATGCACGAACCACCTCAGACCTCAAATCATCAAGCTTGTCCTCCGGCAACCGAAATTCCCATTCAACAGTATCGATGACAATCCCCAGAAAACGCAAACACGTACTGGGGCCCTCAGTTTTTCCGGGCGCCAGCGGAACCCCGAACCGATCCGCCACCCACTCAATCGCTTTCAAAATCCTGAGACAACGTGAAGAATCCGCTGGGCCAATGCATAAGAAATCATCCAAATAATGAACTATCGAATCACAACCAGAGACGTCGCACACGACCCACTCAAGAAAAGAACTAAAAGCCTCAAAATACGCACAAGACAAAGAACAACCCATAGGTAAACACCTATCTACAAAAAACCTGTCTTCCCAGAAACAGCCCAACAACCTCACGCTGTCTGGGTGAACCGGAAGCAAACGAAAAGCGGATTCAACATCAGTCTTAGCCATAAGGGCCCCGCGACCACACTTCCGGACCCAACTCGCCGCTTCATCAAATGAAGAGTATACCACTGAACAAATCTCCGGATCAATACCGTCGTTAACCGACCTCCCCCGTGGGTAAGACAAATGCTGAATGAGCCGAAACTTATTGGGCTCCTTCTTCGGAACCACCCCCAACGGGGAAACGACCAAATTCGGAAAGGAGGAGACACGAAAGGGCCCGCCATGCGCCCCAATGAAACTTCTTTTTGGATCTTCTCCGAAACAACTGACGGATGCTCCAAAGCAGAGCGCAAATTTTTCAAAACAAACGGGATTTCAAATGGAGGATCTGGAATCTGAAAACCCTCCTGAAAAGCAGAATACAACAGCCCCGCTCTTACCCTATCAGGGTATCTATTTAGATAGGGGACCATCCTTTCCAGATTCATTGGAGTCTCCCCCTTGCGAATCACCCCCGCCGGATTTGGACTTCCCTTTCTTGAAACACTTTGATGCCCCATGTGAAGTACCGTTGCAGTTTGAGCAGAGGTGTTTAAATTTACAGTTGGCCCCAAAATTGCACTGGCCGTCATTAAACTGCCAGCAAACACCCGCCTTGTGTGTTCCCGACTGCCCTTGACCCCCACCACCCATAGAGCCGGCAGTGCCGCTATTCTGGCTGGTGCTTTCAGCCCCCCCCAAGAAAGGAACTCCCAGACTTATTTTGCGCTATCGCATGCATCCACAAGCCAATGTCTTTTTGGTCCCAGCGGATAGCCGGACGCACAGCTTTCCTCTGACGAAACTGCTCGTCATACCGCAGCCACGCCTGACCGCCGTAAACTCTATAAGCCTCCCCGACAGCATCCAAATAACAAAATAACGCGGAGCAATTATCAGGGGCCTGTTTCCCGATAACACTCGCCAAAATAGCAAACGCCTGCTGCCAATTTACAAATGTCTGAGGAATCAAGCGCCACCTCCGCTTTTCTTCCTCTTCCTTTTTGCTATCCTCTTTCTTACTTTTGTCCAAATTAAACTTCTCAAGAGGCAATAGCAAAAATATTTCCACATATTCATCCTTCCAAATCCGCTCTTTCACCTCCTTTTTCAAATGGGCCCCCAACGAACCCTCAAAACACACATACACCTCGCCATGCGCCCAATCATCCAGATGCACACGACACTCCTTTTCCTTCTCGGTTTGCACTGACACGGCGTACTGACACAAGGGCCCGACGTAACCGCGCCCTGACCCGCCAACCCGCCACCCTGTGGCCCAACCCACGCTGCTACCGGCGACGACCCCACAAAACCCTGCTCTAAACGTAAAAGCAAGCTACGCACATCCGCCAACATACCACATACTCCCCCAGCCGACCCTGAACTGCTAAAACCAGCCTCAACCCCACCGCCCCCGGACTCTGCTAAGGGGCCCCCCCCCACCGCAGACGAAGACAAAAGCAGGTGACAAACAGGGGACATAGACGCATACTCACTGGGCTGCGAGGGGGATGTGTACCCTCCAGCCGGAAATCCTGGATCCCCAGATGATGACGCCTCGTGGACCTCGCGCCTCCCGGTGGCGAACTCACCGCCACGTTGTTGCGGCCCGAACACCGCTGCAGACTGAGCCGGGGTGGGAGGCCTGAACCCCCCGACGGAACTGGGCCACGACACCCCCACAATTGAAGGCTCCTGCCTCCCCCCGCCGAGTCAATTCGGCCAAGCCATCGCGAGGCACCCGGTCGCTCAGGGCCCCCACGGCAACTGGGAGCCCGACAGTGTCCTCCGCTCCAATCTTCTGGCAGCCGGCACCGACTCCGCCGGGCTGCCCTCCGGTCCCGCTGCAGCCATAGGGCTGTGGCACATTCTCGGGGGGTCAGAGGCAAGCGCCGCTGCAGGGGCACCACAGCAGCGCCCCCCCGTTCCAGCAAGTTCCCCCCACCGCCGGGGGACGCGACCCGGCTCGGCCCTGCCGCCTGGCAGGCCGCCACTCTGCCCGCGGCCGAAGCGCCCACCGAGCAAGGCCGCGCGGCTCGTCCACCACCGCAGCGGCCCCCCGAAGGACCTGGTGCTACCGGAAGTCGGGCGCGCGCCGGCCCCGCCCCCTTCCTGCCCCGGGGCGAAGGTCCGGACGCCGCCGCAGGGCCTCGCCGCGTGACAGGATTCCTCCCAGGCCGCGCACCCCCGGACGGGGAAGGCTGCGTGACGTGGCCTGGAGGGTCCCGAGAGGGGCTCTGGCGGCGACGCGAGGCCCGGGGAGCGGTGTCGGGGGACAGCCGCTCTGGAGGCCGCGCCCACCGGGGCCTCCGTTCTCTCACCTCGGCCTGGCCCAGGCTCGTTGAAGCAGGCCGGCCACCTGCGCCTCCAGCCAGCCAGGAGGCTGCCCTGCTGCTGCCGTCCGCAGTCTGTCCAGGGCCTGGTCCACTCCCGACATCCCGGTAAGTTGTGGGACTGCTCAGGAGCTGGGACAACAGGAACAGAGGGCGGGCTCCCCCCAGACCCTGCCTTAAATCCCCCTTATCTCCTCCTCCCCTTTAACCCTTCCCCTTCCCTCACTAACTTCCAACCCCCGTCATGTTGGCCTCCGCCCACGCCTCCTCCAGGGGGTTGGGAGGCTCACTCCGGCCATTTCTTTATGCTAGCACCAGGGTCTGGCTAGTGATGGCAGATCAGCAGCAACTCCTTCAGTGCATTCGCCAGCTAGAGGGCAGGTTGGCTACTGTTGAGAGTGTCATCGCAGTGGCGAAGTCTTCGGAGGCTGCTGTACAGGCAATTGCCGAGGCGGTTTCCCATATGTCCACGTCCTCCCAGGCGCTGACAGTTACCCGCCTCCCATTGCCCGATAAATTTTCTGGCGATGACGCCTCCTGTAGGGGTTTCGTCAGCCAGTGCTCTATCCAGCTGGAGTTACTGGCTGTGCGATTCCCTACGGAACGGGCCAAGGTGGGGATTTTTGTTTCCCTTCTGTCAGGCAAGGCGTTGGAGTGGGCTACGCCATTATGGGAGCGTGGTGACCCAGAGGTTCGGACCGCTGCTCACTTTCTAACAGCTATTAAGCAGGTCTTCCTAGGACTGCGGGTCACACACGACACCTCTCTGCAGCTACTTGCTTTGACTCAGGGATCCCTCTCGGTTAGTATGCCGTTCGTTTCCGGACACTGGCTTCCGAGCTGGAGTGGTCTGACAAAGCCCTTATCCCTGTGTCCTGGAGAGGTTTGGCGGAGCATGTTAAGGATGCTCTCTCTACCAGAGAGGTTCCTGCAAGTTTGGAAGAGCTGATTGCTATTTCCACCCGCATTGATCTCCGTTTTTCGGAGCGCGACCTGTAGCATGCTCAATCCAGATGGAAGGTTACCTCGGCTCCCAACTTTTTTGAGCCTCTAGAACCACCCCAGCCAGAAACTTCACTCCCAGAGCCCATGAAGATGTCTCGCGTCGTTCTCGAGGCGCGTCCGGCACAAAACTCCATCTGCGGTTTTCATTGTCAACACTCTGTCCCCCAGGATAACGGGGTCCCGCAATGGCCAAACTCTGTGCCGCCGTGCAAGACCTTTGTTCCCCCTCACCATCGGCCGAAGGCTCTCACGTGGGCGCACGTGTCCAGGGTGGGTGGTCACTGTTGCTACATGCAGACCACAAAACTCCTGGCAGGTTTGTATTGGTGGCCGCACAGTGCTCGGGACATTAAAAAATATATTCGGGCATGCGCCTCATGTGCTCGGGATAGCCTCCTTAAACAGAGAGTGGAAACATCCGCCAATACACCGTGGCGTTCCACTTCAACCTATGCTCCGGGCGGTTTTGCCGCTCCCATTGTCTCCCACGTGTCCCTTCTTAAACCTGGCGATCTTGCCGCCTCTGATACCTAATGTGGCGCCCCCAGGAGTATGGTCACCACAGTGGCTTTGCCTTCCTCCAGGGAGAGTAATGCCAGGCTTGGAGGCAATGATGGGTCTCTCTCGCAGTCAATCTATGCATGCAACACAGTTCCACTCCAGGCCAGCAAGGGGAACTCTGAACCGGAATTAAGGGGAGGAGTGCTCTCTGAGGGCCAAGAGGAAGGAGTGTTCAGTTAGTCTGCGGAGGGTGAAGTGTGCAGACATGTGGAAGGAGCGCTGAGATAGAGCTGAGAGGAAGAGCTCATCTCCCGTAAGAGCGCATGAACTGGAGCCTGGTCTCCACGGCTGTATGGACACTGATAGTCCTACAGCAGACACCAGAGGAGTAGAAGGCTGTAAATGCAATACTCCCATCTAAGACTTGAGGGCACAACAGCAACACGGATAGTGAGCCGGGACTTAGGAGTGAGGAGGGAACATCTGACAGGAGGAACTTCAGTGTAACTCAGTACTGGAGATCCCTTAAGTAAGCGCTAGGGAAGGAGACTGCACAGCCCATCTGCAGAGAGAGAATCCCTGAGCTGCTTCCAGGCTAGCCGGCTCCGGTACCATCTGTAATCAGGACCCTGGACTGCATTTATCAAGTAAAGGTACAGAAATTGCACCCCGCTGTGTCTTGTCTGCTTCCTCTCTTTCCGGCACCGCTACATCCCCATGCCAACCACATCTACACTGCCCTGGGACTACAGCTTCACCTGTGGGGAGCTTTTACATCTTTGCTGCACCATACCATCAGTCCCAGTGGATCTGCATGCAGTGTCGGCTTAACATCTTACTTGCCAAACACCACAGGTGGCGTCACGAACTATTCCATTAACTACATTCCACCATTCAAACTTCCCCTATTAATTGGGCGCCCAGCCTGTGTCTCTAACAGGTTCAGCGTTTTGTATGTTTTTTGTTGCGGCACCTCTGTGTGTGAACAGAGGCTGCTCTGCGCACTCCGGGTAAAGTTGAACCTGTGTGCATCATACCACCATATTGCTTGTCTGCCACCACTTAGCAGCAGTTATATCACCTACTGCACGGTGGACCCCGAGCGGCGAACGCACTTTATTATTTATTTTATTTAGTGCGTTCCGCCGTTCCTAACACTCACCAGCGCAGAAGATCCCTGAATGCAGTGCCCACAGAGAGGAGGAAGCGGTATGTATTTCTGAGGGAGTGCAGGGCGCAGGATTCATGGGACCATAATTGACGCTGATGGGAGGAGGGTAGTTTTACAAGGTAGACAGGAGGCAGGGATTTCTTCCAGGCACCGCACGCCCCGGAGCCTGGAAGAAATCGTTAGGATGCAGACAGAATATAGCATTTCTCCACAACAAGACCATTAATATG
The DNA here is from genome assembly GCF_039654945.1 of Dendrobates tinctorius. Lineage (NCBI taxonomy): Eukaryota > Metazoa > Chordata > Amphibia > Anura > Dendrobatidae > Dendrobates > Dendrobates tinctorius. The sequence goes on along the minus strand of NW_027361751.1, from coordinate 12,653,249 downwards.
AAGCAGACAGGTAGGTCTAGTGTAACATTTCTATTACCTGTGTGCCCATATTAATAGGTCATATATATCCCGGGGTGACGGATTCCTTTAAAGAATGTAAGGGACTGGCAACAAGCTGCAGCATCTAAGATTAGAGTCATATGGAATCCCAGCAGGATAAAAAGGAACTCTTAACCCCTTCCACACCAAGTGAAAACTCAATCTGCATAACTCAAGTTAAATGCCGAGCGGACTCCAAAGAGGGCCTGCGATCTGCCAACTGCTTCCAACTTCTTATCCCAGATACTCCAAAGGTCTCAGCAGGATGCGGCACATTCGTGGCACCATACCTCTGGAACTGTATGGCGGATTTAAAAGAAGAAAAAGAAAACAATATTCAGGGGAACAACCGGAATAAAATAGAAGCAGAAACTGGCCACTTTTGAACTGGTGACATGTCTGCTTTAAAACCTTAAGTTTAATAATGAAAAATATAAAAAAAATGGACAATCTGCAATTTTCAAACTCAATGTCCCTGCTCTTAAAACATAGTCAAATCAAATGAAAGAGTTAATAATTACCATTTACCATATGTCTCCATTATGTTGGTTTCATGTTTTATATGTCCACTCCCTTTTTTTGAGACATTAAACGACTTACAAGTTTAATGCTAATTCCTAAGACTTTTTCCAGAAAACAGTTTTGTTTAGAGTTTGATTCAGTTCTCAAGTGGCTTTGAGGAACCCAAATATTAGAAACCCCCCACAATTTACAAGGTAGCAGGGGGCTCTTGCACCTTTTCATTTTCAAATATTGATGGGTATGTGAAAATCAAAAATGTAATAAAAAGTATATTGAAAAACAGCAAACACTAACATGACACGTCTTTCTCTATTTGCTTCCTCAAGCGTCAAAACTAAATAAAACGTGAAGGCGAAACTAGTAATAAAACATTAGTACTAAGGTCACACTGAGTGCCTGGAGGGCAAAGTAAGCTCCGGAATATGACTTTGCTCTACAGATCAGGTGTGTTAAAAGAAGAGAACTTTGTGGTGTAGTTTTACATTTTATTATTGGATCTCTCTCATTTCCAGAGTACTGGAAGGGTTAATATGAGCACTCCTAGTGGCCTAAAGCAGTTAAGAAGGGATTACTGAGTCCCCCCCCCCCACGAAAAAATCCTATAAACAGCTGAAAGTAATACAAGAAAACAAAGCTCACTTCTTTTCCAGCTGATCCAATGCAGGCACTTCACTTTTTGACCACTGCAGCCAATGTGTCCACAGCAATCACCAGCTGTACTACTGGCATCATAGCTCTTTGCTCAGCGGTGATGTCAGCAAGAAGCTGCAAAGCCAACATATCTGGGATTGTTTTCTTTTCCTATTAGACTAGGAACTTACTGGTGGGTAGTTGCTAACAATCACTTGTTTATTCTGCCTGTGACAATCTCTCCATGCTCATGTGCGATTATCCTGCTTCTTTTAACCTCACGTCGACAGGAGATTTTTCTCTTTCTTTTCTGCTCTGCTGTCGACAGTGCATCACTGCCAAGCCATTATGATTCCTAGCTGGCTCTCCGCAGTTAGGCAGCAGGGAGCTGACTGTAAATCAGTATGATGTTTGTGATGATGTCCCGTTGACAGATAAGAGTGTTCCACACGTCAGTGGCTCTGGTACATGTAGTGACAGTTTCCTCACTTACCGGAGACACTGACACACATAGACACATTAAAATGAATGTGTCTCTGCACATGTCAGCGTTTTTTCATGGACACATGGTCTGTGTGAAAAACACGGAGACATGTCAATGTTTGTGGGAGCGCACGGTCGGCAAAAGTGCTGAACATGGCACACAGAGAACAGTTCACACTGTCCTCCGTGTACACGGATGGCCGCCGGGGAAAAAGCGCTACAGTAAGCGCTGTTCCCCGGCAGCTGTCATTCTCTTCTGCTCTGCTGGCAACAGCGAGCAGGAGAGAAGAATGAACGACAACCCAACATGGGGTCCCCCTCTGTTTATGAACCAACCCGGCAAAACTCACAGCTGGGGGTTGCTCTTCTCAGTCTGGTAAAGGGCCATTGATCTTGGGCCCCCCCAGCCTAATAACAGCAGCCCCTAGCTGCCCAGAAAAGGCACATCTATTAGATGTGCCTATTCTGGAGCTTTGCCTGGTTCTTCCCACTTGCCCTGTAATGGTGGCAAGTGGGGCTATAAGAGGTTAATGCCACCTTTCTATTGTAAGGTGGCATTAAGCCCAGATTAGTAATGGAGAGGTGTCAATAATACACCTATCCATTTCTAATCCTAGAGTTATTCAAGGGTTAAATAAACACACACAATAAGAACAAAGTATTTTAATGAAAGATACACTACCCACAGTGTTTAAAGCTTTATTATACTCCTAATCCCATATCGACGCCATCGTTCGCCTGTAAAAAATATAAAATAATAAACCAACAATATCCCATACCTGTCCGGCGCTCAGTCACGTCCCACTGCGTAAATCCATCTCAGGGGTTAATCAGTTTACAGGCGGAGTGCTGCTAATGCGACCGCTCTGACTGTAAACTACTGGTGTTACGGGCTGGCGGAACGCACCAAATAATAAAGGTGGTAAGAGGTGCGTTCGCAGCCCAGGGTCCACGTGCAGATATGGAAACCTGCTACTTAGAAACGGCGGAGACTATGCGGCAAAATAATAAATGAGCACACGCGGGTTAGCATCACCTGGTGTGTACAGGAGCGAGTTCTGTTGAATCACAAAACCGCGGTGCCACACAATTTAAGTGCCGAAGCCTGATAAACTCAGAGGGCTTGGCCAGATGAGTGCTAATATACAAACACAGAACTCCACCCCAAGGACACAGGGTTAGAGTTCCTCTAGTCCACTAGCACTCAGTGACGCTGCTGTGGAGCAGCAAAAGAGACGTTCGTAGTTACAAAGATATTGACTATGTTAAAGTCTTTAATATTTTGTCAGATATGTATGTTTCACTACTTCCATGCTCTTCACCTTCTTTTTTTACTTCTCCCACACTTTCTCCTTCATCATCCTCAGCAGCATCTTTTTCATCAACTTCTTCTTCACCTTATTCATTTTCTTCTTCTTCACCTTCTTCCTATTTTTTTTTTTTTTTTACATTCTTCATATTCTTCTTATTCAACAATTATTCTTCTTCATATTCTACTTCTTCATCTCCTTCCTATTCTTCTTCATCATATTCTTATTTGTGTCAGGCATTCCTGTAGTTGTAATCTGTAAAAGTTTGAAGATTACACCTTCCGTTCAGCCTGTCACAAAAGATTTACAACAGGATTTGTCCGCGTTCAGTTTGGCCTGCAGTAGCAGGCCTTTTCCAGGTGCACCACGAGGAGGAACAGACTCACCCCCATACACTGCTTAGTCTTCTTCTGCTTATAAATTAGATAATATAATTTGCTCAGATTTTTAGTCTTATGCTTAATGTTCTTCTACTTTTGGTTTTTATGCTTCTTGCTCTTCTGTCTCTTGTTGCTCTGCATCTTGGTGGTTGTCTTTATGTTCTTGGTCCTCTTGGTCATCTTCTTCAGGGTCATCTTTTAGGTATTCTTCTGTGTGGTCTTCAGGGTCGTCGTCTTTAGGGTCATTGTCAGGGAGATCCAGAGTGAGAATCAAAAACCATTTCCACAAGCTTGAACTTGGAAAAGTAGCAGAAGGTACAAGAAGGCTGAGGAACTGCCGAGAACCAGCTGACGGTACTGGAACCCGGATGGGTAGCAGAAGGAACAATAGCAAATGGAACTAGTGAGGACCAGCTGACGGTGCTGGAACCCGGAGGGGCAGCAGAAGGAACAAGAGCCAATAGCACAACTGTGGACCAGCTGACGGTGCTGGAACACGGTTACTAAGCAGGAGGTACCTGTGCTAGAAAACACTACCAAGGACCAGCAGACGTTGCTGGAACTCGGATACCAAGAAGGAGGCACCTAGGCCAAAGGCTCTGCCGAGAACCAGCTGACGGTGCTGGAACCCGGATGGGTAGCAGAAGCTGCAAGAGCAAATGAAACTAGCGAGGACCACCTGACAGTGCTGGAACCCGGAGGGGCAGCAGAAGGAAGAAGAGCCAATGGGACAACCGTGGACCAGCTGATGGTGCTGGAACACGGTTACTAAGCAGGAGGTACCGGTGCTACAATGCACTACCAAGGACCAGCAGACGTTGCTGGAACTTGGATACCTAGAAGGAGGCACCTAGGCCAAAGGCTCTGCCGAGAAACAGCTGATGGTGCTGGAACCCAGATGGGTAGCAGAAGGTACCCATAATCAACAAAGTTGCAAGGCCACGAGCAGGACGCAGTTACCGAATGGCACAGTCCAACAGGGGGTGCTTGTCCTATTGGCACTATGGAACCAGCCTTTAGTACCAGAACCCGCAGCCCACATAGGAAGCACCGAAACTGCAGGCACCATAGACTCGGCTAACCCGACCGCAACACGACAGGACAAAATATCAGTGGCAAAGTGACATTGACACTACCCAGAAACAGCAGGCGTGCTGGAACCAGGCTGGGCAGGAGGGAGTACCCGTGCCAAGGACACTGCCGAGAACCAGCTGACGGTGCTGGAACCCAGATGGGTAGCAGAAGAAACAAGAGCCAATGGCACAACTGTGGACCAGCTGACGGTGCTGGAACACGGTTTCTAAGCAGGAGGTACCTGTGCTTTAAAGCATTACCAAGAACCAGCCTCTTGCTGGAACTCGGACACCGAGAAGGAGGCACCTCGGCCAAAGGCTCTGCCAAGAAACAGCTGATGGTGCTGGAACCCGGCTGGGCAGGAGGGAGTACCCGTGCCAAAGACACTGTCGAGAACCAGCTGACGGTGCTGGAACCCGGATGGGTAGCAGAAGGAACAAGAGCCAATGGCACAACTGTGGACCAGCTGACGGTGCTGGAACACGGTTTCTAAGCAGGAGGTACCTGTGCGTTAAAGCACTACCAAGAACCAGCAGACGTTGCTGGAACTCGGACACCGAGAAGGAGGCACCTCGGCCAAAGGCTCTGCCGAGAAACAGCTGACGGTGCTGGAACCCGGCTGGGCAGGAGGGAGTAGCAGTGCCAAAGACACTGTCGAGAACCAGCTGATGGTGCTGGAACCCGGATGGGTAGCAGAAGGTACCCATAATCAACAAAGTTGCAAGGCCGCGAGCAGGACGCAGTTACCGAATACCACAGTCCAACAGGGGTTGCTTGTCCTATTGGCACTACGGAACCAGCCTTTAGTACCAGAACCCGCAGCCCACATAGGAAGCACCGAAACTGCAGTCACCATAGACTCGGCTAACCCGACTGCAACACGACAGGACAACGTATCGGTGGCAAAGTGACGTTGACACTACCCGGAAACAGCAGGCATGCTGGACCCAGGCTGGGCAGGAGGGAGTACCCATGCCAAAGACACTTCTGAGCAGCAACTGGCGATGTTGGAGCCCAGTGGTCAATCATGCAGCAGGATGAGGCCTACTTGGAGCGAGTTTTATATTGGTTGTACACAACTACTGATTGTAACCGTGCTCCACTTCGGCCTCTGGCTCTACTGTCTCTAGTATTTCCCCTGGTACCCAACCCCGACAGTTGCTGCTCTGAAGTGTCGTCTGCACAATCCACACTTGTTCCTGGGTTACAGGGGTTCAGTCACGTCAGTTGATCCCATGATGTGGGTCTGGCAAGGTCTCCTGCTCTGTCCACATTCCCACTACTAGTAATGGGAATGGGGACAGAGCAGGAGACATTGCCGTACACACATCAGGGGATCAACTGACGTGACTGAGCACCAGTAACACAGGAACAAGTGTGGATTGTGCAGACGCCACTTCAGAGCAGCAACTGGCAGGGTTGGAGGCCAGGGGAAATACTAGAGACAGTAGAGCCAGAGGCCGAAGTGGACCACGGTTAAAAATCAGTAGTAGTGTGATGGTGTAGGCAGCAGGAGACTTTGCCATTCACACAGCAGGGGAGCAGCTGGCATTACTGAACCCCACAGACACAGGAGCGAGTGTTTCTATCTGTGCGGACGGCACTTCCAAGCTACAACTGGCTGTGTTGGAGCCCAGGATCAATGCTCTGAGCAGGCTGAGGCCTACTTGGAGCAAGTAGAAAATAAGATGTTGCGTGATTTTGGAGGCAGCAGGAGACTTTGCCATCCGCACAGCAGGGGAACAGCTGGCGTTACTGAACCCCACAGACACAGGAGCGAGTGTTTCTATCTGTGCGGACGGCACTTCCATGCTACAACTGGCTGTGTTTGAGCCCAGGATCAATCCTCCGAGCAGGCTGAGGCCTACTTGGAACAAGTAGAAAATAAGATGTTGCGTGATTTTGGAGGCAGCAGGAGACTTTGCCATCCGCACAGGAGGGGAACAGCTGGCGTTACTGAACCCCACAGACACAGGAGCGAGTGTTTCTATCTGTGCGGATGGCACTTCCAAGCTACAACTGGCTGTGTTGGAGCCCAGGATCAATGCTCTGAGCAGGCTGAGGCCTACTTGGAGCAAGTAGAAAATAAGATGTTGCGTGATTTTGGAGGGAGCAGGAGACTTTGCCATCCGCACAGCAGGGGAACAGCTGGCGTTACTGAACCCCACAGACACAGGAGCAAGTGTTTCTATCTGTGCGGATGGCACTTCCAAGCTACAACTGGCTGTGTTGGAGCCCAGGATCAATGCTCTGAGCAGGCTGAGGCCTACTTGGAGCAAGTAGAAAATAAGATGTTGCGTGATTTTGGAGGCAGCAGGAGACTCTGCCATCCGCACAGCAGGGGAACAGCTGGCGTTACTGAACCCCACAGACACAGGAGCAAGTGTTTCTATCTGTGCAGACGGCACTTCCAAGCTACAACTGGCTGTGTTGGAGCCCAGGATCAATGCTCCGAGCAGGCTGAGGCCTACTTGGAGCAAGTAGAAAATAAGATGTTGCATGATTTTGGAGGCAGCAGGAGACTTTGCCATCCGCACAGCAGGGGAACAGCTGGCGTTACTGAACCCCACAGACTAGTCCACATTCACACTACTAGTAATGGGAATGTGGACAGAGCAGGAGACCTTGCCGGACACACATCAGGGGATCAACTGACGTGACTGAGCCCCAGTAACTCAGGAACAAGCGTGGATTGTGCAGACGCCACTTCAGAGCAGCAACTGGCGGGGTTGGAGGCCAGGGGAAAAACTAGAGACAGTGGAGCCAGAGGCCTAAGTGGAGCACGGTTAAATATCAGTAGTAGTTTGAATGTGGATGGAGCAGGAGACTTTGCCGTCTACACAGCAGGGGAACAGCTGGCGTTTCTGAACCCAACTAACACAGGAGCTAGTGTGTTTTTCTCTGGGAAGACGACACTTCTGAACACCAACTGGCGTTGTTGGAGCCCAGGTTGAGGCATGGAGCAGGCTGAGGCCTGATGTTGTTGGCATGTGGAGGCAGCAGGAGACTTTGCCATCTACACAGCTGGGGAACAGCTGGCATTACTGAACCCCACTAACACAGGAGCTAGTGTGTTTTTCTCTGTGAAGACGGCACTTCTGAACACCAACTGGTGTTGTTGGAGCCCAGGATGAGGCATGGAGCAGGCTGAGGCCTGATGTTTTGGGCATATGGAGTCAGCAGGAGACATTGCCGTCTACACAGCAGGGGAACAGCTGGCGTTACTGAACCCCACTAACACAGGAGCTAGTGTGTTTTTCTCTGGGAAGACGACACTTCTGAACACCAACTGGCATTGTTGGAGCCCAGGTTGAGGCATGGAGCAGGCTGAGACCTGATGTTTTGGCCATGTGGAGTCAGCAGGAGACATTGCCGTCTACACAGCAGGGGAACAGCTGGCATTACTGAACCCCACTAACACAGGAGCTAGTGTGTTTTTCTCTGGGAAGACGACACTTCTGAATACCAACTGGCGTTGTTGGAGCCCAGGTTGAGGCATGGAGCAGGCTGAGGCCTGATGTTTTGGCCATGTGGAGTCAGCAGGAGACATTGCCGTCTAAACAGCAGGGGAACAGCTGGCGTTACTGAACCCCACTAACACAGGAGCTAGTGTGTTTTTCTCTGGGAAGACGATACTTCTGAACACCAACTGGCGTTGTTGGAGCCCAGGTTGAGGCATGGAGCAGGCTGAGGCCTGATGTTTTGGGCATGTGGAGTCAGCAGGAGACATTGCCGTCTACACAGCAGGGGAACAGCTGGCGTTACTGAACCCCACTAACACAGGAGCTAGTGTATTTTTCTCTGTGAAGATGGCACTTCTGAACACCAACTGGCGTTGTTGGAGCCCAGGATGAGGCATGCAGCAGGCGGAGGCCAGCTTGCAGTTGGTTTTATAGAGGTTGTAGACTACAACTGATTGTAACCGTGCTCCACTTAGGCCTCTGGCTCCACTGTCTCTAATATTTCCCCTGCCCTCCAACCCCGCCAGTTACAGCTCTGAAGTGGCGTCAGCACAATCCACACTTGTTCCTGTGTTACTGGGGCTCAGTCCCGTCAGTTTATCCCCTCATGTGTGTCCGGCAAGGTCTCCTGCTCTGTCCTCATTTACACTACTAGTAATGGGAATGTGGACAGAGCAGGAGACCTTGCCGGACACAAATCAGGGGATCAACTGATGTGACTGAGCCCCAGTAACACAGGAACAAGTGTGGATTGTGCAGACGCCACTTCAGAGCTGTAACAGGCGGGGTTGGAGGCCAGGGGAAATACTAGAGACAGTGGAGCAAGAGGCCTAAGTGGAACACGGTTAAAAATCAGTAGGAGTTTGAATGTGGATGGAGCAGGAGACTTTGCCGTCCACACAGCAGGGGAGCAGCTGGCGTTACTGAACCCCACTAACACAGGAGCTTATGTGTTTTTCTCTGTGCAGACGACACATCTGAGCGACAACTGGCTGTGTTGAAGCCCAGGGTTTATAGTTCAGGTCGTAGAAACATGAACATGAACACAACAGGAGATCTGGATACAGTTGCCAACCAATTATTTAGTCGGGAAGAGGACTGGCAAATTCTGGAGAGATCCAGGCCTTGTTCATTTTCAGAAAAGTAAGCCGGTCGACGTTATCGGAAGATAGTCGCGTGCGACGGTCTGTTAGTACACCACCTGCGGCACTAAAGACGTGTTCCGATAATACACTGGCAGCAGGGCAAGCCAGCACCTCCAATGCATACTGGCTAAGCTCTGGCCATGTATCCAGCTTAGAGACCCAAAACTTGAATGGGGAAGAGCCATCTGGGAGTACACTGACAGGGCAAGACATGTAGTCTGTCACCATCTGACGGAAAAATGTTGCCTCCTGCTGACTGGAGCCATCTGTGATGGTGTAGACAATTGTGGCGGACACACAAAACTTTGCCACATTTGGGCCATAGTGGTCTTGCCTTGTGCTGAGGTGCTGCCTCTGCTCCCTCTTTGTGCCGAGTTTCCTCCACTGCCTAGACGCACAGAGCTGCTTTGTAAAGCACTAGCACCACTGCTGTTGGGTGGAATGGAAAACATGATGGACTGCACCAGTGTGTGTTGGTACCCCGCAGTTTACGCTCCCGGTTCAACGTTGGTATGAGGGTTTGTAAGTTGTCCCGGTAGCGAGGATCTAGGAGGGTGTACACCCAATAATCAGCCGTGTAGAGAATGTGGGCGATGCGGCGGTCGTTTCTCAGGCACTGCAGCATGAAATCAACCATGTGCTGCAGACTCCCAACTCCCTAAGAACCGCTGTCCCCTGCTTGAGGCGTGATCTCTGCCTGCTCTGCATCACCCCACCCTCGCTGAACATACTGACTAGAGCTTTGTGTACCTCCCTCCTCTGGAGAGATGGTCTTCCTCCTCCATCGACTCCTCCTCATCCTCCTCACAAAGTGTCCCCTGCCTAGGCCTTTGTGAGGAACCACGTAGCGCAGACTGTCCAGAAGCAGATGGCATTTGGGATCCTCATCCTCCACCTCTTCCAAAACCTCATCCCTTAGTGCTTGCAGTGTTTTTTGAAGCAGGCAGATAAGGGGGACAGTCATGCTGACTAGTGCATCATCTGCACTCGCCATCAGCGTGGAATCATCGAAGGCACGCAAAACGAGGCAGATGTCCTTCATAGAGGCCCACTCAGTGGTGCTGAAGTGTGACCGGCGCACAGTGCGACTTGTTTGTGCCTGATGCAGCTGGTACTCCATGACTGCTGCATGCTGCTCACACAACCGCTCCAACATATGTAACGTTGAATTCCACCTGGTGGGTAGGTCACATATGATGCGATGTTCCGGAAGGCGTAATCGGCGCTGCCGAGCAGGAAGGCGCGATCTTGCCGTGCTGGAACACCGCAAGTGAGCGCACTCTATACGGACCTTGTGCAGCAGTGCATCAAGATCCGGATAGTCCCTCAGAAAGCTCTGCACGACCAAGTTCAGCACATGTGCCAGACATGGGATGTGAGTGAGGTTGCCTAGGCCAAGAGCTGCCACCTGATTTCGGCCATTGTCACACACTACCAAGCCCGGCTGGAGATTCGCTGGCACAAACCACACGTCGCTCTCCTGCTTGATGGCATTCCAGAGCTCCTGCGCTGTGTGGCTTCAATTCCCCAAAGAAATTAATTTGAGTACGGCCTGTTGACGTTTGGCCACGGCTGTGCTCATATCGGTCGTAACAGGCTCCTGTGCGCTGTTTCTGAGGAACTTGAGTAGGAGGAGGAGTCTATGTGTACAGACTGGATTCTTGCAATCCGTGGAGTTGTCAGAACACGTACAGCGCCACTCTCCAGATCTGTTCCCGGCTCCACAACATTGACCCAATAGGCAGTGAGGGAAAGTTATCGTCCCTGTCCATGGTTACTGGTCCACGCTTCGGTGGTCAGGTGGACCTTGCTACTAACGGCGTTTAGCAGCGCATGTTTTATTTTTCCCTCCACATGTTTCTGCAGGGCAGGGACGGCTCGCCTGCTGAAATAAAAGCGGCTGGGCATGGTGTATTGTGGGACTGCCAATGCCATGAAGTCCCGGAAGGTGTCAGTCTCCACCAGCCTGAATGAGAGCATTTCAAGTGCCAGTAGTTTGGCAATGCCAGCATTCAGAGCCTGTGCTCGGGGATGGTTTACCGAGTATGGCCGCCTTTTATCCCATGCCTGTGCTACCGATGGCTGTCGAGTGGCCTGGGAGTGTGAGGATGACTGGGAATGTGGTGCTGTGGGTGGAATGTCACAGGGTCTTGAGGTTGCTGACATTTTTCCCTCTTTTGACTCTCTGATGACACAGCTTGCATTTGACAAAGCAAATGTCATCTGCAACTGTGTCAAAAAAGGACCACACACTGCAAGTCTTGGGAGCGCCCGTTTTGGCTTTTGAATGAGGAATGCTCCTAACGGGTGCCAAAGTGGAGGCTACAGGCAACCAAGTCTGCCCCCTCCCTCTCCCTCCTGTTTTGGCCGTTCGGGGAATCTCTTCCTCAGAGTTGCTCCCACCACCTTCCTGTTCCTCACGCCATGATGGGTCAAGGACCTCATCATCTACACTCCACTCTTCAAACACCTGCTTCTCCTGGGTTGTCTCGCCAGCACCGTACGCACCAGAAAGTGGCACCTGTGTCTTGTCATCATCTGATGCGTACTGAGGTGTGCTGACCATAGGCACTGGCCCACCCGCCTCTTCAGATTCAGAGGGACAAAGAAGTTGCACATCACTGCATACTCCCTCTTCTTCACATTCTGGAATGCTGCTTGGCTGGCCCCCTCTTTCCAAGCCAACAGATTCAGAGAACAGAAGTAGAGACTGTGATGGCTCCTGTCCAGGGCTCTCTGACTGCCTGGGCACTTTGGCAGGTGGTGAAGAGACAGATGGTTGCTCTTCGGTGCTCTAGCCCTGAGAGGATGTGGAAGTCATTGAAGTTGATGCGTTAGCTGCAATCCATCCAACAACGGCTTCAATTTGTTCCTCCCGCAGCAGTGGGGTACGGCGAGGTCCTAAAAGCTGCGCATAAAGGACTGTTGCCTGCTAAAACTGGGGGATGCTGACTCACTGGTGCCCGCAGCAGGCACAGAATCCCCACATCCTCTCCCTTCAGAATCCCCACGTCCTCTCCCTGCAGAATCCCCACGTCCTCTCCCTGCTGAAACTCCACGCCCATGCCTACGTGCCTTACTCCCTGCCTTCTTCATCTTGCTAGACTGATAAAGATAGGCAGAAAAGTACAAAGGGGGGGCTTAGAGTGCTTATTCCTGAACAGCTGGTTACAGGTAGAAGAAACACTAATTTTATGAAGTGTGTGTGTGGACTACACTTTAATAGGAGCTAATGTGGTCTACACAACTTTCAAATGTAGTGTTTGGTGAACTTTATTGTTTTTTTTGTGAAAAAAAACTAAAAGGATGTGACCAAAGATTTGAAAGTGATAGTATCACCAACTTTTTGGAGCTATTACAATGCAGGCAGGTAACCTACAATGCAAAAGATGAGGCTCCAAAAAAATTGGGTAATACTAATCTGGCTGCAGCTGAAGGGCACAAGTCAGAAAAAAGGCTCCTCTATCTACTCCTATATAGTGTTTGCAACCAACCAATGTAGATGGATACGGATGGATGCACACTAATAGGAGAAGAAAAAATGAGCTGCAATTAAAGAAAAATATGTGTGAGGCAGTGACGCACGCTGAGCGGCCTACAACCAGACGTAGCTGCAGGACACACTACTCAGCGTGAGCTGCACTCACACACAGTCAGAGACCTCTCAGACAGCTGTGAACAGTGCAGCTAAATGGGCACTAGCACTGAAAGGCTGCAGAAAGGCTCCGCTGTCTACTACTAGTGTTTGCAACCAACGTATATGGATACGGATGGAAGCACACTAGATAGAATTTTTGAAAAATAAGCAGCTCAAAAAGAAAAATATGTATGAGGCAGCAGTGAGGCACGCTGGGCGGCTTACAACCAGATGTGGCTGCAGGACCCACTCCACAGCGTGAGCTGCACTCACACAGCCCTTGCAGACAGTTGTGAACACTGCTGCTAGGGAAAAGAAAGCTACAGTGGTGGTTTATGTAGCCTGGGTAAAGCACAATATGTTTTGTAGAATCGCTATTTCTAACTGTCCGTCACAGTCTTCAACAGCAGCCTGTCCCTAACTGAATTCACAGCAGAGTGACCAGAAATGGCGGCGGCGGCTTTTATAGTGCATCATGACATCATTTCAGCAGCCAATCACAGCCATGCCAATAGTTAACATGCCTACATGCCTAACAGGATGTGCCCACACTTCTGAGGAATCCCATTGGCTGAATCAAAGCGAGCAGGCTCATAGCATTATGGGAACTTCCGATTCCGGTATCCGATATGAAAAAAGTATCGGAAGTCAGTATCGGAATTCCGATAGAGCTAATATCGGCCGATACCCAATACTTGCGGTATCGGAATGCTCAACACTAATCATCACACACACAAGTTATAATAACTGTTTATACTAGCGCATGGTCGAGTGGCCATGCAAACCTTTTATAGCAGCGTCCTTCCGGGACCTTCCTGATGGTCCAATCCAAACTTGAGAATGACCTGCGCATGTGACCTCCGATCTCCAATGAGAGATCATCCCACGGGCATGCTCAGTAGACTGAAAGGAGGACTTAGTCCCAGGAGTAGCTCGCTCCTGACCAGCATGCGTTGTTATAGCTGGACCAGAGGTGGCAGCAACAACCAAACCCACAGTGCTGGTCTGAGCAGCCTCCTCTGCACCCAGAGAGGAATGGGAGACTGCCGAAGGCAAGGCTCGAGATTCCTGCTGTGCAGAGACAGGAGCCTGATGCCTAACAACTGGGGAATTAATGGAAGCAGCTGGCGCATGCTCAGTAACTAGTGGTGATGTCACAGAGCCTGTGCGTGCTGCTTCCATTCATTCCCCAGTAGTTTACAGTTGGAGTGATCGCATTAGCAGCGCATTAGCAGCGCTCTTCCTGTAAACTGATTAACCCCTGTGATGCATTTACGCCATGGGACGTGACGTGTGCTGGACAGGCATGGATATTGTTGGGTTATTATTAGAGTTGAGCGACTTTTGGTTTTTTAGGGTCGCGTTTCGTTTCGTGAAACCCGACTTTTCCAAAAGTCGGGTCGAGCAAGATCGTCCGATTATAGGGAAAAGTTGGGGTCGTCCCGAAACACGAAACCCAATGTAAGTCAATGGGGAATAAAAGTCGGCAGTGAGAGGAGGACAGGAAACACACCTACAGTGCCCATTTGAATGCCAAAAGCATCAATTCTTCTTTCTTAAGCTTGTCAACCTTAATTAACTTCATAATACAAGTTACGCACTGAAAAATGGGGGTTATTTGGCTACAAACTGTGGGGGGGGAGGGCTGGCTCCATGTTTTCATGTGCCCTGGGCGAAAGAGCGCCCCTTTAACACATACCACAACTCATCATGCTCCGATACGGCAGAGAAATAGCGGTATAGTTCAATGAAAAATACCTCACTTTTTACATCTCATGACGAGGCCCATCTATTTCTCCATACAGAATCATTGGTCCCATATAATGTTTGAAACAGTATATGATGAGCTCCACATAATGCTACAGTATATGTTGGTCCCCATGGATGAAGCTCCACTGTCTTATGGGCCCAAATAATGCTCCAAACATAATGGGCCCCATTTCTAATGCTCTAGTGTATAATGGGCCCTGTAAATGCTGCTCCAGTGTCTGATGTCCACCTTTGGAATGTTCCAGTGTATGGTGGGACCCATCTATCATTCTCCTGAGTATAGTGCTCCTCAAAAATTGCTGTCCCAACATTGAAAACAATCAAATAAGTCTCCTCGCTAGGGAATCCCTGTACTTGTCTGGACAGGTGCTGTAGCTTACTTAACAGCTCGCCAGCCGTTCTCACGCCCAGTATGGATTACACGTGATTGCACAAAGGTGAGAAAGGGTACCGTATCCCCAGATAACATGTATGGATAGCGTACACATTCAAAATATATGTCTCAGGAGGCAGGCTCAGACGGTGTTAGGCCCAGTATGGATTGCACGTGATTGCACAAAGGTTAGAAAGGGTACCGTATCCCCGGATAACATGTATGGATAGCGTACACATTCAAAATATATGTCTATACAGCATGAGGCAGGCTCAGACGGTGTTAGGCCCAGTATGGATTGCACGTGATTGCACAAAGGTTAGAAAGGGTACCGTATCACCGGATAACATGTATGGATAGCGTACACATTCAAAATATATGTCTATACAGCATGAGGCAGGCTCAGACGGTGTTAGGCCCAGTATGGATTGCACGTGATTGCACAAAGGTTAGAAAGGGTACCGTATCCCTGGATAACATGTATGGATAGCATACACATTCAAAATATATGTCTCAGGAGGCAGGCTCAGACGGTGTTAGGCCCAGTATGGATTGCACGTGATTGCACAAAGGTTAGAAAGGGTACCGTATCCCCGGATAACATGTATGGATAGCGTACACATTCAAAATATGTCTACACAGCATGAGGCAGGCTCAGACGGTGTTAGGCCCAGTATGGATTGCACGTGATTGCACAAAGGTTAGAAAGGGTACCGTATCACCGGATAACATGTATGGATAGCGTACACATTCAAAATATATGTCTATACAGCATGAGGCAGGCTCAGACGGTGTTAGGCCCAGTATGGATTGCACATGATTGCACAAAGGTTAGAAAGGGTACCGTATCCCTGGATAACATGTATGGATAGCGTACACATTCAAAATATATGTCTCAGGAGGCAGGCTCAGACGGTGTTAGGCCCAGTATGGATTGCACGTGATTGCACAAAGGTTAGAAAGGGTACCGTATCCCCGGATAACATGTATGGATAGCGTACACATTCAAAATATATGTCTATACAGCATGAGGCAGGCTCAGACGGTGTTAGGCCCAGTATGGATTGCACGTGATTGCACAAAGGTTAGAAAGGGTACCGTATCCCTGGATAACATGTATGGATAGCGTACACATTCAAAATATATGTCTCAGGGGGCAGGCTCAGACGGTGTTAGGCCCAGTATGGATTGCACGTGATTGCACAAAGGTTAGAAAGGGTACCGTATCCCCGGATAACATGTATGGATAGCGTACACATTCAAAATATATGTCTATACAGCATGAGGCAGGCTCAGACGGTGTTAGGCCCAGTATGGATTGCACGTGATTGCACAAAGGTTAGAAAGGGTACCGTATCCCTGGATAACATGTATGGATAGCGTACACATTCAAAATATATGTCTCAGGAGGCAGGCTCAGACGGTGTTAGGCCCAGTATGGATTGCACGTGATTGCACAAAGGTTAGAAAGGGTACCGTATCACCGGATAACATGTATGGATAGCGTACACATTCAAAATATATGTCTATACAGCATGAGGCAGGCTCAGACGGTGTTAGGCCCAGTATGGATTGCACGTGATTGCACAAAGGTTAGAAAGGGTACCGTATCCCCAGATAACATGTATGGATAGCGTACACATTCAAAATATATGTCTCAGGAGGCAGGCTCAGACGGTGTTAGGCCCAGTATGGATTGCACGTGATTGCACAAAGGTTAGAAAGGGTACCGTATCCCCGGATAACATGTATGGATAGCGTACACATTCAAAATATATGTCTATACAGCATGAGGCAGGCTCAGACGGTGTTAGGCCCAGTATGGATTGCACGTGATTGCACAAAGGTTAGAAAGGGTACCGTATCCCTGGATAACATGTATGGATAGCGTACACATTCAAAATATATGTCTCAGGAGGCAGGCTCAGACGGTGTTAGGCCCAGTATGGATTGCACGTGATTGCACAAAGGTTAGAAAGGGTACCGTATCCCCGGATAACATGTATGGATAGCGTACACATTCAAAATATATGTCTATACAGCATGAGGCAGGCTCAGACGGTGTTAGGCCCAGTATGGATTGCACGTGATTGCACAAAGGTTAGAAAGGGTACCGTATCCCTGGATAACATGTATGGATAGCGTACACATTCAAAATATATGTCTCAGGAGGCAGGCTCAGACGGTGTTAGGCCCAGTATGGATTGCACGTGATTGCACAAAGGTTAGAAAGGGTACCGTATCACCGGATAACATGTATGGATAGCGTACACATTCAAAATATATGTCTATACAGCATGAGGCAGGCTCAGACGGTGTTAGGCCCAGTATGGATTGCACGTGATTGCACAAAGGTTAGAAAGGGTACCGTATCCCCAGATAACATGTATGGATAGCGTACACATTCAAAATATATGTCTCAGGAGGCAGGCTCAGACGGTGTTAGGCCCAGTATGGATTGCACGTGATTGCACAAAGGTTAGAAAGGGTACCGTATCCCCGGATAACATGTATGGATAGCGTACACATTCAAAATATATGTCTATACAGCATGAGGCAGGCTCAGACGGTGTTAGGCCCAGTATGGATTGCACGTGATTGCACAAAGGTTAGAAAGTGTACCGTATCACCGGATAACATGTATGGATAGCGTACACATTCAAAATATATGTCTATACAGCATGAGGCAGGCTCAGACGGTGTTAGGCCCACTATGGATTGCACGTGATTGCACAAAGGTTAGAAAGGGTACCGTATCACCGGATAACATGTATGGATAGCGTACACATTCAAAATATATGTCTATACAGCATGAGGCAGGCTCAGACGGTGTTAGGCCCAGTATGGATTGCACGTGATTGCACAAAGGTTAGAAAGGGTACCGTATCCCTGGATAACATGTATGGATAGCGTACACATTCAAAATATATGTCTCAGGAGGCAGGCTCAGACGGTGTTAGGCCCAGTATGGATTGCACGTGATTGCACAAAGGTTAGAAAGGGTACCGTATCCCCGGATAACATGTATGGATAGCGTACGCATTCAAAATATATGTCTATACAGCATGAGGCAGGCTCAGACGGTGTTAGGCCCAGTATGGATTGCACGTGATTGCACAAAGGTTAGAAAGGGTACCGTATCCCCGGATAACATGTATGGATAGCGTACACATTCAAAATATATGTCTATACAGCATGAGGCAGGCTCAGACGGTGTTAGGCCCAGTATGGATTGCACGTGATTGCACAAAGGTTAGAAAGGGTACCGTATCCCTGGATAACATGTATGGATAGCGTACACATTCAAAATATATGTCTCAGGAGGCAGGCTCAGACGGTGTTAGGCCCAGTATGGATTGCACGTGATTGCACAAAGGTTAGAAAGGGTACCGTATCCCCGGATAACATGTATGGATAGCGTACACATTCAAAATATATGTCTATACAGCATGAGGCAGGCTCAGACGGTGTTAGGCCCAGTATGGATTGCACGTGATTGCACAAAGGTTAGAAAGGGTACCGTATCCCTGGATAACATGTATGGATAGCGTACACATTCAAAATATATGTCTCAGGAGGCAGGCTCAGACGGTGTTAGGCCCAGTATGGATTGCACGTGATTGCACAAAGGTTAGAAAGGGTACCGTATCACCGGATAACATGTATGGATAGCGTACACATTCAAAATATATGTCTATACAGCATGAGGCAGGCTCAGACGGTGTTAGGCCCAGTATGGATTGCACGTGATTGCACAAAGGTTAGAAAGGGTACCGTATCCCCGGATAACATGTATGGATAGCGTACACATTCAAAATATATGTCTATACAGCATGAGGCAGGCTCAGACGGTGTTAGGCCCAGTATGGATTGCACGTGATTGCACAAAGGTTAGAAAGGGTACCGTATCCCTGGATAACATGTATGGATAGCGTACACATTCAAAATATATGTCTCAGGAGGCAGGCTCAGACGGTGTTAGGCCCAGTATGGATTGCACGTGATTGCACAAAGGTTAGAAAGGGTACCGTATCACCGGATAACATGTATGGATAGCGTACACATTCAAAATATATGTCTATACAGCATGAGGCAGGCTCAGACGGTGTTAGGCCCAGTATGGATTGCACGTGATTGCACAAAAGTTAGAAAGGGTACCGTATCCCTGGATAACATGTATGGATAGCGTACACATTCAAAATATATGTCTCAGGAGGCAGGCTCAGACGGTGTTAGGCCCAGTATGGATTGCACGTGATTGCACAAAGGTTAGAAAGGGTACCGTATCCCCGGATAACATGTATGGATAGCGTACACATTCAAAATATATGTCTATACAGCATGAGGCAGGCTCAGACGGTGTTAGGCCCAGTATGGATTGCACGTGATTGCACAAAGGTTAGAAAGGGTACCGTATCCCCGGATAACATGTATGGATAGCGTACACATTCAAAATATATGTCTATACAGCATGAGGCAGGCTCAGACGGTGTTAGGCCCAGTATGGATTGCACGTGATTGCACAAAGGTTAGAAAGGGTACCGTATCACCGGATAACATGTATGGATAGCGTACACATTCAAAATATATGTCTATACAGCATGAGGCAGGCTCAGACAGTGTTAGGCCCAGTATGGATTGCACGTGATTGCACAAAGGTTAGAAAGGGTACCGTATCCCCGGATAACATGTATGGATAGCGTACACATTCAAAATATATGTCTATACATCAGGAGGCAGGCTCAGACGGTGTCAGGCACAGTATGGATTTGACGGCCCAGATTACACAGCGGAGGAGCAGGGAGAGGTAAAGATTGCAAATGCTGGGGCCCTGCCCAAGCAAGGGGGGCCCACTCGTGGGCGTCGGTACTGGCACTGGGCCCCTCATAGTACAGCTGTGTGTCTGACGGCGGGTGTGCACCACCACCGTCAGAGACACTTGATTGCACTATGAGGGACCCTGTGCCAGTGCCCGCGCCCAAGAGTCGGCCTACCCACCTGTCCAGGGCAACGGCACTCGCACGGTGTCGTGCGCTAGGTGGTGACCCCGGCCATGGGGGGGGAGGCAGCACAGTTAGGGAGTTTTAGAAAGTGGCATATGTTGATGTTGGACATTCAGCTGATGCAAAATTCGAAATAGGTGAAGTACCAGGAAGAGGTGGACCAAAGCAAGCCATTTTTCTGTCACCCTATGTGTCATCAGGGAAGGTGGGACAAAATCCTTGGAAACCCATGCGTGGTTCATTTTAATGAAGGTTAGATCATCCACATTTTGGGTTGACAGACGGGTCCTTTTTTCTGTCAGGATTGATCCAGCTGCACTGAAGACTCTTTCCGATAGCACACTTGCAGCTGGGCAAGCGAGCTCCTGTAAGGCATATTGGGCCAATTCAGGCCAGGTGTCCAGTTTAGCGGCCCAATAGTCAAAGGGGAATGACCTGTGTGGGAGAACATCGATATGGGAGGAAAAGTAGTTTGTAACCATAGTTGACAACTGCTGTCTCCTGTCACTTTCCATCGATGCAGTATTACCAGTTGTGTGAGCGGTATTTGAAAAATCAGTCCACAACATTGTCATGAAACCCCTGTCTCCAATGCCACTTCTGCTGTGTGCACCACGAACACCTCTGCCAAGCTGCCCCCGGCCCGTACGGCTCGTGTGAGAACCATCACCGCTGCTGTGTGCTGGGAATGCCTCAAGCAACCGATTTACCAGAGTTGCTTGTTTATTAGCCAATATTAGGTCAAGGTTCTCCTGTGGCATGATGTTTTGTAATTTGCCTTTATAGCGTGGATCCAGGATGCTGGCCAACCAGTAGTCGTCATCGTTCATCATTTTGGCAATGCGTGGGTCCCTTTTTAGGATCCGCAAGGCATAATCTGACATGTGGGCCAATGTTCCCGGTGTCAATGATGCACTGCGAGTGCTGGGTGGAGGAGCACTTTCTGGCAAATCCACATCCCTCCAGTCACGCAGAAACCCTGTACCAGACCTTGCCACGCCAACATTTTCACTTGCCCCACGAGATGCATCCTCCTCCCCTAAGTAATCATCCCCATCATCATCCTCCTCCTCTTCTTCCTCCACCTCATCCAGGAGAGGTCCCTGAGCAGACAATGGCTGAATGTCATCAAGGATTCCCTCCTCCTCTTCCTCCTCATCAACATTGGCTGCAGACGCCTGCTCCTTAAGGTGCGTCAAAGTTTGCATGAGCAGACGCATAAGTGGGATGCTCATGCTTAGGATGGCGTCGTCTGCGCTTACCAGCTGTGTGCATTCCTCAAAACACTGAAGGACTTTACAAAGGTCTTTCAGCTTCGACCACTGCACACCTGTCAACTCCATGTCTGCTCTCAAAGTGCCTGGCCGTGTATCCTCCCACAAATGCATTATGGCCTGCCTCTGCTCGCACAGCCGCTCCACCATGTGCAGGGTGGAGTTCCACCTTGTTGCAATGTCGATAATGAGGCGGTGGTTGGGAAGGTGGAGCAATCGCTGCAGCTTCTGCATACGAACGGAGTGTACAGGCGACCGGCGGATGTGCGCGCACAGTCTTCGCACCTTATGGAGCAGGGCTGTTAACTCCGGATAATTTTTGAGGAAGCACTGCACCACCAGGTTCAAGGTGTGAGCCAAGCAAGGTATGTGGCTGAGTTTTGAAAGGGCTATGGCTGCCACAAAATTACGGCCGTTATCACTAACTACCTTGCCTGCCTCAAGATGTACACTGCCCAGCCATGACTCAGTTTGTCGCTTCAAGTACTCGGCCAGCACCTCGGCGGTGTGTCTGTCGCCCAAACACATCATCTGCAACACAGCCTGCTGACGCTTTCCACTAGCTGCTCGATAGGGGGACACCTCGTGTGCAACAGTGGCAGCTGCAGATGGAGTGCTCGTACGACTGCGCTCTGTGAACGAGCTTTTGCTTCTGGAGGAGGAGGAGGAGGAGGGTCGAACGCCTACAGCCAACTGTTTCCTATACCGTGGGCTAGGCAGCACTGTCCCACCACCGCTGTCCCCTGTGGACCCTGCATCCACCACATTAACCCAGTGCGCAGTGATGGACACGCAACGGCCCTGGCCATGCCGACTGGACCATGCATCAGTTGTGAGGTGCACCTTTCCGCTCACTGACTGCTTGAGTGCATGGACAATGCGGTCTTTCACATGATGGTGGAGGGCTGGGATGGCTTTGCGAGAGAAGAAGTGGCGACTGGGTAGGTCATAGCGTGGTACTGCATAGGCCATGAGTTCGCGGAAAGCTGTGCTTTCCACCAACCGAAAGGGCATCATCTCAAACGAGATTAGTTTGGCAATGTGGGCGTTCAAACCCAGTGTACGCGGATGAGAGACTGAGTACTTTCTTGACCTACTCATAGTGTCTGGGAGGGTGAGCTGGACTTGAGAGCTGCATATGGTGGAAGTAGCGGTGGACAGGGCGGACTGAGAGAGGGTTGATGATGGTGATGGAGTTGGTGTTCTTTCTGATGGCCTAGAATCAGTCTTTCGTTGATATAACAGTGGGATTCCCTGACTGCTGTGGTCTTGCAACGACACCTCAACATTTGCTGCTGTGCTAACCGGTGGGCTTTCAGTGGGGGAAACAATGTAGCGTTGCTGACTACCTTCATTGTGATCAGTTGCACATGTGGCACTTGAGGTTTGGTGTTGTGTCCACGCTTGCAAGTGCATGCTGGTTAAATGTCTAAGCATGCAACTGGTATTCAAATTTTTCAGATTTTTCCCTCGGCTAAAGGTCTTTGCGCACTTCTTACAGATAACCTTGGCCTGATCATGAGGATTTTGTTCAAAAAAGTGCCACACTGCACTCTTCCTACTTTGGCAGACATTTTGCGGCCTAGCACGCTGTGATCTTTTGACCCTCTGGACAAGCTGTCCAGCAACTCTTTTGATGTTTGGAACCTGTCTTTGGAGTGCTCCGGGCCTGCCAGATAACAGCTGTTGCGATGTCGATGTCTGCTGTGGATGCTCCTCATCTGAGCTATTGGAAGCAGCACCCTCTTCCCCCAATGAATGCCAATCTGGGTCAACAACTGGGTCATCCATCACCTCCTCTTCTATGTCATGTGCACCTTCCTCTGTGTCACCGTGTATGGTGGTATAGTGTGCGGGAACGGGCACCTGAGTCTCATCAGGGTCAGAATCTGGCTCTGTACACTGCGAGGACAATGTAGTGCTCTGAGTGAATGTACCAGCAGAATCATCCATCAGCGGCTGTGCATCAGTGCACTCCATGTCAGATTCATCTTGGCCTGGGTAATTCACCATTTCACTTGATAATCCAGGCATGGTATGTGAAAACAGCTCCATGGAGTAATCAGTAGTATGGCCTGCGTCATCCTTCAATCTTGGTTGGGGTGAAGGACACAAGGAAAGGTGTGGTTCATGAACATGAGCCTCCAATGACGACTCAGTGCTTTTACTTTTTACAACTGAAGAAGAGGAGGCGATAGAGCTGGAGGCTGAGTCAGCAATGTAAGACAAAACTTTTTCCTGATGCTCTGGCTTTAAAAGCGGTTTGCCAACTCCTAGAAAACTAAGCCTTCGAAGCCTTATGGAGCCAGAGGATGATGCAGGGTCAGCACCTCCTGCATTCGGTCCTATTTTGCTCTTGCCACTACCATCAGATCCACCACCAACACCATCATTACCAGCTGCCAACCCCCGCCCAATTCCACGGCCTCTTCCACCAGCCTTCCTCATTTTTGGTAGAAATGTAGACAAAATCCAACAAACTATATAGTAATGTAAAACAAGGTACAAGGTGTCTATAGGACAGGGGAGATTTTGAATATCTGCACACACTTTTGGACACTGGACACTTTTGGATTGTGTGAGGCCCACTGATATCTGAGCGCTATGTGACAGGCTCGATGGCACTGCTGTGACAAAAGTGACTAGAGGATAAGGGAGATTTTGAATATCTGCACACACTTTTGGACACTGGACACTTTTGGATTGTGTGAGGCCCACTGATATCTCAGCGCTATGTGACAGGCTCGATGGCACTGCTGTGACAAAAGTGACTAGAGGATAAGGGAGATTTTGAATATCTGCACACACTTTTGGACACTGGACACTTTAGGATTGTGTGAGGCCCACTGATATCTCAGCGCTATGTGACAGGCTCGATGGCACTGCTGTGACAAAAGTGACTAGAGGATAAGGGAGATTTTGAATATCTGCACACACTTTTGGACACTGGACACTTTTGGATTGTGTGAGGCCCACTGATATCTCAGCGCTATGTGACAGGCTCGATGGCACTGCTGTGACAAAAGTGACTAGAGGATAAGGGAGATTTTGAATATCTGCACACACTTTTGGACAGTGGACACTTTTGGATTGTGTGAGGCCCACTGATATCTCAGCGCTATGTGACAGGCTCGATGGCACTGCTGTGACAAAAGTGACTAGAGGATAAGGGAGATTTTGAATATCTGCACACACTTTTGGACACTGGACACTTTAGGATTGTGTGAGGCCCACTGATATCTCAGCGCTATGTGACAGGCTCGATGGCACTGCTGTGACAAAAGTGACTAGAGGATAAGGGAGATTTTGAATATCTGCACACACTTTTGGACACTGGACACTTTTGGATTGTGTGAGGCCCACTGATATCTCAGCGCTATGTGACAGGCTCGATGGCACTGCTGTGACAAAAGTGACTAGAGGATAAGGGAGATTTTGAATATCTGCACACACTTTTGGACAGTGGACACTTTTGGATTGTGTGAGGCCCACTGTTATCTCAGCGCTATGTGACAGGCTCGATGGCACTGCTGTGACCTAAGTGACTAGAGGATAAGGGAGATTTTGAATATCTGCACACACTTTTGGACACTGGACACTTTTGGATTGTGTGAGGCCCACTGATATCTCAGCACTATGTGACAGGCTCGATGGCACTGCTGTGACAAAAGTGACTAGAGGATAAGGGAGATTTTGAATATCTGCACACACTTTTGGACACTGGACACTTTTGGATTGTGTGAGGCCCAATGAATATCTGAGCGCTATGTGACAGGCTCGATGGCACAGCTGTGACCAAAGTGACTAGAGGATAAGGGAGATTGGATTGCTTTTAAAAAAGCAGTTTGCGGAGCAGTGGGTAAACAGCAATGCCAGCCTGTCAGGAAGCCTTAAAAGGCAGCCCAACAACCAACACCACTGATACACCACTATATAGCCTCCCCTTGCACTGCACACACAGTGACTGGTGTGTTGTGCAGGCCAAATCGCTAGCAGCAGAAGCAGTTTTTTTGTCTTCTTCCCTGCCTAACGCTCTCCCTACAGAATCAGCAGCAACCTCTCCCTATGCTAAGATCGGCAGAAGTAAGATGCGGTCGGCGTGCACGCCCTTTTATACCCCCTGTGACGCCCACCAAAGCAAGCCAATCACTTGCATGCCCTTCTGAAAGATGGTGGTGACCCGTGCCTATGTCATCACGTTGCCCACAGTGTCCGTGGATCCTGATTGGCTGAAAAAGAGCGCAAAACAAACTTTTGAAACGCGACTTTGGCGCGTAAGTCGCCGACCTCGTGGCCGACCTCATCCTAGGGTCGGGTTTCGTTTCATGAAACCCGACTTTGCCAAAAGTTGGCGACTTTTGAATTTTTTCGACCCGTTTCGCTCAACTCTAGTTATTATTTTATAATTTTTTACAGGAGAACGATGGCGTCCATATGGGATTAGGAGTATAATAAAACTTTAAACACTGTGTGTAGTGTATTCTTTCATTAAAATACTTTGTTCTTATTGTGTGTGTTGATTAACCCTTTAATAACTCTAGGATTAGTAATGGAGAGGTGACTTATTGACACCTCTCCATTACTAATCCGGGCTTAATGTCACCTTGCCTTTTCTGGGCAGCTGGGGGGGGGGGGGCAAGCAAGATCAATGGCCCCTTACCAGCCTGAGAAGAGCAGCCCCCAGCTGTGAGTTTTGCCAGGCTGGTTCACAAACAGAGGGGGTCGGGTTTTCATTCATTCTTCTCTCCTGCTGGCAGAGCAGGAGAGAAGAATGACAGCCGCGAACAAAACCAGATGCCAGGGAACAGCGCTTGCAGTAGCGCTTCTTCCCCTGTGGCCGTCCATGTGGTCCTGATGCGGCACACGGTGGTACCATGTATCCACATGGATAGCTCCGGTACCGGAATTATCTGCACATGTCAGACTGCCCTTATACAGGCCATCTCAGGTGTGGTCTGGCAAGTGATTTATATACATTTGATCACGTGATTTTCCTTCTGAATTTACGCGTTTGTTATACGTTGCATTACAATATATTTGTCTTGGCGGCAGCTCACTGACTGTTGCTATTGTAACTCAGCCACAAGCTACAATCCTCATCCAGCTGGATCCCGCTTGAAGGAAACATTCCAGGAGGGAGATAGCACGTACTTTCCCCCTCTCTCTTCTAACAGTCTTTATCAAAACACTTGGAAATAAAAAAAAATAAAGTAATCCTATCCTGGTGTCAGGCTAAATAGCAGCCAACTGCTGCACTTGGCTACCAGCTACAAGGCGAAGTACAAACTAATCCTGTCTACAGCAGGGAGCCCAAACTAAGCATGCCCCTGGGGACGTTAAAAAAATCCCTGTATTTATGTCGTGGGCTGTATTGTAAGGAGCCGCCAGCGTTTGCTCAGCGTGGCTGCTGAATCGTGATGTCATACAACTAAATGGTGTCACATCCTTCCTTAAATGGTTGTCACTGAGTGACGTCACCGACTGCTGACCCCACTGTGATTGGTTACACAAGATTTCTGCGTCCGCGAGACACCTTTACATACCTGAGAGGTGACGTCACCATGCACGTTCTAATGGACTGGGTGGGGTCACTGACAGGCCCCGCCCCGCTCAGGTGCACAGGTATCAGCGAAACCTTTGGGAGGGGCGTGGTTAGGGCCAGTGACGTCACGCGTCGGAGTATCGCACAGTTGAGCTCAGTTGGCGGGCGGGTCAGTGTTCGCTGTGATTCTGTGCCGGTGACTGCGGGGTCTCCGCTGCTGTGTGGGATGGGGGGCCGTCGGCTCCTGCTGCTCGCTGCGCTCCTCTCCACCTCTGTGCTGACGGCGTCAGGTGAGTGTCTCCCGGAGCTGCGCGCTGCTTACCTGCCCAGGTAGCCATAGCAGGGGCTGCTCACCCCATGGACTGTGGCCATTGTTATATCTCCTGGTGTGGAGCCCGTGTACACTATACTGCGGTTATATGGCAGATAATAGCCCGGCAGTGATGGCGATGACCCTGGGAATGGGGTCTGTGACTCTGGTCAGAAAGTTACTAGGAGGCAATGAAATGGCTTAATTTTCTCACAATTATGGCAGGGGGTGGGAATACAAGAATGTCCAGGGGTGGGGGCCAGAAGAGTAAGATGCAGCCCTGACCCCACCATACAAGGCTGTCCAGGGATGGGGCCAGAAGAGTAAGACGCAGCCCTGACCCCACCATACAAGGCTGTCCAGGGATGGGGGTTAGAAGCGTAAGATGCAGCCCTGACCCCACCATACAAGGCTGTCCAGGGATGGGGCCAGAAGAGTAAGACGCAGCCCTGACCCCACCATACAAGGCTGTCCAGGGATGGGGGTTAGAAGCGTAAGACACAGCCCTGACCCCAATATACAAGGCTGTCCAGGGATGGGGGCCAGGAGCGTAAGACGCAGCCCTGACCCCACCATACAAGGCTGTCCAGGGATGGGGGTTAGAAGCGTAAGACACAGCCCTGACCCCAATATACAAGGCTGTCCAGGGATGGGGGCCAGGAGCGTAAGACGCAGCCCTGACCCCACCATACAAGGCTGTCCAGGGATGGGGGTTAGAAGCGTAAGACACAGCCCTGACCCCAATATACAAGGCTGTCCAGGGATGGGGGCCAGGAGCGTAAGACGCAGCCCTGACCCCACCATACAAGGCTGTCCAGGCATGGGGGTTAGAAGCGTAAGACACAGCCCTGACCCCAATATACAAGGCTGTCCAGGGATGGGGGCCAGGAGCGTAAGATGCAGCCCTGACCCCACCATACAAGGCTGTCCAGGGATGGGGGTTAGAAGCGTAAGACGCAGCCCTGACCCCACCATACAAGGCTGTCCAGGTGTGGGGGTTAGAAGCGTAAGACGCAGCCCTGACCCCACCATACAAGGCTGTCCAGGTGTGGGGGTTAGAAGCGTAAGACGCAGCCCTGACCCCACCATACAAGGCTGTCCAGGTGTGGGGGTTAGAAGCGTAAGACGCAGCCCTGACCCCACCATACAAGGCTGTCCAGGTGTGGGGGTTAGAAGCGTAAGACGCAGCCCTGACCCCACCATACAAGGCTGTCCAGGTGTGGGGGTTAGAAGCGTAAGACGCAGCCCTGACCCCACCATACAAGGCTGTCCAGGTGTGGGGGTTAGAAGCGTAAGACGCAGCCCTGACCCCACCATACAAGGCTGTCCAGGTGTGGGGGTTAGAAGCGTAAGACGCAGCCCTGACCCCACCATACAAGGCTGTCCAGGTGTGGGGGTTAGAAGCGTAAGACGCAGCCCTGACCCCACCATACAAGGCTGTCCAGGTGTGGGGGTTAGAAGCGTAAGACGCAGCCCTGACCCCACCATACAAGGCTGTCCAGGTGTGGGGGTTAGAAGCGTAAGACGCAGCCCTGACCCCACCATACAAGGCTGTCCAGGTGTGGGGGTTAGAAGCGTAAGACGCAGCCCTGACCCCACCATACAAGGCTGTCCAGGTGTGGGGGTTAGAAGCGTAAGACGCAGCCCTGACCCCACCATACAAGGCTGTCCAGGTGTGGGGGTTAGAAGCGTAAGACGCAGCCCTGACCCCACCATACAAGGCTGTCCAGGTGTGGGGGTTAGAAGCGTAAGACGCAGCCCTGACCCCACCATACAAGGCTGTCCAGGTGTGGGGGTTAGAAGCGTAAGACGCAGCCCTGACCCCACCATACAAGGCTGTCCAGGTGTGGGGGTTAGAAGCGTAAGACGCAGCCCTGACCCCACCATACAAGGCTGTCCAGGTGTGGGGGTTAGAAGCGTAAGACGCAGCCCTGACCCCACCATACAAGGCTGTCCAGGTGTGGGGGTTAGAAGCGTAAGACGCAGCCCTGACCCCACCATACAAGGCTGTCCAGGTGTGGGGGTTAGAAGCGTAAGACGCAGCCCTCACCCCACCATACAAGGCTGTCCAGGTGTGGGGGTTAGAAGCGTAAGACGCAGCCCTGACCCCACCATACAAGGCTGTCCAGGTGTGGGGGTTAGAAGCGTAAGACGCAGCCCTGACCCCACCATACAAGGCTGTCCAGGTGTGGGGGTTAGAAGCGTAAGACGCAGCCCTGACCCCACCATACAAGGCTGTCCAGGTGTGGGGGTTAGAAGCGTAAGACGCAGCCCTCACCCCACCATACAAGGCTGTCCAGGTGTGGGGGTTAGAAGCGTAAGACGCAGCCCTGACCCCACCATACAAGGCTGTCCAGGTGTGGGGGTTAGAAGCGTAAGACGCTGCCCTGACCCCACCATACAAGGCTGTCCAGGTGTGGTGGCCAGGAGCGTAAGACGCAGCCCTGACCCCACCATACAAGGCTGTCCAGGTGTGGGGGGTTAGAAGCGTAAGACGCTGTCCAGGTGTGGGGGGTTAGAAGCGTAAGATGCAGCCCTGACCCCACCATACAAGACTGTCCAGGGATGGGGGCCAGGAGCGTAATACGCTGCCCTGACCCCACCATACAAGGCTGTCCAGGGATGGGGGCCAGGAGCGTAATACGCTGCCCTGACCCCACCATACAAGGCTGTCCAGGGATGGGGGCCAGGAGAGTAAGACGCTGCCCTGACCCCACCATACAAGGCTGTCCAGGTTTGGGGGTTAGAAGCGTAAGACGCAGCCCTGACCCCACCATACAAGACTGTCCAGGTGTGGGGGTTAGAAGCGTAAGACGCAGCCCTGACCCCACCATACAAGGCTGTCCAGGTGTGGGGGTTAGAAGCGTAAGACGCAGCCCTGACCCCACCATACAAGGCTGTCCAGGTGTGGGGGTTAGAAGCGTAAGACGCAGCCCTGACCCCATCATACAAGGCTGTCCAGGGATGGGGGCCAGAAGCGTAAGATGCAGCCCTGACCCCACCATACAAGGCTGTCCAGGTGTGGGGGTTAGAAGCGTAAAATGCAGCCCTGACCCCACCATACAAGGCTGTCCAGGTGTGGGGGTTAGAAGCGTAAGACGCAGCCCTGACCCCACCATACAAGGCTGTCCAGGTGTGGGGGTTAGAAATGTAAGACGCTGCCCTGACCCCACCATACAAGGCTGTCCAGGGATGGGGGCCAGGAGCGTAAGACGCAGCCCTGACCCCACCATACAAGGCTGTCCAGGGATGGGGGCCAGAAGCGTAAGATGCAGCCCTGACCCCACCATACAAGGCTGTCCAGGGATGGGGGCCAGGAGCGTAAGACGCTGCCCTGACCCCACCATACAAGGCTGTCCAGGTGTGGGGGTTAGAAGCGTAAGACGCAGCCCTGACCCCACCATACAAGACTGTCCAGGGATGGGGGCCAGGAGCGTAATACGCTGCCCTGACCCCACCATACAAGGCTGTCCAGGGATGGGGGCCAGGAGCGTAAGACGCTGCCCTGACCCCACCATACAAGGCTGTCCAGGGATGGGGGCCAGGAGCGTAAGACGCTGCCCTGACCCCACCATACAAGGCTGTCCAGGGATGGGGGCCAGGAGCGTAAGACGCTGCCCTGACCCCACCATACAAGGCTGTCCAGGGATGGGGGCCAGGAGCGTAAGACGCTGCCCTGACCCCACCATACAAGGCTGTCCAGGGATGGGGGCCAGGAGCGTAAGACGCTGCCCTGACCCCACCATACAAGGCTGTCCAGGGATGGGGGCCAGGAGCGTAAGACGCTGCCCTGACCCCACCATACAAGGCTGTCCAGGGATGGGGGCCAGGAGCGTAAGACGCTGCCCTGACCCCACCATACAAGGCTGTCCAGGGATGGGGGCCAGGAGCGTAAGACGCTGCCCTGACCCCACCATACAAGGCTGTCCAGGGATGGGGGCCAGGAGCGTAAGACGCAGCCCTGACCCCACCATAACAAGACTATCCACCTGTGGGGATAATTTTATTACTTATTGGGGTTAAAAAAAAATTGCAACTGGTTTCAGTACTAATTCTGCACAATTTGGCTCAGTCTTTGTCATAAATCCAAGAGATGATTGTGTGTGGTTTTTTTTTTTTTTTTGTTTTTTTTTTGTTTTTTGTTTTTTTTTAACTGTCCCCACAAGCCTCCTCCAGTGCTGCTTATTTCCCTCTGGGGTCAGTCTATAGATCTCATTAGAGGCATCTGCTAGTCTAGGCTACGTTCACATGTCCGGTAATCATCGGTTAGGTAGGATCCCGAGAAATCCATTAACAGAAGAGTTGTGCAGCTTTTTTCCAGCTAAAAATGAATGAAAATCGATTTCAGCTGGATCAGTTTTTTAATGTTGAAGTCTATGGAAAACTGATCAGTTACTAATAGTCGTCTGCTTTTCTCCATTCGAAATTGATCGAATAGTCAAAAAATGGATCATTTTCAAATGGAAGAAAGATTAGTTACTGTACACGGGAACATAGTCTTACATTTTTACTGATGTAATAATATGGAAATTATTAATGTTTGAGTGATATTTTAATAATTTCCAGTATTTGTAATGTTTGAGTGACTTTTCTGTGTTTATGATGTAACCGGCACTATCATTATGTTATGCCCCTGAATTTTAGGCAGTGTCCATAGAGTCCACTAAATGCATGTGCGGGTGTGAGTGTGCACTGGGCTTATATGGTTTCTAGATTACCCTCCTGCATTGGGGTCGGGTGATGTTTGGAGACCTAACTGTACATTGTCCCATAATGTCTCCGCCGTGCACATGCTGATCCAGGAGACTTCACGGTTGCTGCCACCTCTGGCATGATTTCCTTAGCAGGTAATGGTATGCCGCTCACTTGTCTGGCAGGGGTTCATTACTCGAGGACATTTTTAAGTAATAATTGCAGAGTAAAACCAATTAACTAAAAATCATCCAGAGCGAGCCCATTTAATATAAATTTATTGCGAAAAAGGAATGACTTAATTATAGTGCTTGGGTAATTGCTATTCTCCGGGAAGCCTCCGTATTGGGTAGAGATGGCCCGTGTGTACACGGATCCTCAAGGTTATGTTCACCTGAAAATATTGTTCTTGCCTCTAATATGGAGCTTAGTCAGTGAGGGTGGGTAAAACGGATTAAAGGCTTCATTCAGTAAGCACATAATGGCACACTACTCATTTCAAGACTAGTCATTTCTGAGAAATGCTTGTACAATTGTAAATATAACCTTTGTCTCCAGCGGTGCGGAATAATGGCGCAGTGACAGCCAGGCGGTGCTTTGGCTTATGACCCCTGTTATACTAGATCACTAGTAAAGCTGGGTGGAGATGTAAAGACGCGAGTGTATGATGACCATAAAAAGGCAGTCTTCCGGGGGTGTATTTGCAACTGGTCCCTGCAGCTTAGGAAAATCTGCCATAAGACCAATACAATAGTTAGGGATTGCTCTGGATTAAAACACATTTATTAAAGGTCACCTGACTCATGCTGCCCAAATATATATGTATCTAGCTAGAATGGTGTTACTAATCTAAGCGCCACTCTGGCTGTCTTCTGCAAGTTGTGCCCTGTCTGATCACCCCAGTATTTGCTAGGTGATCCATAAGTCACAACTCGGTGTAAGGTCACATTCACACATTCAGTATTTGGTCAAAATATTATAACAGTATCTGTAAGCCAAAATCTGGAGTGGAACAATCAAAGGAAATGTATTAGGGCGGCACGGTGGCTCAGTGGTTAGCGCTGCAGCCTTGCAGCGCTGGAGTCCTGGGTTTGAATCCCACTAAGGACAACATCTGCAAGGAGTTTGTATGTTCTCCCCGTGTTTGCGTGGGTTTCCTCCGGGTACTCCGGTTTCCTCCCACATTCTAAAGACATACTGATCGGGAATTTAGATTGTGAGCCCCATCGGGGACAGTGATGATGATATGTGCAAATTGTAAAGCGCTGCGGAATATGTTAGCGCTATATAAAAAATAAAGATTATTATTATAATAAAGATTATTATAGAAACATGCACCATTTCGGTCTTTTCATCTACTCCTGGGTTTGGTTGACAAATACTAATGTAAAATACTGAACGTGTGACCGTGGCCTAAGTTTGAGAGTCGGAAAACTTTATCAGACTTGCTTTGAGGGCATGTGACCATTACTTTTGACTTTCGGTCAGCCAGAAGTTGCAGTCACATGAAGATGGATTGAGACCAGAGAGGTGCCGGGAAGAGTTTGAATATGGCAGCTTGTAGTATACTAGAGTCAGGGAGCTTGCGTTAGAGGACCATTGGCAGAGATGACTGGTTTGATGCCGCCCTCGGCCAGCTTATCCCCTCATTACTCTAATTGTTTGACAGGCCTTTTCAACAGCAAGAGACCTGGCAATCACCAGG
The DNA here is from genome assembly GCF_039654945.1 of Dendrobates tinctorius. Lineage (NCBI taxonomy): Eukaryota > Metazoa > Chordata > Amphibia > Anura > Dendrobatidae > Dendrobates > Dendrobates tinctorius. Next base: position 12,619,899 of record NW_027361751.1, on the reverse strand, counting down.
ACCACTGAGAGAATTCGACTGTGGGCAATGCAAGACTTGCCTACGTCTGGATCCCCAAACTAAGTTTTCTCTGAAATGCCAGTGTTTATAAAAAAAAAAAAAAGATATATATATATATATATATATATATATATATATATACATATACACACTATATCTCTGCAGTTGAGTAGTGTCCAACATCTGGCACTGCAATGGGAGATTCAACTTTTCAGGAGCTGGCTAGCCTCAGCTGGGAGATTTCTGGAGTTAATGCTATGTATGTGTGGGACGGCAGCCGCGGATGAGGTGCTGGTCTTCTGTTCTTCTGTTGGGCCTGGCGCGCTACATGAGTAGAAGCTGGGTACTGGTGCTGTGGGGGTCTTGCACCCGTGCAGGCCTCTTGATGGTGTTGGCCGGCCAGGAACATAGGGTTTTGAAGTTCATTAAAGTAGACTCAGTTTCTAAAACTGTCTTTAATGAACAGTAACTGGGCAATGCTTATGCACAAGGGGGTAACGGGTACAACGTCTTATGGATGTTTCTTCCACAGTGTAAAGCATTTTCACACATATCATTCCACTGCAGTCTACTCCAGGGCCGGTGATGCACAGTTTTTTACCTACTAATATGTAAAATCATCCTTAAAACCCATCCTTCGTGATAATATATATGAATCTAATGAAAATGTAGAGTCCCTGTGGGTAGAGATAAGGGGAGGGGGAAAAATAATAAATTACTGATAGGGGTTTGTTATAAATCTCCAAAAATAATGGAAGCTACAGAGAATATCCTCATAAAGCAAATAGATGAAGCAGCGACTCAAGGAGAAGTCATTATTATGGGGGACTTCAACTACCCTGAAATACATTGGGGAACCGAAACCTGCAGTTCCAGCAAAGGTAATAGGTTTTTGACTACTATGAGAGACAATTACCTTTCACAACTGGTTCAGGACCCAACAAGAGGGGGGGCACTGCTAGACCTAATATTATCCAACAGGCCAGACCGCATATCAAATGTAAGGGTTGGGGGTCACTTGGGTAATAGTGATCACAAATTAAGTTTTCATGTATCTTTTAATAAGATGTGTAGTAGAGGGGTTACAAGGACACTAAACTTCAGGAAGGCAAATTTCCAACGGATGAGAGATGATCTTGGTGCAATTAACTGGGACGATATCCTGAGACATAAAAATACACAAAGAAAATGGGAGACGTTTATTAGCATCCTGAATAGGATCTGTGCACAATATATACCGTATGGGAATAAACATGCGAGAAATAGGAGGAAACCACTATGGCTAAATAGAGCTGTAAGGGGCGCAATAAGAGATAAAAATAAAGCATTTAGAGAATTAAAGCAAGTAGGTAGTGATGAGGCATTAAATAAATACAGAAGATTAAATAAATTCTGTAAAAAGCAAATAAAGACAGCAAAGATTGAGACAGAGAGACTCATTGCCAGAGAAAGTAAAAATAATCCCAAAATATTCTTTGACTACATAAATAGTAAGAAGCTAAAAAATGATAGTGTTGGTCCCCTTAAAAATAGTCTGGGTGAAATGGTGGATGAGGAAAAAGCCAATATGCTAAATGACTTTTTTTCAACAGTATTTACACAAGAAAATCCCATGATGGATAACATGATCAGGGATAAAAATTCTCCATTAAATGTCACCTGCTTAACCCAGCAGGAAGTACGGCGGCGTCTACAAATCACTAAAATTGACAAATCCCCGGGCCCGGATGGGATACACCCCCGAGTACTGCAGGAATTAAGCACAGTCATTGATAGACCACTATTTTTAATCTTTAAAGATTCCATAATAACAGGGTCTGTACCACAGGACTGGCGTATAGCAAATGTGGTGCCAATATTCAAAAAGGGGACAAAAACTGAACTTGGAAATTATAGGCCTGTAAGTTTAACCTCAACTGTGGGTAAAATCCTGGAGGGTTTTCTAAGAGATACTATACTGGAGTATCTGGAGAAGAATAACCTTATGACCCAATATCAACATGGGTTTACAAGAGACCGTTCCTGTCAGACTAATCTGATAAGCTTTTATGAAGAGGTAAGTTCCGGACTGGACCAAGGGAATGCAGTGGACGTGGTGTACATGGACTTTTCAAAAGCTTTTGATACGGTGCCACACAAAAGGTTGATACATAAAATGAGAACAATGGGGATAGGGGAAAATATGTGTAGGTGGGTTAAGAGCTGGCTCAGGGATAGGAAACAAAGGGTGGTTATTAATGGAGCACACTCGGACTGGGTCACGGTTAGCAGTGGGGTACCACAGGGGTCAGTTTTGGGCCCGCTTCTTTTTAACATATTTATTAATGACCTTGTAGGGGGCATAGAGAGTAGAATTTCAATATTTGCAGATGACACTAAACTCTGCAGGGTAATTAATACAGAGGAGGACAATTTTATATTACAGGAGGATTTATGTAAACTAGAAGCTTGGGCTGATAAATGGCAAATGAGCTTTAATGGGGATAAATGTAAGGTCATGCACTTGGGTAGAACGAACAAGTTGTATAATTATGTGCTTAATTGTAAAACACTGGGCAAAACAGTCACTGAAAAAGACCTGGGTGTATGGGTGGACGACAAACTCACATTTAGTGGCCAGAGTCAAGCAGCTGCTGCAAAGGCAAATAAAATAATGGGATGCATTAAAAGAGGCATAGATGCTCATGAGGAGAACATAATTTTACCTCTATATAAGTCACTAGTGCGACCACACTTAGAATACTGTGTACAGTTCTGGTCTCCGGTGTATAAGAAAGACATAGCTGAACTGGAGCGGGTGCAGAGAAGAGCGACCAAGGTTATTAGGGAACTAGGGGGTCTGCAATACCAAGACAGGTTATTACACTTGGGGTTATTTAGTTTGGAGAATCGAAGGCTTAGGGGTGATCTTATTACAATGTATAAATATATGTGGGGACAATACAAAGACCTTTCTAATGATCTTTTTACTCTTAGACCTGTGACGGGGACAAGGGGGCATCCTCTACGTCTGGAGGAAAGAAGGTTTAAGCATACTCACAGACGCGGATTCTTTACTGTAAGAGCAGTGAGACTATGGAACTCTCTGCCATATGATGTTGTAATGAGTGATTCACTACTAAAATTTAAGAAGGGACTGGATGCCTTTCTTGAAAAGTATAATATTACAGGGTATATACACTAGTCTCCTTAATATTGCGTTGATCCAGGGAGCTAGTCTGATTGCCGTATGTGGAGTCGGGAAGGAATTTTTTTCCCCAATGTGAAGCTTACTGTTGCCACATGGGTTTTTTTTGCCTTCCTCTGGATCAACATGTTAGGGCAAGTTAGGATAGGATATGGGTTGAACTAGATGGACTTAAAGTCTCCCTTCAACCTTAATTACTATGTTACTATGTTACTTCATCACCGCTTATCTTGTCGCCAAAGTCCTGATCAGCAGGTCTCTCTACCTGCACATCGGTTACGTGTCTTATTTCTTCTGCTACTGGCGCCCTGGATCTACTGCTCAGGGGCCCCCACTAGTCCCACAAACTCAGTCCTGTTTAGGTCCGTTACCATCAGTGTTTAGCAAGCTTAGGATTTCTTGTGCCATGTCATCCTACCCAAGGACCCCTTTTAAGTAGAATTCCGTGCTCTCGTCTTCTGTCAGTTCCAAGTCACGCTACTCCATTGTCCCCCGGCCTCCTTCTCTTAGTAGTTCACCCACTTTGGTAACACTGCTCACAGACACTTACTACTCCTACTTAAACGTTTCCCAATCACTCTATATACAGGAAGTAGTGACTTTCCCCAACAACAAGCCTATCCCACTATGGGCTAGTCCCAAACATTAACACTTTCCTTACCCTAATGTCACTATATAACTTCAGTCACTACCTAATACATATGTCCTAACCTATGTCTTGCCCTATGTTATCCTATATTGTACATTACCAACACTATACATTACTACACATTACCAGTAAATATAAAAAACACGACATATTTCACATTACAATGACCTTGTTTCTTCAAGGGGGGAAATGTGGTCAGCTTGTTTATATCCTTATATATGTAGAGCTAGTTTTAGTATATGCTTTAAAGACACCGCTCGCGGTCTTCTGCCATTTCCAGTGATTCGCTTGCACGATATGACTTCATATGGAAACAAGCTTAAATGGGTTATCCCATGAGCAAAGTACACTTTAATTACTAGATCTTAGAATAAAATAAACACATAATCACAAATGGGACATACTGCAATAATGTTATGCAAGAGCAATAAAAGTATATGGCCCCACATTAAAAAAAATAAAATACTCTCCTCTCCCTGGTCTCCAACTGCTCCAGTCTCTGTGATCGCTCTGAATGTATGCACTGCTCAATACAGTGGGTGCATTGTTTTCGTTGTCATTGCTTTCAACCGTTTCTGCATCCAGTATTCCAATATAGTGGAAAGTGTGAAGCCGGGCAGGGGGCATACCCGACGTTGCGGGCCAGTGTTTGACATGTTCTACGCTGAACAGGACAGTAAGGACTGTGCATATACTAGTCTTAGGATCAACAGAGTTGTAAGATCTCAAAAGCTATGTCGATGACAAGGGGAATATCATCATGCACATCAATCAGAAGTGGGGGGTGGTATAGGTAGGAATCAATTCACCCTGCCTTTCTCCTGCTTCGTGGTCGCTATAAATGGCTTGCAGGGAAGTTGTGACATAAAGGTAAAAATGTAGTGCTGCCCGTTTACTAAGGAACCTGTCACCAGCATTTTTCGATAACTAACTTCCACTTTGTTTAGTCGACATGTGATGTAAGTAAAGGGAATGCTAACTTCAGGGCCAGCCTTAACCACTCATATCCCGAAGACTCCTTCATATTAAGGCCTAGAAGGTCTTGTTTGCAGTTGTGCATAAACAAGTCTGTATTCAGTAAGCACAATGCCTGGTGGGTGTCAGTTACCTGACGGTCCATAAAATATCTGACAGGAGTGAGGCCTAATGAAAATTAGGTTGTTCCTCAATTCAAAGACTACCCCTATGAAATAATTCATATATGGGTTGCAAAGGCATAAACAGTGATTTCACCATCAGATGTCAAAAACAAAAAATGCCATGCCTGTGTGTGTAACTTTGGGGAAGATTTACTAAGCTATATGCATTGTACAACTTTCATTTTTTTTTTTTTTTCAGCTCTCATCTTATATAATGCATGTTTTTTTTTTTTTTTTTTTTTTTTGCAATGTGTGGTTAAATGTCACCATGCTCTAAAACTGAGCCAAAACTTTGCTGGGGAAAAAGTATCAGCAAACCAATAGGAATGTGAAGTTGGACAAGAGTTTCTAAAGATGCACCAAAATTATCCAGTATGAGCCTCGCCCTCTTTTTAAAACTTTGGCATATTTTAATAATGTTTATTGTGAATTTCCTCTGTCTGTAAATGTATGCAGGATTAGTAAATCCGCTCCAGTGTGAGTGAACAGAAATTGGAGAAGTTTACCAAATTACAGAGGTGCCATGAATAGTCTCTTTTTCCTCGTGGGTAACAGGACAGGATGCTCGAAAGCATTTTCAGTTTCTTTATCAATTGCATAATGATGAGGCACACTGAAAAATAGCAGTAATAATGAACACAATTCTGTTTGGAACCTCTTTATTAAAGAGGTATTCCCATCTCCAAGATCCTATACCAATATCTAGGAGGTGTAATAATAGCAAATACCTCCAATTAGAAATGTATTATAGTTCTTCTGATTTACTCTGTCACTTACCCAGTCCATTGCAGTAGCATAGGTAGTTATGGTTATGACTGCTTCTATAGTAAGTTATTGTCGGTTGAAACCATAGTTGCCTAAGCTACTGCAATGCCCTGAACATGGGGATAAGATCTTGGAGATGGGAGTAATTCGTATTGGGTAAATCATGTCTGGAAAGCCAAAATAATAACCCAACTAACCGTGTATTTCGGTTTTCTATAGGTAACAATGCTACGAAAAAAGGAAGAAACTTTGTTGGTACTCCAGACCTTGCCAGCAACTTCACCGGCTACACAGTGAATGAATTTGCACAGAAAGTCTTGACTGGTGGCTTGACGAAGGTCTTCCTCCCCTTAATTTACATTATCGTGTTTATTGTTGGATTACCAAGCAATGCCATTGCTTTATGGGTATTTTTTTCCCGAACCAAGAAGAAGCACCCAGCGGTGATCTATATGGCCAACTTGGCGCTGGCCGACCTGATGTTCATTATCTGGATTCCACTCAAGATTTCATACCATCTGAATGGCAACGACTGGATTTATGGAGAAGCCATGTGCAAAGTACTAGTGGGCTTTTTCTATGGAAATATGTACTGCTCGATACTTTTCATCACCTGTCTCAGCGTTCAGAGATATTGGGTCATCGTAAATCCCATCTCCCATACTAGAAGGAATACGAAAATTGCATTTATTGTCTCTGGCGTGATTTGGCTCATAATTATATTAAGCACTATTCCATTATATCTTTTCGAACAGACAGTCTACGTCACCAACCTCAAAATCACCACTTGCCACGATGTCTTGCCGCTCAGCGTCCTGGCTACCGATATGTTCAGATACTTCATCTCGCTTGCTATCGGGCTCTTTTTCTTCCCCCTTATTCTCATGACGGTGGCTTACGCCTTTATGATTAAAACCTTGAATGACTCGATCACAGATGACGCCATCGCCAAAAAGCGAAAGCGAGCCATCATGCTCATAATTACCGTGCTGGTTATGTGCGTGGTGTGTTTTTTGCCCAGTAACATTCTGCTTTTGGTGAACTATGCTACTATAAAAGAAAGCCACGTCGGGAACATATATGCCTCCTACATTACGGCCCTTTGTCTGTCTTCTCTGAACAGTTGCATCGATCCGTTCGTCTATTATTTTGTGTCCAAAGACTTTAGAGAAAATGTGAAGAACGCCTTGATCTGCAGGAGTGTACGAACTGTGGAGAGAATGCGGATATCATTCAGCTCCATGAAATATTCCAGAAAGAGCAATACATACACCAGCAATTCCAGTAACACGAAGACCAGTGACTGCTGAAGGTGGTCAATGGAATCTGTAGGACATTCTCTCTAGAAGACTCTGGAATCATTACCCTTTTCTGTGCCAGACTACAGGCTCCTTCAGCACAGGAAAAGTAGTGGTGTGGAAATATTCTAGTTCGACTTTTTGTACATGAAGTCTGTTTTGATGCAAATGGTTTTTGTCATTATGTTGTATAGAAGTATTGTAAAAACCATGGAACCTTAGTGAGGCCAAGTTGTGGAGAGCATGAGGGGCATCTGTTCTCTGCTTTCTATAGTTCATTGAATCTGAGAGAACATTATTTCCATTTTTTTATCTCGGATCTTTTCTTTTGGATAAGAAGAAACCTGGTTTCCTGAAACTTGTAAGAACGGAGCCACAAAGTGAATATATTCTGGCACAATGTTTATTAGCGTAAACATTCTGTACCGATTCTATAATATGAATAGTGCTATATTCTCCGTATAGACTGATACAATGGCTGTACTCGCCCCTCGACCGTCCTATCACAGTTCTTCTATTTCAATATGTGATAATCTCTTAATTAGCTGAACGTTTCTCAAGAACTTCACAAGATTTTCCAGTGTGCTGCCCTCTTTTTGTGGAATTCTCTTCTGGTGATATCTGATTGCACTCTATTTTTGGGACAGGTGTTGAGCACTATGCATTTCAATGACAATAAGAGAAGGATTTCACAAGAGCAAACACGAATGTTTACGCAGAGGAATTTTGTGCTTTATAGAACTAGAATACATTGAGAAACATATGAGCACAGGCTTTTAGCCTTGTTGATATATAGTGTTCATTCACTTATCATGTGCGCTCCAACTTCTGGCCTGTAGGACTTAACCCAGGTTGGTTGTGGTCACAAGTCTGCTCAGTGTGGGTTGGTCTTGGTTCTGACATTTTATTTATTTTTTTTATGCTCCAGCTCCTCAGCTTTTTTTTTTTTTTTTTTTTTTTATTTTAAAGCTTGTAAATACTAAATGAACTCTGTAAATATGAAAAAGGAATGCTAAATGGTAGCGTAAACTAGATATGGCGGCAAAATCTGCTGTAATGTGACACATTCCTTTTGAGATCACACCTGGTTGTCCAGCACAAGGGTTTTTTTTTTTTTTTTTTGTTTTTTTAAACCTATGCGTTTTATTAACCTTCTGAAGACCTTATTCTATGCATTTTTCGTCCTGACATTCAGGCCATGCATTTGTATTGGGGAGGCCTATTAATTAATTGTTCTGGCATCTCACAGAGCTAGTCTGTTCTCCTGCCTCTTATTATGGTATCTGTGTCACATACCAGGATGAAAAAAATCTGTCCTGCCTTCAGGCATATAAATTAACTGAAAGTAAGCTTGAACAAAAAACACTGTACTTGGTAAAGACTCCAAACTGAAAAAGTACAGCCAAACAATTAAGTTTGATGAGTTCCACAAAGGAGCCAAAACCTTTTATGCACTGAACTATGTATTAGGGATGCAGTAATATCCAGATTGAATCACCCTTGATCTCCTGTGCTAATATTTGTAGTTTGGGTACACGGATGTTCTGCCCCTAAAATGTTAATATATGCTCTCCAACTTTTTTTTTTTTTTTCGGTCTAAGTATGTCATTGAGGCAGGTGAATATGTACATTTTTAAAATGTAGAATTAAATTTATTCTGTTTTATAAAAATGTAACTTTGTGTGAGCAGTAACACTTTTAGCACTGATGTTTTTTTATATTTCTGTATTTAGCATGTTAAATCTTTTTGTATATATATTATTATAAAACAAAACATTTTCACATTGAGTATTTTTTTTTATTTATAAATCCTTTGGTTAACCCAAGCCTAATAAACTTAATGCATCATTCCAAACTCCCCATTACTAAAGGCCTCAATACAATTATTTGGCTGAGAGCTATTTAATGTCTCCCCACTACACAGGAGCAATTGACTCTGTCAAATGTTCCTGTATTTTCTATGAGAAAGCCACTGCTGGACTATCTGGCAGAAGCTTATCTCTAGTGAGGAGGAAAACTAAAGGATATGCAGCTGACAGTCAACAAGACCAGTGGAGGATTAACATTAGCCAGAACCTTGGGCAGTTTAGAACAGGGTTTCCCAACTCCAGTCCTCAAGGCCCACCAACAGATCATGTTTTCAGGATTTCCTTTGTATTGCACAGGTGAAGCAATTATCACCTGACCAATACTAAGGAAATCCTGGAAACATGATCTGTTGGTGGGTCTTGAGGACTGGAGTTAGGGAACCCTGGTTTAGAAGGCGTGCCTCCCCAATCCTTCCTACTGTTAACCGATGTATCATGTGTAGGGTTGATAAGATAGCTTTGGGTAAGTGCTTATCCGAATAGCTGCCTCGGTAGCCTGGATACCTGGAGCACTCCCAATAATCAGCTGTTCGGCGCCGCAGCTGCATGTGTCACGGCTGTGTGACAGTCATAACACATGCATGGAGAGCCCAACAATCAGGCTTCGCTGAGACAGAGCTTCCAGCTGATGTGTACAGTTCACTCTGAGAGCACATCGGAGATGAAGTAGGAGGTGGCGGAAACCCTGATCGAAGTAGGGCCAGCAATCCTCTTCATCGGGAGCACATGTGCCATGCCAGGGTGTGACCCGGCTCCAGCCTTCACAGTGTTCACCCAATATGCTGTCGGGGAAATGCAGCGTCCCTTGCCACTTATCTGTAAAGTGGACAATCTCAGTAATTGCATTGGTAAGGACACGAGTGATGTTCCTGGACACATGCAGGTACAAGGTGGGGACGCCACACCGGGAGGAAAAGTGGTGGCTGGGGACCAATTCTGAATACTTTCTGTACCCACTCTACATCTGCATGTTTTCCCTCCAGCTCTGGCTTCATGGCTTGCACCAGATTGGAAAGTCAATACTCTAGCCTGTCACTAGACCACTGCTGCCTGTGATTAGCTCCAGTGATCAGGCGACTTGAGCAATATCTAACTAGAAGAAATATCTGATAATGAGCTTATGAAATCAGCCTTCCAGTGATCGAGGACCAGTATGATCACTTCCGATGCCAGGACAGACTGCAGAGAAGCCCTTATTGGATCCACAGTGTGCGTGGCACTGGAATATTTTTTTGCCACAATTTTACAAAATTGATGAAAATGGTGCATTTTTGTTCCGCAAAAAGAAAACCACTGCAGTGGCAATTGCCATGTGTGAGCTCGGCCCTATAGAGCAATTTTTATGCTGAATTTGAGCTGATCCTGAACTTACTGGAACCAAGAGCTGCACAGGTTTTGGCATCGTTCATACTCTGGCTCAAGGCAAACATCAAAAATAGAAAGCGTTTCACTTTCTTGTAAACTGGCAGATCGCAGGGTGTGTTCTGAACTGGAGTTTCTGGCTTGGAACATGTTTCTATAGTTAGGTGCTTATAAATAGTGATGTATGACTGATACAGCAGTAATCACCTCCTTACATAGTGTTTAGGGTTAGATTAACTCATGTTTACATTTTCCACAATCTGCAGTTGTTGCGTAGGTCCTGGCCCGGATCATCCTGTCTTTCTAGTTTTCTCAGTCATGTATCTATCGAAGAGATATGACTGAAAGTTTCTTGCTAAATCCCCAACAACATTGTTTTAATAGAAAAAAAAAAATGGAACTTTTGGACACAAGGTGTTTACCACTGCCCCTCCAGAAACTACCACTAATTATAGCATTTCTGACCCCTAGACACCACCTAGCAGTAGATCGATGGAGAGACTAAGGCTATGTTCACATGGAATTTTAGCACACGTTCAGTGGCTCTGTCGGGGCTTGTCAGAAGCACTGCAAAATGGTATTCGACTGTATCCGCTTATGGGGCCACTGACAGCAATGATGCAGATGGATTCCATGTACAGATAGGGCTGGAATTTGTGCAGCTAGTGGAGGCCTGGACATGACAGGAGTTTGAAATTAGGAGGTGGGGAAAGGGTTAATTGTAGGCATGAAGAGTGGGGGGGGAAAGGACATTACGTTTCATGGGATGAAAGTTATAGGGGAAGAGTAGTGTAGGCTACCTTTAGAAAGAGGAGGACACCCCTCCCCCACCTCAGACCATGGCTTCTTCCAAGGATTCAAGACCAGTGATCGTCCCTCCCACCCAACCTTAATATTTGATGGTGTGGGATTCAATTTGCTGTGTTTGTCTTGTCACCGCAGCTGGAGGTGAGGAGGTCAGGGATGGCCTTAGTTAACTGGGATTTGGGCACATCAGAGTGATGGTGACCCTCAATCAGGGTGGTTAGTTCCCGCTAGAATGGTTTCTGGGTAACAGAAAAGGTTATGCGAGCATTACTATGACAGTTTGTCAACACCGAGTTGGAGTTGTGCGACTGGGGAGTGTGTTAATTTGTACTGCCAGAGTTTTCTGGTTGGCCATCCAGGATCTCCTCTGCAAGAAGGGTGATTTAAGTTTTTGTTTTATTTATATTGTAATCAATAAAGGCTGCTGTGGCCATTATTCTCCATCGTCACAGTAATCAGTTATTCAATTATTTAGTACTGTATACAATTTTCAATACCCTAAGTCAGGGGTCTTTAAACTTTTTAAACAGGGAGCAAAGTTCACTGTCTCTCAGACCATTGGAGGGCTGGAATATAGTTTTAAAAAACTATGAACAAATTCCTATGTGCACTGCACATATCTTATTTTGAAGTGACAAAAACAAAACAGGAACAAATACAATATTTAAAAATGAAGAACAAGTAAAGTTAAATTAACAACTTACCGGTATTTCAATGGGAACTATGAGCCTGTTTTTGGATAATGAGATGGTCAATGTCCGGTCCCATATTTGTCACTGTTAGTTGTAACAAGTGAAGCAATTTTTCTCTTTCTTGATATTGTTTCCTAGGAATTCCAAATTGCTATTAGTAAAATACCTACATATATATACAGCACTACAAAAACAATATACCAACAATACAATTGCCCACACAGAGACATACAGACTGCACTGCACATAAGTGCAATTTGATCAGTGCCCATCAATGCAGCCAATATCATTTCTGCCTCACCAGTGCCCATATTGGTGGAACTCTGCTTTTACTGCAGGCTCAGACTGGTGTGGTGCAAGAGTCCCCAATAGGCAGGTAAATGTCCCCAATAGGCAGCATAGGTCCTGAATAGGTATGACAGACCAGATCCGACGGTAAAAAAAAAAAAAAAAAAAAAAAATACCAGTACTCACCTATGATCCCCGCTGCTCTGAAGAGGCACCCACTCGACTCCATCTTCTTCTGGCACAGGCGGCATGATATCATCAGGCCGCGCAGGTGGCGTGAAGACAATCATGTTGTCTGTGCTGCATACGGAGGGCTTCAAGTCTTCCAGAGTGGCAGCGCATCGCCTTTTCTTGCCGCCTTGTCATTACACCTGCGGTTACATGGTCTGCCAGCATTGAACTGTTGTGAAGTTCAATGCCTGCCAGGCCCAGGGGCCAGTGTAGCTGAGGTAGGAGGAACAGCTGCTCGGGGCCCCTTGCGACAGGCCGGATAAATGTCCTCGGTGGGCAACATGTGGCCCGCGGGCTGTAGTTTGAGGAAACCTACCCTAAGTCATGTTGTGCATCATTTTCAGGTATATACGCCGAGTTGAGGCGGATAGCAAGATGTGGTCAACTGTCTTGTGCCCACTTCCACTAGGCATATAATGATGAAATTTATGCTTGACAGAGCACACTGTGACTCCATCTGCATCATTACTGTCAAAGGCCATATCTGCGTGTACTGTACGTCAGAATCCCATTTTGCGGGACTCTGGATGTAAGCCCCGATAGAGCCACTGTATATGTGCTAAAACTCTATGTGAACATAGTCTAAAAACTAAGCATCCTTGTACCTCCTGTGTAAGGCAACATTCACACATACATCTGACATGTCCAAGTGCTGTTGTGTTTTTTTTTATCGGACAGCCCTCTGACCCACAGAGTAGAAAAGATATATTCCCACATCCTTTAAAATGGCTGCTCTGAGAGTGAAACCCATGTGACTAAAATCAGATCAGAATAGGATCTGCTCTCGCAAATCAGACTCTGACTTTATATTCTATGGGGTACGTGAGAAATGAATGTAAAATGGAAGCAAATCAGAAGGCTTCCATTTAGCATCTGTATCTTACGGATATGTTGCTTAGTGACAAATTTGTGTATCGCAAGGTAGTGGTGAAAAATTAAAATATAACCTTTAAATAATTAATAAAAGAAAGGGGAAAGTGGGGGCGGATGTGTCCCATGAGGGGTTTTGTATAACAGTTACGGACTGTCGTTTAAAAACAAAATTAAGGGTACTCCTGCAACCACCAAAGGGGGAGGATAAAATTAAGGCATTTGAAGGTCAAGAGACCAGGACTAAAGAACATAGATGACAATGGATCAGTATAGATCATATGACTATTGAATGATGGGGACATCAGGGACCCTAAGGGGAGAAGGTATCTGACTCTGTATCTCCCTAAGTTCATCCTGAGTTCTGCCTCACCGTGGGGGTTGGCACCCTAAAAACCACAAGAGATAGCACCCTCATTTCTCGACGGCTGACCCTAGGATGCCTTGTCTGGCCCTGGTTTGCAACCTTTATTATCAATTAACATAGAAGAGTGTAAAGGGCATGTCACACTAAGCGATATCGCTAGCAATATCGCTATAACGTCACTGTTTTTTGTGACGTTATAGCGATATCGCTATGTCTGTTACTTACCTCCGACCGCTCCCCCGCTGGTTATCGCTGATCGCGCAAGAACGTCCTGGACTGTTTCTCGTCATCGGCTTCCTGCTGTGACGATGAGCGACGTGTGGACGCGGGTGGGAGGACGTCTTCATCGCTTCGTCTGACACGTAATTAGCGACCCCCGTCCCCAGCGATGTCGCTGGTGAGATCTGCCTGTGTTGCAGCTCACTAGCGACCACTTAGCGATGTACCAGCGATCCTGACCGCGTCATATCGCTGGTCGGGATCGCTGGTACATCGCTAAGTGTGACAGTACCTTTAGCGTTTCATGTAGATAATAATCTTTATATAGCGTCAACATATTCCGCAGCACTTTACAATTTAACAGTTTCAAACATAACAGTCAAAAGTAACAACTTTAGCAATGATTACAGCTAAATAAAACGACCCTGCTCGTGAGAGCTTACAATCTACAATGAGGTGGGGGAGATACAAAGTACAGGCGTGTATTTACAATGATGGTCCAGCCATTTTGAGGGAGTGGGAGATACAATAGATAAGGATAGTGAATGGGCTACACATGCCACTTAAGGCCCTGTCACACTAAACGATGTCCCAGCGATCCCACCAACGATCCGACATGATGGGATCGCTGAGACATCGTTAGACAGCCCCAGCGACGCTGGATTCTAATGTAAACATCGGTTATCCAGGAGCCACGCGACTCCTGGATACCCGCTGTTTACCTTGGAAACCGGCGTACACGCTGGCTTCCAAGGTGAACATCGGGTATCTAGGAGGCGCGCGACTCCTGGATACCCGACGTTTACATTTGAAACCAGCGTCCAGCGTCACTGGTCTCTCGCTGCCACACGCAGCGATGCGCGCTGGGCAGCGGGAGACCAGCGATCGAAAAATGGCCCAGGCCGCTCGAGCACGATCAGCAATAACCGGCAGGGGTACGGATTAGTGCAGAGGTTAATCGAAAGTTGTTTGCAGAGCGTAGCAGTCAGTTAGGCTGATAGATATGAGGGAGGTGATGTAATGGGGTGCCACACTGTGGAGAGTTTTGTGGGTGAGAACAAGTACTTTGAATTGGATCCTATAAGGAATGGGCAGCCAATGTAACAACTGGTGAAGAGCAGACGTGTCCAAGTACCGATTAGCCAGATGGATGACCCTGGCTACAGCATTAAGTATGGACTGGAGAGGGGAAAGTCAAGTGATGGGGAGGCCAATTAATAGAGCATTACAGTAGTCCAGGCAGGAGTGGATCAGTGCGGGTTTTTGTTGCTTCAATGGTGAGAAAAGGGCGTATTCTAGAGATGTTCGGCGTCAGATTTCTGCCGCTGCACAGCAAGAATCCCGAGCCTTACTTCCAGCAGTCTCCCATTCCTCTCCAGCCGCAGAGGAGGTTGCTCAGCAAACTCGTCGGTCCAGGTGCTCTGCCCAGACCAGCTCCGTGGGTTTGCTTGCTGCTGCCACCTCTGGCGCAGCTATGACAATACATGCTGCTCAGCAGCGAGATTCTCCAGGGACAAAGTCTTCATGTCGGGCCACTGAGCATGCCTGTGGAGTGATCTCCCATTGGAGATCGAAGGTCACATGCTCAGGTCCTGCTCCTGTTCGGATTGGCCCATCTGAGAAGCCAGGAAGGTCCCAGATGCTCGCGGCTATAAAAGGTTTGCATGACCACTCGGCCATGCGCTAGGATAAGACTGTATTTACAGAGTATGTGGAGTGAGTGATGTATGCACGTATGAATGTCTCTGGTGAATGACTCATTAAGAAACCCCTACCCTTGGTACGAATGTGTTGTGCAGCCTAGCCTGCTAGCGCTCAGGCTTAGGTGTAGGTAGGACAGAGGTTGAGTTAGGCATCAGTCCTCACCAGGGACTCGGCACGCCTCAGTGCACGTGCTCCACTTCATAGCCAGCGTCTATAGCGGCGCTCGCGGCAGCGACGCCGCGCGCTCAGTGGGCCTAGAAGGACTCTAACCCCGTGTCCTTGGGGTAGAGCACTGTGCGCTCTATTGGCCGGGCTCTGTGAGCTAAACAAGCTCCGGCATTTACGCTCAGCGGTTGTGCGACTCTGTGCATTAACAGAGTTCGCACCTGTTCACATTGGGTGACGTAACCCATGTGTAACCGTTTTTACGCCGCTCTATTCTTCCGCCATTACTTAGCAGCAGTGTACCACCTCTGCACGGTGGACCCCGCACCTACTATTATCTTATAATTTGGTGCGTTCCGCCAGCCCTAACACTTTAGGTGTAAGCGGCAAGAGCGGGTAAGAGATTGCATATGGAATGTGAAGGCGAGATTGATGTCAAACATAACACCCAGACAGCGCGCCTGCTGCCGGGGTGTTATTATGGTGCTACCCACAAAGAGGGAAATGTCAGATTTAGGGAGGTTGATAGTTGGCGGGAGTAGAAGAAGTTCAGTTTTGGAAAGGTTGAGTTTCAGATAGAGAGCGGACATGATGTGGGAGACTGTGGACAGATAGTCACTGGCATTCTGTAGTACAGTGGAGGTAAGGTCAGGGGATGACGTATATAGTAGTGTGTCATCAGCATAAAGATGGTACTGAAAGCCAAATCTGCTGATGGTCTGTCCAATTGGGGCCGTGTAGAGAGAGAAGAGAAGGGGGGCAAGGACTGAGCTCTGAGGTACCCCAACAGTGAGAGGAAGAGGAGATGAAGTGGAGCCAGCGAACAAAACACTGAAGGAGGGTCAGCAAGGTAGGAAGAGAACCAGGAGAAAGCAGTGTCCTTAATGCCTAGTGACTGGAGCCTAGAGAGTAGAAGATGGTGGTCAACAGTGTCGAAAGCTGCAGAAAGGTTGAGGAGAATGAGCAGAGAGTGGTCACTATTACATTTTGCTGTCCGAAGGTCATTGGTCACTTTGATGAGTGCAGTTTCTGTCAAATGTAGTGGGCGGAAACCGGACTGTGATGGGTCTAGGAGGGAGTGAGTGGAGAGGTAGCGGGTAAGGCAGGAGCTAACCAGTCGCTCCAAGAGTTTAGAGATGAAGGGGAGATTGGAGACTGGTCTGTAGTTGTTTGTGCAGGATGGGTCGAGAGCGGGTTTTTTAAATAATGGAGTAATGATAGAGTGTTTGAAGGAGGAGGGGAAAATGACCGAGAAGAGAAAGAGATTAAAGATTGTAGTTAGTTGAGTTGTGATGACTGGGGAGAGAGATTGGAGGAGACGTGAGGGAATGGGGTCAGTAGTGCATGTAGTCGGACGAGAAGAAAAGAGGAGTCTGCAGACTTCTTCTTCTGTGATGGGATCAAATGTGGAGAGTGAGCCAGGGGAGATTCAGGGAGGGATAGGTGTCATTGCACTTGGTGGCTGGGAGCGGATTTCCTGACGGATATTATCTATTTTCTCTATAAAGTGGGAGGCCAGGTCATCTCATCAGCACAAATGTCAGTGATAGGGGCTTGTGCTTTGAACCTGAGGAGTGAGTGAAAGGTATAAAAAAGTTTTTTGGGGTTGGATAGTGAGGAGATCAGGGTGGTGAAGTAGGTCTGTTTTGCAAAGTGAAGGGCAGAATTAAAGGTTCTTAACATGAATCTGAAGTGGATAAAGTCTTCTGGTGTGCGAGTTTTCCTCCATAAGCATTCAGCACTGCTAGAGCATCGCTGGAGAAGTCAAGTTTGCGATGTGAGCCAGGGCTGTTTTACTCTGTGCTTGGAGGTTTTGTGGGTGAGTGGAGCTACTTGGTCAAGGGTGCTTCTAAGAGTGTCGTTGTAGTGATGTACAGCCAGATCAGGACAAGAAAAAGAGGAGATTGGGGACAATGATGAGTGTAGGGAGTCTGCAAGTGTATGAGGGTTAATGGCTTGTAGATTTCTGAATGTGTGGTAGTTAAGGTAGGAGTGTCTGGGGTGGGCAAGGATTTGTGATTTTGAAGGCCAGAATGTTGTGATCAGAGAAGGGAAGCGGTGAGTTATTTAGGTGGGAGATTGAACAGAGCTGGACAAAGATCAGGTGAAGGGTGTTACCATCTTTGTGTGTTTCAGAGGTTGAGAGCTGTGAGAGGCCAAGAGAAGGTTTTAGTGATAGAAGGTGGGATGCAGCTGTGGAAGTGGGGTTGTTAATGGGGATGTTGAAGTCTCCCAGGATAAGGGTTGGGAGTTCTGAGGACATAAAGTGCGGCAGCCAGGCTGAGAAGTGGTCACGGAATTTGGTGGGTGAGCCATGAGCCTGGGGCCGGTATATGACCGCTACTCTGAGGGAGAGGGGACGGAAGAGCCTGATGGTGTGGACCTCAAAAGAAGGGAATGAAAGTGATGGAGCTGGGGGGATGACCTGGAAAGTGCATTGTGGGGACAGGAGTATGCCGACTCCACCACCAAGTCTGTTTGTGGGTCTCGGGGAATGGGAGAATTGTAAGCCACCATGGGAAATGGCAGCAGGGGAGACAATGTGTCACAATCCTGAATTCAGTGAGGGCCAGCAGATTAAGAGAGTTGTTCAGAAAGTAGTCGTGCAGGAAAGGAAGCTTGTTACATACAGACTGCGGATTCCAGAGGGCACAATTAAAAGAAGGAGATGAGGGAGTGCAAGTAATATTAATAAGGTTAGTAAGGTTTTGATATGAGGTAAAGTAGGGGTTGAGGGATGGTGGACCAGGGTTGGGGGAAATGTCCCCCAAAATCAGTAGAAACAGAAAGATAAAGAGTAAGTAGCTATTGGAATTGTAAGAAGTTTTTTTGTGCAATGTGTTTGGGCAAGATGGGCTAAGGTTTTTCAGGAAGGTGAGAAGTGCATGGGAGCTGTACATGGGAGAGGAATGTATAGAGGGGCTGATGTGTATGAGTCGTGATGGAGGAAGGATGGGGTGGTGAAAGTGGATGGCAAGGGAACACAGGAGGATAGAAATAATGGACATGGATAATAGGGAGTACAAGGTGTGATTTACCTGTCTCCTGCCCTGCCTAACTGCCATGGAATAACTGCTTCTTCTGTATGCTTTGCTGAGGGGATGCGCGTGCAAGCACTCCACACTGCGTGCACCCCTTAGAATCCAACTAAATATATAGGCCACACTACAGGGTCAGGAGAAAGAGATTGTGGGAGCTGGTTTGGGATAATTTGGCAGCTGGAGCCAGCACATCAGGGGGTGGTTAGATGATCAAAGATGTTGGGCCTTGCTACATCTATATGCTACAGCACCTCCCCCCAGATAACATCATCTAGAGTGATCCCAGTCATGAATACAAATCAGTAAGCATTAAATACAATGCAACAAATTAATTATGCTAAAGATTTAGCAGGCACATTAAAATATGTTGCAACATGGTAAAGCAGCAGATGACAGACAGCAAGCAGAGGTGGGGAGTTGTACCATTAGAATATATTGCAGCACATGAGACAGCAAGCAGAGGTGGGGAGTTGTACCATTAGAATACATTGCAGCACATGAGACAGCAAGTAGAGGTGGGGAGTTGCACCATTAAAATATATTGCAGCACATGAGACAGCAAGCAGAGGTAGGGAGTTGTACCTGTGTGAAGAGAGAAGATGAATCATAGAAACGTAGAGTTGGAAGGGACCTCCTGCTGCTGTCCAGCCTCTGTTTAAAGACTTCCATTGAAGGAGAACTCCACTCCACTCCACTCATTGATCACTCTGTCAAAAAGTTTTTTCTAATATCTAATCTGTGTCTCCTCCCATTCAGTTTCATCCCATTGCTTCTAGTCTTTCCTTGTGCAAATGAGAATAAAGATGATCCTTCTACAATGTGACAGCCCTTCTTATATTTGTAGACAGCTATTAAGTCTCCTCTCAGTCTTCTCTTTTGCAAGCTAAACATTCCCAAATCATGCAACCTTTCTTCATAAGACAGGGTTTGCAGACTGGTCACCATTCTGGTCGCACTTATCTGAACTTGCTCCAGTTTGTTGATGTCTTTTTTAAAATGTGGCACCCAAAACTGGACACAGCATTCCAGATGAGGTCTGACCAAAGAGGAGTAGAGGGCAATAATGACTTCACGTGATGTAGACTGTATGCTTCTGCTAATACATCTTAGAATTGCATTTGCCTTTGTTGCTGCTGCATCACACTGTTGACTCATATTCAGTCTGTGATCTATTAGTATACCCAAGTCTTTTTCACATGTGCTGTTGATTAGCCATATTCCTCCCATTCTGTATATGCTTTTTTCATTTTTATTGCCCACATGTAGCACTTTGCATTTTTCTCTGTTACATGAATGTTAATTCTTTGCCATGGAATAACTGCTTCTTCTGGATGCTTAGCTAATGGGATGCTTTGCTGAGGGGATGCGCGTGCAAGCACCCCACACTGCATAGGGAGTGAGAGGGTGATGAGAGAGGGTGATGATAGAGGCATAGATGATAGAGAAATGTTGAAGAAGGAAAAAATTGGCACTGCAGTATGAAAGCCTATCTTATATCCTGTAGCTGTCCCTGCCTATCCAGTGGAGGTTAGCACCCTAAAGTGGCTCCCCCACTCCGCAGCGGCTCACTCTCTCTCTCCCTAATCTGGGACAGTACTCTACAAGAAGCAACCAAAGATGAGGGTCTAATTGAGACCTGTTGGTGTCTGAGTTCTCAGGCGATGAATCCACCTTGTTTCACACTGCAGTACCATTTGATTCCAGTTCCCTCCCTTATTTCATTAAAAGACTTTATTCTTAAGCCCCCATCACACATAGCGATCTCACTAGCGAGATCGCTGCTGAGTCACAAGTTTTGTGACGCAACAGCGATCTCACCAGCGAGATCGCTGTGTGTGACACTGACCAGCGACCGTCCCCCTGCCGGTTATCGCTGATTGTCCTAGAATGGCCAGGACATTTTTTTGATAGCTGGTCTCCTGTTGGCCAGCACGCATCGCTGCGTGTGACAGGCGGGAGACCAGCGATCTGGCGCTGGTAACTAAGGTAAACACAGGGTTTCTAAGCAGCGCACAGCGCTTAGAAACCTGATGTGTACCTTAGTTACCAGCGCTCTGGTGCAGGGAACTGGTAACCAAGGTACATATTGGGTTTCTAAGTGCCGCGCACCGCTTAGAAACCCGATGTGTACCTTGGTTACCATCTCCCTGCACCAGCTCGCTGGTAACTAAGGTACACAGTGGGTAATTAAGCGACGTGCGTTGCTTGTTACCCCCGTGTTGCTGGTGCTGATCGCTGGTGAAGCTGCCTGTTTGGCAACTCACCAGCGATCATGTAGTGACACACCAGCGATCCTGACAAGGTCATATTGTTGTTGGGATCGCTGGTGCGTCGCTATGCGTGACGGGGCCCTCAATGTATGTGTTTTTTTTAAGCCTTTCATACTATTGGATTAATAATGGATATGTGTCTTATTGACATCTCTCCATTATTAACCAGGCTTAATGTCACCTTACAATAGCAAGGTGAAATTAACTCCTTATTACCCCATATGCCACCCTTTACAGGGCAATGGGAATAGAGAGGCTAAGTGCCAGAATTAGCCCATCTTACAGATGCGCCTTTTCTGGGGTGGCTGGGAGCAGATGTTTTTAGCTGGGGGGGCAATAACCATGGTCCCTTTCTAGGCTATTAATATCTGCCCTCAGTCACTATCTTTCCTTCTCTGTCGGAGAAAATTGCGCGGGAGCCCACACAATTTTTTTTCTGTGAATTAATTCTTTAATTTAACACCTACAGCTCCATTGTTTTACAAACACACACACACTAATAACATTTTTAGTTAGGGACATATATAAATAACTGATATGCAATGGTGTACTGTATGTAAACCATGTGTCATATCCTGTTGGATTTTGCAATGATTTTACAAAAGCCGACAAATGAATTACTGGCTATTCCACTATGTATCTCTCTATGAAATATAAAGATATATATATATATATATATATATATATATATATGTGTGTCACCTATTCTATGTGTATACTTGTATTATATCTTTTGTACTATAACATGTCAGTGTGATTTTATTGTATAGCCGCATATGAATTGCCGGCTTTTCAAAAGGCCACCGGTGCGTAAAAATCGGACAGCACTCGCATGGTGCGAGTGCTGTCCGATTTTTTTCTTGCACCCATTCACTTGCATTGACGAGTCTCGTCCGAGAATTGCAGCAATACGCAGCATGCTGCGATTTTTTTTCAGTCCATTTTCGGCTGAGAAAAAACTTGCAAATGAGATGTCAACTATTGAATAACATCGGTCCAAGTGCAATCCTATTTTTTATCGGATTGCACTCGTCCGTATTTCTGGCGAGTATGAGCCCTAATAGTTATGCTATATGCTGCAATAGTAGGTATGTTTGCACTATATCCACCCCTCCCATAAAACTCTTCTTGTGCTAGAAGAAATAGTTTTCAGTTAATGAATAAAAACACAACATTTGCTCAGGTGCCTTGTATAAGGACCAATGGCAATTCTATATATATTATCCTGTTTATAATTACTGTGCAGCAGAGACTGAAAGAGCAGGAATTAATCAGAAGGCTGTAAATGTTGACCTCTGCTCTTTAACTTTGTCATTAGATAACAGTTTATCATGCTCTTTTACAACATAAAAGAAATGTAGTGCCGCCTCATTGTAGTGGCGCTGGGGGTCATAGTGCTCCTGGGGGCGTAATTATAGTATTTATATAGCGGTCTATGGGAAAACAGAGCTCCTAGCCTGGTGAACTTTATATCCTACAGACAGAACTTCCTCAAAGGTACAGTAAAGTTTTACACACCCAGTGGGATTATTTTCATTTTATATTAACCAATGAGTTTTTTTTTTACTTGCACTTTTATTGTGTTTTTTTACTCTGTTTTTTTGTCAGGTCATGTCTTAAATACATTTGCTGTGATTTTTTCTATTTCCTGGTATTTGGCTTTGGCAAATCTTTATTGATACAGTCATATGTGGATTATATGGGCCTTTAGTATATTTCAGCAGCAGAAACGCACTAAAACACATGCAATTCTATGGGATCTCCACATAAAACTCAGCGCACCCGTAACAAAAGTAGACATGCTGTGAATTGCAAACACGCACCATGGGTCAGTTTACGCTGCTGGGGGGAAAAAGCATCAGATTTGTATAAATCCCATCCCCTTCGCTGGAAATGTAAGATGCTGCGCAGTAAAGATGCTTAAGGACTGTTTTGCTGTTTAGTTCCCAGAAGACTTAATTTCTCTTCCCTCCTTGAGAGATGTCTGTAAACACAGCCTTTATCATTTTCTTTGGTAACCCCTTCAGGACACAGCTAATTTAGACCTTGGGGACACAGTTTTGTTGGCTGATACCTTCCCTTTGTCTAACCAGTTACATGTTGCAGTCACTGTTGACCAAATCTTGGCAATTTCTTCTTCAACAAGTCCAAAGGTAGAAACTGAATTACAGGTGCAGGAGGGAAAGCGATGCATGCTGTGAGGGGATTAGACGAAAATATCCTGATGGATGTGATTGATATTTTTGTTGAAAATACGTGTCAAGATCATCATTGCTGAGTATGGTGATGGGGCTGTACTTTAGAGCTCAGGAAAGAGAGTAAAGTTTTGAAGAGTCGTTTTGTATTATCAGATAGTTGTAGGATTCGGCCAGGACAGTAGTCGTGGCCGAGGACACCAGGGCCCTGGTGTCCTGGCCTCCTCCCACAAGGAAAATTGTTAGCTTCTGCCAGCATGCCTGTTTGGGGTTCTGGTTCACCGTCAGGGATCCCACTGCAGTGTTGCACAGCTCCTTTACACTAAGTTTTGTTGCATAGGGTGGAAAGAACGGACACAGAAGCCAGTTGAGATGCCAAACAAACAACTTTACTTTTCTCTTCAACGGTCCCAGTTACATCAGTAACATTACAGTCCACACAGCATTCCTCCTGCGCTTTCCCTTTCCTTCTTTGTCCTCACGCACATCACGGGGTAGTAGCGCCCTAGGCGGTACCGCAGCATCACTTCTGTAGGACCTCAAGACTCTTGGACCACGTAATTCTCTCCTCCACTCGCTGCTGTAATAAACCTTAGCTCCCGGGGTGCTCCGGTCTCATCCAGCACCCGTCTGACTGTGCCCATGCTTTTTTCTTCTTTAAGAACGTTACATCGCTGCTATGTCGTTCTGGGCCTAGAACCCTTGTGGACACTTCGGGCATGCTCGCCCTTCTAACCTGTTTATATATCCTGCACTCACTTACTCCATAGCAACTCCTCCTACAATTAACCCCCTATAAACATTCTATCAACTATACCTATGAGGCCCACTAGTATGACCCCATCTAGTGGCTCACAACAGAACTACACTTACCCTATGTACAAGAACTATCTACTAAAGTGCCCTCTTCTAATGTCCCCAAAAGGATGCACTGACTTACCCCAAGCTGTACATAAATATTAATATACATCACGTAACATAAATACAGTCTCCAAAGCATTGTAATACATATATAGATGTGGCAGTACCAATCAGACAAACAATGGTAATACACTATAAGTGTAGCAGTACCATAGAATGATTACATCTGTACTTTATTTTTAACATATTTACATTAGGACTTCTTAAGGGGAGGGTGACATTAAAGGGCATCTTCCTTCAATCCCCTTCATTGTGACATGATAAGGGTTGTGAAATAGGCTTTTTTTTGGACAGATATAACTGCTTCAAAGTTTTGAAAACAAACTTAGAGTGGATAAAGTCTTCTGCTGAAAGTGATTTTCTCCATTGCAGCTCAACCCTCCTAGAGCACCACTGGAGAAAACATGTTTGCAGCGAGCGGCCAAGGTTTCCACTGTCTTCTGCTAAGTATGGCTATGTGGTAGAAAACAGTAGAACCCCCTCAAGTGACCACTTATTGGAGTTTACACCCTTCTGGGAATTGATATATATGAGTATAGTAATGATTTTTACGCTACAGGATTTTCCAGAAACAGATACGCAGTGGAAGTAGGAGAGTGAAAATGATAGCTGCAGTTTAGGCACATTGTGGGGCTCAGAAGGGAGGGGGCATTTAGATTTAGGAGAGCGCAGATTTTGCTAGATTTCTTTAGGTGGGAGCCATGTCGCTTTTGCAGAGGCTTTGTGCTACCAGTAATATGGACCCCCTATATTTCTGTTAACAGGTGACAGACCCAAGTGGGTACTTGTTTTTTGTGGGTTGAGTTGAAAGCTAAATATCTGAAATGTGATGAAACCGCGGACAGATCCATTCACTAATGAGGCAGGCGGAGTTACTCTGGACTTTGTTCACTATATCAGTGGTCGTAACCATGGATACCTAAGGTCCGCAATGCCTGCACATGAGGAAAGAAACATAGCAAATCAAAAAAACTATACTAAATTTTTAACTGGAGGTACTTGCTAATATTATTATTATTACACCTACTACATATTGGGATAGGATCTTGGAGAAGGGAATACCCCTTTAAGTAGGCCCAAGCAGGAAATAAGATGGATTCCACAGATTTAAAATCTGCCATCTTAGTAAAGGACAATTGCAGGACACAACAGCAGCCTCCAATTGTAAGGCTGGAGTCACACATAACCATTAAAAAAACTGTCCCATTTTAACGGTCCGAAATCGCACAAAGGTATCTTAACCATTGATCCGTTTTTGATGCGATTTTTCTTAATTGATGCGATTTTTATCGCATGTAAGGATCCGTTTGACATCCGTCTGGCGAGATTTTCTCGCAGGATGCTGCGATTGTCTCGGTCCGAGGATCGGATCCGATCAAAAATCGCATGATGGGAGCTGCCCCATAGAATAACATTGGGACGAATGCAATGCGATTTTTTATCGCATTGCATTCGTCCGATTTAATCGCCAGTGTGACCCCGGCCTCAGAAGTGGAATTGGAACAAATTATCAAGGTGAATAACAGCAGCCACTATTGGTCAAACTGTAGAAAAACAAGAGGAAACAAGGGGTTAATAGGAGCCACCTCCCATCACAAATTGATCACCATCAGGGATTGACTTACAATTTAACATTTTAATTTACCGTATGTTTTCATAAAAAAATAATGCAGTGTTCACAAAGGGATCATTAAAAAACTGTTCATAATATGGCTGTGTATATTAACTTGACTTTACAAATAGCCTTTTCAGAAAGGAAAAGGACAGTAAAGCCGGGGTCACACAAGCGAGTGTGATGGAGAAA
The DNA here is from genome assembly GCF_039654945.1 of Dendrobates tinctorius. Lineage (NCBI taxonomy): Eukaryota > Metazoa > Chordata > Amphibia > Anura > Dendrobatidae > Dendrobates > Dendrobates tinctorius. Next base: position 12,594,057 of record NW_027361751.1, on the reverse strand, counting down.
CTCTCACGAGTCTCTCGCATCAATACCCGGCGACACTCGGGACCGGAGTGTGCGACTGAATAGAAAAACATGCAGTCACACACTCCGGTCCTGAGTTTCTCGCATCACCCTCGCAAGTGTGACCCCGGCCTAAGTCTTGTGCTACCTATAGGGGATAGCAATTCTAACATTCAATTTTGAATGTTAACCTCTTCACCCCCCCCAAGACTGTTTTCACCTTCATGACCAGGCCACTTTTTTCAAATCTGACCACTGTCACTTTATGAGGCTATAACTCTGGAATGCTTGAACGGATTCCACTGATTCTGAGGCTGTTGTCTCGTGACATATTGTATTTCATGATAGTGGCAAAATTTCTCCGATGTGACTTGCGTTTATTTGTGAAAATATTGGAAATTTGGCAAAAATTTTGCAATTTTCAAACTTTTAATTCTTATGCCCTTAAATCAGAGAGTTATGTCACACAAAATAGTTAATAAATAACAATTCCCCCATGTCTACTTTATATCTGCATCATTTTTGAAACATAATTTTTTTGTTTGGACCTTATAAGGGTTAAAAGTTTATCACCAATTTCTAATTTTTCCAACAAAATTTACAAAATCATTTTTTTAGGGACCCATCACATTTAAAGTGACTTTGAGGGCCCTATATGGCAGAAAATACCCAAAAGTGATACCATTCTAAAAACTGCATCCCTCACAGTCCTCAAAACTACATCAAGAAGTTTTTATTAACCCTTCAGGTGCTTCACAGGAATTAGTGGAATGTGGAAGGAAAAAATGAACATTTTAGTTTTTTCATAAAAATTTTATTTTAACCCCAAATTTTTATTTTTACAAGCTTAACAAGGAGAAAATGCACCATACAATTTGTTGTGCAATTTCTGCTAAGTACGCTGATGCCCAATAGTTGTTTATTTATTTACAGTTAGGTCCATATATATTTGGACAGAGACAACATTTTTCTAATTTTGGTTCTAGACATTCCCACAATGAATTTTAAACAAAACAATTCAGATGCAGTTGAAGTTCAGACTTTCAGCTTTCATTTGAGGTTATCCACATTAAAATTGGATGAAGGGTTTAGGAGTTTCAGCTCCTTAACATGTGCCACCCTTTTTTTAATGGGACCAAAAGTAATTGGACAGATTACATAATTGTAAATAAAATGTTCATTTCTAGTACTTGGTTGAAAACCTTTTGTTGGCAATGACTCCCTGAAGTCTTGAACTCATGGACATCACCAGACGCTGTGTTTCCTCCTTTTTGATGCTCTGCCAGGCCTTCACTGCGGTGGTTTTCAGTTGCTGTTTGTTTGTGGGCCTTTCTGTCTGAAGTTTAGTCTTTAACAAGTGAAATGCATGCTCAATTGGGTTGAGATCAGGTGACTGACTTGGCCATTCGAGAATATTCCACTTCTTTTCTTTAATAAACTCCTGGGTTGCTTTGGCTTTATGGTTTGGGTCATTGTCCATCTGTAGTATGAAACGACGACCAATCACTTTGGCTGCATTTGGCTGGATCTGAGCACACAGTATGGCTCTGAATACCTCAGAATTCATTCGGCTGCTTCTGCCCTGTGTCACATCATCAATAAACGCTAGTGACCCAGTGCCACTGGCAGCCATGCATGCCCAAGCCATCACACTGCCTCCGCTGTGTTTTACAGATGATGTGGCATGCTTTGGATCATGAGCTGTACCACGCCTTCGCCATACTTTTCTTTCCATCATTCTGGTAGAGGTTGATCTTGATTTCATCTGTCCAAAGAATGTTCTTTGAGAACTGTGCTGGCTTTTTTAGATGTTTTTTAGGAAAATCCAGTCTAGCCTTTTGATACTTGATGCTTATGAGTGGCTTGCACCGTGCAGCGAACCCTCTGTATTTACTTTCATGCAGTCTTCTCTTTATGGTAGATTTGGATATTGATACGCCTACCTCCTGGAGAGTGATGTTCACTTGGTTGACTGTTGTGAAGGGGTTTCTCTTCACCATGGAGATTATTGTGCGATCATCCACCACTGTTGTTTTCCGTGGGCGCCCAGATCTTTTGCATTGATGAGTTCACCAGTGCTTTCTTTCTTTCTCAGGATGTACCAAACTGTAGATTTTGCCACTCTTAATGTTGTAGCAATTTCTCGGATGGGTTTTTTCTGTTTTTGCAGCTTAAGGATGGCTTGTTTCACCTGTATGGAGAGCTCCTTTGACCGCATGTTTCCTTCACAGCAAAACCTTCCAAATGCAAGCACCACACCTCAAATCAACTCCAGGTCTTTTATCTGCTTAATTGAGAATGATATAACGAAGGGATTGCCCACACCTGTCCATGAAATAGCCTTGGAGTCAATTGTCCAATTACTTTTGGTCCCTTTAAAAACAGGGTGGCACATGTTAAGGAGCTGAAACTCCTAAACCCTTCATCCAATTTTAATGTGGATACCCTCAAATGAAAGCTGAAAGTCTGAACTTCAACTGCATCTGAATTGTTTTGTTTAAAATTCATTGTGGTAATGTCTAGAACCAAAATTAGAAAAATGTTGTCTCTGTCCAAATATATATGGACCTAACTGTATATATGTGTGGGTCGCCCTCCCAGGGCCGTGGGGTACTCGGTACCGGGCCGGTGTCAGGGGGAAGTGTCACAGCGGCGGTGACCCGGTCCGTGGCCCTGGGCGCCCAATATCAATGTTGTTTTTTGGTAGTTAATAGGTTAATAGTTCGTGACGCCACCTGTGGTGTTCGGCAAGGGAGGTGTTAAGCCGACGCAGCATGCAGATCCACTGGGACTGATGGTGTAGTGCAGCAAGGATGGTGTAGCTCCCCACAGGTGGAGCTGTAGTCCCAGGGCAGTGTAGGTGCAATGGATCTGGAGAAGTGCAGGATGGTGTGGATGCTGGTACCCAGATGTAGCGGTGCTGAAGGTGTTAGCAACGAAGGAATGGAGGACACTAGAGCTTGCTGTTTCAAAGCTTTACTCACAGTTCGTGGTACACACTGGTGCCTGCCTCCGTGCCGTGTCCTCCGGGGTAAAGACTCAATCAACCTCCCGGGCAAGTCAGGGCTCTCCTCTCCAACACTCCGCCAACATGTACCTTTCCTGAACGACTCCTCCAATGCCCCTTGTGGTGTGAAGCACTCCAGTACTTAGTAACCCTGGAATGCCTCCTAACTAGATGTTCTTAGAACTTTACTTGCACGGCAGACAGCTGTAGCCTGCTTCCGGGACGCCTCACTCCCTGTTCTCTATCTGTGTTGCTGTTGTGCCTCAAGTCTTGGATGGGAGTAATGCATTTACAGCCAACTACTCCACCGGTGTCTGCTGCAGAACCATAAGTGTCCATATAACCTCGGGGACCGGGCCCCGGCCTTGCGCTGAGTACCTATAGGCAGGGTTCCTCTTCCAACCCACGTCTCCTCTCTGTTCTCTACTCCTTCATTCCATACTTGTCTCTCCTTCTGATAGATGCTTAGGTTACAGTTCTACGTCTCTCTCCTTCTCCTCGGACCCTTCCTCAGACTCTCCTGACTGACTATCCTTCTCCCGACTCCCCTAAGGGACTGACCTGTAATTCTAAACCTTCCCAACCTTTTATATGGGTCTAAACTCCACCCACCTCCCAACACATCCAGTGTTCCATGCAGGGAACCACCAGAGGTGCTCCTAAAATATAGGAGAAGGACCTCAACGTGATGTGCAGAACTACCCTGTTGTGTGGGGTGCGAGTGTTGGAGCGTGGAAAGGAGTTCCCAACCTACCAGAATGGTTGGGCACCGCACCTTAGGAGAAGGTGCAGTACCTCTGTGGCGACTGAGCCTCAGGGGCGCCACATGTGCATATCTTTCTTTGTGGCACTACTGGCACCTTGCACTTTATATAACAATATCTGGACTCGTATATGCTTTTTCCTGGTTGTTGCTAGCACTTTATTATGCTTGTATGGATATAGATAAAAAGCTTCCTTTATTGATTTTTTTGTTGTAATCTCTATTGCTGTGTTTAGGATCGTTTTACTTGGTATGTAATTTACATGATGTGAGCGCTTTCTGTGCCACCACTTGCCCTTATACTGTTGCAGTAAAGGCAGTTTTACATAAAACCTTTTGTCCTGCTATGTAAATATATAGTTTATCTACTTCTCAGTCGTTTGTTTGTGGTGGTTCTTTACAGTATGTAGAGCAAAACTACTATTAGGGTGCATGGCAGTGCTCGGAAGGGAAGGAGCGCCATTTGATTTTTTGAACACAAAATTTTCTGCAATCATTAGTTGACGTCATGTAGCATATGGAGAGCCCCTGATATGCCTAAATATTGTAAACACCCCCCACGTGACCGCATTTTGAAAACTAGACCACTCAAGGATTGTGTCTAGATGTCTGGTGAGCACCTTGAACCCCCAGGTGCTTCACAAAAGTTTATAACGTAAAGCCATGAAAATAAAAATTTTAATTTTTCCCACAAAAATAATCTTTTTGTCCCAAATTTTGCATTTTCACAAGGGTAACAGGAGAAAATACACTGTACAATTTGTTGTACAATTTTTCCTAAGTACGCAAATACCCATTATGTGGAGGAAAACTACTGTTTGGACACATGGCAGGGCTTGGAGGGGAAGGAAGAGAAGGAGCACCATTTCGCTTTTTGAATGCAATATTTGCTGTAATCATTAGTAGAAACTATGTCCCATTTGGAGAGCCCCTGATGTGCCTAAGCAGTGAAAACCCAACCACAAGTCACCCAGTTTGAAAACTAGATCCCTCAAGGAATTTATCTAGATGTTTGGTGAGCACTTTGACTCCCAGGTGTTTTGCAGAAGTTTGTAATGTCGAACTGTGAAAATGGAAAAAAAAAAAGAAGTTTCCCGCAAAAATGTTGTTTTTTGCCTCAAATATTTTATTTTCACAAGGGTAACCGGAACAAAGTGGACCATACAATTTGTAGTGCAATTTCTCCTGAGTATGCCGATACCCCAAATGTTAGAGGAAACTACCTTTGAGGCACAGTGCAAAGCTCAAGCTCAAGGTGAAGAAGCACCATATTTGAGTTCAGATTTTACTGGAATGGTTTGAGGGTGCCATGTTACATTGGCAGAGCCCCTGAGGTGCCGAAACAGCAGAAACCCCGCCATAAATGATGTCATGTTACAAACTACACCTGTAAATGAATTCATATCGAAGTGCAGTGAGCATGTTGACACCACATGTGCCTCACAGAAATTTATGCCATTGGGTGTGAAGAATGAATAATTACATTTTTACAGCTAAAATATTGTGTTAGTCCCATTTTTTAAATTTTTATAAGGGCTAATAGGAACAATTGACCTCTCAGTTTGTTATACAAGTTTTCCCGAGTGCACCCTACCCTACATGTAATCCGGAACTACTTTTCAGACACAGTGCAAAGATCAAATGGAAAGGATTACCATATATAGTGCAGATTTTACTGTTATGATTTGAGGTGCCTGACCAGCAGAATCTCCCCATAAGTGACCCCATTTTATAAGCTACACCTCTCAATGAATTTATCTGGGGGTGCAGAGATCAGATTGACACCACGAGTGTGTCAAAGAATTTTATACCATTGGGTAGTGAAGAAAAAATAATTACATTTTTAGCACAAAAATTTTGATTTATCCTAAGATTTTATATTTTGACACTGGGAAATTGGTAAAATGGCACCAAAAATTGTCTCACAATACTGTACAGTACTCTTAGCCATACGGAGAGACTGGGGAGGGACGGAGTGCTATTTGCCTCCTGGATTGCAGATTTTCCTAGAATAGTTTCCAGACTCCATGTACAGAGCTCCTAAGTGCTAGAAGAGCAGATTACTCCCTCAAGTTACCCCATTTTGGAAATTATACCCCCTTGAGAATTTATCTACAGATATAGTAATGATATGACTCCATGGGTGTTTTACAGAAACAAGCAGCAGTGGATGTTGCTGAGTGAGAATTGCAAATCTGCTATTGTAGTGCCCAGTACGTTATGCCCAGCTTGTGCATCTGGAGACACACACCTGTAAATTAGTCAGGCTCTTATCACTACAGGAGAGAGGAGGGGCATTTGGCTTTGGGAACGCAGAATTCACTGGATTTCTTTTGGGTTACAAGGAGCCATAGTACTTTTCCAGAGCCTTTGTACTACCAGTAACATGGAAGCCCCCTATATTTCCATTTACAGATGACAGCTCTGAGTGGGGACTTGTTTTTTTTTGTGGATTAAGTTGAAGCTTTTGTTGGGAACATTTTGCATAACATTTGGTATCACATTTATCCTGCACTATACAATGAGCACTTATTTTGGGGTTTCTATCTAAATTTCCGAGTGACGTGATTCAGATGAAACCCCCGAGGGTTTCATTTACTATAATGAGGTAGCAGAGTTACTCTGGACTCCATTTGGCTTCTGTTCAGCGTTGTCCTTCTTTTCAGAAGTCCACAAAACTGTGTCGGATGCACTTCTATGCATGCCTAAAAATAAGGACACCGTCAGATCACAGGTCAGACAGCGTCCATAGTGCCTCCATCTGCCTCATTATAGGGAATCTTCTGCCAGGGATTCTGTTTGAATCACATATTTCGGAGATTTACACAGAAACACTCAGTGCAGAGCGCAGGATTAATGTGCGCCAAGCGATACTGTTATCTTTAGGAGGCCGAATGAACAAATCAACAGTAGGTCAATACTTGGTTTTACTTTTTTTTACACTGCTCCTCGTGCGGTATAAGTGATTAGGTGACTTTATTCTTTGGGTCGTGCAATTACAGCGATTCCAGATTTATATCAGGTTTATATCTGGTTTTTATATTTGGCTGCTGTCACTCCCTAAAAGACACTTTTCATTTCAAAAACTAGTTTTTGCATCACCATATTTTGAGAGCTATAATTTTTCCATATTTCTGCTGACAGAGTAATATGGGGGCTTGTTTTTTGCGGGACAAGTTGATGTTTTTATTAGTACCATTTTTAGGCACATAACATTTTTTGATCGCTCTCTGATTCAATTTTCGGGTGGTAGAATTAACAAAATCCAGCAATTCAGAAATTGCTTCTATTTTTTTTATATCATTACGCATGTGGTAAAATTGATAAGGCAGTTTTATTTTTCGGGTCAGTACAATTACAGCGATACCACATTTATATAATTTTTTAATATTTTGGCGCTTTTACACAATAAAAACTATTTTGTAGAAAACAATTATTTTTGCATTGCTGTATTCTGAGAGATGTACCTTTTTATTGTTCCACTGATGGAGCTGTGTGATGGCTTGTTTTTTTAAAGGACAAGATGATATTTTTAGCGGTACCATGTTTATTTACATCCGTCTTTTTAATTGCGTTTTATTCCACTTTTTGTTCATCGGTATGATGAAAAAGTATAGTTTTTTGCCTTGTTTTTTTAAGGTGTTGACTGAAGGGATTAACTAGTGTGACATTTGTATAGAATGGGTCATTCTGGACGCGACAAAGCCAAAAATGTACTTTTTTGCTTATTTGTTTTTTTACATAAAAATAATTATCTATTGTGTGGTAGATCGGCTCACTCGGCTGTACACAGAGGTAGACATGGGAACACTGTCGCTTCAGAAATGTCCTTGGTTTATTTTAATTAAACATGGCCCTCTGGGAAAAATAGCAAAACAAAACAACAAAATGGTAGCACAAAAGCACAGTCCCTGTATTAGCGGGGATCAATCTGCACAGGGTTAGCAAGACCCACTGTTCAGGTATTGGCAAAAAAACAAAACACTTCTCTGGAGTGTTCCCCTCCAGACACTAAACTTCTTCTGCCTGTGGATGCCAGCAAAACCTCTTCTGCCTGTGGTGACCAAATACTTATTTTCCACCATAATTTGAAAAATAAATCTTGCCAAGGTGATTTTCTGGATTTGTTTTCTCATTTTGACGCTCCTAGCTGTGGTCTACCTATGATGTCAATTACAGCCCTCTCTCAGCTTTTTAAGTGGGAGAACTTGCACAATTGGTGGCTGACTAAATACTTTTTTCCCCACTGTACATGGTATTAAGAAATGGGGTATGTTAATTTTTGATCAGGGTCATTTGGATATTTTGGGTTTTCATTAAGATTTAAAAAGAGAAAACACAGTCATTTGACAATAAATGGCTTCCCCGAACCACTAACCATGAGTGGAGAAAACGTTTTGGTGTTATCAATCATATTCTCTGAAAAAAGGCCAAGAAAGCAAAAATTCTGCCAGGGTATGTAAACTTTTGAGCACCATTGTATATACAGAACAAAGCCCATTTTCCAAGCAAATTCAATGGTATGGTCGATAATCGACAAAATCTTATTCATTTGGTGCGATGACATTTCTGATATACCCCTTTTTGTCGAATATCTCAATAACAATGATTACAACCTTAGATTTACTTCTAATTTTCATTCCACAACCATTACGTTTTTGGACCTGCAGCTTGCTCAAAGTCAGAATGCAATCACATCCATGTACCGAAAACCAAGTGCTGGAAACACAATTCTACATGCAACAAGTAGTCACTTGAAACATACCATCAAATCTATACTGGTGGTGGGTGATTATATCAGAGTTTCTCATAATTGCAGTGATAATTTTAATCGCAAACAGGAGCTAGACAAAGCGGAAACCAGACTGATTGATAGGGTTACACTCTCACCTATCCTTAAATCTGGCTGTAATATTGTTGCCAAAAAAAACCTCCGTTTGGCAAATACCCTTTCATCTAGTTATTTCACTCTTGAGAAGTCCATTGCCACTTCGCTTAATTTCAAGGGCTTTTAGAAATGTGGCGCTACACGATGCCAGATGTGCAAATTTTCGTGTCCTAGCGCCACATTTGTAAATTCTGATAACACTGAAATTTACCCAATAAAACTACTAGTATATCAACAGTAACACTAAAAACATAATTTACGGTATTCGATGTACTATTTGTCAATTGCCTTATATAGGATGTACCATCCGTAAGCTAAAAGTCCAGATCAATGAACATTGAAGCGATATTTCTAATGTAAAACATTTCTCCAGCAGGAATATTTCATCTGCGGCCAAACATTTAATTACCTGTCATGGAAGGCAATTATCATCGTTTAAAGCCTGTGATATTGAAAGAGTGAATGCCCCCCCTCACAGTTGAGATATAAGAAGAATCCTACAGGTTTAAGATAAATCCTTAAGATTTTCTGCAGGTTTAAATCTGCGCCGAGAAATCATGTGTCATTATTAAGGCTTTTTTATGTATGCTATGTACATTTACTTCATTACGTTTATATTCTTTTCTCTCTCTCTATATATATTTATTTTTTTGTGTATGTGTGTGTGTTTCCTAAATTTTATGTTATACGTGTCTATTACTGCTGATTGTTTGTTTTAAATGTCATGTGATTTTTTTTTTGTTCAATTGGAATCATTTCCATTTGTATATAAGACTCATGGGTAATTAATTCTCATCAGGCCTTAAGGAAGAATGCTGTTTGCATTTTAAACGTGTCAACATGTTTTTTTCTGGTCCCCTAATTGCATCCACATGGATTTTTTAATCTTTTGAATAAACTGAAAAATATTTTATTGAACAAGAAGCTGGAATCATCCTTTCTTTTCTACATTTCTGCTCTTCCCTATATATCTCTCTACCGTTGGTGAGTGTTTTGTATGTTAGTTGCTTTTTGTTACCCCTGTTTGTGTTTACACTAGCATTTCTGTCCCAGGCCTCCTAGGGGACGGCGAGGGGACAGCTTAGGATACAGCAGGAGTACAATAATGCTGGGGGCCCATACCTCCTCATCTTTAGAGGTACCTTTTGGAGCAGGGATAGTTAGGGTCCCAGCCCTAGGGACAGCGCAGGGCCCCCTTCACTATTTGCGTACAGTCACAGCATGACATTTCTGCCACAATGGCAACGTGTAGCTGAGAGTTTTCAAACCATACGATGAATGCTAACTGGGTATTTGTACCACCAAGTCAGAATGCTGTAGTTCCTCTCCAATTAAATGGTGTAAAATGTAGTAAATCTGCAATAAATGTGTTGAGAAGTGTGTGGTCATGGCCTCTTCCAGTAAGGTCTTAGCTATCACTGTGCTCCTGTAGCTGAATCCAGACGAGTGCCTCCATAACAGGATGCTGTCACAGTGCCCCTTAACATTGCCAGCCGTACTGCCCTCAACACTGTACTAACCATGGGGCTTACAAGATAGTGGTGTAATCTATGTGGATCCTATTATTTCCGAGTGGTAAATATCAGTTTTCTTAGTGACAAAACATGATATTCTCCTGGGCAAACTATGATACATATTAATAGCATGATGAAAATGAGAGGAAAGGTTTTCTCCATAGACAGGTTAAAACTTGTCTGAAAATTCCAGCAGGACAATTCTATATGCAAACCCAGGTCTGGTCAGGTTGTTACCTGCCGAATGGTTCAGTATCTTCTAGGATAATTGTTAAAAAGAGCAAATTCAACAAATCTATTGAAAACATACTGTATGTGAACATCATATTCCAAAATCTGTCCCAAGGTCGAAAGTGGACAGTTGTTGCTCTTATTTTATTCCCGCTGCTCCTCTGAGTATTTCTTTTTTTCTTTTTTAATTTGCCACATGGTTCAAGAGATCTGGGCCTTATTATTTCATGCTAATTTTTATAGTCTCTACCAAATGGATGTGGCTCACAGGATTCTATGGGGGGGTGTCTATAGGCTGCTCTGCATAATCACTTTGTGAGCCAACCCCCTTGGTAAAAAAACAAACAAAACACAAACATGAGTGCTAAATAAAAAGCCTGGTACTGTATGGAGCATGGTAAAACAACAGAAAACAGTATGGTCAGATGAGCAATGGGAATCAAATAAGATAAAAAACTGGCCTCTTTTGACATACTGTAGCTACAGATCCTCCTGAATATGGATTGAACCCTTTTTGTAGCTAAGTCAGGCTCCTCTATACTGGATAGACTTGTAATGACCAGGCCGAACCCCCACACGGTGTTCGCAGCCGAAGGAATTATGACACACACCGGTCTCGGGGATAACAGTTTTACTTCAGCAGGAACGGGAATTATAACTTGGAACAAATAAGGAACAGACTCTCATGGGTAGTCCACGGCAATTAGGCAGAGTTCACACGTGGCGTTTTTTTCGCGTTTCCGCGGCGGTTTTAACCGCGCGATTTTGCCGCGAAAACGCGAAAAATAAGCATCCCATGCATTCCTATGGGATTCCGCAATGCTGTGCTAATGCTGCGGTTTTTACCGCGGCGGAATCGCTTCGCGGTAAAAACCGCAGCATGCTCATTAATTTGCGGAATCGCGGCGATCCCGCACCCATAGGAATGCATTGCTCCGCTTACTTCCCGCATGTGGCTGTGCACACCATGCGGAAAGTAAGCAGAACATTTGCGGATGGTACCCACGGTCCGGAGGAGAGGAGACTGTCCTCCGGGCTTGGGGTACCATATCCCTGTAAAAAAAAGAATTTAAAAATAAAAAATATTGTTATTCTCACCCTCCGACGTCCCGCGCAGCCTTCCCGCTTCTCTTCACACTCTCGTTCCCAGTAGTGCTTTGCGAAAATGCCCGCGATGACGTCCGTTCTCGCGGGATCGCGAAGTCTCGCGGTCATTCGCGCGACGTCATCGCGAATTACCGCGAGACATCGCGATCCCGCGAGAACGGACGTCATCGCGGGCATTTTCGCAAAGGATTACTGGGAACGCCTGCGCGGGACGTCGGAGGGTAAGAATAACACCGTTTTTTATTTTTTTTTACATTCTATCTTTTACTACTGATGCCGCATAGGCGGCCTCAGTAGTAAAAAGTTGGTCACACTCATCAAACACTATGTTTGACGAGTGTGACCAACCTGTCAATCAGTTCTCCAAGCGATGCTACAGATCGCTTGGAAAACGCTAGCATTTTGCAAGCTAAATACGCTTGCAAAATGCTAGTTTTTCCGCGGGAAAATAGCGGGAATTTAAAATGCGATTTTCCCGCAGACTGGAATTCCGGAATTCTCGCGGTAATTTCCGCGAGAGTTCCGGTTCGTGTGCACTTAGCCTTACAGTTCACACTTAGACGCCGAGATGTGATTGGGGTCTGGAGCTTTAAGAGCACTGGACAGTGTCTTTTGGTATTTTACAGAGGGAGGTAGACGCAGCAATTACAGGTTACAGACCTGTACTTGGGGTTATCTCCACAGTGAGTCACGGCACGTGCACAAGTACTTATACATAGCTCCCAAGCATCCCAGATATGGTGGGACAGTCCCATTTATGACTGCCTTTCCCGCTGTCCAGAGTAGGACTCTATTTGTCCCTCACTGCAAGGAGATAACCGCACGGCCCCCATGCACCGACCCATCCTCACCCTGCCAAAGACCGTCACCCTCCACAGCGCCCCCCACAGCCTGCGATGACTGGCTAGACCCTGGCTTCTTTCCGCACAGGACCTGTGATGAGGTCACAGGAGGGGAGGAGTCAGGGTCACATGATCAGGGGCTCGGGGTGTGTGTGTGGGTGTGTGTGTGCGCACTGTGCAGGACTCTGCTGTGCTGGTTGTCATAATGCTGGTGAGGGGAAGTTTATGTGTGAGGTCAGGAGGGGTTTACAGGGTGGATGTAGCAGAGCTGTGTGTTAGCGTGGGTGGTCAGGAGCCGGAATCTCCAGGAGTGGACCCTCTGGACCGTGGCACCGAGGGGCCCCGGGCAAGCTGCAAGGTGGAACCGACCCCTATACAGGGACCGTTAGGAGCAGGCCCAGGGGTTCGAGTACCACGGTAGCCGGTACCAAGAGGGGCGGCTCAGGATGGACTGGAGTAGGACAGTGGGACTGAAGTGTAGGACGGCAGGACTGGAACAGGAACACCGGAGGCAGGACTGGAGTAGGATGGCAGGACTGGAGTAGGATGGCAGGACTGGAACAGGATGGAACAGGAACACCAGAGGCATGACTGGAGTAGGACGGCAGGACTGGAACAGGATGGATCAGGAACACCGGAGGCAGGACTGGAGTAGGACTGGAACAGGATGGAACAGGAACACCGGAGGCAGGACTGGAGTAGGACCGCAGGACTGGAACAGGATGGATCAGGAACACCGGAGGCAGGACTGGAGTAGGACTGCAGGACTGGAACAGGAACATCGGAGGCAGGAGTGGAGTAGGATGGCAGGACTGGAACAGGATGGATCAGGAACACCGGAGGCAGGACTGGAGTAGGACTGGAACAGGAACATCGGAGGCAGGACTGGAGTAGGATGGCAGGACTGGAGCAGGATGGATCAGGAACACCGGAGGCAGGCTGGAGTAGGACGGCAGGACTGGAGCAGGATGGATCAGGAACACTGGAGGCAGGACTGGAGTAGGACGGCAGGACTGGAGCAGGATGGATCAGGAACACTGGAGGCAGGAGACAGAGGAAACAGGAACACTGGAGCAGGACTGAGAATAACTGTTAGTGAACACGGAAGACAGGCTGCGAGGCTGCTGCAGGAAACACTGAGGACGGCACCGAGAGACTGTAGAGAGCACAGGAGGAAGCAGGGCCCAGTGTGCAAGGTAACACAATGATTAGGCGCCTCCCTCGGGGAAGCGGCCTGATATAGCCCCGTCTGGTCTGCCATTGGTCCGAAGGTGCTTCCAGGTCAGGGCACAGCCGGAGAACAAGAAGCATCAGGGAGGCGCGGCCGTGGCCTATGGCGCATGCGCATTGCATGCAGGGATGGCGTCGGCCGCGAGCCTGTCAGAGGTGACCGCCGTGGCCGTCGGGTGGAGAGAGGCTACGGCATGGGAGCGGAGGCCGGCTGCGGCCTGGGAGCGGAGGCCGGGTGAGTATGACGGAGTGGTGTAACACTGTGTGTATGGGGTATGCAGAGCGGAGCCGTGTGTGTACGGGGTGTACGGAGCAGAGCCACGTGTGTATGAGGTGTACGGAGCAGAGCCGTGTGTGTATACGAAGTATACGGAGCGGAGCCTTGTATGTACGAGGTGTACGGAGCGGAGCCGTGTGTGTGTACGAGGTGTACAGAGCGTAGTCGTGTGTACGAGGTGTACGGAGCAGAGCCGTGTGTGTATACGAAGTACACGGAGCGGAGCCTTATGTGTACGAGGTGTACGGAGTGGAGCCGTGTGTGTGTTCGAGGTGTACGGAGCGGAGTCACGTGTGTACGGAGCGGAGTCATGTGTGTACGAGGTGTACGGAGTAGAGTCACATGTGTACGAGGTGTACAGAGCGGAGCCGTGTGTGTACAAGGTATACGGAGTGGAGCCGTGTGTACAGACTGGAGCCACGTTTGTATGGAGCGGAGCCATGTGTGTGTACGAGGTATACGAAGGGGAGCCATGTGTGTATGAGGTGCACGGAGCAGAGCCGTGTGTGTATACAAAGTATACGGAGCGGAGCCTTGTGTGTACGAGGTGTACGGAGCAGAGCCGTGTGTGTGTACGAGGTGTACGGAGCAGAGTCACGCGTGTACGAGGTGTACGGAGCGGAGTCACGTGTGTACGAGGTGTACAGAGCAGAGCCGTGTGTGTACAAGGTATACGGAGCGGAACCTTAAGTGTACAAGGTGTACGGAGTGGAGCCCTGTGTGCAGAGCGGAGCCACGTGTGTATGGAGCGGAGCCATGTGTGTGTACGAGGTATACGAAGCGGAGTCATGTGTGTATGAGGTGTACGGAGCGGAGCCATGTGTATAGAGCAAAGCCACTTGTGTATGGAGCGGAGCCATGTGTGTGTACGAGGTATGCAGAGCGGAGCCACGTGTGTATGAGGTGTATGGAGCAGAGCCATGTGTGTACAAGGTGTATGGAGCTGAGCCGTGTGTGTGTATGAGGTTTATGCAGCTGAGCCGTGCATGTACGAGGTTTATGCAGCTGAGCCGTGCATGTACGAGGTTTATGCAGCTGAGCCGTGCGTGTACGAGGTTTATACAGCTGAGCTGTGCGTGTATGAGGTTTATGCAGCTGAGCCGTGCGTGTACGAGGTTTATGCAGCTGAGCCATGCACCTACGACGTGTACGGAGCGGAGCCATGTGTGTACGGAGCGGAGCCATGTGTGTATGAGGTGCATGGAGCGTAGCCGTATGTGTGTACGAGGTGTACGGAGCAGAGCCACGTGAGCATGAGGTGTATGGATTGAAGCCGTGTGTGTATGAGGTGTACGGAGCGGAGCCACGTGTGTATGAGGTTTATAGAGCGGAGCCACGTGTGTATGAGGTGTACAGAGCGGAGATTTGTACAGAGCGGAGCCGTGTGTGTGTACGAGGTGTGCGGAGCGGAGCCATGTGTGTACAAGGTGTATGGAACGGAGCTCTGTGTGTACAAAGTGTATGGAGCTGAGCCGTGTGTTTACGGAGCGGAACAGAGCCATGTGTGTACGGGATGTACGGAGTGGAGCCACGTGTGTACGAGGTGTATGGAGCAAAGCCACAAGTGTACAAGGTTTACAGAGTGGAGCCATGTGTGTACAAGGTGTACAGAGCGTGGCCGCATGTGTACGAGGTTTACGGAGTGGAGCCATGTGTGTACTGAGTGGAGCCGTGTGTGTGTGAGGTGTACGGAGCGGAGCTGTGTGTGTACGAGGCATACACAGCAAAACCGTGTGTGTATGAGGTGTGCGGAGCCACCATGCGTGTACAAGGTGTATGGTGGGGAGCATTCATACCTCTCAACCGTCCCGGATCCAGCGGGACAGTCTTGATTTTGAGAGAATCTGTCTCGGCCGGGAGCTTACTTTTCCTGCGGACACAGGAGTACACGGCGGAGCCCCGAAGAGCACTTTAAAATTCGCATGTGACGTTCCACCAGAAGTGACGTGCTAGAAAATGACCGGAAATGAGGTAATTTCGGGAGGAGATTGTGACGGAACCATGGAGGCACTTCGGGAAATGCTTCAGATCCATCACCGTATCCTCCAACAGCGCGGACAGCGGGATTGCCTTGGAATCGAGGAGGCTCAGGTGAACATTACAATGGGAGCCAGGCTGTATCTTCATAGAATCTTTCTTTCTTTCTCTTTGTTTCTTTCTCTCTCTCTGTTCTTTCTTTATCTCGCTCTCTCATCTTTCTTTTTTTTTCTCTCTCTCTCTGTTGTTTCTTTCCTCTCTTTCTCTCTGTTTCTTTCCCCTCTTTCTCTCTCTGTTTCTTTCCCCTCTTTCTTTCTCTCTCTGTTCTTTCTTTCTGTTCTTTCTCTCTCTCTGTTCTTTCTTTCTTTCTCTTCTTTCTTTCCCATCTTTCTTTCTTTCCCCTCTTTCTTTCTTTCTCTGTTCTTTATTTCTTTCCCCTATTTCCCTCTCTGTTCTTTCTTTCCCCTCTTTGTTTTTTTTTTTCTCTCTCTCTGGTCTTTTTTTCTGTCCACTCTTTATTTCTCTCTGTTTTTTCTTTCCCCTCTTCCTTTCTTTCTTTCTTTCTTTCTTTCTCTCTCTGTTCTCTGTTCTTTCTTTCTCTCTGTTCTTTATTTCGCTCTGTTCTTTCTTTCTTTCTCTCTCTCTCTGTTCTTTCTATCCCCTCTTTTCTCTTTCTTTCCCCTTTCTTTCTCTCGCTCTGTTCTTTCTTTCTTTCCCCTCTTTCTTTTTCTGTTATTTTTCTTTCCCCTCTTTCTCTGTCTTTTTCTTTCCCTTCTTTCTTTCTCTCTGTTCTTTATTTCTTTGCCCTCTTTCTCTCTTTCTTTCTCTCTTTTCTTTATTTCTTTCCCCTCTTTCTTTTTTCTTTCTTTCTTTCTCTCTATCTCTCTGGTCTCTTTTTCTCTTTCTTTCTCTGATCTTTCTTTCCCCTCTTACTTTTTCTTTCTTTCTCTCTGATCTTTCTTTCCACGCTTTCTTTCTCTCTCCCTCTCTGTTCTTTCTTTCATCTCTTTCTTTTTTTCTCTCCGTTCTTTCTTTCTCTCTGTTCTCTCTTTCCCCACTTTCTTTCTCTATCTCTGTTCTTTCTTTCTCTCTCTGCTTTCTCTCCTTTCTTTCCCCTCTTCCTTTCTCTGGGTGTGGCTGGGGCATGGACATGGGTGCGTCTAGTTGTGAAATGGGTGTGGTCGGGGCCTAAATTCCTTTGTCCCTCTTTCCCTTCTTCAAAACTTGGGAGGTATGCTTATAGGTGAATGTAGAAACTGTGGTGAATCCTGTCAGAAATACTTTTGATGTGGTGAATCAAATCAGAAATACTTTAGATGTGGTTAATCCAGTCAGAAAGACTTTAGAATGATGTCTGTACAGGTTAGAGAGGGAACTTAGGCTTTTAGGCCTGCAAGAGATCTTAAGGTAAAAACCTCCTCCACGTGTGTTCTGCTCTCCCTGAAGGCATCCCTCAGACTAAAGAACATTCTAGACTAATTTATTCTTTTAAATCATTTTAATATATGAATATTCTATAATTGGATTTCTGGGCATATTTGCAAAATAATTAATCTTATACCTTTCATTAGTGCCCCTCATCTACTCTGAAATTATGGACAAGATCTCTAGTTTGAATTATTCTTACAAATTCTGTGGCACATCTGCACTTTAGGAAAATACCCACACCATATTTTAAGGTAAATTTTATTGTATTTATATATAGAAAAATGTTTAAAGGTGATATTCTCACCAAGGGGGGTGGCAACCAGCAACCTCTAAAAAACATCATTTAATTATTTAATTACTATCCATTAACTAGATACCTGCGCAAAATAATTTACAGTATATTTTATATTTTTTATCTGTCGAACAGGTAGGATCTATGACAGTGCCAGTTTTAAACTTATTGAACTGTTCAGTATTATCCTTGATTTTCTTGATATTCTTACAATAGGTGTGGTTGAAACACTTACATTTTAATTAGGAAGAGGGTTGCTATGTAATATACTGTATGTGTCGGCTGAAATAAATGAACCAAAATATATAATTTTTGTCATTAATTTACATGAATGTGTGTTAAGTAACTGAAAACTTCACATCTGAATCAACATGATGTTGTAGCAAATCCTGTTTACTAATAATGGGACTTGATAACCACAGCATAGGTGTTACACCCACAGGGCGTGACGATGTATAGTGGACTTACTAGACCACTAGCGGTGCAGTGGTAGCTGTATACCCGATATTCAAGAGGGACAGGAGAATGAGCTTCCTGAAACCAAAGATATTTATTAAAGAAAGTTTAGCAAAAGAGAAAAGGTGCCTGAGAGAAGGACCCTCTGGATCACGACACTGTACCGCGTAGTGGAGCACCGGTCAAGGTATACCCCTATACAGGGATTTCCCCGTCACAACACCAGGAGTTCTAAATGCTGTGAATCCTGGACCAGAGGGGCTACCCGTACAGACCGGATAGAAGAGACTGTGTAATACTGCCTATTCCGGTGGAGAGAATCCCAGAAGCTCTGTAAAATCCCGGAAAGGCTGATCCAGCCAGTAGTGGTACCTGGATGATTCTGTGAGGAAAGGCTTTGGCAACCTGGAGTGGGATTCGGAGTGTCCCGAGGGATCCAGGATAGGGAACTGCCAGCAGAGGATTCTGTGGAGACAGAGGTATCAGTATAATGTAAAGCAGAAGTCTTCAGATTGCAGAGCACAGCAGAGGGTCGCCTGAGCAGGAGGCAATGACCCTACAAAATGAACACATTGCCCAGGCACCTCCCTTATGGGGATGATGTCTTTTATGCACAGAGCATCACAGCACAGACAACTCAAATAGAGAACAGGTGCCCTGCAGCTTTAAGTATATGCAGGAAGCGGGGCGCGCCTCCTAAGAGCATTTCCAGGAGACCTGCCAAGGGAATGCAGGTTCCTAGCAGAGAAAGGAGCAGCTGATCATCTGGAGCTACGGACAGGGTAAGCAGTACCAGTGGAGCTGCTTGATAGGCTCCAGTCTACCTGCACAGCGGAGACTGGACCCGCAGCAAGAATAGAAGGGGTGAGGTGCATAGTGCAGCGTGATGAGCGCCGGTCTCCCTGTCCATGAGAGACTGGACCCGCGGCTGAGGGCATGACCATGGGAATGTAAGGAAGTGGAAGTGTATAAATCACCACGATAGACTGCAAAAGTGAAATCAGCTCGACACAGAAGGTCCAAGAGGCATGGAACCATTTAAGGCCCCTTTCACATGTCCTGGTGATTCTTTTAAATGAAAAAACACTACTGGTGAGATCTGTGGTCCATTTCCGTGTGCCATCCATATGAAGGTATGTGATCTGTGTATCCGTTTGATGTCCGTGTGCCCGTGTGTCACTTCCGTGTGCCATTTGTGTGACACATATCGGCACCTGGGAAAAGAAGTACAGTTTGCTCTGATCCCAGGCACCGGCTGCTGGAGGCAGCTCTCATCAATGTCGCTTGGTCGCCCTGAGATCAGTGTGACCATGCAACAATGGTGGGAATTGTGTTTATCCTGTGTAAAATAAAGACTTAAATTTAAAAAATGGCATGGGCTCCAGCGTAGTTTTCATAACATAAAGAAAGCACTCGTCTGGGGGCTAATGTTAATAATCTGGTAAAAGGGACAATATCTCAAAAGGTTCCCAGGCTATTAATAAGAGTTTACAGCTGTTTGCTTAGCCTTTACTGATGAATTTACAGGGAACCCCCCAAAAAAATGACGTAGGTTCCCCCTATAAATTCAAACCAGCAAGGCTGAACTGACAGCTATAGGTTGATATTAATAGCCTGGGAAGGGGACAAATCTGGGGTTGATGTCAGCTTTATATTGCCAGCTGATATCAAGCCCAGGGGTTAATAAAGAAGAAGCATATTTAAGAGGACTCCATTACTCACCCCATAGAAAGTTTGGCAATAAACACACAGCACGAATAAAATCCTTTATCTGAAATAAAACTCAACACACTGTTTTACACGTTTATTTAAAAATGTTAAAGTTATATTCACCTTTATGCCTACAATCCATTGAAGCCCATGCCCCCTGTAAGAAAAAATAAAAGTAATAAACAACCATATCCCTCATCTGTCCGACGTGAAGATTATCCTCCAATGCTCATATCCACAATAAAAAAATTGGATTGCACTTGGATCAATGTTATTCAGTGAGGCAATGCAGATCTGCGTATTTTTTCTCAGCTGTATGAGAAAAAATGTTGTGATTTCACTCGGAAACCAGATAGTGCAAGAAAAAAAATTGCATGCCATATGGACCATCAATCCGGCATCTGATTTTTAAAGGTAAATTACAATTCTGTAGTATAGGAAACTGTAAATGGTCTTTGTAAAGGATGACACAAGATCGATGACACAGAATCCCACCGCTGAACATACATGTGACGAACCCGCACCTCTCCACCCCACCTGACGTCGCTTACATCAGAGGAATCACGCGGTATGGTCTCTGCACCCCTGGGGACACGGAAGATCATGACGACATCCGGGTCACCAGAGCTAGGAAACTTGCTGATCATGCTCAGTGCATGACCAGCAAGTCTCTCTGTCAGTGCAGAGCCGACAGCTTCTATAGCATGGCGATGCAGCTAGATCACCATGCTATAGAAGCGATAAGCCTGCAAAAAATGTCCCATAGTGGAAAAAAGTAAAAAATTTAGAAAAAAGTAAAAAAAATTTTTTTTAAATAATTCTAAAACTATGTAAAAAAATTAAAAAATAATTAAAAAAAATCAATATATATTCTATCTCTAGATAAACATTTGAATTAACAAAAATACAAACAATAAAAGTACACATATTTGGAATTGCCGCATCCGCAACAACCCGACCTATAAAACTGTCCCACTAGTTAATCCCTTTAGCAAACACCAAAAAAAATTAAAAACAAGGCAAAAAGCAATGCTTTATCATCATACTGCCGAACAAAAGGTGGAATAACACGCAATCAAAAAGATGGATATAAATAAACATGGTACCGCTGAAAACGTCATCTTGTCCCGCAAAAAAGAGCTGCCATACAGCATCATCAGCAAAAAAATAAAAAAGTTACAGCTCTCAGAATAAAGCGATGCAAAAACAATTATTTTTTTATATAAAATAGTTTTTATTGTGTAAAAGCGCCAAAACATAAAAAAATGATATAAATGAGGTATCGCTGTAATCATAGTAACCCAAAAAATAAAACTGCTGTATCAATTTTACCACATGCAGAACGGTATAAATGCCCCTCCAAAAGAATTTCATGAATTGCTGTTCATTCTGCCTCAAAAAAATCGTAATAAAAAGCGATAAAAAAAGTCATGTGCCCGAAAATGGTACCAATAAAAACATAAACTCGTCCCACAAAAACAAGACCTCACATGACTCTGTGGGCCAAAATATGGAAAAATTATAGCTCTCAAAATGTGGTGAAGCAAAAACTCTTTTTACAATAAAAAGCATCTCTTAGCGTGTGACAGCTGCCAAACATAAAAACCCGCTGTGAATAGTAAATTAAACCCCCCTTTATCACCTCCTTTGTTAGGGAAAAATAATAAAAATGTATTTATTTCCATTTTCCCACTAGGGTTAAAGTTAGGCGTCGAGTTTCCCCCACTGCACAGGGAGAATCTCAAGCCACGTCCTCTGCGGCTGCAGAGATTCCTGCTTAGCAAAGATGTCCGGCCAGGCGTCTTGCCCAGGATAATGCTAGGCGTCTGGTTGCGCCTTCAGGCTCTGCTGTAGCACCATGCTTGAGTCAACAGCAAACAGACGCTCCAGGGACTAAGTCCTGTATTTTGCCTACTGAGTATGCCCATGGGACGACTTCTCATAGGAGGTCGGGGGTCACATGCGCAGGTCCCATTCCTGCTCTAATTGGTCCACTACTGGAAAGGTCCCGGAAGGATGCTGCTATAAAAGAGCCGCATGGCTGCACGGCCATACGCTAGTATAGACTCTTATGGTATTGTGTGTGAGTGAAGATGGGTGCATGTATCTGGTGACTGACTCATTAAGACTCCCCTCCCTTGGATATGTATGGTTTAGGGTTTTAGAGTCAGAGTCAGTGCCTTGTAGTGGCTGAGTCTAGTGCCACAGTGCTCCCGGTTCACAGTACCTCTCTGAGCGCCATATTGTGCCATCCAGCTAGGGCACATAAGTACTGCATCTACTGCGGCACTGAGTGCTGGTGTGTCTAGAGGGACTCTGACCCTGTGTCTTGGGGCAGAGTCCTGTGGCTTTACACCAGCGCTCACTTGGCAGAGCTCTGTGAGCTTAGGCTCCGGCATTTATATTTAGCAGTAGTGCGGCTCTGTGAGGCAACAGAGTCCGCCTCGTATACACCGGGTGACGTTAATCTGCGAGTGTTCACTTATTATACCACCATATAGTGTCTGTCATTACTTAGCAGCAGTATTCCATCTCTGCACGTTGGACCCCAGGCTGCAAACACACCTGATTATTATTTTATTATTTGGTGCGTTCCACCAGCCTAACAGTATACTAGCACCAGGGTCTGGCTAGTAATGGCGGACGAGCAGCGACTCCACAGGTGCATCCAGTAGCTGGAGGGCATATTGGCGACTCTCGAACACTCAACCTCAGCTGTGGATCTTTTCGCGGTCGCTGTTCAGGCAGCCACGGAGGCTGTCTCCTGTGTGCCACTGCCATTCCTGCCCCGACTTTATCCCGCCTCCCGCTGCCCGGGAAGTTCTCAGGCGATAGTGCCTCTTGTAGGGGTTTTGTGAGCCAGTGCACTATACAGCTGGAGCTGCTGGCTGCACGATTCCCCTCCGAGCGGGCTAAGGTGGGATTTTTTATTTCCCTCTTGTCGGGCAGAACTTTGGAGTGGGCCACCCCGCTGTGGGAGCGTGGTGATCATGTGGTACAGAGTGCCTTGTAGTTCTTGGGCACTCTGAAGTAGGTCTTCCTGGGACCATGAGTCACCCATGACACCACGCTCTGGCTGCTGGCATTGTCACAGGGTTCATCCATGGTCAGCCACTTTGCCATCCAGTTCCGGACGCTGGCTTCTGAGTTGGAGTGGCCAGACACGGTCCTCATTCCGGCATTCTGGAGAGGTTTGGCTGACCATGTGAAGGACGCCCTGGCCACCAGGGAGATTCCTGCCACACTGGAGGAGCATATCACCGTCTCCACCCGTATTGATCTTCGCTTTGCCGAGCGAAGGTTGGAGCGGTCCCAGTGTAGGCAGAGGTTTAGGTTGGCACCCAGTTTTGCTAGACCTCTGGAATCTCCCAATTGGATGTCAAAGTTTCAGGGGGCTTCCGGTGAGGGATCCAGGCCCCAGTCCGCTCGAGCCCCTGTGAGCTGTCATGTTTTCCGGCAGTCCAGTCACCTTGCCAACCGGTGCCCATAGCGGCTGGGAAAATGCTTGTGCCTAGTGGCCGTAGGAGGCGGCTCACTAGAATCAGCAGCGTTTTCCTCCAAGCTGTCCTTTAAGGGGACACTTGAGTTTGGTTCTTCCATTCTGGCGATGGAGGTTTGCGTGGATTCCGGAGCGGAGGGCAATTTTATGTCGTCTGCCTTCACTCAACGGCACGCAATACCCCTGGTTATGATATCTAAGCCAGTCACTGTCAGAGTGATGAACGGCACAACTCTACCCTCAAAGATTACCCACCAGACAGCCCCCTTGTTACTCTCGGTGTCTCCATCTCATCAGGAGACGATATCCCTCCTCATCATGCCTGAGGGTATTGACCAGGTTCTTCTAGGCATCCCCTGGTTTGCGGTATCACTCTCCCCATATAGAGTGGTCCTCAGGGAGGATTCTTGGGTGGAGTAAATCATGTGAGGGTAGATGTCTGAGGGAGTGCGTTCAGGTTGCCTCCACCGAGGTCCCGGCAGATCTCTTCTCACTCCCAAAACACTATCGTCAGTATGCAGACATGTTCTCCAAGAAGGCAGAGGAGATTCTTCCACCACATCGCCCCTATGACTGTCCTATTGATCTCTTGCTGGGTGCTGAGCCTCCCCGGGGTCGAATATACCCTTGTCTCTCCCGGAGACAGAGGTCATGTCTCAATACATCAGGGAGAATCTGGCAATAGGATTCATTAGGAAGTCAGTAACATCAGCATGGGCGGGATTCTTCTTCGTCCAGAAGAATGGAGAACTGCGTCCCTGCATCGATTGCAGGGGTCTTAACGCCACCACCTTTAAGAACAAATATCCTCTGCCCCTGATATCGGAACTGTTCAATAGATTACTGGGAGCGAGAGTTTTCACCAAATTAGATTTGCGGGGGGCTTATAACCTGATACGCATCCGTGAGGGGGACGAATGGAAGACTGCATTTAACACCAGGGATGGGCACTATGAATACCTGGTGATGCCCTTCGGGCTCTGTAATGCCACGGCCGTCTTCAAAGATTTTGTGAACAATATCTTCCAGGATATGCTTACCACCTCGGTAGTAGTCTATCTGGATGATATACAGTACTCATCTACTCTCCAGATATCAACTCCCACCGAAGAGACGTTTGTAAAGTCTTCGACCTCCTGCGGGCAAACTCCCTCTATGCAAAGTTAGAGAAGTGTGTGTTTGAGCAGGATTCCTTGCCTTTCCTGGGCTATATCATCTCCGCCCAGGGATTGGCCATGGATCCTGCCAAACTACAGGCGGTGATGGATTGGCTTTACACCAGTGCCCACTTGGCCGAGCTCTGTGAGCTTAGCAGACTTCGGCATTTATATTTAGCGGTAGTGCGGCTCTGTGAGGCAACAGAGTCCGCCTCGTACACATCGAGTGACGTTAACCCATGTGTGTTCACTTATTATACCGCCATATAGTGTCTGCCATTACTTAGCAGCAGTATTCCATCTCTGCACGGTGGACCCTAGGCTGCGAACGCACCTCATTATTATTTTATTATTTGGTGCGCTCTGCCAGCCTAACAGGGTTAGGGCTAAAGTCAGGGTTGGGGTTGCGGCTAAAGTTAAGGTTAGGGTTAGGGTTGAGGCTAAAAATAGGGTTGGGGCTAAAATTATGGTTAAGGTTTGCATTAGAGTTAGAGTTAGGTTTTTGGTTAGGGTTATGGTTAGGGCTAGAAATAGGGTTATGGGTGTGTTGGGGTTAGGGTTGGAGTTAGAATTGGGCTTTTCCACTGTTTAGGCACATCAGGGGCTCTCCAAACGCGACATGGCATCCGATCTCAATTCCAGCCAATTCTGTGTTGAAAAAGTCAAACGTGCTCCTTCCCTTCCGAGCTCTGCTGTGCGCCCAAACAGGGACATACCCCCACATATAGGGTATCAGCATACTCAGTACAAATTGCACAATAACTTTTGCAGTCCAATTTCTCCTGTTACCCTTGGTAAATTAAAAAAATTGGACCTGAAGTAATTTTTTTATGAAAAAGTTAAATGTTCATTGTTTTTAAAGCATACGCAGCACAAATTGGACAACAACTTTTGGGGTCCAATTTCTCCTGTTACCCTTGTAAAAATGAAAAATTGGGGGTGAAAATATCATTTTTTGTAAAAAAAAAATGATTTTTTATTTTTACGGTTGTATGTTATGAACTTGGGGGTTCAAAGTGCTCACGAGTCACCACACATCTAGATAAGTTCCTTAGTGGGTCTACTTTCCAAAATGGTGTCACTTGTGAGGGGTTTTCACTGTTTAGGCACATCAGGGGCTCTCCAAACGAGACATGGCGTCCGATCTCAATTCCAGCCAATTTTGCATTGAAAAGTCAAATGGCGCTCCTTCCCTTCCGAGCTCTGCCATGTGTCCAAGCAGTGGTTTCCCCCCCCCACAAATCAGGTATCAGTGTACTCAGGACAAATTTTACAACAACTTTTGGGGTCCAATTTCTCCTGTTACCCTTGGTAAAATAAAAAAAATTTGACCTGAAGTAATTTTTTTGTGAAAAGAAGTAAAAGGTTCAATTTTTTAAAAAAACATTCCAAAAATTCCTGTGAAGCACCTGAAGGATTTCTAAACTTCTTTAATGTGGTTTTGAGCACCTTCAGGGGTGCAGTTTTTAGAATGGTGTCACTTTTGGGTATTTTATATCATATAGACCCCTCAAAGTGACTTAAAATGTGATGTGGTCCCCCCAAAAAAGTGGTATTGCAAAAATGAGAAATCGTTTTTTAAATTTAACCCTTATAACTACCTAACCATAAAAAATTTTGCCTCCAAAATTGTGCTGATGCAAAGTAGACATGTTGGAAATGTTACTTATTAAGTATTTTGTGTGACATATCTCTGTGATTTAAGGGCATAAAAATTCAAATTTGGAAAATTGCAAAATTTTCAAAATTTTCGCCAAATTTCCGTTTTTTTCGCAAATAAACGCAAGTCATATCAAAGAAATGTTACCACTGTCATGAAATACAATATGTCATGAGACAACAATGTCAGAATCACCAGGATCCATGGAAGCGTTTTAGAGTTATTACCTCATAAAGAGACAGTTGTCAGAATTGTAAAAATTGGCATTGGTCATTAACGTGCAAACAACCCTTGGGGTAAAGGGGTTAAAACGCAAGTACTAAAAGTAGAATCATATTATGTTTTCCTAAATTGTATAGTAGAATGGATATTATCCAAACAAGAAACATGGTATGGAGTCAGGGGAAAGGATAGAAACAAAGAAATTTAGAACTAGGCATATGTCTACTTAAAAAGGTTGTCTCAGGTTATTGAGTTAAATATTCGGACGCCAGGTGCTCCTGATACCCCTCATAATATTATAAAATTAATATTTTATTACGAACATCAAGTGGTTTAGCTGCCTGTATTATATTTATAAAAATCTTGTTTATAGTAAAACATAAGAATTATCATTACTTTTTCTTAAAACTTTGCCCCTAGACAAGCCTATGGCTCATTCACATTCAAAGTTTTATCATAATCAGGGATTATTATTACTAACGTACACATTTACAGTTGTACAAAGTGCTGTGCACAAAATAACCACAAGGTGTCATGAAAACAACATATAATGTATAGTATTCATTCATGTTTGAGAGGTATTGTCGGATATGATATTTATTTCCATTTACTTATATATTCCAGAGTGTTGCACAGAGATTGTCACCGTTTTACATTAGTCCCTGGACCCGATGGGACTGATCATTTAATTTTCCCTGTTTCAAACACACGCACACAGGAGACAAGATAATTAATTTGTTAATATGTTGTTTTGTTTCTTTTTAATTGTAAGGCCACGTTCACACGTTCAGGATTTGGTGAGTTTTTTCCCTCTGTATTTGTAAGAAAAAACCAGGAGTGGAACAATCAAAGGAATGTATAATAGAAACACGTCACCGCTTCTGTATTTATCACCCACTCCTGGTTTTTACTTACAAATACTAACGTAAAAAAACTCACCAAATACTCAACGTGTGAATGTGGCCTAAGGGTAAATCGAAATAAACAAAAGAAACGAACCGATATATACAAAAAGAGAACTCCCATCTGGACAAAATGTAAGGCTGCAACATGTGGCTGCAGGGGGGAAGATAACCCTAAATATACTGCTCCAAGTTTTGAATTATATTTTTGGAATATATCTCCTAAATGCCATTTCCCTTTTATTGTTGATTTACTTATAGAAAAAAAGGGCTTAGCACTGCTGCGCCACCTCAACCTCAGCACAATGCTTAGGCCGGAGTCACACACAACGATAAAAAAATCGGTCCGATTTGTACGGTCCAAAATCGCACAAAGGTTTCTTGACCAGTGATCCGTCTGTCATCCGAATTTCCTGTGATGGTGCGATTTTATTCGCATCTAAGCATGCATTTGACATCCGTCTGCCGAGATTTTCTCGCAGGTTTGCAAAACGGACATATAATGGAGCCCAATGACAGGTTTTCAAACACAATGGAAAGTATAGATATAGACACATAGAATACATATATATATATATATATATACACATACATGTCATAGAGACACACGAACCCTCATGTAATTACTAGTGAAAGACATATAAAAGAAAACATGAAATGAAATGGTTTATTGTATGTAAACCATGTGTCATTTAATGTTGGGTTGGGGAATGATTTTACAAAAGCCGGCAAATGTTTCAGCGGCTATTTTGCTATGAAGAACTGTATGAATTATAAATATATATATATAAATGTGTCTATATGACATGTATATATATGTATATATATATATGTATTCTATGTGTCTATATCTATTCTTTTGTTTCTTTATT
Organism: Dendrobates tinctorius; assembly: GCF_039654945.1. Taxonomy (NCBI): domain Eukaryota; kingdom Metazoa; phylum Chordata; class Amphibia; order Anura; family Dendrobatidae; genus Dendrobates; species Dendrobates tinctorius. Next base: position 12,566,026 of record NW_027361751.1, on the reverse strand, counting down.
AAACCGGTCATTGTGATTTTACTGTATTGCAAAATGAATTGCCGGCTTCTTGTAAAGGACACCGGGTGCGATTTTCTCGCAAGTCACACTTCTGGTCCATTTGTAATCTGATTTTTTCTCGCATCCATAGACTTGCATTGGCGAGTCTGATCCGAAAATCGGTGACATTCGCAGCATGCTGCGATTGTCTCGGTCCGAGGAAAAGATCTGACAAAAAAATCGGATGATGGGAGCAGCACCATAGAATAACATTGGGATGATTGCAATGCGATTTTTTTTATCGCATTGCATTCATCTGATTTTTTCACTAGTGTGACGCCGGCCTTAGAGGTCAAATCACACACATGTTTTGAAACGCCATAAACCCACAAAGAACGGGTGCTCAATCCATGAAGGAAAACAAATAGAATATCCAAATGCAAAGAAGTGAAGGTTGACACTCACCATTCAAATATTGAAGACTTTATTCAGGAATAAAAAAACATCAGCACAGGAGCAATGTGCTGGGTATGGATTACGGCCGTTTCATGCTTCTACGATTCAGGACACAGAAGTGCGAAACGGCCTTAGTCCGTACTCAACACATTGCTCCTGTGCCGATGTTTTTTTATTCCTGAATAAAGTCTTCAATATTTGAACGCTGAGTGCCATCCTTCACTTCTTTGCATTTGGATATTGTTGATTTACTTGCAATTCTGAATGTACTTGAACAGTTCTATTACCACTCGTATCACCCGGTTCAAACATTTCCTTTTCCTTTTTTTTTTTATTTTTTACATATACTGTATGTCAGTTTTGTTGCATTTTAAAGTAGTTTTACTATTTTATTTCAAGAAAAACTTTTAAAATGTGTTCAGTGGAATAAGTGACAAAATGCCCCCCTGTATGTAACATACTTTTTTTTTTGCACCCCTGGTGTTTTGGATTCCCCATGAGAATGTCCACCTAATGTATCCAGTGCCAGTGATATAACATGCACAGTGTCTCGGTTCCATCACCCAGTGTCTCTTTGGTCTAAAGATTAAAATGTGATTCCTTCTGCTAAACAGGGCAATATATAATAATCAGTACATTTGATGCACCTTCTCCTAGCTGGCTGGACATATTAGGCTTTCTTCAGTTATCAGCGATTTTCTGCTACACAAAAATTAGTTCAAGTTTCATCAGTGCTTTGGATCTGAGTTTAATCAGTCTTTGGTCTGTGTTTCATCTGTGATTTTCTTATGAAAAAATAAATAAATCAGAGTTTCTGCTATTACAATGTTAATCACGGACAGCACACGGTCTGTACTCTGGTTTCATGTGTGAGCTGTTCGTGAATTTCTTGGACCATTAAAATGATGAGTAATTTTGATCAATGATTCGGACATGTAGTTTTGGTGTTTTTTTTTTTTGTGGACACACAGTCTACAAAAAAGAACTCTGACATGATCAGTTCCATAGACTAGTGGGTACTTGTTCTATCCATGAAAAATAAAATAGACATCTGAATGAGATCTTAGGTAGATGTTCTGAGATGCCACTAAAAGAATTCGTATGAGACGTATCATAACAAGTGTGTAACTGCAATATCTACACATGAACATGTTTTTTAAATAATTTCAATTGAAAATGGATAATACAGCTCTGGCAAAAATTAAGAGACCACTTCCAAATTTTCGGTTTGTCTGAATTTTCTTTTTATAGGTATATTTTTGCGTAAAATGTAAATTGTTCTTTTAGTCTACAAACTTCTGACATCATAACCATAGTAAGGATAACAATCCCATTCACATAGATATAAATATACCAATCCTTTGCTTATAAATGTACAGAAATGGGATAAAGTAGAGGATATCTATACAAGGATAATCGCAAAATGAATTAAATCACGGAGAAGACAAGCGATCAGAAAAATCCAAACAACTACATATGTATGAAACATATAAAAATTTATTCAGAAAAATCAGGGAAACAGGGCAGAAAGTGGAGTCATAGAATGACCATGGCAGCGTGCAAGCAACCAAGTGGGGTAAACATGGAGTGGAAAGACCTAAGAGGAACATCAATACAAAGCATATAGCTAGATGACATAATTGAAAACAAACAATGCAAGTTTCTAGAAGGATTAGTAATGTAACAAAACAGGACAATTACATAAATATAAATAATGAGCAAATGTCCAATGACAAACTTAATACCTGTTTTAGTTGTATGTAGCGGTCCACTCCAGGATACCCCCCCCAACACACGTTTCGGCAGATGGCCTTTCTCAAGGGGTATAATACTAATGTTTTAACTCAGGAAGAGTTCAGAAATCAATATTTTGTTGAATAACCATGGTTTTTAATCACAGCTTTCATGTGTCTTGGCATGCTTTCCCACCAGTCTTTCACACTGCTTCTGGTGCAAAAATTTAAGCAGTTCTTCTTTGTTTGATGGCTTGTGACTAGTGTTGAGCATTCCGATACCGCAAGTATCGGGTATCGGCCGATACTTGCTGTATCGGAATTCCGATACCGACTTCCGATATTTTTTCAATATCGGAATTCGGCATCGGAATCGGAAGTTCAGTTGATTGACGGCCTGACGTCATCATGATGCGCGGTGTGTGCGCATCATGATGCGCGGTGTGTGCGCATCATGATGCGCCGTCATTTCGGGCCTTCCGGGGGTCTCTGCCGGCCTGCCGGGGGGCTGTGCCGGCCTGCCGGGGGGCTGTGCACCCTGTGGGGGTCTGTGCCGGCCTGCCGGTGGTCTGTGCAGGCTCCGGGGGGCTGTGCCGGCCTGCCGGGGGGCTGTGCCGGCCTGCCGGGGGGCTGTGCCGGCCTGCCGGGGGGCTGTGCTGATGTCCGGGGGTCTGTGCAAGCATCGTCCGATGGGACTACAAGTCCCATCGGGCGATGCCTGCTACCATGACAGTGATTGACACATTAGCCAATGATGGGACAGTAGTAGTCCCATCATCCGGCTAATGTGTTAAATGTTAAAAAAAAAAAAAAAAAAAAAAAAAAAAATCATACATACTACATGCTACATACATACTACATATATACTACATACATACTACATACATGCTACATACATACTACATGCATGCTACATACATACTACATGCATGCTACATACATACTACATGCTACATACATACTACATATATACTACATACATACTACATACATACTGCATGCTACATACATACTACATACATACTACATACATACTACATGCATGCTACATATATACTACATGCTACATACATACCACATGCATGCTACATATATACTACATGCATGCTACATACATACATATATACTACATGCATGCTACATACATACTACATGCTACATGCATGCTACATACATACTACATACATGCTACATATATACTACATACATACTACATATATACTACATGCATGCTACATATATACTACATGCATGCTACATATATACTACATGCATGCTACATATATACTACATGCATACTACATATATACTACATACATGCTACATACATACTACATACATACTACATATATACTACATGCATGCTACATATATACTACATGCTACATACATACCACATACATACTACATACATGCTACATATATACTACATGCATGCTACATACATACTACATATATACTACATGCATGCTACATACATACTACATGCTACATGCATGCTACATACATACTACATACATACTACATGCTACATACATACCACATATATACTACATACATACAATACATTCATACAATACATACATAGACATACAGTACATATAACATAGAGTAACATACTTACCAATACTTGTCACATTGTTCCCCGAAGCCATTGTCTTTTCCGGAATAAATATTAACATAACAAACCACAAAAATACTCACCCACGATCCGAAGCAGTCCACGAGTGTGTCCCACGACGATCTTGGGTAGAGAACTGCAGCATCAGATGATGCTGCCGTTCTCTACGGGCTGCAGGAATCCAATGACGGAAGGTAGGTATCCTTCCGCACTGTATTCCTCCGCCACTTAAAAAAAAAAAGTCCCTAGTCTCACTTTATGCCATTGCTGCGTGGGAAATTCCCACACAGCAATGGCATAAAGTGAGACTAGGGACTTTTTTTTTTTAAGTGGCGGAGGAATACAGTGCGGAAGGATACCTACCTTCCGTCATTGGATTCCTGCAGCCCGTAGAGAACGGCAGCATCAGCTGATGCTGCAGTTCTCTACCCAAGATCGTCGTGGGACACACTCGTGGACTGCTTCGGATCGTGGGTGAGTATTTTTGTGGTTTGTTATGTTAATATTTATTCCGTAGACGACAATGGCTTCGGGGAACAATGTGACAAGTATTGGTAAGTATGTTACTCTATGTTATATGTACTGTATGTCTATGTATGTATTGTATGAATGTATTGTATGTATGTAGTATATATGTGGTATGTATGTAGCATGTAGTATGTATGTAGTATGTATGTAGCATGCATGTAGCATGTAGTATGTATGTAGCATGCATGTAGTATATATGTAGTATGTATGTAGCATGCATGTAGTATATATGTAGCATGCATGTGGTATGTATGTAGCATGTAGTATATATGTAGCATGCATGTAGTATGTATGTAGTATGTATGTAGTATGTATGTAGCATGCAGTATGTATGTAGTATGTATGTAGTATATATGTAGTATGTATGTAGCATGTAGTATGTATGTAGCATGCATGTAGTATGTATGTAGCATGCATGTAGTATGTATGTAGCATGCATGTAGTATGTATGTAGCATGTATGTAGTATGTATGTAGTATATATGTAGTATGTATGTAGCATGTAGTATGTATGTAGTATTTTTTTTTTTTTTTTTTTTTTTTTTTTTAACATTTAACACATTAGCCGGATGATGGGACTACTACTGTCCCATCATTGGCTAATGTGTCAATCACTGTCATGGTAGCAGGCATCGCCCGATGGGACTTGTAGTCCCATCGGACGATGCCTGCACAGACCCCCGGAGCCTGCACAGACCACCGGCAGGCCGGCACAGCCCCCCGGCAGGCCGGCACAGCCCCCCGGAGCCTGCACAGACCACCGGCAGGCCGGCACAGACCACCGGAGCCTGCACAGACCCCCTGGCAGGCCGGCACAGCCCCCCGGCAGGCCGGCACAGCCCCCCGGCAGGCCGGCACAGCCCCCCGGAGCCTGCACAGACCACCGGCAGGCCGGCACAGACCACCGGAGCCTGCACAGACCCCCTGGCAGGCCGGCACAGCCCCCCGAAAGGCCCGTACAGACCCCAGAGAGGCTGTACAAGGGCAGGAAAGGGTTTTTCTTATTCCGATACCGGAAGTCCCATAGACTTGAATGGGACTTCCGGTATCGGAATCGGCGATACCGATACTTTTTTTAAAGATCGGCCGATACCATCCGATACGATACTTTGAAGTATCGGATGGTATCGCTCAACTCTACTTGTGACTATCCATCATCCTCTTGATTACATTCCAGAGGTTTTCAATGGAGTTCAGCTCTGGAGAATGGGCTGCCCATGACAGGGTTTTGATATGTTGGTCTCTTAATTTTTGCCAGAGCTGTATTTTACACAATTTTAGAGAGTAAATCAATTTTTAACATTCATGTGCCTCCCAAACCCGAAAATCTGAGGAAAGATTACCTTGACTCCCAGAAAACTGTCAAACCTTGTGGTTGCCCCACATACTCACCTTTCTTAGTTCCTCTGCTTTCTTCCACTCCTTAGCACCATTGAAAACCACCGTCTCTAACATCTCTGAGGGAATCTGAGAAAAATGAAGAAGTGAGTAGTTGAAAGGCTGCAGCAGTGCGCAAGTTTGCCATTCGTACTATAGCAGTGCATTGCTGTAAAAAAGAGTGGGTCTTGAGAGGGGCTCTGACAAGTGCCAATGGGGCTCCTATTTACTTGTGAGAGAATCACAATGATTCTCGTGCGAGTCTCTCGCATGAAAACCTGGCACTGCCGCCGGCACGTGGAACGGAGAGTGCGACTACATGTATTTCTATGCAGCCGCACACTCCGGTTCGAGTGCCGGTGGCAGTGCCAGGTTTTCATGCGAGAGACTTGGACGAGAATGGTGCGAGTCTCTTGCAAGTGAGTATGAGCCCATATAAAGAGTTCTGCATAAGGAGTGACACAGAGACTGTGGTGAAATAAGTAATGGACCTGCTGGGGGAATTGTCAGCTGACCATGTAAATGGTCACAAGTGCAAGCCCAATGTAGATGTAGATAGCAACTGTCTACCTCAGTCCAAACCATGTTGGTGCCTATTGTGATTCTGTTGTAACCATCAAGCACGTTGCCTGGTGGGAGACATCACGTTTGTTGCTTCTTGGTAAGCTCATCCCAAGTTCATATAACTGCATTTTCGATCTGACTGCTGTCCGTGAAAATACTCAGATAACAAGGACAACACTCAGATCAATGTTATTTAATTGGGAAGTGCAGAGTTTGTGCATAAAGAATAAACCGCGGCATGAACTAGTTTCTTCCATGTGTACACACGAATCAGTTAAAAAAAGGCTTACCTTAGGTCGGGTACACGAGTGTTTAAAAAATTGTCATCCGTGTGCAATCCATATGTAATTAGTTTTTATATATCAGCACTAGGGATGAGCGAGCACTAAAGTGCCTAGATATTCGTTACTTGAACTGAGCAATTCCAAATGCTCGGATGCTTGTTTTGGGTAATGAGTATAATGGAAGTCAATGGGAAATCTGAGCATTTTTCCGGCAGACCCTGCAAGGAGATCTGGGGTGCAGTGAAAATGCTTAAATGGATGGAAAAAGTGCTGAATGGAAGGAGAACAGGAGGGGGAAAAACCCTGGAAGCATCTCTGACTGCAATATCGCTGTTGAGAACAATGGTGTTGCACTTTTAGTCCACTTCAAGGACTGACAATGAAACATTTAAAATCGAAGAGAAATTGGAGTTTACAGGAAAAAATGGTAAGAAACATTATTTCCTGTATACTGACTTGTATATAAGGTAAATTTTAAAAAGGATTTAAAACAAAATTAAAAATTTAAAGCCAACCTGTCATCAGGATTTTGCTAAGTAAACTACAGACACTGTCAGGTTGGCACCATTAGATTGATTAAAATGATATGTTGGTTGATGACATCCATCTTTTGGTTGTTGTTTAATCTAAATTTGCAGTTTTCAGTTAATGAGACTCTTGTGCACCAGGGTGGGCCTGTGGGTGGGTCTTTATTTGGTGCTCTGTTCACATATTTATCCTTATGGGCTTATCTGACAGGTCACTGATCCTTCAGTGACCTGCCTCCTATTTTAAATACTGCATAAAATAATGTTGGCTTTGAAAAAAAAAATTACCTCCAGCAATATGGCGCTGGCGTTGTCGTATGCGCAGTTGCATCTATTGCTTACCGGTAGATGTTACTGTGCATGTACCACCGCCATCTTGCTGGAACCAATTTTTTTTGCTACAGCAAAATGGTGCATCATGCGCATGCGCAGTAGCATCTATCGCTTGCCGATAGATGCTACTACACAAGCACCGCTGCTGCCACCATTTTGCTGCAGCCAAATTTTTTATTCCTCCAACAAAATGGCATAGCTAGTGGCGCATAAGCAGTAGCATGTATCGTCAAGTGATGGTCTTAATCTGTGCAAGCCCCGTCCACTGGTGGGCAGTGTTGAGCAGTTTGAGAGCATTGCTTGGTGATAGATGCTACTGCGCATGCACTGCCCGCAGAGCGATTTTATTGGAGCAAAAATTTTTTGGCTCCAGCAAGATAGTGGCAGCGCATGCGCAGTAGCTTCTATCTGTAAGTGATATATGAAGGATCAGTGAGCCCATAATGCTGAATATGTGAACAGAGCACCAAATAAAGACTCACCCACAGGCCTGCCCCAGAGCATGAGAATCTCATTAACTGAAAACTGCAAATTCAGATTATACAACAATCACAAAATGGACTTCATCAGCCAAGGTATCATTTTAATCAGTGTAATGGCTCCATCCTGACACTGCCTGTAGTTTGCTTAGCAAAATCCTGATGACAGGTTCACTCTAAGTAATCCAAAATGTAAAATTTTATTAACAAATTTAAAATGTCAGTGTAATTTATAAAGGAAGCAACAACTCTCAAGAATTTGATGGAAGAGGGACTCAGATACACCCTGTATTATACATAAAGGAGGTCCTCATTCTGTTCAAATTGTTATGTAGTGATACTCCTAGACTCATAAAGGCTATGCAATAAGTGCAAAGCCTGCTAAAAACTACAAGCAGGGTAGACTTCATACACCCTTGAAGGCACCAACTGTTGTGCCTCATTCAAATATTAAGAAAGTGTAGTTGTGGTTCTCCTACACTCATAAAGGCTGTGTACACAGTAAAAAGCCAGAAAAAATTTCTAAGGTGGGTCATCCATACACATTCAAAGGTAACAACTGGAGGGCCTCATTCAAACAATGAAGAATAGAAACACTTTATGAGCTGCTGTCATCTGGTGGTGTGGAAAAGGCTTTCTTCATTTTTGTCAGAGTAAGCCTGTCAGCACTTTCTGTTGAGAGGTGAAAGTGCCGGTCTGTTATGACCCCCTCTACGGCACTAAACACCCGCTTAGAAAAGATGCTAGAGACAGAGCAGCACAACACCTCCAAGGCATAGACAAACAGCTCATGTCACGTGTCCAGCTTTGAAACCCAATAGTTGAAGGTCACGGAGGAATTAGGGAGAACGCCGGTTTTGTCGGCCAGTTATTGCTTGACCATCTTTAAAAACTTTTTCCTCATTGTAAAAAATACCCAGTCATCAAGACACTGGACGCTAGGAGGGTGTCATGAAATTGGCCCAGGCCTTTGGCAGTGCACCCCTGCTTCTGCTTTATCTGATATGTGTCTCCGTCACCTCTCCTCCTTGGTTGGGGAAGGAAGCTTGCTCCCTGCCACTAGCGTTGTCTGATGAGAATTTTTTCAACATATTTTCCACAATGGCTTTCTGGTATAGCACTATTTTAGTAGACTTCTCCGCTTGAGGAAGGAGAGATGCCAGGTTATCCTTGTAGTGTGGGTCTAGCAGGGTGACCAACCAGTACTCTTTTTTGCCCAAGATGAAATTAAGGGTCAAGGGAAAAGCTACGTTATATAAAGTGAGCCATATGTGCCTCCAGTTGCCGCCTTCTCCCTCTGATCATCCCATATCCCCATCCCTTACTGCAAGCTTTGCGCATTTTGTAATTCCTAAGTCCCTGGAAACCAAATTTACTTGATTAATTGAAACAAAAGTTTTCTAATAAAAGAAACAAATTTGGTCACCTGTAGCAGGCCAAGTGGTTTTTAAAAATTTTAAACCACCATAATTTTACACAAAGCACGTTAAACTGTATGCATAATAATAGTTAATAAATGTTGGTAACTGTAGCAGGCCAAGAGGTTTTTAAAAAAAATTAAAACTATCATCATTTTACACAAAGCAGTTTAAACTCTGTGGATGGTAAGGGTATGTGCACACGTTGCGGATTGCTGTGCGAAATTTTCTGCGCGGCATCTGCATCTCTTGGCAGAATCCGCAGGTCAAAATCCACGCGGATTTCCTGCAGATTTCCTGCAGATTTATTGCGGATTTTGTTCGGATTTGGCATGCATGTTTACACCTGTGGATTCCTATAATGGAATGGGTGTAAAAACGCTGTGGAATCCGCACAAAGAATTGACATGCTGCGGGGAAAAAAACGCTGAGTTTCCATGCTGATTTTTCCACAGCAAATTTTTTTCCCCATAGAATAACATTGTACTTTAAATCACTTAAATCACTTGCAGATCTGCAGCAAATTCGCAGCAGCAAATCCGCTGAGGATCCGCAGCACATCCGCAGCGTGTACACATAGCCTTATAGCAAATTTTTAGAGCAAAAAAATTGTGTGAACTGTAGCAGGCCAGTCAAGGGATTTTTAAAATTGATAACCCATGGTAATTTTATACAAAGCACGCTAAACTGAGTGGATAATAATGTAGTCAATTTTTTCACTCCCCCTCAAAAATTTGGTCACCTGCAGCAGCTATATATTTAGCAACGGACTATAAAGCTCTAGAGGCTTTATTCAGCCAATCTGTTTCCTCCAACAGTTGTCCCTAGGTTAAATGCTGAATGTGTTGCATAGAAACAGAAAAAGATTAGCTCTTAGGCTACTTTCACACTAGCGTTTTTTAGCGCTGCGCATCGTGCGCAATAGAAACGCATGCAAAAAGCGCATCATGCGTTTTGTATGCATTTGCTTATTTTATGTGCATGCGTTTTAACCATTTTCTAGCCATGTTAACTCTTAAAACGCGATTTTAAATGCAGGAGTGCGCGTGTCCATGCGCACGCCAGCGTTCCCATCGACTGTAATGTGTTTTTTTTGTGCATTCCGTGTGCATGAGTTTTTTTGACACAGGTTGGACGCACAAAAAATGCAACAGGGTGCGTCTGGCGCGCCTAGGCGCACACTACAAAAAAACGCAAACAAACACGTGCAAACGCTAACCCATGCACACCCATGTAAAAGATAGGGGCTCAGGACGCATGCGCATGTACGCGCACGATGCGCTGCACTAAAAAACGCTAGTGTGAAACCAGCCTTAGAAGGACTTTTAGCACTGACCATGAAACTGTGCATACACAGGCCTGGACAACTGCTTTCTCCTTCCAATCACATTTGTATCTGAGCTGTGTAATGGTATCAGTGAGCCAAGCGTGGTGGCGTCAGTGAGCCGAGCATGGCGGTGGCAATACTTTTTTAACTTCTGATGAGGTAATACGGCTAGGGAGTTGTAATGTTTCCTAAAAATCGGATGATGTATGGTTGATTTGTATGGCATCCACATTTTGTTTGCGTATCCGCAGGCCTGAATGGATGAGTCTCTTCCAAGACATTGAAAAAACTAGAGTACTCTGCAATTTTTTTTCATTCACATGGGACGCCCTCACACCCAGGGCTGTGGGGTACTCGGTACCGGGCCCGATGAGCTTCAATGGGAGATGTCACGGCAGCTGGGACCCGACCCGTGGCCCTGGGCGCCCATTGTAAAAAGGAGAATGTTCAGTGTGCTTATGGTAGTGAAAGTTTAAAAGTGATTCGTGACGCCACCTGTGGTATTCGACAATAGAGATGTAAGCCGATGCTGCAGACAGGTCCTCTGGGACAGATGGTGTGGTGTAGCAGTGATGTTATAGCCCTCCACAGGCAGGGCTGTAGTCCCAGGGCAGTGTAGGTGAAGTGACACTTAGATGAAGTAGTGTCAGGCGTGGGGGATGTAGCAGTACTGGGCAGGTTGGTGCAGGAATAAGTGGAGGACACAGGGCATGCAGTTCCAAAGCTTTACTCACAGTCTGTTGTACAAACAGGTGCCCGCCTCCGTGCCGTGTCCTCCGGGTTAGGGACTCAGTCAACCTCCAGGCCAGATGGAATACTCCTTTCCAACACTCCGCCAACATATGTGCCTTTTCTGAACGTCTCCTCTTATAGCGCCTTTGAGTGAAGTACTCCTAGTACTGAGTTACACTGGAGTTCCTCCTGTCAGATGTTCCTATGAACTCTACTTGTACGGCAGACAGCTGTAGCCTGCTTCGGGGACTCCTTGCTACTAAGTCCCGGCTCACTAATATGTTGCTGTTGTGCCCCCAAGTCTTGTGTGGGAATAAAGTGGTCACTACTTCTATTCCTCCGGTGTCTGCTGCAGGACCATTAGTATCCGTACAACCTCGGGGACCGGACCCCGGCCTTGCGCTTAGAACTTGAAAAGGGTTCTCTTCTAACCCTGGTCCTTGTTCTCTTATTCTCCTCACGTTCCGTGCTAATCCTTCCCAATGGAGAATCAAGCTTCCTTTCTCTACCTCTTTCCTGTGCCAGCAGACCCAGATCACTGTGGCCTGCTGCAGCACTTCCTTCTTCCATCCCTCTCCCGGGGATCTTCTCTGTCTCACATTCTGTCCTTCTACATCCTCACTCACTGACTAAGTGTCAGACTGACTGACTGACTCAACTCTTCCCACTCTTTTGGTGTGAACTAAACTCCACCCACCTCCCAGCACGTTTCGTGTTCCAAGCAGGGAGCCAACAAGGGGTGCTTTGCTATACTCCAAGCAGGGAGCCGCCGAAGGTGCTTTGCTACACTACTTTGTGGTGTGGGGTGCAGGTGTTGGAGTGTGGTCAGGTGTTTCCACCTTACCTGGATGGTGGGGCACCACACCTCAGGAGGAGGTGCAGTAACTCTGTGGCGACTGAGCCTCAGGGGCGCCACACACAGATTCCTTCCACTATTACTGAGTAGGGGAACCATTCTAGGGTCACGTGTTATTATGTCCTACATTATTTATTCCTACAACACTCAAATACTCTTTATACAGTGGAATTAGTTACGATTTTAGTATAAATAATAATCAATGAAAGGAATCTGTCACCTCAGGCTTGGACTGGCCCACAGGAGAGCAGGAGAATCCTCCGGTGGGCCCCTGTGCAAGACAGGGCCTTAACCTTCTTATATGAGTGGGTCGCCCTCCCAGGCTTCACCCAGGGCTGTGGGGTACTGAGTACTGGGCCGGTGTCAGGGGGAGATGTGTCACAGCAGCGGTGACCCGGTCCGTGGCCCTGGGCGCCCAATATCAATGGAGGATGATGTTTGTAATGTAGTTTATATGGAAAGTTCGTGATGCCACCCGTGGTGCTTGGCAAGTAAGATGTTAAGCCAACGCTGCTTGCAGATCCACTGGGACTGATGGTGTGATGCAGCAAAGATGGTGTAGCTCCCCACAGGTGGAGCTGTAGTCCCAGGGCAGTGTAGGCGCTATGGATGAGGATAGGTGCAGAACGGTGTGGATGCTGGTACCCAAATGTAACGGTGCCGAAGGTGTTAGTGATGAATGAATGGAGGACACCAGAGCTTGCAGTTTCAAAGCTTTACTCACAGTTCATGGTGCACACTGGTGCCTGCCTCCGTGCCGTGTCCTCCGGGGTAGAGACTCAATCAACCTCCCGGGCAAGTCAGGGCTCTCCTCTCCAACACTCTGCCAACATGTGCCTTTCCTGAACGACTGCTCTATTGCGCCTTTTAGTGTGAAGAACTCCAGTACCGTGGTTCCCTGAAGTTCCTCCTGTCAGATGTTCCTAACAACTCTACTTGTATGACAGACAGCTGTAGCCTGATCAGGGACCTCCTGGATCCCGGCTCTCTATCCGTGTTGCTGTTGTGTCTCAAGTCTTGGTTGGGAGTAGTTCATTTACAGCCAACTACTCCATCGGTGTCTGCTGCAGAACCATAAGTGTCCATACAACCTTGGGGACCGGGCCCCGGCCTTGCGCTGAGAACCTATAGGCAGGGTTCCTATCCAACCCACTCCTCCTCTCTGTTCTCCTACTCCTTCGTTCCGCGCTGTTCCTTCTCTCTCTTATGGAAGCTTAGGTTGCAGTCCTACGTCTCTCCACCTTTCTTACTTTCCCGTGCCAGCTGGCTCAGATCACTGAGGCAGCTGCAGCACTCCTTCCTCCATCCCTTCTTCCAGGGATCCCCCACTCCTCACTGAGTGGTTTCCTACTCTGCCGACCTTCTGTCAGACTGGACTCTCCCTCAACTCTAAACTTTCCCACTCTTTTATATGAATCTCAACTCCACCCACCTCCCAGCACATCTCGTGTTAGGAAGCAAGGAATCACCAGAGGTGCTCTGCTACCCTCTAAGCATGAGCCGCAATGTGATCAGTGCTGAACTATCCTGTGTGTGGGATGCAGGTGTTGGAGTGTGGAAAGGAGCTCCCAACTTACCAGGATGGTGGGGCACTACATGTTAGGAGAAGGTGCAGTACCTCTGTGGCGACTGAGCCTCAGGGGCGCCACATGAGCAGTACTTGGCAAAATATACTTGAATCTCTATGTACAGACAAAGACAGCATCCTATTCATATAACAATCTACCCAGTTCATTATTATATACATTTGTGATTGAGGATAATGTCACATTTGCATGTAGCTGAAAAGTGGGGCCCTGGAGTTGGTTACTGGCTAGCTGTTGGCACCCCAGTCCGATACTGTACCTCCTTTATGCAGCCCTCCCTAAGGACATGTAACAGTGGGAAAGCTGGCAATCAGTGCCAGTGTAGGAAGTTGGAATGGACCGGGGGTATCTCTCTTGCGCCGGTCCCGGAACTGTCGAGCTGTCACCATTGTTGCCCGAGGAAAGGGGGTAAGTGGGGGACTTGGCGGGAAGAGATAGCACGCAAGAGGGGAAGGTTGGTGCTCCCTCCTTAGTGCAACGAGATAGCATAGGCCCGCGCTGTGGATCCCCTGCATATGAGCGCACTGACTGACAGCAAGCTGTTGTGTGCCCGCTGACTCCGGTGACTAAAAAAATGATACGTTCTGGTCCAGTAATTGCTGCGAGCGTGCCACCTAAGACTGAAATTGTGACTCATACCGAACTGTGTAATTCCTCCCCTGACTTCACCGCTAAGCTGAGTCAGGCTCCGGAGGTGTCGCAGACTGTGCCGCACCCTGTACAGTGAACCGTGGACGCAGGACCTCACTTAGGACAGCAAGGATACGCCGCCTTCGGCGGGAACCAGATCCTCAACTTCTTCAGGACCAAACCAGAGACTTTACCTACCGCTTGTGTGGGCGCCACCGCTGGATTCCAAGCTTATGCAGCCAGGAAGCCGGCAAACTGATAAGTTTACTCTTTTCATGAACATTTCTTCTTTCCTAAATCTCACCTCCCACACCCCCTGCTTATTCCCCTGTTCATACATCTGTTAACTCTTGCTCTGCCTCCTGTCCGTCACTGCATCCCACTACCTGCTCACACTTATCATAGTTGGCAGGATACAGTCCACCAGCACGAAGGCTGCAGACCAAGCAGCTGGGGTGGGCCCTAGGTCCAGTATCTCCCTGGGGGCAATGTTGAGCAACCTCCCGAAGTTTACTGGGAACAATACTATGCTATGGAGCTGGACTGAGCACATCAGGGGGATGATGAGGATGCACTCCATGACTCCTGCATTAGAAGTGGAGGTTGCCATGATGGCTCTAGATGGAGAAGTGAGCGATTCGGTCATGCTATGGCCCCCCAGGGAACGAGACACCTTTAACAAGGTGCTACAAATACTGAAGGAAATCCATGAAGATCCCACGGACTTAGGGAGTTACACATGCATTTATTTCGCCGGGATCAAAGGGAGGGGGAGACGGTGACCCTGTACATGAACGCGCTTCACGAGATCCATACTGCCATCATTAGAAAAGTCAGCATAGGCATAGAGCCTACTGATGTACAGTTGTGGCCAAAAGTATTGACACGCCTGCAATTCAGTCAGATAATACTCAGTTTCTTCCTGAAAATGATTGCAAACACAAATTCTTTGGTATTATTATCTTCATTTAATTTGTCTTAAATGAAAAAACACAAAAGAGAATGAAGCAAAAAGCAAAACATTGATCATTTCACACAAAACTCCAAAAATGGGCCAGACAAAAGTATTGGCACCCTCAGCCTAATACTTGGTTGTACAACCTTTAGCCAAAATAACTGTGACCAACCACTTCCGGTAACCATCAATGAGTTTCTTACAATACTCTGCTGGAATTTTAGACCATTCTTCTTTGGCAAACTGCTCCAGGTCCCTGATATTTGAAGGGTGCCTTCTCCAAACTGCCATTTTTAGATCTCTCCACAGGTGTTCTATGGGATTCAGGTCTGGACTCATTGCCGGCCACCTTAGAAGTCTCCAGTGCTTTCTCTCAAACCATTTTCTAGTGCTTTTTGAACTGTGTTTTGGGTCATTGTCCTGCTGGAAGACCCATGACCTCCGAGGAAGACCCAGCTTTGTCACACTGGGCCCTATATTATGCTGCAAAATTTGTTGGTAGTCTTCAGACTTCATAATGGCATGCACATGGTCAAGCAGTCCAGTGCCAGAGGCAGCAAAGCAACCCCAAAACATCAGGGAACCTCCGCCATGTTTGATTGTAGGGACCGTGTTCTTTTCTTTGAATGCCTCTTTTTTTCTCCTGTAAACTCTATGTTGATACCTTTGCCCAAAAAGCTCTATTTTTGTCTCATCTGACCAGAGAGCTTTCTTCCAAAACGTTTTAGGCTTTTTCAGGTAAGTTTTGGCAAACTCCAGCCTGGCTTTTTTATGTCTCGGGATAAGAAGTGGGGTCTTCCTGGGTCTCCTACCATACAGTCCCTTTTCATTCAGACACCGACGGATAGTACGGGTTGACACTGTTGTACCCTCAGACTGCAGGGCAGCTTGAACTTGTTTGGATGTTAGTCGAGGTTCTTTATCCAACATCTGCACAATCTTGCGTTGAAATCTCTTGTCAATTTTTCTTTTCCATCCACATCTAGGGAGATTAGCCACAGTGCCATGGGCCTTAAACTTCTTGCTGACACTGTGCACGGTAGACACAGGAACATTCAGGTCTTTGGAGGTGGACTTGTAGCCTTGAGATTGCTCATGCTTCCTCACAATTTGGTTTCTCAAGTCCTCAGACAGTTCTTTGGTCTTCTTTCTTTTCTCCATGCTCAATGTGGTACACACAAGGACACAGGACAGAGGTTGAGTCAACTTTAATCCATGTCAACTGGCTGCAAGTGTGATTTAGTTATTGCCAACACCTGTTAGGTGGCACAGGTAAGTTACAGGTGCTGTTAATTACACAAATTAGAGAAACATCACATGATTTTTCGAACAGTGCCAATACTTTTGTCCACCCTCTTTTTTATGTTTGGTGTGGAATTATATCCAATTTGGCTTTAGGACAATTCTTTTTGTGTTTTTTCATTTAAGACAAATTAAATGAAGATAATAATACCAAAGAATTTGTGTTTGCAATCATTTTCAGGAAGAAACTGAGTATTATCTGACAGAATTGCAGGGGTGTCAATACTTTGGCCACAACTGTAGTGCTGCGGGACCAATTGGTGACAGGCTTGCGAGATGTGCTGTTGAAACAGGCTTTGCGGATAAATCCATGCATGACCTTTTCTGAAGTAGAAAGCAAAGCGCGCACTTGCGAGCAAGAGCAGGGAGTGACAGTCCTGGCGGGGAAGGTCCGGAGCGGAGAGGTATCTGTGACAATGGCCACCAAACCACGATGAATGGAAGAATTACGGAAATAAATTCAGGGTATATGAGAAGAGCTGGCTGATTCAAGAAAGAAACCAGTAGCTACTTCAAATCCATCTGGGGACAGAGATGGCCCTGAACCTCGTCGCAAAACAAGAATGTACCACTGAGAAAGACCTCTCACCTGTTATAACTGTGGAGAGGTTGGACATTTGGCTTGGGGATGCACACAACGCAGGAGACCCCTTCAACGCCGTCCGTTAAACTGGAGGGCTCCGAGCTTGGGGGATGCTGCCTGGAGCCTGAACAGTCAAGAAGGAGTATCAGAAGTCCCACCAATCTAGTCTCTGTGTCCTCTTGTCTGGGCCGAAATGGATGGTCAGGCTGTACGTTGTTTGGTAGACACTGGCTCGCAGGTGACCACAATGCCTGAAACCTACTTCTGATGATACTTTTCTGAGGCAATGCGGCCTGGATGGGGCCCAGTGATAAAGTCAACAGCTGTCAATCACTTGCCCATCCTGGTCGCAAGGATGGCCTGGATGCTAATAGCCATCTGTGGCAAAGACCTGGGTCGGAAGGGAGTGATGCTGACAGTTGCAGAAGCAGGTGACGGACATGCCGTCACCTTGGGGATGAACGTGCTGAAGAAATTCGGGAGTCTTCTCATCAATGAGTCCCCAGATGTGTTCCTGAAACAGTGGAGCAATGCTGGGTGGCTCGGATGGCAAAGTTCAGATATAAAATCACCTACAAGAGAGGAGCTGAGAACACTCATGGTGATGCCTTATCCACAGTGACACATGGGAAACCCGGGCATAACTGAGATGAAGAATTGGAAACTGAAGAGTTCCCCAAGTTCTGAGATTCTGCCAGGACGGTGGCAGTTACGCAGGAGCAGGTACAAGTGGCAGCCCGAGAATGTGTATTGGGATGGTCCCATGATGAGTGGGTTTGGTTACAGCAGAAAGATGGGGAACTCGCTCAAATAAGAGAGTGGGTAATGTTAAAGCAACTTCCAGTCATAGAGAGAGTTACCCTATCCACAGGGACTCTACAGATCCTTTGGCAGTGGGAAAGGCTCCAAATGAAACATGGATTACTGTATCGGAAGGTCCAACTTCAGTGGGAACTGGGTGTCACCTGGCAAGTGTTGATTCCTGAGGCGCTATTATCCAAGGTGGCCACAGAAGCACACGAAAGGAGAGCCCACTTCGGCCAGGAAAAGACTTTTCAGTGTTTACAAAAATTAGTTCATCATCCTTGGATGAAGGCCATGGTGGAAGAGACCTGCAGGCTATGCAGAAGCTGCAAATTAGCAAAACCACCAGAGCAAAGAGCTCCCACACAAACCATTGTGACTTCTGCTCCCCTGGAAGTACTGATGATGATAGACTATTTGACGATTGGCCCAGCTCATCAAGGATATGAACATTGCCTGGTGAAGACGGATCACTTCACAAAGTTTGCCATTGTGACCCTGACACGTGATCAGACTGCTGAATCCCCTGCACATGCCATTTGTAAGAATTTCATTCAAGTGTACGGCTGTCCAAAGCGAATCCACTCCGATCAGGGTGCCTGTTTCCATGGGAAAGTGATGGAAGAGCTACACTGTCTGTACCAGATCGAGAAATCTCCCACAACGCCTTACTACCACCCTCAGGGAAATGGGGCCTGTGAATGGTCCAACCGCACCCTAATTCAGATGTTAAGAATGCTGGAAGAAGACCGAAAGCCCAGATGGCCCGAGTTCGTAGCCAAGTTAATGTGGGTGTACAACAATCGAATACATAGTACCGCCGGTTACACTCCGTATACCCTGCTGTTTGGCCATCCAGGGAATGAGATTACTGAGCTGGAATTGGATGGACTCATAGGAGGACTACCCATGGACTCGGGTGTCCACCCGGGTCTGAGAATATCGTCATCGTCTGCAGGCTGTACACCGCCTGGTGCAGACCAGATTTCAGGAAATAGAGCATTCAGAAACAACTCCCCTGCGAGGGACAGCTTGCCAAGCCAGTGACCGTGTGCTGGTTCGGGATAAACATCCTCGAGACAAACTGGAGTAATGGTGGCAGAAGAATCCATATTGGGTGAAAAAAATAATCAATTCCAAGGGGCCTGTCTACGAAATCCAACCTGAAGGGGAAGAGAATGCTTCCACTCGAATAGTTCACCGGAATATACTATGACCCTATCTGTCTAGATACCTTGACCATGTGGAGGAGGTGCAAGATCCTCCTGAAGTATCCCCGCCAGTCATAGTAAATTGTAAAGAAGAAGAAGGCCCCTAACAGCTGCCTGTAGATTTAAGGGAGGGGCAAGTGCCTGAAGTTCCTGAAGTGGCTGTCCCGGTAGAAATGGGTGCGCCCCCGCTCTCACCTGTGCAACCTGACTTGACCACTCAATGTGACTCCGCTACACCTTTTGACTTACGGCATTCCGAATGAACAACAGCCGGGATACCACCCAACCAATACAATCAAGAGCAATTTATTTGGCAACGACTCATTCAAGGTATAGAAGAATGTCAACGCACATTACAAGAGCCCTCGCCCATGGAATGGCGAGCAAAAGGAGAGGGGGAGTGTAGGCAGATGGACCGGACCAGGGGTACCTCTCTTGCACCGGTCCCGGAACTGTTGGGGTTGTCACCATTGTTGCCCAGGGGAAAGCTTTCTGACCCGGACAGACCTCTGCACTCGACAGCAGGGGGCGTGACTAGAATAAAAGGCGCTGTGCGTGGGAAAGCGGGGGACTTGGCGAGATGACAGAGCGCGCAAGAGGGGAAGGTTGGTGCTCCCTCTTTAGAGCAACAAGATAGTGCAGGCCCGTGCTGTAGATCTCCTACATACGAGCACACTGACTGTAAGCAGCAGCAAGCTGCTGTGTGCCCGCTGACTCCTGTGACCAAAAAAAGATACGTTCTGGTCCAGTAATTGCCGCGAGTGTGCCTCTTAAGACTGAAATTGTGACTCATACTGAAGCGTGTAACTCCTCCCCCGTCTTCACCGCCAAGCTGAGTCACACTCTGGCGGTGTCGCAGACTGTGCCACATCCCTTACAGCGAACTGTGGATGCAGGACCTCGCTTAGGACAGCAAGGATACGCTGCTTTCGTCTGGAACCAGATCCTCAACTTCTTCAGGACCAAACCAGAGACTTCACGTGCCACTTGCATTGGCGCCACCGTTGGATTCCAAGCCTCAGCAGCCAGGAAGCTGGCAGACTGATAAGTTTACTCTTTTAATGATCAATTGTTCTTTCCTAAATCTCGCCTCCCATACCCCCTGCTTAACCCATTATCTCTCTGCGTGGAGTATTCCCCTGTTCATAAATCCATTAACTCCTGCTCTGCCTCCTTTCCGTCACTGCATTCCGCTACCTGCTCACACCTGGACAGTGAGGTTAGTTTGCAGCTCGTGAGAAAACCATGTACTTGGCATTACATTAAGAGGGTTTGAGCAATGCATTTACGCTAATTACACTCAGATCAGAGTTTGATCAGAGTGTGATACAATTTTCTTGGATAAGAAAAAATAAATTCTCCATCTTCTCTATTCAGTGTGCCAGTGAAAATTATACCGCACTCGGATGTCATCAACTTGCGGTCTGATTTTTTCCACCGACCTATAGACATGAATCTGAAAATCGGATCCAACTCGTGAATGTTGCGATTCCGTCCAAGGAAAAAATTGGACATGTGCACAGCCTTATAAAATAACATGGGGAAGAGCGTCATCCTTCAAAATGACAAATAACACTCGTCCACTTTTTACGGTCGTGCCCTAATAGTATATGTTTCTCTAAACCTATACCATATACATATAAGAGACAAAATGCTGGAATCAGGATTTTGCCACTAATAATGCTGCCCACAGAGAGGTGGAGAAAAATTCTCAGTATGGTTGGGGTCACATTTGTAACTGCAATGCGAGAAACTTGCGCGAGTCTCTCGCATCAATACCCGCTGGCACTAGGGACCATAGTGTGCGGCTGCATTTCTTTCTATGCAGCTGAGCACTCCAGTCCCGAGTGCCAGCGGCAGTACCGGGTATTGATGAGAGAGACTCGTGGTAGTTTTTTGCATTTCAGTTGCAAGTATGACCCCGGCCTTGGGGTACACTCACACGAGCGTATAAATCGCATGAGTGCAATCCGATTAAAAATTGGATTTCATTCAGCTCAATGTTACACTACTGGGCAGTGCATAACTGTGTTTTTTCCTCATACCAATTTGGCAAGCTGCGAGTGCATCTAGTGATCGGATCACACTCACCCATTCAAGTCTATGAAACACCTAAATTTCTCCATTTTCTCGTTACCTGTCATACAATTCAGAATCAGATGACACTCAGATGACACTCAGATCAAACTCTGACAGAGTTTAATTCAAGTGACATTAGCATAATCAGCCCAATTCTCTTTCATCAGAGAGTATGCACACATGTGACCCCGGGCTAATAAAGATTTGGACAACACAATTGGTCTTTTAGGTTTCTATTTTATTAGCATTTACGTCTAGTGAATGAATTACCTAGATTTTTCTAGCTTTACAAACTATTACGAAACAATCCATTGAATTATTAGTCAATGTTTCAGAAAATGTTGTCTTTCTCTGATAATCTGCTCTTTGTTTCAATTACTGTGGGAGGACTAGGCCTCTATGGAAAAATAATCATGTAAGCAGATAACATCTGCCTGAACTGACTCTCCAGAGATGAGTTTCCAACATGTTGGAAAATCATTTCAAGATCCATCTGCTATTTTTGTAAATTGAAACAATCGCTTGCACAACATAAAAGAACATAGAAGTATGAGAAGTCTGCCATAATGGCGACATTTTTTCCACCAAGTTATATATGGACACATAATAAATATATGTATATATATATATATATATATATATATACACACACACACACACACAGCTCTGGCAAAAATTAAGAGACCACTGCACAGTTTTATAAAAATCAACTTCACTACATGTCTGACAGCCATTCCATTCCAGTGTCAGTTGAATACCAACCAGAGTACACCTCATTCTACTTAATGTGCTTCTGATTAGGTGATCACCTGAACCAAGTCTTATTTAACGGAGGAAAGTATTAAAAACCCTGCTGTGGTGTTCACAATCCTCTTGCAATAGGACAAGCTGGATGGCAAAACAAGTGCTAGTAATATCCCAAAAGTAATAGGAATGAAAAAATAACTTTTAACCATGCCAAAGAAGTTGAAAAGAAAAGTATTGAGTGAGGAAAAGAAAGTCTCAATTCTGACTTTACTAGCAGAGGGATTCAGTGAGCGTCATGTTGCCTCTATACTTAAAATTTCTAAGACAGCAATCCATTACAACAAGGTCAAGCAGCAGACATTGGGGACAACAAAGCTACAGACCGTCAGAGGGCGAAAACAACTCTCCACTGACCGGGATGACTGTCATCTTATTCGGATATCACTCAGCAACTGCAGGATGACATCAAGTGACCTACAAAAGGAATGGCAAATGGCAGCTGGGGTGAAGTGCACGGCAAGAACAATTCGTAACAGGCTCCTAGAGGCAGGGCTCAAGACATGTAAAGCTATAAAAAAAGCCTTTCATCAATGAGAAGCAAAGGAGAGCCAGGTTGAAGTTTGCCAAAAACTATAAGGATTGGACCGTAGAGGACTGGAGTAAGGTAGTCTTCTCTGATGAATCTAATTTTTAGCTTTGCCCAACACCTGGTCATTTAATGGTTAGATGGAGACATGGAGAGGCGTACAAGCCACAGTGTCTTGCACCCACTATGAAATTTGGTGGAGGATTGGTGACGATCTGGGGATGCTTCAGCAAGGCTAGAATTGGGCAGGTTAATCTTTGCGAAGGACGTATGAATCAAGTTGCATACAAGGTTATCCTGGAAAAAACAGTTGATTCCTTCTGCTCAGGCAATGTTCTCCAACTCTGAGGACTGTTTTTTCCAGCAGGACAATGCACCATGCCACACAGCTAGGTCAATCAATGTGTGGATGAAGGACGACCACATCAAATCCCTGTCATGGCCAGCCCAATCTCCAGACCTGAACCCCACTGAAAACCTCTGGAATGTAATCAAGAGGAAGATGGATAGTCACAAGCAATCAAACAAAGAAGAACTGCTTAAATTCTTGTACAAGGAGTGGCATAAGGTCACTCAAAAGCAGTGTGAAATACTGGTGGAAAGCATGCCAAGACTAGAGTTGAGCGATACCGTCCGATACTTCAAAGTACCGGATCGGAATGGATCGGCCGATCTTAAAAAAAAGTATCGGTATCGCCGATTCCGATACCGGAAGTCCCATTCAAGTCTATGGGACTTCCGGTATCGGAATAAGAAAAATCCTGTTTTTCCCTTGTACAGCCTCTCTGGGGTCTGTACGGGCCTTTCGGGGGGCTGTGCCGGCCTGCCAGGGGGTCTGTGCAGGCTCCGGTGGTCTGTGCCGGCCTGCCGGTGGTCTGTGCAGGCTCCGGGGGGCTGTGCCGGCCTGCCGGGGGGCTGTGCCGGCCTGCCGGTGGTCTGTGCAGGCTCCGGGGGGCTGTGCCGGCCTGCCGGGGGGCTGTGCCGGCCTGCCGGTGGTCTGTGCAGGCTTCGGGGGTCTGTGCAGGCATCGTCCGATGGGACTACAAGTCCCATCGGGCGATGCCTGCTACCATGACAGTGATTGACACATTAGCCAATGATGGGACAGTAGTAGTCCCATCATCCGGCTAATGTGTTGAATGTAAAAAAAAAAAAATTACATGCTACATACATGCTACATACATACAACATGCATACTACATACATGCTACATTCATACTACATACTACATACATGCTACATTCATACTACATATATACTACATGCAACATACATACTACATATATACTACATGCATGCAACATGCATACTACATATATACTACATGCTACATACATACTACATATATACTACATGCATGCAACATGCATACTACATATATACTACATGCTACATACATACTACATATATACTACATACATACTGCATGCTACATACATACTACATGCTACATACATACCACATACATACTACATACATACTACATGCTACATATATACTACATATATACTACATGCTACATACATACTACATATATGCTACATACATACTACATACATACTACATGCTACATACATACTACATATATACTACATACATACTACATACATACTACATGCATGCTACATACATACTACATGCTACATACATACCACATACATACTACATACATACTACATGCTACATACATACTACACATATACTACATGCATGCTACATACATACTGCATGCTACATGCATGCTACATACATACTACATACATACTACATGCTACATACATACCACATATATACTACATACATACTACATACAATACATTCATACAATACATACATAGACATACAGTACATATAACATAGAGTAACATACTTACCAATACTTGTCACATTGTTCCCCGAAGCCATTGTCTTTTACGGAATAAATATTAACATAACAAACCACAAAAATACTCACCCACGATCCGAAGCAGTCCACGAGTGTGTCCCACGACGATCTTGGGTAGAGAACTGCAGCATCAGCTGTTGCTGCCGTTCTCTACGGGCTGCAGGAATCCAATGACGGAAGGTAGGTATCCTTCCGCACTGTATTCCTCCGCCACTTAAAAAAAAAAAAGTCCCTAGTCTCACTTTATGCCATTGCTGCGTGGGAAATTCCCACACAGCAATGGCATAAAGTGAGACTAGGGACTTTTTTTTTTTTAAGTGGCAGAGGAATACAGTGCGGAAGGATACCTACCTTCCGTCATTGGATTCCTGCAGCCCGTAGAGAACGGCAGCAACAGCTGATGCTGCAGTTCTCTACCCAAGATCGTCGTGGGACACACTCGTGGACTGCTTCGGATCGTGGGTGAGTATTTTTGTGGTTTGTTATGTTAATATTTATTCCGTAAAAGACAATGGCTTCGGGGAACAATGTGACAAGTATTGGTAAGTATGTTACTCTATGTTATATGTACTGTATGTCTATGTATGTATTGTATGAATGTATTGTATGTAGTATGTATGTAGTATATATGTAGTATGTATGTAGCATGTAGTATGTATGTAGCATGCATGTAGTATATACACTCACTGGCCACTTTATTAGGTACACCATGCTAGTAACGGGTTGGACCCCCTTTTGCCTTCAGAACTGCCTCAATTCTTCGTGGCAGAGATTCAACAAGGTGCTGGAAGCATTCCTCAGAGATTTTGGACCATATTGACATGATGGCATCACACAGTTGGCGCAGATTTGTCGGCTGCACATCCCTGATGCGAATCTCCCGTTCCACCACATCCCAAAGATGCTCTATTGGATTGAGATCTGGTGACTGAGGAGGCCATTTGAGTACAGTGAACTCATTGTCATGTTCAAGAAACCAATCTGAGATGATTCGAGCTTTATGACATGGCGCATTATCCTGCTGAAAGTAGCCATCAGATGTTGGGTACATTGTGGTCATAAAGGGATGGACATGGTCAGCAACAATACTCAGGTAGGCTGTGGCGTTGCAACGATGCTCAATTGGTACCAAGGGGCCCAAAGAGTGCCCAGAAAAAATTCCCCACACCATGACACCACCACCACCAGCCTGAACCGTTGATACAAGGCAGGATGGATCCATGCTTTCATGTTGTTTACGCCAAATTCTGACCCTACCATCCGAATGTCGCAGCAGAAATCGAGACTCATCAGACCAGGCAACGTTTTTCCAATCTTCTACTGTCCAATTTCGATGAGCTTGGGCAAATTGTAGCCTCAGTTTCCTGTTCTTAGCTGAGAGGAGTGGTACCCGGTGTGGTCTTCTGCTGCTGTAGCCCATCTGCCTCAAAGTTCGACGCACTGTGCGTTCAGAGATGCTCTTCTGCCTACCTTGGTTGTAACGGGTGGCAATTTGAGTCACTGTTGCCTTTCTATCAGCTCGAACCAGTCTGCCCATTCTCCTCTGACCTCTGGCATCAACAAGGCATTTCCGGCCACAGAACTGCCGCTCACTGGATTTTTTTTCTTTTTCGGACCATTCTCTGTAAACCCTAGAGATGGTTGTGCGTGAAAATCCCAGTAGATCAGCAGTTTCTGAAATACTCAGACCAGCCCTTCTGGCACCAACAATCATGCCACGTTCAAAGGCACTCAAATCACCTTTCTTCCCCATACTGATGCTCGGTTTGAACTGCAGGAGATTGTCTTGACCATGTCTACATGCCTAAATGCACTGAGTTGCCGCCATGTGATTGGCAGATTAGAAATTAAGTCTTAACGCACAGTTGGACAGGTGTACCTAATAAAGTGGCCAGTGAGTGTATGTAGTATGTATGTAGCATGTAGTATGTATGTAGCATGCATGTAGTATATATGTAGTATGTATGTAGCATGTAGTATGTATGTAGCATGCATGTAGTATGTATGTAGTAAGTATGTGGTATGTATGTAGCATGTAGTATGTATGTAGCATGCATGTAGTATGTATGTAGTATGCATGTAGTATATATGTAGTATGTATGTAGCATGTAGTATGTATGTAGCATGCATGTAGTATATATGTAGTATGTATGTATGTAGTATGCATGTAGTATATATGTAGTATGTAGTATGCATGTAGTATATATGTAGTATGTATGTAGCATGTAGTATGTATGTAGCATGCATGTAGTATATATGTAGTATGTATGTATGTAGTATGTATGTAGTATATATGTAGCATGTAGTATGTATGTAGCATGCATGTAGTATATATGTGTTATGTATGTAGTATGTATGTATATATGTGGTATGTATGTAGTATGTATGTAGTATGTATGTGGTATGTATGTAGTATGTATGTAGCATGTAGTATGTATGTAGCATGCATGTAGTATGTATGTAGTATTTTTTTTTTTTTTTTTTTTTAACATTTAACACATTAGCCGGATGATGGGACTACTACTGTCCCATCATTGGCTAATATGTCAATCACTGTCATGGTAGCAGGCATCGCCAGATGGGACTTGTAGTCCCATCGGACGATGCTTGCACAGACCCCCGGACATCAGCACAGCCCCCCGGCAGGCCGGCACAGCCCCCCGGCAGGCCGGTACAGACCCCCACAGGGTGCACAGACCACCGGCAGGCCGGCACAGCCCCCCGGCAGGCCGGTACAGACCCCCACAGGGTGCACAGACCACCGGCAGGCCGGCACAGCCCCCCCGGCAGGCCGGTACAGACCCCGGGCAGTCCACACAGCCCCCCGGCAGGCCGGCAGAGACCCCCGGAAGGCCCGAAATGACGGCGCATCATGATGCGCACACACCGCGCATCATGATGACGTCAGGCTGTCAATCAACTTTGAACTTCCGATTCCGATGCCGACTTCCGATATTGAAAAAATATCGGAAGTCGGTATCGGAATTCCGATACAGCAAGTATCGGCCGATACCCGATACTTGCGGTATCGGAATGCTCAACACTAGCCAAGACGCATGAAAGCTGTGATTAAAAATCATGGTTATTCCACAAAATATTGATTTCTGAACTCTTCCTGAGTTAAAACATTAGTATTATTGTTTCTAAATGATTATGAACTTGTTTTCATAGCATTATTTGAGGTCTGCAAGCACTGCATTTTTTGTTATTTTGATCATTTCTCATTTTCTGAAAATAAATGCAAAATTTAGTGCTTGGAAATTCGAAGACATGTTGTCAGTAGTTTATAGAAAAAAAGAGCAATTTACATTTTACTCAAAAAAATACCTATGAAGAGAAAAATCACACAAACTGAAAATTTTGCAGTGTTGGCCTCTTAATTTTTGCCAGAGCTGTATATATAACTATATATATATATATATATATATATATATACATATAATCGCTTTATGTTCACAGATTTTGGATTTCTATGGCAAATCAGATGAGTATTTTTCAAAACGTCCATGATAGAAGTTCGAAGGCTGAAAATTGGATTTCTGCTGTGGATAAGCCAGTCGATTTGCACATGCATTAGTTTTATATTTATTCACTGGGGCTAATATATGGCTTATAAACACTACTCAAAAAAAATAAAGGGAACACTTAAACAACAGAATATAACTCCAAGTAAATCAAACTTCTGTGAAATCAAACTGTTCACTTAGGAAGCAACACTGATTAACAATCAATTTCACATGCTGTTGTGCAAATGGAATAGACAACAGATGGAAATTATTGGCAATTATCAAGACACCCTCAATAAAGGAGTGGTTCTGCAGGTGGGGACCACAGACCACATCTCAGTACCAATGCTTTCTGGCTGATGCTATGGTCACTTTTGAATGTTGGTTGTGCTTTCACACTCCTGGTAGCATGAGACGGACTCTACAACCCACACAAGTGGCTCAGGTAGTGCAGCTCATCCAGGATGGCACATTAATGCGAGCTGTGGCAAGGTTTGCTGTGTCTGTCAGCGTAGTGTCCAGAGGCTGGAGGCGCTACCAGGAGACAGATCAGTACACCAGGAGATGTGGAAAGGGGCCTTAAGAGGGCAACAACCCAGCAGCAGGACCGCTACCTCAGCCTTTGTACAAGGAGGAACAGGAGGAGAACTGCCAGAGCCCTGCAAAATGACCTACAGCAGGCCACAAATGTGCATGTGTCTGCACAAAAGGTTAGACACCGACTCCATGAGGATGGTCTGAGTGTCCGACGTCCACAGATGGGGGTTGTGCTCACAGCCCAACACCGTGCAGGACACTTGTTATTTGCCACAGAACACCAGGATTGGCAAATTTGCCACTGGCGCCCTGTGCTCTTCACAGATGAAAGCAGGTTCACACTGAGCACATGTGACAAACGTGACAGAGTCTGGAGACGCCGTGGAGAGCGATCTGCTGCCTGCAACATCCCTCAGCATGACCGGCTTGGCAATGGGTCAGTAATGGTGTTTTGGCATTTCTTTGGAGAGCCGCACAGCCCTCCATGTGCTCGCCAGAGGTAGCCTGACTGCCATTAGGTACCGGGATGAGATCCTCAGACCCCCTGTGAGACCATATGCTGGTGCTGTTCCTGCAAGATGAAGGTATTGAAGCTATGGACTGTCTCCAGACCTGAATCCAATTGAACACATCTGGGACATCATGTCTTGCTCCATCCACCAACGTCACTTTGCACCACAGACTGTCCAGAAGTTGGCGGATGCTTTAGTCCACGTCTGGGAGGAGATCCCTCAGGAGACCATCCGCCGCCTCATCAGGAGAATGCCCAGGCATTGTAGGGAGGTCATACAGGCACGTGTAGGCCACACACAATACTGGTCATCATTTCCTTGTCGTCAAGCATTTCTACTGAAATTGGATTAGCCTGTAATTTGATTTTCCACTTTGATTTTGAGTATCCTTCCAAATCCAGACCTCCATCGGATTTTAATTTTGATTTACATTGATCATTTCTATGTTTTATTGTTCTCAATGAATGCCACTATGTAATGAAAAAAGATTTGCAACTGGAATATCTCATTCAGTGATATCTAGGATGTGGTATTTTAGTGGTATTTTAGTGTTCCCCTCTTTTTTTGAGCAATGTATATCTATAAAACATATGGCTACAAAAATAATGATTATGTTGTGGATTTTAAAATCTAAGGTACATTCTTAATTTTTTCTGATATTTAGCACTACATGTGAATGTGGAATAAAACACCATTTCACTTGTTTTAGCTGCAGGCTCTGGTTGAATTAGGCACAGAGTTAATAGCTAGTCCTCACCTTAATCCTAATGTGAACATGGCTATCCTGGATCCAAGGGGTAATGTTTCTCCTTGCGGAGAGTGACATGTCAAGGCTGACATGCCAAGGTAAGGAGACTTTTAAGCTTCAATGCTCCTCTAAGCATTGCGGCTTAACCCCTTTACCCCCAAAGGTGGTTTGCACGTTAATCACAGGGCCAATTTTTACAATTCTGACCACTGTCCCTTTATGAGGTAGTACCTCTGGAACGCTTCCATGCATCCTAGTGATTCTGACATTGTTTTCTCGTGACATATTGTGCTTCATGTTAGTGGTAAAATTTCATTGATATAACTTGCGTTTATTTGTAAAAAAAATGGAAATTTGGCGAAAATTTTAAAAATTTTGCAAATTTCCAACATTGAATTTTTATGCCCTTAAATCACAGAGATATGGCACACAAAAAACTTAATAAGCAACATTTCTGACATGTTTACTTTACATCAGCACAATTTTGGAAACTAATTTTTTTTGTTAGGAAGTTATAAGGATTAAATTTGACCAGCGATTTCTCATTTTTACAACACCATTTTTTTTTAGGTACCGCAACACATTTGAAGTCACTTAGAGGGGTCTGTATGATAGAAAATACCCAAAAGTGACACCATTCTAAAAACTGCACCCCTCAAGGTGCTCAGAACCACATTCAAGAAGTTTATTAACCCTTCAGGTGCTTCACAGGAATTTTTTGAATGTTTAAAAAAACACAAATGAACATTTTTTCACAAAAAAATTAATTCATGTCCAATTTGTTCTTATTTTACCAAGGGTAACAGGAGAAATTGGACTGCAAAAGTTATTGTGCAATTTGTCCTGAGTACGCTGATACCTGATATGTGGGGGGTGAACCACTGTTTCGGCGCATGGCAGAGCTCGGAAGGGAAGGAGCACCGTTTGACTTTTTCAACGCAAAATTGGGTGGAATTGAGATTGGACGCCATGTCGCATTTGGAGAGCCCCTGATGTGCCTAAACAGTGGAAACCCCCTACAACTGACCCCATTTTGGAAACTATGCCCCTCAAGGAACTTATCTAGATGTGTGGTGAGAACTTTGAACCCCAAAGGGCTTCACAGAAGTTTAAAATGTACAGCCGTACAATTATAAAATCATATTTTTTCCAGAAAAATGATCTTTTCACCCCCAATTTTTATTTTCCCAAGGGAAACAGGACTCAAAAAGTTATTGTGCAATTTGTCCTGAGTACGCTGATAGCCCATATGTGGGGGTAAACCACTGTTTGGGTGTATGGCAGAGCTCGGAAGGTAAGGAGCACCGTTTGACTTTTTCAATGCAAAATTGGCTAGAATTGAGATCGGGCGCCAAGTCACGTTTTGGAGAGCCCCTGATGTGCCTATACAGTGGAAACCCCCCACAAGTGACCCCATTTTGGAAACAAGACCCCCCAAGGAACTTATCTAGATGTGTGGTGAGCACTTTGAACCCCCAAGTGCTTCACAGAAGTTTATAATGCCAGGGCGTGAAAATAAAAAAATCATATTTTTTCCACAAACATGATCTTTTAGTCCCCAATTTTTTATTTTCCAAAGGCTACCAATAGAAATTGGACTCCAAAAGTTGTTGTCCAACTTGTCCTGAGTACGGTGATACCCCATATGTGGGAAAAAACTACTGTATGGGCACACGTTCGTGCTCGGAA
Organism: Dendrobates tinctorius; assembly: GCF_039654945.1. Lineage (NCBI taxonomy): Eukaryota > Metazoa > Chordata > Amphibia > Anura > Dendrobatidae > Dendrobates > Dendrobates tinctorius. The sequence goes on along the minus strand of NW_027361751.1, from coordinate 12,534,453 downwards.
GGGAAGTAGTGATGTTTTGGAATGCAGACTTTGATGGAATGGTCTGTAGGTGTCATGTCGCGTTTGGAGAGCCTCTGATGTGTCTAAACAGTGGAAAGCCCCCACAAATTACCCCATTCTGGAAATTAGACCTCCCAAGGAACTTATCTAGATGTGTGGTGAGCACTTTGAACCCCCAAGTGCTTCACAGAAGTTTATAACACCAGGGCGTGAAAATAAAAAAATCATATTTTCTCCACAAACATTATCTTTTAGTCCCCAATTTTTTTTATTTTCTCAAGGGTAACAGGAGAAATTGGAACCTTAAAGTTGTTATCCAATTTGTCCTGAGTACGGTGATACCCCATATGTGGGAGTAAATTACTGTATGGTCACACGTCGGTGCTCGGAAGGGAAGTAGAGACTGTTACAGCTCGGCGAAGCAAGCCTCCTGTAGTGGACCCTCTGGATCTTGGCACCGAGGGCCCACGGGTGAGTGAACCAGGTGGTGCCGACCCCTATACAGGGATCGTTAGGTGCAGGCCCAGGGGTTCTAGTACCATGATAGCTGGTACCAAGAGGGGCGGCTCTTAGGGAAGCAGGAAAGACCCTCCACTAGACAAAAGGGCACAGGATACCAGGATGGAGCGGGACACCGGAGACAGGACTGGAATAGTACTGCAGAGAGGACCATGGAACAGTAGGACGGAGCAGGACAAGAGAGACAGAACTAGAGTAGGACCGCAGGAGGATCACGGAACAGCAGGATGGAGCAGGACATGGGAGACAGGACTGGAGTAGGGCTGCAGGAGACGACCACGGAGCAGCAGGATGTAGCAGGACATGGGAGATAAGGCTGATGGGACACAAGCAGGGGAGAGAGGTAAATGCGGGCACTGAAGCGACACTGGCCTAATGTGCTGTGAAACACAAAGATCAGGCACCTCCACTAAAGGAGGGTGCCTGATATACCCTGCAACAGTCTCCCATTGGTCCGGCGGTGCTTCTGGGTCAGGGCACCGCCGGAGCTAAAGGAGGGGGAAGGAGCCGCGGCCTACGGCGCATGCGCACAAAGTGCAATGACGCCGTCGGCCGCAGACCAGTGAGCACAGAGGATAGAGCCTCGGCCGGGGAAATGCTGCGGCGCTGGAGCAGGCAGGTACGTGTCAGAGAGTGGGACGGCCGTGACAGTGACATTTTGGAATGCAGACTTTGATGGAATGGTCTGCAGGTGTCATGTCGCGTTTGGAGAGCCCCTGATGTGCCTAAACTGTGGAAACTCCCCACAAGTTCCCCATTTTGGAATCTAGGCCCCCCAAGGAACTTATCTAGATGTGTGGTGAGCACTTTGAACCCCCAAGTGCTTCACACACGTTTATAACGTACAGCCATAAAAATAAAAAAATCATATTTTTTTCACAAAAATGATATTTTTGCCCCCAAATTTTTTATTTTGCCAAGGGTAACAGGAGAAATTGGACCCCAATAGTTGTGCAATTTGTCCTGAGTACGCTGATACCGCATATGTGGGGGTAAACCACTGTTTATGCGCATGGCAGAGCTTGGAAAGGAAGGAGCACCGTTTGACTTTTTCAACACAGAATTGGCTGAAGTTGAGATCAGACGCCATGTTGCGTTTGGAGAGCCCCTAATGTGCCTGAACAGTGGAAACCCCCCAATTCTAACTCCAACCCTAACCCCAACACACTCCTAACCCTTATCTCAACCCTAACCCTAGCCCTTGCCCTAGCACTAGCTCCAGCCCTAGCCCTAACCCTAACCCTAATGGGAAAATGAAAGTAAATACATTTTTTTAATTTTATCATTTTTCCCTAACTAAGGGGGTGATAGGGGGGGGGGGGTTGATTTACTATTTATAGCGGGTTTTTATGTTTGGCAGCTGTCTCACGGTAAAAGATGCTTTTTATTGCAAAAAATAGTTTTTGCAACACCACATTTTGACCCACAGAGTCATGTGAGGTCTTATTTTTTGCTGGACAAGTTGACATTTTTATTGGTTCCATTTTCGGGCATGTGACATTTTTTGATCGCTTTTTATTCCGATTTTTGGGACACAGAATGAACAAAAACCAGCATTTCATGAATTTCTTTTGGGGGGGGTGCGTTTACACCGATCCGTGTGTGGTAAAATTGATAAAGTGGGTGTATTCTTTGGGTCAGTATGATTACAGCGATACCTCATTTATGTCTTTTTTTATGTTTTGGCGCTTTTATACAATCAAACCAATTTTATATAAAAAATAATTATTTTTGCATCGCTTTATTCTGCGAGCTATAACTTTGTAATGCTTTTGCTGATGACACTATATGGTGGCTCATTTTTTGCGGGACAAGATGACGTTTTCAGCGGTACCATGGTTATTTATATCCGTCTTTTTGATCGCGTTATTACACTTTTTGTTCGCCAGTATGATGATAAAGCATTGTTTTTTGCCTTGATTTTTTTTGAAGGGGTTCACTACGGATGCGGCGATACTAAATATGTGTACTCTTATTGTTTTTGTTTTTATTTACAAAAAAATAATTTATAAGGGAATATTTTTTTAATTTATTTAGGAATTTAAAAAAAAATATTTTTACACTTTTTTTTTTTCTTCACTTCATTACTTTGTCCCAGTGTGGGACAGTACTATATTGTGTCAAATAGCTGATTAGACACTTTGCATAGCACTGTGTCAGTTCAGCGATCAGACAGGCAGTGCCGGAGGCTTTCTCAGCGCCTGCTCTCAGGATGTCAGATGTCAGAAAGGGGTTAAAAGTCTCTTCACCTTGGCATGTCTGGGCTTGACTTGTCACTCTCCGCAAGGAGAAACGTTACCTCTTGGATCCCAGTCAGATGCCCAGCCAAACCAGGTCTCACACTTTGCTCTGACAAGGGGCAGTAACCCAAAAGATAGTGTCTGCAAATTGAGATTTTGGTATTGGCTTTTATCCTAAGTCATGTGACAAGGCTCCTTAAGTCGATATTGACTTTTAGGATTGCTACTTCCTATAGGTGGCACTAGAGTTCTAGTCCTCTAGACAATTTGCACAATGACCGTCCTGTGACACTGATAAATGCGAACAGTAGGGGATGTTGTTTAGATACAGCAGCTTCATGCTCCGAAAAGAAGCAGAAAATCAAAACTGGAAAATAGAAAATCTATTTGCAATTACAATATCTCATCACAATCAGCACCAGATTAATAGGCACAATATTTTTGACAGCAACTTGAGTGTATTTCTACTTTCAGTTATGAGTTATGACCCTTTTAATCACCAACTCCTTCTCAGTAATCACCTCTATTAGTATCAAATGGGATTTCCCAGAATTCAAACACATTACTTACCTAGATGATAGGGTCAGGTTTCACTTGGATCTCCACTCCCAACAGTAAATCACTTGTATGCTCATCTACAAGTATTTACAAAAGAAAACATCTCCAGAATTTGCCCTTTTCTTACTGTGAAAACAGCAAAAACTTTTTTATCTTTCTGATACATTCTGTTCTTGTTTATTTTAATTGACCACTACTACAGGGGCGGGACACAGGGCTGACGTCAGTACTCGGGCAAGTGCCATGGACTTCAGGCACGGGGGCCTACTCACTGTCAGGGACACGGTGCCCGTGCCACTGCTGATGCTCGCGAGTGGACCACGGTACTTGCAAAACTTGCCTCTCCCCGTTCCTCTGCTGCAACATATTCCGTCTCTGACTGAGGGCACGATAACATCATGTCTGTGGGCCCTCGGTCTGAACAGTCACAGTGCAGAGAGACGGAAGATGCCGACGCTGAGCAGTCCAGAGCAGAGCAGGGGCCAGCAAGGAGAGAAGAATAGTTCGATTTTTTTTGCATTATATGGAGCTCATTATGTATGGAGCAATATATGGCTCATTATACTGTATGGAGCAATATATGGGGCTCATTATACTGTATTGAGCATTATATGGGGTCCGTTATTCTGTATAAGCAATATATGGGGCTCATTATTCTGTATGGTGTAGTGATGGGCGAGCACTAAAATGCTCGGGTGCTTGTTGCTCGGGTTGAGCAAATTGGAATACTTGGGTACTCGGACAGAACAACAAGCCCAATTTAAGTCTATGGGAGACCCGAGCATTTTTACCACGATCCCCCCGGGGGTCTTTTTAAGGTCTAAAAACGTCTGAAAATGATGGAAACACTGCTCAAATGACACAAGGACATCATAGGGCTTGCATCTGGAAGCATTTCTGACTCCTAGTTCACAGCTTTAAACAATGTTGCTAGAGTTGCATGCAATTTTTACCGATGCACCAAAAAACATACCAAAACGGATTTTGCAGGGAAATATGTAAAGGTACATCCTTTCCAGGTTAATGACTTATATATAAGGCAAAATAATTAACCCCAGACCAAAATGTTCCTACCCCACTTGGGCTATGTTCAGATGAAGGGTTTTTGAAGCATTTTTCAACTTTAACATTGCTTTCAACCAATACAAATGCATTTACTTGAAAATATCATTGTAACATTTAACAACCCTAGCTGGCCATGTGGTGTGTGACACATAAGCAAACACATCTTGTTTCATTTATGAAGGAGGGACTCTTAAAGTCACAGAGCCTATTTTTACCGGGGCATCAGGCAGCATTATTAAACAGTGGGTCTCCTAAACTGTTATAGCCTATGCAGTGAGTGGGTAGGCTGCCAAGAATTACGACACATCACAATACCCTTTTCACGAGAGGTACAGGAGGGCTTCCAGAAAAACTGTTCCATTGAATGCAAGGCCTGGCTTGCCCCAAAGTTACATGCACCCCAATAAGCTTTTTCAAGCCATGTACTGGATGGCAACCGGAAAATCCACTTCATATAATTCATTTTGTACTCCCATTCTGTTTTCTTATGCATTGACTGCAAGGCCTGCCCTGCTACCAAGTCATATGCACCCCAATAACCCCAATCCTCCCTTGGAAGAAACATGTAGGAGGGCCTCTTAGCAAAAAATGTCCCATTAAAAAGGAGCGGGTCTCCTAGACTTGGAATGCCCATACACTTCGTGTATGGACTGTCAAACATTTTCCCCTGTGGGGTACACCTCAACCGTTTTCAGAACAAGTATTTTACGCACAGCATAACCACCCACGATTGTTAATAATTCAATGCTGGCTGTAGCTACACGGAACACGAAAAACATTTGGATCTAGTGGTGGTGAATGATGAGATATGGAGGAAGGCCTGATTAAAAGATAGGCCTAATTTCTAGGAGTGGGTCTCATAGACTTGTAATGCTCATACACTAAGTGTGTTGGCTGTCAAACATTTGCTCCTGGGGGTAGATATCAACATAGTGTGGCCTTTTTTTTGGGGGGGGAGGGCATGATAAACACCTTGCAAAACTATTACATGGTTTCATACACAGTTGCTGCTGGGAAGGTGCATGTTTTTAGTAAAAATATGGCGGACAAATCTTTGGATAAAGTGATCTGGAAAAGGGGCATGGTGATGACAGGAATGGGAAAGTACATGATTAACAACAGCAGTGGCTATGGGAGGTATGAGATCCAGGATACAGCCAACAATGATTCGCCATTTGGCCACTATCAATTACCATCATTGGTTTCATGCCCATCATAAGATCTATTTACCAGATGCACGTGTGAGACTCGCTCTAAGAAATGCCTATCTAAAATATGTTATCAAACACGCACGTGTTTGTAAAAAGGGTAAAGTGCAACATGTTATTAAAATGCTGAATTATAGAAAGCAGAACAGTGTTGGAGAAAAAACAAACTGATGGATTCTCGTGAAAAACTAAGTTTAAAGAGGAGTGCACCGACCACAGCTATAAACACACCCGTTCAACAAGCTTCTTCATCTTCACCCATACATATTATCAATAATATACAAAGGTCACAGTCAAAAATTAATTGTCCAAGTGTAACCAACATTGTTAAAGGAATGCCACAAAAACCACGACCTTTTGAAAAACATAATTTCCTCTTTGCAACATATGGACGATGATGGTATTGATGACGACTTAGAAATTTTCCACATCCACACCAAGAAGATGAAGATCACAGCTGCAAAAAATGTTCCCAAAAGACAGTGAATGTCTTGAAAATCATTTTCTCTAGGTCCAAGTTTACCTCTTACTAAAGTGGTACCAAATGAGGCATACACAGCTCTCTGGTGTACTCAGTGTGAGATGCTTGATAGATGATGTATTCTGATTTGTCCATGTCTACTTTTTGAAAGCAAGCAGAAAAGGATGATTATGTGTGAAGATATGTGATTTTGGTCAGTAAGGAGGTGATGTCAGGTACAGATAGGTAGATCTTCCTGTCATCGGCGTTGTGGTGATATTGCAAACTGTGCCATTACATCAGCTGGCCCAGGCCGAAGGTGTAGATGGAGAAGAGTAGGGGTCCTAGAACAGAGCCTTGGGACACAATGAAAGACAGGTGTCGAGGTGAGGAGGTGGTGTGGTAGAGGGAGACAATGAATGTCCCCCTACCAGTCTTCTTGTTTTTTTAAAGACTCTGCCAACAACCCCAAAAAGGACATTTGCACTACTAGCCATGGGCGCATCTTCAGGGCTAGTAAAACTACCAGCCTTACCACCACCAGCATTATCAGGCACATGGCAGCAAAGTAACAGACTTTGTTGGTTGAACACCAGGCTCCATGAACAGTGTCTGCGGGTGATACCACTGATTCTTCCGTTGTTGTGCGTGCAAGCCAATCCCCTGTCCACGGTGCATGTGAAGATGCCTCCTGCCCTGCACCTGTCATTTACCACAGTCAAATTGCACCATAATCAAGCACGTACACATTCTTGTCCCAGTGCAGCCTTCAGTTGTCCATACCCTTGTCATTGGACCATAAGCGGGAAGACGCAGCCAGCGGCCCACAGGACACAGTACTAAATAACAAATTTGTTGTCTGCTTGCGCTCGAAATGTTGCATTCTAGGCTCTTGGGAAAAGTATGCTTTCTGGAACCTGATGGCGGTGCCCGTAACAAGGTACTCGTTCCCCACCCGGCACTATTTCTCCCAGTCTGCCGTCACAATATTAGACAAGCAAGAACGTGTTCCACAACATTACCAGTGCCATCAACAATGCTGGCACAGGGAAAGTGCAACTAACCACAGACAGGTGGACAAGTGCTTGTGGGCAGGGACGGTACAACTTGCTGAAGGCACACTGTGTTTGTGTAGAAAAATTCATGACCCAGTCGGAAATTGGGAGACCATGTCACAGATGTATGGAGGAGACAGTTTGGGGAATGCTTTGTATGTCATATTTAGGGTTTTGGACTGTAGCCTATGGGCAATAGGAAGGCAGTGAAAGGCATGGCAGAGAGGAGAGGTTGTGGAATAACGGAGGGACAGTTGGATTACTCTGGCAGCAGAGCTTTGGATAGATTTGAGTGGTGCAACAGTGCTAGATAGTAGGGTATAAGGTTGCAATACTCGAGGCGGGAGATCATGAGGGTGTGCACAAATATTTTTTAAGTTTCTTGTAATGTACAGATCCAGGAAATGTTTTTGAGTTGTAATGGACAGGAGGAGGCAAGGGCTTTGATATGTAGTTTGAAAGAGAGGGCAGAGTCGAGGATCACCCCGAGGCCACAAACATGCGGAAATATTTGTTCCGGTGTGCTGTCCCACCATTACACAGGCACGTGTCCCACAACATTACCCGTGCCCTCCTCAATGCTGTTACTTGGAAAGTCCACCTAACCATAAACACATGGACAAGTGCTTGTGGTCATGGCTGGTACATCTCACTGAGGGTACACTGGGTTAACATAGTGGAAGCTGGGACCCACTCTGACCTTGGTATGGTGTCCATCCTCCCAAACACCTAGTATTGCGTGCCCTACGTCAATCTGGGTTGCCCCCACAGTGTACAGCTTCTGCACCTCCTCCTCCTCCTTTGCCTCCTCTTCAGCCTCCAGCTACAAAAAGTAGCACATCAGTCACAAGCTGGAAGCACAGCAGCACTGAAAAATCAAAGTGGGATCAGGCTGTGCTGAAGACAATATGCTTCTGTGACAAACTCCAAAATGCTAAAGAGTTGTGGACAGCTCTGAAAGAGCAGGCAGATCGGTGACTGAGACGGCTGAACCCACAGCCAGGCATGGTTGTGTGTGGCAATGGCTGGACCCTGGTGGCTGCTCTGTGGCGAGGCGAGCTCACACACGTGCCATGCCTGTCCCATGCGGTTAACCAAATTGGTCAACATTTTTTGAAAAGCGACACGGAGCTGGCAAATCTGCTCAGAAAAGTGCAACAGTCTAAATACCCATTTTAGAAAGTCAGCTTCAGCTTCATTTGCCTTTGCCATGATTCAGCAGAGCTTGCAGCTTCTGGCTCACCGACTGGTGTTTGCTGCCCCCAGGCCTTGGAACTCTACACTGCAGATGTTGGAAAGGATTTGTAAGCACAAGAGGGCAGTTGGAATAGTCTACCAGCATCAACAAGGTTGTCGGTATTCAGTTCTGTCTTCAGACATAACATCTGAGGAGTGGACATGGATGTCTGACATATGTAACATCCTCCAAAACTTTGACAAATCCACAAAGAGGGTGAGCATCAATGACACCATAATTAACATCTCTATCCTGCTTATCTGTGTTCTAATTTGAAGATTGAGAGTTATTATAGAGCGAAAACATATTTACAGTTTAACAGTTTCAAACACAACAGTCCTAAGTAACAACGATAACAAGAATCCAGTAATTAAACCAAAATAAAACTACCCTGCTGGTGACAGCTTACAATCTACACTAAGTAACAAGGTTAAAAGGAACCTGTCACCCCCAGGGCATTTTTAACTGAAAGAGCCACCTTCAGCAGCACTAAGGCTGCATTCTGTGAAGGTGACTCTTCTGTTTCTGACCCCCATTAACGGCGAAATATTGACTTTTTTAACTAGGTCCTCATACCTGGATTCAGTCACAGAGGTATGGTGTGTCCCTCTGTTTAAGCCGCCTCCCAGCTGTCCATCATCGCTGTGTAGTGTCCCTGCCCCGCCTCCTCCTGTATTGCTGTTTGTTTTACATGCCGGAGGGCGCTTGCGTTGTTCCAAATTTTCTCGGGCATGTGCAGTGTGCGCTGCCCGGGAACTGACATCAGCCTATGAAGCTTACGTGTTTTGGAGTCCCCCAATTCTCAGCCCTGCAGTGTGAATACTTCATAACACACTGTGGGGCGGGATCAGGGGACTCCAAAACATGCAGGCTTGATAGCCTGATGTCAGTTCCCGGGCAGCACGCACTGCGCATGCCCGAGAACTTTTGGAACAACGTGTCACGCCGTTCCGACATACTCACCCGGCCTCCGTTCCCACGACGTCTCTGCATACTCACCCAGCCATTGCTCCCACGCCGTAGCCCCTCGCCACCCGACAGCCACGGCGGTCACCTCTGACAGACGCGCGGCCGACGGCGTCTTTGCATGCATTGCGCATGCGCCATAGGCTGTGGCCGCACCTCCCTTCTGCCTCTTGTGCTCTGGCTATGCCCTGACCCGGAAGCACCCCCTGACCAATGGCAGACCAGACAGGGGCATATCAGGCCGCTTCCCCCTGAGGGAGGCGCCTGATCGTTGTGTTTCCTAGCACACTGGGCCCCGCTTCTTTGTGTGCTCTCTGCAGTCTCACAATCCCATTCTCGTGTTCTCCCTGCAGCAGCATCGCAGTCCTGTTATCAGTGTCCCCTGCTGCACTCCAGTCCTGCCTCCGGTGTTCCTGTTCCATCCTGCTCCAGTCCTGCCGTCCTACTCCAGCCCTGCCTCCAGTGTTCCTGTTTCATCCTGCTCCAGTCCTGCCATCCCACTCCAGTCCTGCCTCCGGTGTTCCTGCTCCAGTCCTGCCATCCTACTCCAGTCCAGTCTTCGGTGTTCCTGTTCCATCCTGCTCCAGTCCTGCCATCCTACTCCAGTCCTGCCTCCGCTGTTCCAGTTTCATCCTGCTCTAGTCCTTTCATCCTCCTCTAATCCTGTGTCCTGTGTTCCTGCTCCAGCCATCCCTCCACGTTCCAGTCTACTGTCTTACTCCATTCCTGTCTCCTGTGTTCCAGCTCTGTCCTGTCATCTATACTTCAGTCCCTCCACGTTCCAGTCTGCAGTCTTACTCTACTCCTGTCTCCTGTGTTCCAGCTCTGTTCTGCCATCTACACTTCTGTCCCACACTCCTACTCCAGTATATCCTAAGCCGCCCCTCTCGGTACCGGCTACCGTGGTACTCGAACCCCTGGGCCTGCTCCTAACGGTCCCTTTGTAGGGGTCGGTTCCACCTGGCAGCTCGCCCGGGGCCCCTCAGTGCCACGGCCCAGAGGGTCCACTCCTGGAGATTCTGGCTCCAGACCAGCCACGCTAACAGCATGATCAGGCCATGGACTCCGCCGGGACTACTGCTGCTACCCAGAAAGAGTTACTCTTCCTGCGGGAGAATCAGGGATGCAATATGTCTGTCATGAAGTCTATGGACACCCGTTTGTTGGCCCTGCAGGTGGCCGATCCTGGAACTGCCAATCTACTGGCCAGTCTTCAACAGGAGCTGGGCCAGCAACAAGATAGTCAAGCCTATATTTTGTCTTACATGGCCTCCTTTGATAGCCGCTTGTCAGTCCTCCAGTCTACCGCCGCAACTCCGACTCCTCCCTCCACTCCTACAGCTCTCCCGACGCCCCACCTCGCCAAACCGCCTAGCTTCACTGGGGATCCCAAGCTCTGCAGGGGGTTTTTAAATCAGTGTAGCCTCCACTTTGAATGGTTGCCGCAGCAATATCCCTCTGACCGGTCCAAAGTAGCCTTTATTATGTCCCATCTGGAGGGAGAGGTCCTGTCCTGGTTGAATCCTCTCTGGGAACGTGACGATCCCGTTGTCTCAAGTCTTCCGGTTTTCTTGGATACTTTCTGCAGGGTCTTCGATGAGCCAGGTCTGTTAGCCGCTCTCATCGAGTCACTCTTTAACCTACATCAGGGTTCTCTCACAGTCGGACAGTAGTGTAACGGGGTCTACCAAGCTGGAGTACCTCTTTCAGTACCACCCCGTGTTTTCGGTGGTCCGCTCTGCGTTGGCTGGAGTCTGAATGAATGACGCTGCCTGGAATTCCTTGGTTACATGGGCGCATATAAAAGATCACTGCTTCTCCACGTATTTCCAGTCTGACAACACTTTACTCACAGGACACAGAATATATCACACAGATACAGAGGGCAGGCCAATAGAAAAGCGGAAGGCCAGACATGCATTACAAAAGCCGCAGGTGGCCGGAGCCTGCCGATGTTTACTGTGGGAATTACAAAGGTGGGGGGAGGGCGGACAAAAGGAGAATATCGTGTCCCCTCTGCCCAGGGGCGCAGCCTGTGGGCTGATGCATTAGGGACATGCATCTCACATAGAACCTATTATACATACAAATAACTGCACAACATATTCTGGGTGCTGAGTGGTTCTGTAGCACGTAACACAGCTACCCCTTTTCAGCGACGCGATCGGCGCACACAGTCTGATCCTCAACGGATCGGTTTGGGGATGACCGAAGTTTATGGGGTTGGTAAAAGTTCCGTTTGTCGACGTAGTCCATCGGCGTTACCATTTTGTTTGCCGGGTCTGTGGTGGATGGTGAAGTCCAGAGGTTGTAGGGCTAAACTCCACCGCAGCAATCTGGCGTTGTCTCCGGAGACCCGATTAAGCCAGACTAGGGGATTATGGTCCGTTAGGAGGGAAAACTGTCATACATACAAATATGGTTGCAACTTCTTGAGTGCCCATACTACCGCCAGGCACTCCTTCTCGATGGCCGCATAGCTTACTTCACGGGGCAGTAGTTTCCGACTCAGGTAAGCTACCGGGTGTTTTTGGCCGTCTGGCCCGACTTGGCTCAGTACTGCCCCCAATCCAAACATAGAAGCGTCTGTGTGAACCAGGAAACGTTTAGTTGGATCGGGTGCGGCCAATACCGGGGTATTGGTGAGGGCGTCCTTTAGTTGGGGGAAGGCTTCCTCACACTCTGAGGTCCAGGTTACCTGGCGGGGTTGGTTCTTACGGGTCAGATCAGTGAGGGGCTTGCTACGCTGCTGTAATTGGGAACGAATCTCCTGTAACACCCCGCTGTCCCTAGAAACGCCATGACCAGGGTTTTAGTGCATAGGATGGGCCATTTGGCTATGGCCTCAATCTTGGCTGGTTCTGGTCACTGTTTCCCACTTCTCACCCAATACCCTAAATACTGAACCTCAGCTTTGCCCACGTGACACTTGTTTGGGTTCAGGGTGTTTCCGGCCTGGTGGATCCTGTCCAATACTGTCTCTAGGTGATTTAGATGCTCTTCCCATGTTGCACTGTAGATGGCGATGTCGTCCAGGTAGGCACAAACATAGTCCTGGAGACCATCCAGAAGCCAGTCAGCCAGCCTTTGGAAGGTCGCCGGGGCATTCTTCCTCCCGAATGGCATAACTCGAAACTGGAATAAGCCGAACGGGGTGACAAATGCCGACTTGGGAATAGCGTCAGGACTAAGGGGAATCTGCTAGTAGCCTTTGCATAGATCGATGGTGGTCAAATACTTTGCCCCCGCAAGCCGGTCTAACAACTCATCCACACGCGGCATGGGGTATGCATCTGTCACTGTTTTCTCATTGAGCTTACGATAGTCTACACAAAACCATGCAGTCCCATCCTTCTTGGGCACTAACACTACGGGGGATGCCCAGGGACTATCTGACTCTTCAATGACCCCTAAATGCAGCATCTCATGTATCTCTTGTCGCATCCCCTCTCGTACAGACTCGGGGACGCGGAAGGGGTTTTGTCGTAGGGGGGTCTGATCCTGGGTCTCAACCTTGTGTTGTGCCAGGCAAGTGTACCCCGGTCTCTCTGAAAACATCCTCTGTCGCAGCCTCAACAACGCCTCCGCCTGCTGACTCTCCCGGGGGCCTAGGTCTTCACCCAAGTGTACCTGGTCCCATGTTTTAAACTGAGTCCTTTCCCCTAAGACATCCGGCAAGGTAAGTCCGGCTAAATCCGCTGCTTCAGGTGCACAGATGGCCACTACCTCTTCAAGGCGCTCCCGGTAGGGCTTCAGCATATTCACGTGGAACATGCAGATAACCCTGGGGTCGTCACAGTCGGCGACATTATAGGTTGTGTCGGCTATTTTCCCCACTACCTGATAGGGCCCCTGCCATGCAGCTTGAAACTTATTCTGCTTAGTTGGCTCTAACACCAGGACATTCTGTCCTATTTCCAAAGTGCGCTCTCTGGCCCTCCGATCGTACCATACGCGCTGGCGTCGCTGGGTCACCTGCAGGTTTTCACGTACAACCTGGGTCAGCTCCTGTTGGTGGTCCCGGAATTCCAGCACATAGGGTACAATAGGTACCCCTTCTATGAGGCCCTCCCCCTCCCAGTGTTCCATCACTAAGTCTAGGGGTCCCCTTACCCGTCTCCTGTATACCAGCACGAACGGGGAGAACCTCATGGATTCTTGGGGCACCTCCCGATAGGCAAACAGGAGGTGTGGCAAGAATTTCTCCCAGTCCCTGTAGGTCCTGGTAAAAGTCCCAATGAGCTGTTTCAATGTCCCGTTAAAGCGTTCACACAACCCATTGGTTTGCGGGTGGTACGGGGCGCTTCTAATGGACTTTACGCTGCACAGCTTCCACAGTTGGTTGGTCACCTCTGCTGTAAACTGGGTACCCTGGTCCGAGATAATCTCCCAGAGAAATCCAACCCGTGAGAAAACCTGGAGCAGGGCGGCCGCCACCGTCTCTGCCAGTATGTTAGGTAACGCAACCGCCTCTGGATACCGTGTGGCATAATCTACCACTGTCAATATATACCTTTTCCCGGACGGACTGGGTTTGGCTAACGGCCCTATCAGATCGACCGCTACTCGGCTAAATGGTTCCTCCACAATGGGGAGGGGGCGTAATTTGGCCTTGCATCGATCCCCCCTCTTGCCAATGCGCTGACAACTGGCACAGATCTGGCAGTACTGACGACCATCATAGGTTACCCCTGGCCAAAAGAAGTTTTGTGTCAGACGATGCCTGGTGTGACTGAAGCCGAAGTGCCCGGCCAAGGGTATATCATGAGAGATTCGCAGTAGCTCCTGCCTATACTTCTTGGGAACTACCAGCTGTTGTTTTATAGTGGGGCTCGTCCCTGTGTGGTGCTGTTCTGTGATCTGGTAGAGGAGTCCCTGCTTCCATACAAACTGTTCCCCTTCAAGTACTCCTCTCCCCTCCTGTGCCTTCCCACGATATCCCTCTAATGAAGGATCCTCAAGTAACTCCCTCTTAAATTCATCTGGGGTGGCCAAGAAATGTGTCTGGCTATGGGAATACGTGCAGGGCTGGGATGTCTTACCTGAGCCTCCTCTGAGTGTGATTCCGCCTCCGCAGCTCGAGCTTCTCTCCGGGTGGTCACAGGATAGGTCTCAGCCAGAGGGGCCACCGAGAATGCAGACAACATGGGCCCCTAGTCATTTCCCAGCAAGACGTCTGCAGGCAAATCCTCCATCAAGCCGACCTCAACAAGGCCATGCCCGACTCCCCACTTCAGGTGAATCCTGGCAGTGGGAAGTCGATGTTTGGCTCCCCCTGCTACACGGACGGCCACTGTCCGGTCCATCTTCTCTTGGTCCCGGACGAGATGAGGCTTCACAAGGGTCAAAGTTGCCCCAGAATCTCTTAGTCCCTGCATACGTTTCCCATTAACCCACACGACCTGTCGATGCTGTTGTCGATTATCTGCCCGGGCTGCCTGCACGGGGTCTACTTCATGCAGCTCTTCCTCCATCTTGGCCAGCTCCACTTTGGTCTGCTCTGCCATCTCCATCTTGGTTAGCTCTATCCTGGTCCGCTCGGCCATCTTTTCTTTCAGATCAGTACGCACATCAGCCATCACCTCTCGTATGATCTCTACTGCAGGGTTTGGGCCATAGAACGCCAGTCTGTTCTTTACCTCCCTCTGGAATTCGGTCTCCTCCACATTCACATTGGGGGGTGCTGCACTGTCGTGTTCCATGATGACTGCTATCAAATCCGCTTTTGTTTTGTTGCTGGCGATCAACCCTCGGGCTTCCACCAGATCTTTTAATGTAGTCCTCTTTAACTTCTGGTAGTTATTTTCCATTCATTCCTTTTCTCCTGTAGAAGGGGTATCATATTCCGCCACTGCCACCAGTGTAACTGGGTCTACCAAGCTGGAGTACCTCTTTCAGTACCACCCCGTGTTTTCAGAGGTCCGCTCTGTGTTGGCTGGAGTCTGAATGAATAACGCTGCCTGGAATTCCTTGGTTACATGGGCGCATATAAAAGATCACTGCTTCTCCACGTATTTCCAGTCTGACAACACTTTACTCACAGGACAGTGTGTTGTCACACAGATACAGGGGGCAGGCCAATAGAAAAGCGGCAGGCCAGACATGCATTACAAAAGCCACAGGTGGCCGGAGCCTGCCGATGTTTACTGTGGGAATTACAAAGGTGGGGGGAGGGCGGACAAAAGGAGAATATCGTGTCCCCTCTGCCCAGGGGCGCAGCCTGTGGGCTAATGCATTAGGGACATGAATCTCACATAGAACCTTTTATACATACATATAACTGCACAATATATTCTGGGTGCTGAGTGGTTCTGTAGCACGTAACAAGTATGCTATCAGCTTTCGAGCTCGGCTGGAATAACACGGCTTTGGTAGGGGCGTTCTGGCGCGGTCTTTCAGGCAGAATAAAAGATGAACTCGCAGGTCGTGATACCCCGCCCACCTTAGAGGATCTTATCTCGCTGGTTACCCGCATTGACCTACGTTTCCAGGAGCGCGCTCGGGAGTCAGTGAGAGACAGGAGGTCCACCAGGCCAGCTCCCCTTCTCACCCGTTCTGCTAGTCCTTGTTCGGCCGGGTCCCCTTCTTCCTCCTCGGTCGAGTCCATGCAGATAGACCGCCTCAAGTTGGCCGAGTTGCGTCAGCAAGAGAGGCGGGCACAAGGTCTGTGCCTTTATTGCGGAGGTTCATCACACTATATCCGCACCTGTCCTAAGAGACAGGGAAACTCCTCCGCCTAGGTCAGGTAAGAGAGGCCTCCCTAGGTGATGATGATCCCTCTCAACCTCTTACTATATCTGTTCTTTTCCTTTCAGGGGAGAGACGTGTGTCTAAGGTGGCCTACGTGGATTCGGGCTTGGCAGGTAACTTCATTGGGCCTGAAGAAGTGGACAAATACCAAATTCCCGTGGTTGCTCTACCTAACCCTCTCCAGATTGCCGCGGTGGATGGCAAATCGCTACAGGTGACCGTCACCTTGGTCAATGAAGAAGTGGAGTTGAAAGTCAGTGCCTTACATCGAGATAAGATTGCCTTTTACGCTTTGCCTAAACTCTCCCATGCCATTCTACTCGGTCTCCCATGGTTAAGGACTCATGAGCCTGTTCTCGACTGGTCTTCTGGGGAGATACTCCGCTGGGGACACTCGTACCAAGCTCGCTGTCTGACTCCTGTCCACCTGGCGGCCGCCCCTCGGCCACCCCCAGGCCTTCCGGGTTTCCCTCCAGCCTACAGTTCCTACGCCGATGTCTTTGATAAGAAGGAAGCGGAGGTCCTTCCTCCACACCGGCCTTTTGACTGCCCAATTGAACTTGTTCCCGGTTAAACCCTCCCAAGGGGCAGAATCTACCCCCTGTCTCCCGCTGAGACCGCAGCCATGTCCGAATACATCCGGGAGAACCTCGCCAAAGGCTTTATACGGAAATCCTCGTCGCCCGTGGGAGCCGGGTTTTTCTTCGTCAAAAAGAAGGACGGAACTCTATAGCCGTGCATTGACTATAGGGGCTTGAATGAGATTACCATCAAGAACAGGTACCCTCTTCCACTCATTCCGGAGTTGTTTGACTGTCTCAGAGGGGCTTGGATCTTCTCCAAGCTGGACCTCAGAGGAGCCTATAATCTGGTCTGTATCCGCGCTGGATACGAGTGGAAGACGGCTTTCAACACTCGAGACGGCCATTACGAGTACCTGGTCATGCCCTTTGGTCTCTGCAATGCTCCTGCGGTGTTTCAAGAGTTTGTCAATGAGATCTTCCGGGACCTCTTGTACTCCTGTGTGGTTGTGTACTTGGATGACATCCTCGTCTTCTCGCCGGATCTCTCGTCCCATAGAAAGTGTGTCCGCTTGGTGTTACAGCGTCTTCGGGAGAACCGCCTGTATGCGAAGATAGAGAAATGTCTCTTCGAACAGACCTCTCTGCTGTTTCTGGGATACATTATCTCCGATGCTGGACTGAGGATGGACCCCGAGAAGCTGTCTGCCATTCTCAAATGGCCTCGCCCCATCAGCGTAAGGGCGATACAATGATTACTCGGATTCGCCAATTATTACCAGCAATTCATCTCTCACTTTTCCGCAATCAAAAGACCTATTTCTGCTCTCACCCGTAAAGGAACTACTCCCAAGGAATGGCCTCCGGAGGCTGAAGAGGCCTTTCTGACCCTAAAACGGGCTTTCTCCACGGCTCCAATCCTGCAACGCCCAGAGAGCAACCGACCTTTTGTACTCGAGGTGGACGCTTCCTCGACGGGAGCCGAGGCAGTATTGTTCCAGAGATCCGCCTCCAGTCGTCTGCACCCTTGTGGCTTCTTCTCGAAGGCCTTTTCTCCATCCGAGTGTAACTACTCGTTCGGCGACCGGGAACTTCTGGCCATCAAGTTGGCCTTGGAGGAATGGCGACGCCTCCTGGAGGGAGCTGTCCATCCCTTTGTCATCTTCTCGGATCACAAGAATCTGGCCTATCTTCAGTTTGCCCAGAGACTCAACCCTCGTCAGGCCAGATGGTCCTTGTTTTTCGCCCGATTTGACTTCGAGCTCCATTTCCGTCCCGGCAACAAAAATACCAAAGCCGACGCTCTGTCCTGGGTCTTCCAGCCACACAAAACCACGGAGGAACCCTCGCATATCATTGACCCCACTAGGATCATCACAGTGGCTCCAGTGAACTGGCTTGCTCCTCTTCCTGGCAAAACGCTTGTGCCTGAGAAGCTCAAGCGAAAATTCCTCCTATGGGGGCACTCCTCCAAACTGGCCGGCCATGCCGGGACTAAGAAAACCCTGGATCTTATCGCGCGTCACTACTGGTGGCCCACGCTTCGTCAAGATGTACTCAATTTTGTGGCTTCTTGTCCATCCTGTGCAAAAAAGCAGACATCCTGGTGTTCCCCTTCCGATGGCCCCTGGCTCCGAGGTACCCACGGCCAACGCTTTGTCCTCCGAATTTTCCAAGATTTGGGCCGAGACCAACACGTCACTCAAGAAGTCTGCTGATCGGATGAAGAATTATGCCGACAAGAAGAGATTGGATCCTCCACCCTATTGTGTCGGGGACAAGGTCTTGCTCTCGTCCAAATTCATCCGGTTGAAACTGCCCTCCTACAAGTTGGGGCCACACTACATCGGTCCGTTTGAAATTCTTGGATGTATCAACGAAGTTGCCTACAAATTGAGGTTGCCTGCTTCGCTCCGGGTCCCGAAAACCTTCCTCGTCTCTTTCCTGAAACGTGTGGTGCTGAATCGCTTCCACTCCCTGCCTGATTCCGGTCCTCAGCTGGTGGGTGCCGATGATGTCTTTGAAGTGGAGGACATTATCGCCATGAAGAAGGTTAGAGGTAGGACATTTTTTCTTGTTGACTGGAAGGGCTTTGGTCCTGAGGAGAGATCCTGGGAACCTCGGGAGAATATCAATGCTTCCCGTATCCTCAACAGATTTCTTGCTAATCTCCGGAGAGGGCGGCTTAGGGGAGGAGGTACTGTCACGCCATTCCGACATACCCGGCCTCCGTTCCCACGCCATCTCTGCATACTCACCCGGCCATCGCTCCCACGCCGCAGCCCCTCACCGCCCGACAGCCACCACTGATAGGCGCGCGGCCGATGGTGTCTTTGCATGCAATATGCATGCGCCATAGGCCGCGGCCGCACCTCACTTGTGCCTCTTGTGCTCCGGCTGTGCTCTGACCCGGAAGCACCCCCTGACCAATGGCAGACCAGATGGGCATATCAGGCCGCTTCCCCCTGAGTGAGGCACCTGATCATTGTGTTTCCTAGCACACTGGGCCCCGCTTCTTCGTGTGCTCTCTGCAGTCTCACCATACCGCTCTTGTGTTCTCCCTGCAGCAACCTCACAGTCCTGCTATCAGTGTCCCCTGCTGCACTCCAGTCCTGCCTCCGGTGTTCCTGTTCCATCCTGCTCCAGTCCTGCCTTCCTACTCCAGTCCTGTCTCCGGTGTTCCTGTTCCATCCTGCTCCAGTTCTGCCATCCTACTCCAGTCCTGCCTCCAGTGTTCCTGCTCCATCCTGCTCCAGTCCTTCCGTCCTACTCCAGTCCTGCCTCCGGTGTTCCAGTTCCATCCTGCTCCAGTCCTTCCGTCCTCTAATCCTGTCTCCTGTGTTCCTGCTCCAGCCATCCCTCCACGTTCCAGTCTACTGTCTTATTCCATTCCTGTCTCCTGTGTTCCAGCTCTGTCCTGTCATCTACACTTCAGTCCCTCCATGTTCCAGTCTACAGTCTTACTCCACTCCTGTCTCCTGTGTTCCTG
Source organism: Dendrobates tinctorius (assembly GCF_039654945.1). Lineage (NCBI taxonomy): Eukaryota > Metazoa > Chordata > Amphibia > Anura > Dendrobatidae > Dendrobates > Dendrobates tinctorius. Next base: position 12,514,885 of record NW_027361751.1, on the reverse strand, counting down.
CTCTGTTCTGCCATCTACACTTCTGTACCACACTCCTACTCCAGTCCATCCTGAGCCGCCCATCTCGGTACCGGCTCCCGTGGTACTCGAACCCCTGGGCCTGCTCCTAACGGTCCCTGTATAGGGGTCGGTTCCACCTGGCAGCTCGCCCGGGGCCCCTCGGTGCCACGGCCCAGAGGGTCCACTCCTGGAGATTCTGGCTCCAGACCAGCCACGCTAACACAATGCAGGCGCCCTCTGGCATGTAAAGCAAACAGCAATACAGGAGGAGGCGGGGCAGAGACGCTACACAGCGATGATGTACAGCTGGGATGCGGCTTAAACAGAGGGACACACCATACCTCTGTGACTGAATCCAGGTATGAGGACCTAGTTATAAAAGTCAATATTTTGCCGTTAATGGGGGTCAGAAACAGAAGAGCCATCTTCATAGAATGCAGCCTTAGTGCTGCTGAAGGTGGCAATTTTAGTTAAAAATGCCCTGGGGGGGAGTGACAGGTTCCCTTTAACAATAATTAAACCCAATAAAATAATCCTGCTCGTGACAAATTACAATCTAAAATGAGTTGGGGAAGATAAAAAATGCAGGGGTGTATTTACATGAAGGTATTTACAATGATGTTTGTGCAATGATATTACTGAGTTTAGTTCTAAGTGTTGGAGGCCTAAGGACAAGAAGGCGGAGGAGAGCATGGTCAGTCGTCCTCTTGGTGAGGACACGGAAGTATTGACTGTTCGCAGTCTTGCATACATGGCTGAGTTTATGTTACGCTGCCTTTCCTGTCACCCTCGTGTTATCAAAATTTTGGGTGACGGGCAATACTGATTGGTGACACTTCTAGACCCACGCTATAAGGAGAACTTTACATCTCTTATTCCAGAGGCAGACAGGTGTACTAAAATGTTGGAGGAACAGAGGGCCCTTCTTGTGGAATTATTAAAAAATTCACATCTGAAAACGCTGGCAACAGAGGTCAAAGTTTGTAGGCCAAGCAAGAAGTACAGGTGAGAGAGGCACAACTCCAAGCAAGCAAAGGCAGTGGAACTCTGGCAAAGTTTGGGGAGAGTTTTCTCAGACTCTCCTATCGCCCTGTCCCTGAGGCGCAGGGGACTCTCACAAGGTGTGCAAGTTTTGTAAAATGCTGACAGAGTACCTTGCTGACTGTACCAACGTCCTCTGTCTTTCCTCTGTGCCTTCTATTTATTGGTTATCCACACTGAATACGTGGCATGAACTGGCTCTTTCTACGGTGCACGTGCGCTGTACTCACGGTCAAGGAGTGCACGGCGCCTCGCTCTCTTGCGGTTACTGAGCAAATGGCGCCTTGCTAAATGGCAGTACCGCTTTTAGTGGTGGGAGACAATGGGAACAGTACTTTGCAGCGCCACTGCTCTAAGGACGGAGCAAGCTACTCATTCTCCTATGCACTGCTGTTGTGAACTCCCTTGCTCGGATTTCTGAGCCGAAGCTCCCTCTGCTCCCTCTGGTGGTTACTGAAAGTAGTGGAGCTGGCCAGGTGGATTGAGGTTCTCCACCTGACGATGATAACTGGGAATCTGGGATTGCTGGCTGGGGCATATAATGTAGCTGGCTGCTCTTGAAGGTTGCTGGTGATTTTTTCCTCAGTGTGCATTTGGAGCTCTTTTGTCCCCTGCCTAATCTGCATGGTTCAGCTAAGTGATTCTTTTGTTAATCCTTTGCATCTAATCTGGTTGTGTCTTTTTTTTGCTTTCTGTTTTGCTGCTAGGGTTCAGCATGCTCCCTGCTGGGGGCAATTCTGGACCCTGCTTCATATGTTGCAGCTTGTTCAGTCCCCTGTTATGTGAGTATCTTTTTGCTTTGCTGTCAGTTTACACCAGAGTGCTGATCTAGCGGGGGTGAGATCATGTGATCTCAGTTTTTTTGTATATCAGAAGTGTTGGACATTTTCAGGGTTTTGTGTGTGATTGCAGACAGTATCTTTTCTGTCCTGTCCTTTCTAGATAGCTTGGGACCCACCATTTGCTCAGTCTGTTCTCTGCCTGTGTTTGTGTCTCATCTTGTCTCACCGACAATATATGTTTGGGGGCTGTCTATTCCTTTGGGGATCTGCTATGGGGCAGTTTAGATTTCATCTTTCTGTCTTTAGGCTTAGTTAGTCCTCCGGCTGTGACGAAGCGTCTAGGGCATCGTAGGAACACTCCACGGCTACTGCTAGTTGTGCGGATAGGATCAGGGGTCTGCAATCCGCTTAGTTACCAACCTCTCTGGTCTTATGGTGGCTTAGCCTGTTCCTGCCATCCTCCTCGGTGACCCAATCATAACACGCTGCTTGTCCACGCCAAAAAGCTTTGATGTCTTGCCCGCTTTCTCTTAAGCTGGCCCCATGCCTCTAGGTCACCGGGTCTGTCTGTCTGCTGCATTCAGCCGCAGCGTTGGCACTTCGGGCGCATAGTGCACTGCCCCCCTTGCTGCTCACGCAGTCACAGCTGGGGACTCACGCCTGCTTTGCTTTTTTTCCCTAAGCTTCCGGCCAGGTTCCCTGTCTGAACATGACCCCTCTTTCTGTGTAATGGGGCCTGTCCGTTACCCTAGTCCTTCCGCCGGGAAACAGGGGACGCAGCCTTGACAGATCCGGACACGGCGCAGCACAGGTACTCGCAGCCCGGTCATCCTGACTCCGTACATATCTGGCAAATCAGTTCTTTAATGCAAGCAGCATAGAAGGAATGTACTTCCTATTTTCTAGAGAAAATTGCACAGTACATCCAGAACAGTTTCAATTTGAAGGACTTTGTGGCTCATATCATTCTACAAGATGATACTAGTCTGATTTGTAAAATTTTTGGTGGAAAATAATTTCCCCACTGATAGCATGTGTATGTTTAGAATTATTTTACAACATTTGTGTGATTAATTATTCCTACCTATTTGGTTCACAATATATTCATCTTTTTCTTCATGGCTTTGGAATATAATGTAAGAGTTAAAGCAACTTGTTGAAGTGTGTTTTACCTCAAATGTGAAACTACTTGTCAATTGTCATCTTTACTATTTCTCCATTCCGTGTGCGGCTAACCACCTCACTGATACTATTGAGTTTCTTTGTCAAAAAAACAACAGCTACACCAATACCACGTGCTTTTCCAATTAAAGCAATTCACCATGCTGCTGAAGTAGAGGTGAGATTAGGGACCTACATAATATCTGGTGACTGTAGTCAACATGACACTGTGCCAACACCCACTGGGGTATAGCTACCAAGTTGACACAGTTTGTGCACAGCTGAACAGAGTTGTCAGAAAAAAAAAATCCTTCAATAACATGTTTGATGGATTGTCTAGTGGAAACACTCATATAGTAGTGCTATTTAGTTATTTATATAACGCCATCAAATTCCATGGTGCTGTACATGACAAGGGGTTACATACAAAATAACAGATATCGTTTACCCCGCAAAAAAATAACAATGACAGACTGTTACAGAGAGGACCTTGTCCTTGCTGACTTTCATTCTGCGGGAGAATGAGAAAGAGACAAAAGGTGGGGGGTGTGGCACCTTGGGTGGTGGAGAGGCGGCAGCTCGTGTGGTGGTGTAGAAGTCACATCTCCAACCACCACGCTCTCCAATTGACATCTCTGGAAATGCATCCAAAATGTCAAAATCTCTAGCTTCAGTTATAGAAAATTCATGGGCTCCTTTTAAACGTCATTGTCCAATCAGTTCAGTATTAGTAGGTGAGGGCTTGCCAGAATCCTGCCCAGGAACACCAGCCTTCAGTAGTTGCGAGTCCTGTCCTCGTGATTTTCAACGTTATCTTGCTATGGCTTTTCCAGGCATGATTTCATCAAGAAGATTTAGCCTTCGTAATACAGAGACAGAGTACAAGACAGAGTACAACACCACCTAAGCGTTCACCCTCTGCTACCCAGACATTCTATCTGCACAGTGACTGCCTCTAGGCTGAAGATGATGATGGTGGTAGTAGTTGGAGCATTTAACACAGTCATGAAGCTGACATAACAACTTGAAAACAGAAATCTTTTTACCGACATACCCCACTGTAAAAATTTTTTTTTTTTTTTTTTTTGGATAAAAAAGAGTGCTAGATATAACGAGGGTGACAGACTGCAAAAAATGGAATTTAGGCCTAAAATGCCTCAATTGTTGGCACACGGATGTATGAGGCGTGTCAGAGATAGACTCCACTGTAAAATGTGGCCTGTTTTTTTAAAAAATGTAACATACTGCTGTATATAACTTGAGTACAAGACAGGAAAACACTGGAGTACCAGCCTAAAATCAACAAATTTTTATCACACGGACGTATGAGGCGTGTCACAGATATATCACACTGTAAAATATGTTTTTGGGTTTTTTTGGTGGATGCCAAAGAGTGCTGGATATAACGAGAGTGATAGACTGCCCAAAAAAAAGAATTTAGGCCTAAAATGCCTCAATTTTTGGCACACGGATGTACACCAATGTAAAATGTGGCCTGTTTTTTTTTTTAAATAATGCAACATAGTGCTGTATATAAGTACTGTGACACCCAGGACAAAAAAAGAAAACTGCCGTAAACTGGTCAAACTTTGAGCACGCAAAGATATGAGCTTGCACGGAGATACCACTACGACAAATGTGTGGCCTGTATTTTTTGTGCTAAATACTGCTGTATATAAGTACAGTGACACCCAGGACAAAAAAAGAAAATTGCCATAAACTGGCCACACTTTGAGCATGCACAAATATGAGCTGGCGTGGAAATACCACTACGACAAATGTGTGGCCTGTATTTTTTTTTGCTAAATACTGCTGTATATAAGTATAGTGACACCCATGACAAAAAAAGAAAACAGCCGTACACTGGCCAGACTTTGAGCACGCACAGATATGAGCTGGCATGGAGATACCACTACGACAAATGTGTGGCCTGTAATTTTTTTATTTTTTGGCTAAATAGTGCTGTATATAAGTACAGTGCCAGCCAGCAAGATATACCACACTGTAAAATATGTGGCCTGTATGTATTTTTGGGGGGGTTCAGCAAAATAGTGTAAAAAAATTGTGTAAACACTCAAAAAAAGTCTACTCAACTGTACCACATAAAAATTTTATATTTCTCTGCGCACTCAAAAGGAATGTTTGGGACCCCTTTAAAATTACTGGATTTTCACGCTGTGCTAGGAAAAGGATCTGGTTGTATTGTGCACTGTCAAAAAGCAAATGGAGGAAAAAAAAGTGCTCTGTATTGCTTTGCAATAAAAAAAGCTCTATTAGCCCTGGCCAAAAAAATTTTCAAAGCCAATTACATCTGGGGCTAGGTATATACGGCCAATATATCCTGCAGGTAGCAGCAGCAGCACCAGAATACAGGAAGGGAATGGACCCTCTTGATGTATGCAATGAGGCCTTGCACTGATGTGTATAGAGCCACGTACACTACCCTGCCTACCTAACATTGGAACCTATATACTCCGGAATTAGTCCTTAGAAGGACTGTTGGTTTATCTGGATTTGAGTAGCTTACAATGGTAGCCCCCACACTGACTAATAAATGCCCAATTCTGACCCTATCTCGGCAGCAGCTCTCCCTACACTATCTAAAGCCGAGCTGAATGCACCAAGCAGGGCGGCGTCCGTTCTCTTATACCCCTGATGATGCTGTACGGCCAGCCAATCACTGTACAACCACAACAAAGATGGCTGTGGCGTTTTATTGCCTGGCAGACAATCCCTGCATCATGATTGGTCTGTAATGTACACCAAAAAAGCTGGGTGGAGACCCGAGTTGTCTCCAAGTAATCCTATAAATGCTCGATGCTCTCAGAGTACACCGAGTACCATGATACTCAGGCGAGTAAAAAGTAGTGGTGAGCACGTTCGCTCATCACTTGTATGGAGCACTATGTGTTGCCCATAATACTGTGTGGAGCAATATATGGGGCTCATTATTATGTATGGAGCATTATATGGGGGCTCATTTTTCTGTATGGAGCACAATGTGGTGCCCATAATACTGTGTGGAGCAATATATGGGGCTTATTATTCTGTATGGAGCATTATATGGGGATCATTATTCTGTATGGAGCACTATGTCATGCCGATAATACTGTATGGAGGACTATACTGTCTGGTTTCTGAGCTATTGTATAATTTATCACTATCTATGTAATGTAAAAATTATGTGAAATCTTTGGCATTGTACTATGCCTTTATTTCTCTGCCGTTTCTGTGCCTCCTGAATTGTGGTATGTGTTAAAGGGGCCCACTGAGAGTGTTTTGCCCGGGGCCCACGAAAACCTGGAGCCGGCCCTGGGAGGACATATTATAGGTGCATCCTGTTCCAGCGCAGAGACCCAGGAGGTAAGAAGGCCCTTTTCTACCTAAAAATTATCAAGCAGCTTCTGTCAAAGACAGAACTTTTGAACAACAAAAGGTATATACAGGTGCATCTCACAAAATTAGAATATTATCAAAAAGTTAATCCACTGATTGTGGATGCTTCACACTAGACCTTGGAAATCAAGGTCCCAGAGTCTGGAGGAAGAGTGGAGAGGCACACAATCCAAACTGTTTGAGGTCTAGTGTGAAGTTTCCACAATCAGTGATGGTTTGGGAGTCATGTCATCTGCTGGAGTAGGTCCAATGTATTTTATCAAGATCAAAGTCAGCACACCCGTCTACCAGGAAATCTTAGAGCACTTCATGCTTCCCTCTGCCGACAAGCTTTTTGCAGATGGAAATTTCATTCTCCAGCAGGACTTGGCACCTGTCCACACTGCCAAAATACTTGGTTTAAAAACAACAGTATCACTGTGCTTGATTGGCAGCAAACTCGCCTGACCTTTATCCCATAAAGCATCTATGGAGTATTGTCAAGAGGATGATGAGAGACACAAGAACCCAACAATGCAGGTGAGCTGAAGGCTGCTATCAAAGCAACCTGGTCTTCCATAACTCCTCAGCACTGCCACAGGCTGATCGCCTCCATGCTACACCTCATTGATGCAGTAATTGATGACAAAGGATCCTCGACCAAGTATTGAGTGCATTTACTGAACATACATTTCAGTAGGCCAACAATTCGGATTTTAAAATAACTTTTCAAGCTGGTGTTATAAAGTATTCTAATTTACTGAGATAATGGCTTTTGGGTTTTCATTGGCTGCAAGCCATAATCATCAACATTAACAGAAATGTATGCAAATTGTCTCTTCAGAGTGGAAAGGACAGAAATAAACACTTGAAACAGATCACTCTGTTTGTAATGACTCTATAATATATGAGTTTCACTTTTTGAATTGAAGAACTGAAATAAATTAACTTTTTGATGATATTCTAATTTTGTGAGATGCACCTGTACATACACACGTGGTCAAAATTGTTGGCACCCCTTGTTTAATTACAGAAAAACTCACAATGGTGACAGAAATAACTTGAATCTGACAAAAGTAATAAATAAAAAAAAGTATTAAAATGAACAAATGAAAGTCAGACATTGCTGTTCAACCATGCTTTCACAGAATTAAAAAAAAACTCCATGAAATAGGCCTTGACAGAAATGATGGTACCCTTAATTTAATATTTTGTTGCACAACCTTTTGAGGCAATCACTGCAATCAAAAGATTCCTGTAACTGTCAATGAAACTTCTGCACCGCTCGACAGGTACTTTGGCCCACTCCTCAAGAGCAAACTGCTTCAGTTGTCTCGTGTTTGAAGGTTGCCTTCTCCAGATGGCATGTTAAGCTCTTTCCAAAGATGCTCAATAGAATTTAGGTCAGGGCTCATAGAAAGCCACTTCAGAATAGCCCAATGTTTTCCTCTTAGCCATTCTTGGGTGTTTTTAGCTGTGTGTGTTTTGGGTCATTATCCTGTTGCAAGACCCATGACCTGTGACTGAAACCAAGCTTTCTGACACTGGGCAGCACATTTCTCACTAGAATCCCTTGATAATCTTGAGATTTCATTGTAACCTGCACTTATTCTAGACACCCTGTGCCGGATGCAGCAAAGCAGTCCCAGAACATAACAGAGCCTCCTTCATGTTTCACAGTAGGGACAGTGTTCTTTTGTTGATATGCTTAATTTTCCCATCTGTGAACATAGAGCTGAAGTGCTTTGCCAAAAAGTTCCATTTTTGTGTCATCTGTCCATAGGACATTCTATGGATAACAGTAAATCTCCGTATATATTTCATGAGGCATACACAGATGCTCACAGGCTCAGTATGGATTACCCAATAAAATAACAAGTTGAAAAAGGGTACAGTATCACCAGATACAAGGTATATATAGTATAGTGCAAACATTCTGATTCTCCGTATACATTTCAGGAGGCAGACACAAATGCTCTCAGGCCCAGTATGGATTACGCAAGAATATGAAAAGCTGTAAATGGGTTACGTAACACAAGCGTACAGCTGTATACAGTGTTGGGGTAATCTTAAAGTTCCAAATATATTGCCGGAGTAACAGACAGACGTTTACAGGCTCATTATGGATTACACCAGAATCTAAATAGCTAAAAAGGTTACTGTATCAGAAGCATTCTACTGTATACAGTGTTGGCCAAATTGAAAATATCAGTATATATTCCCATAGTCACCCTCAGACGCTCACTCAGTTTGGTTTTGACCATAATAAAAAATGTTGTAAAAAAGGTCCTGGATAACAAGATTGCAAGTATATATTTTTTAGGGTACATTTGAAATCTCCATATAAATAGTCCCGTAGTCACTCTCAGATGCTTACACAGTATGGATTTGACCATAATGCTAAATGTCGAACAAAGGTACTGTATAACAAGATACATGTTGTATCGAGTATAGTGTAAAAATTTGTTTCTCTGATTCACCATATATATATAGAAGGTGTAACCCACACACGCTCACTCACTATGGATGATGTAGGGAAGCTGGACTGACAGACAAACTAGCCTGTAGTGAGAAGCAGAGGTGTAGCGCAGTGTCGGTGTGAATCCGTTAAGATAAAGAGAAAGGGTGCAGTGTTTTAGCTTGCCCATTGGAGGGCAGTGGAGAGTGTAGGAGTGGGACTGAATAACTGCCATTGGTCAGAGAAAGTGTTAGGTGATGGTGGGTGGAGTTACCAGAACTGGAAGTATAAAAGGCTGAGGAAGTGTCATGATCCAGGTTGGATATGACAGAGAAAATGCACAGGTAACCTTTTTTTTTCCCTTAGCTGTGTTGTTTCAGTTCTAGTTTCCCCCCAGTGGCCATTAGGGTCATTGCACTGTGGTGGTTTCAGTTCTAGTTTCCCCTCGGTGGCCATTAGGGTCATTGCACTTTGGTTACTTTAGGTTTGTGCACGTAATTATATAACAGGTGTGATTGCTCTATAAAAGAGTGTCAGATGTGGTAATCACTGTTGGTGATAGTCCTCGTTTACAAGCAAGCCTGGGTGAAGGACGGAGCTGAAGGAGAGTCCTGGGCAGCTCAGTGAGAGTCCTGGAGTGGCAGCTATGGTGTCTGCAAGGAGGGCTGGCATGGCTTGATGGAGTTGCAGCTATGGTGTCTGCAAGGAGGGCTGGCATGGCTTGGTGGAGTTGCAGCTATGGTGTCAGCAAGGAGTTCTTGCATGGCTTGGTGGAGTGGCAGCTATGGTGTAGAGCTGCACTCATGATGCTGGACTCGGTTGCTGGAAAGCTGGACTCAAGATGCTGGACTCTTTTGCTGGAAAGCTGGACTCATATGCTGGTCTCTGTTTCTGGACAGCTGCACGCAGGTGGTGGACTCTGTTTGCTCCAAGGCTGCACTATGGTGTTGGATCCGGTCGGAGGAAAAGATGCACGCAGGTGGTGGGCTCTGTTGCTGGTAGCATAAGCAACAGACCAAGCTAAGTGGTGTTTCCCTGTTTTGTCTCTTTTCCTTATGTGTGTTTTAGTGCAGTGGTGGGATTAGTTTCCGCACCATCCACTTTACTAGTGAGGGTTTAGGTGCAGGGCGAGTCAGGGTTTTTAGGTTCCTGATTGTCGCCCGGTGCGGAACCGGCCTAGGGAACGTTAGGAGTGTAGAGACACTGACTCAGGGTAGTGCAGAAGGTCTCCACTTCACCGTTCCCTATCACAGGGCCACCATTGTTATTGCTACCCAGGTTTTCCCTTTTATTGTTTAAATTTGCCTTACTGGAGGCGGGGTTTCCAGACATACGTGTATTGCCGAAATTCGCCTGTTGGAGGCGGCGTATCCAGCTGCACGTTTTATTATTTAAATTCGCCCAAATTCGACCATTTGCATGTCATCTAAATCCGCCCTGCTGGAGGCGCTGTGTCCAGCCACGCGTGACCATGACAGGAAGGTTCTGGAAGAGTCAGTCAGGGAAGGGAGCACAGTAAAGAGGAAGTTCTGCTGAGGAAATAGAGACAGTGGAAAGGCTCCAGACAGGACTGACAGTTGAGGCGGTCACGGGGGGGGTGGTGGCCCAGAGGTCGGTAGCCACAGACGAAGACGGCCTGGGGCTATCATATGGATGGTGTGCTCAGACTGGTGCAGCGCTGTGGTGGTTGGGCCTAGGCCAGCCACAGTGGAAGAGCCACAGAGGACGCCACGATTATAGTTACAAAGGACTGAAGGTACCGGGGCCTGTGTACAGAGAAATGTGAAATGGCTGTGGTGAATTGCTGTTGTCGACAGAAGGATGGGCACTAAAAATGGACCTGTTCAATACAAACTCTGTCTCAGTCTCGTCTTTGTCTGCGGCAAGAAGAGGGTCCCCCCCACAGTTGGTTATCCTACAGATGATACCTTAATACAAATTTTTGAAACAAGGTACTGTATCAGTACATACCAGGTGTGTCCAGTCTAGGGTTAAATTTCCGTCTATACCTCCGGAGTCAGACACAGACACTCACAGGCTCACTATGTATTACACCATAATTGAAAAAGTTGAAAAAGGGAAAGGTATTCATAGCGTACACTAGTATACAGTGTTGTGGTACTTTTAAATCTTCGTATATATTTCAATCTAAGCCAGTCAAGAATCTTCGCTACTGGAAACTACATGGATACAAGTATAGACGCAAAGTCGAGTGCTTGCTGAAATTTTGGAATTACTCATCGCGGGAAAACCTCCTGGGAGATATTGCAGAGGCGATGCAGACCCTCAATTACTGTGTCTGTGGAGAAAGCGAAAAAGGTTCTTTGTGAAGAAAGGATTGCTTTATCGCAGTAGCATGGATCACATCACCGTTACTCGTCTCCATCAAATTGTGATCACAGGGAGAGATGTACATGGTCCTCACTGCCTATCATGATGTGTCTTGTCATTTTGGAGTGCAAAAGACAGAAGCCACAGGCCGTAGGCGATTCTATTGGATTGTCATGAGAGGAAACATTGAAAAATGGTGGCAGCAATGTCACATGTCTGTGACTATCACAACTGTGAAAGGTGATCATAAACCACCACTACATCCGCTTGTAAGTTGATGTCCATTTCAAATGGTAGCCATTGATCATCCGAAGGTAGAGGCCAGCAGGACAGGCCGTAGCTACATCTTAACCATCGTTGATCAATACACCAAATTTCTAGTGGCCGTCCCTGTGAAGGATTTAACTGCCCAGACTACACAGCGGTGGAGCAGGGAGAGGTAAGTATTGCAACTTGCAAGTGCTGTGGCCATGACCAAGTGGTGGGCCACAATCGTGGTCGACGGTACTGGCACAGGGCCCCTCATAGTAAGCTGGTGTGTCTGACGGCGAGTGGGCCCTCCCACCATCTTAGACACTGTATTGTACTATGAGGGGCCCTGTGCCATTGCCGTCGGCCATCAGTGGGCCCATCCACCTGTTCATAGCAATGGCACTTGCCCGGGTGCGCCAGGTCTTGACCCCAGCCATTGGGGGAGGGGTGGGCAGCCCAGTTAGGGAGGTTTAAAAATTGGCATATGTAGATGTGTTAGCTGGACATTCAGCTGCTGCAAAGAGCGTAATTGGGCAAGTCCAAGGAAGAGGAGGAAAAAACCGAGGCACTTTTCCGGTAACCTATGTGTCATCAGGGGAAGGTGGGACAAAATCCTTTGAAACCCATGCATGGTTCATTTTACTGAAGGTTAGATCATCAACATTTTGCGTCGACAGAGGGGTCCTTTTTTTGTCAGGATTGATCCAGCAGCACTGAAGACACTTTCAGATAACACACTAGCAGCAGGGCAAGCGAGCTCCTGTAAGGCATATTGTGCCAATTCAGGCCAGGCGTCCAGTTTAGAGGCCCAATAGTCAAAGGGGAATGACCTGTGAGGGAGAACATTGATATGGGAGGAAAAGTAGTTTGTAACCATAGTTGACAACTGCTGCCTCCTGTCACTTTTAATCGATGCAGTATTAGCAGTCATGTGAGCAGTACTTGAGAAATCATTCCACAACATGGTGTGGTGTAGTTACCACTGTGTCGGCTAGGGGGCGCTGTGTGGGTGTCCCAGGACGGGTGTACAGGCACATTCAGTGTGGTAACAGGAGCAGGGTCCTAAATGACCATTGTGGGTCTCAAGGTGGGTGGCCTTGGGATGCAGGCTCCAGGGTGTATTGATCAGCAGAGGTACTGCTGATCTTTCTGTTACACTGTGTCAGGGAAGCCTGTGTGTCTATACAACCTTTGGTGATGTCATAGCCATGTGATCCCCTTTGGGTGTGGTTACAGGGCTATGTAATTGAGGTGTTTGGCACATGAGAGAGAGTGGAGGGAGTCTGTCTGAGTGTGGACAGACTTCCATGTGTCCAGGTGGGACACTACAGAGAGTGTATATGGGGAGGACTACAGCTCCCAGCATGTGCTGAGACTCTCAGTCCGAGTCTGAAACCGCGGACATTTCTGTTCCTTTGCCTGAAGTGAAGGTTACATTTCAGTGTTATGCTGTCTATGGTTTATGGAGTAATAAACCTGGTGAAATTTTAAAGGAACGTGCCTCATGTTTGTCTCCCGCTGCACCTAAGCGAGTCGAATCCCTACAATTGGTGGAGAATGCGGGCAGCGACTCCCAGAAGCACGTGTGGCAGCGCTGGCGATTCTGAGCCAGGAGAGCAGACGGTCTGACAACTGTGAGTAATACTGACCGAGGTCAGAGAAAGTGACTGTATTAAAATTTGTGGGATACCTCTGAGGAGAAGAGGCGTCCAGGAACCTGTGTGGCCGACACAGGTGACAGACAGGAGTCTGTGTTGCACTGACCAGGGTCAGTGAGAGACTGTGTTCCTGGAGGGGTCAGTGAGCAAGGTCCTGGAGGGTCAGTGTTGGGAGGAGCCCTGAAGCACGTGCTATGACCTTGGACCTGGTGAGGCGTGTGTTGGGCAGTAACAGGTGGAGACGGATGTCCTGAAGAGCACCCGCTGAGCCCCTGGACCTGGTGAGACTGGTGTGTTGGGAGACCCTGGGAGGAGGGTCGGCTCCCTGAATAGCACCCGGTGTGCCCTGTGTGTTGGACGTTCTCAGGTGGAGACGGTACGTCCTGAACAGCACACGGACAGGACATGTGAGAGACTGTGCATGTGTTTTTTTTTTTTTTTTTTCTTTTCCTCTGCAAAACCTGAAGGTGCTTGCTGTGGCTCAGTGGGGTCACGAAGGTCTCGCAGCACAAGGACCTGGTGTTTTCTTTAAGGGATCTGCCCTGGGAGCATTGGTAGCAGACACCATCCTGCTGCAGCTTTATGGCATGTGACTAAGCGGATACAGTAGTTGTGGCTTTACACAACTATTAAGGGTGAGTACCCTGTATTATTGCTGCGTAACCCATTATACCTGCACTGGTAAGGCCCTATGGGCGCGCTTTTGTGGTTTCTTTTATCTTTGAGGGTGACAAGCGGCTTCCAGTAACCCGACGGGGTTACGAAGGTGACAAGCGGCTTCCTGTGGATCGACGGGTCCACGAAGATGGCGCAGCAGGAGCTGCAGTGACACCAGCCGCTGTGTGTGTGTGAACAGCAGCCGGAGGTGCCGGTGATCAGTGACAGCAGGAGCTGTGGTGGTGCCAGCAAAGACTTGTGTGGTATCGTGAGAGACAAACTGTACTGTGTGAACTGTGGCATAAGAAGTTCTGCAGAACGGACATGGGGAAATCCCAAAAGGGGGCGGTGACCCAAAAGGGAGTGGTAACCAAAAAAGGGGTGGAGTCCCAAAAGGGGGCGGTGACCCAAATTAGAGTGGTAACCCAAAAAGGGGTGGAGTCACAAAAGGGGGAGGTGACCCAAATTGGAGTGGTAACCCAAAAGGGGTGGAGTCCCAAAAGGGGGCGGTGACCCAAATTGGAGTGGCAACCCAAAGCGGGGTGGTGGTCCAGAAAGGGGTCAAGTGTGAAGAAGTGACAGCACTGGGTGTCTCAGTAGGTATGTCTGGAGTACCGCAGTGCATGTGCAGGTCTTTTTCAGAATGTGGAATATCCTTTCCGGGTAGTAATGACGGGCCACAGATGTGTACAGTGATGCTGCACCGGGAAGGAGCCTTTGGTCGGCTGGACTCAGAGAGTCAGGTGACTCTGACAGGAACGCCTCTCGTTTTCTCTCTGACCGAGAAAAACGTCAGGGTTCGCTGTAAACACGGGGTCACGGTGAACTACGCAGTAGACACAGTAGTGTTTGAGGGAACCAAAGGTGGTGAGTGCCAAGGTAGAGGAATACCACGGGACTTAGTCTATGCCTGGGAGAGGGGCCGGGACTTTCTTTTGTTTGATGACGTTTGGTCTGACGATGGAGATGCTTCGACTGTGGGACAAGCAGACACTGAGACAGTGACGGCTCCTGACATGGACAGGTCAGAGGTAGAACTGACCAGAGGAAGAAGTACATCTGCCCAACTGACGGACCTGAGGTCTCGTGATAAGACAGATGGTGGGCTGGGAGATGAGACTACTGGACTAGACACATTGGTGCTGGACGGTAACTGGAGGGTTCACTCGACTGGTGTGACTGACCCAGTGGTACCCTTTGATGATATAATTAAAGAGGTAGTGGTGAGACACGTGCTGGCCAAAAGAGAACAAGATCATGAGATACAGCTGATAAAGGAGACTGTAACAGAACATGTCGAACGGGAAAGAGTCCTAAGGCAAGCAGCTGAGCACAGAGTGGATGAGCTGGAGAAGGAAGTCTCTGAGCTCAGAGGTCACCTGTCAGCATGTAAAACCATGAACAAGACCCTGTTGGAAGATATGGAGGTGCTCAGAGAGGCCCAAGAGAAGCATCAACAGGAGATTCTCAGGAGAGAGGATCAGCGTCGCTACCTGGCAGAGGAGCGAGATAAAGTTCTGCAAGAACTCAGTGGAGTAGTAAAAGGTCTTCTGCAGAAGAAGTGGATGGGTGAAGACGTACAGCGGCCGTGCCCGACTGATAGCAAGGCAGAACTGCCAAAGCCCATCTTGGAAAAGGGTCCTGAAGACTGTAAATCTCAGGAAGATGGTGAACCAAGAGCTGCACAAGACAGTCACCCGGTCTTGGCAGATACCTTGAGGGAAGTGTCCATGGGGAACCCAGAGCCATCTGTCCAGGATGAGAGCAAGTCCATGACCTTCAAGTGCGTGATGGAGGTACCCGAAGACGTGCGAGAAGCGTGTGCCAGCGAAGGTGTGCATGAGACCTTTAAAAAGGCAGTAAAGGCCTATAGTGTGAGCTGGGCACCAGAAACAGACCAGTTGGTGATACTGGCAGAAACGGAAGACACAGAGAGAAGGGTGGCTGTCCTGAAGGAGATGCACCTACAATGTCTCCGCACGAAACAGATGCTCGTGGAGCGTAATAGGAAAGCCGCTCGACGTCTGGAGCTTGCAAGGGAAGCACAAAGTCGGCTGGGCTTTGTGGAAGACATAATTCCGGTACCCAGAAATCTGGTGGGGAAAGTCGTTGGCAGACTTGGAAAGGTGATGCAGGAGATGGTGAATCGGTCCTGTGTGAAGAGAGTGAGGATCCCACCTGCTGGTGAAATCCAAGCCGTTATTGAAGTTGACATGGTTCCTGTCATTGTGGTTGGTTCGGTGGAAAGCATTGGGAAGCTTCGCATGCTCCTGGAATATCGGGTAGCGTACCTGAAGGAGATTGAGCAGCTAAGACAGGATCGACTGCAGATGAATGAGCAGATAGAGAACGTCAGGTGGCGTCCACCTCCAACCCAAGGTGTAAGGACCCGAAGGGATCCTCCAAGGAATGAAAGGACAGGTAGTCGAAGGCAAGAACGTCGAGAGTCCGCAAGTGGCCGTTCTAATCGTAGTAACATAGGCACGAGACCCGGTGGTGGACATAGTGACAGAGGGTCAGACTCAGACCAGCCAGTTGGCCCAGCTGGACGTGGGACTCATGACAGTGTGAACTGGGAGAGCCGGCCGGTGAGAGAAAGGTCGGGTGACGGAGCGCACTGCAAACAGGTGGAGACTAAAGAGTGTCTGATCACACTGACGGACGTTGACGGGAAGGCCAAAGCCCAAGGCCGAGATACTGACCGCTGGGGGCGGGGGAGGCCTAACGTGAATATGAGGCAGTTTGACTACCGAAACAGACGGAGATGGTCCTCTCGACTTGTAGGGCAAGGTGACATGGGTGCCAGGTCTCAAGATACCTGGGTGATGTCATGTGTTCAACCCCACAAGTTTGAACAGAGGGGGGAGGTATGTGGTGTAGTTACCACTGTGTCGGCTAGGGGGCGCTGTGTGGGTGTCCCAGGACGGGTGTACAGGCACATTCAGTGTGGTAACAGGAGCAGGGTCCTAAATGACCATTGTGGGTCTCAAGGTGGGTGGCCTTGGGATGCAGGCTCCAGGGTGTATTGATCAGCAGAGGTACTGCTGATCTTTCTGTTACACTGTGTCAGGGAAGCCTGTGTGTCTATACAACCTTTGGTGATGTCATAGCCATGTGATCCCCTTTGGGTGTGGTTACAGGGCTATGTAATTGAGGTGTTTGGCACATGAGAGAGAGTGGAGGGAGTCTGTCTGAGTGTGGACAGACTTCCATGTGTCCAGGTGGGACACTACAGAGAGTGTATATGGGGAGGACTACAGCTCCCAGCATGTGCTGAGACTCTCAGTCCGAGTCTGAAGCCGCGGACATTTCTGTTCCTTTGCCTGAAGTGAAGGTTACATTTCAGTGTTATGCTGTCTATGGTTTATGGAGTAATAAACCTGGTGAAATTTTAAAGGAACGTGCCTCATGTTTGTCTCCCGCTGCACCTAAGCGAGTCGAATCCCTACAATGGTCATTAAACCCCTGTCTCCAATGCCACTTCTGCTGTGTGCACCACGAACACCTCATCCATTGTGCCCACTATGGCTCGTGGGAGAACCAGCACCGCTGCTGTGTGCTGGGAAAGCCTCAAACAAACGGTTTACCAGAGTTGCTTGTTTGTTTGCCAATATTATCTCTAGGTTCTCCTGTGGCATGATGTTGTGGTTGTGTAATGTGCCTTTGTAGCGTGGATCGAGGATGCTGGCCAGCCAGTAGCCGTCATCCCTCATCATTTTGGCAATTCGGGGGTCCCATTTTAGGATCCGCATGGCATAATCACACATGTGGGCCAATGTTCCAGGTGTCAATGATGCACTGCCCGTGGAGGGTGGAGGAGCAGTTTCTGGCAAATCCACATCCCTACAGTCACGCACAAACACTGTCCCTGACCTTAGAACGCCAACATTTTCTCTTGCCCCCTGAGAAACATCCTCCTGCCCAAAATAATCATCCCCCTCATCCTCATCCTCCTCCTCTTCTTCTTCCACCTTGTCCAGGACAGTTCCCTGAGCAGACAATGGCTGACTGTCATCAAGGCTTCCCTCCTCTTCCTCCGCTGCAGACGCCTGATCCTTAATGTGCGTCAAACTTTACATGAGCAGACGCATAATTGGGATGCTCATGCTTATGATGGCGTCATCTGCGCTTACCAGCCGTGCGCATTCCTCAAAACACTGAAGGACTTTACAGAGGTCTTTCAGATTTGACCACTGCACACCCGACAATTCCATGTCTTCCCTCAAACTGCCTGCCCGTGTATCCTCCCACAAATGCATTACAGCCTGCCTCTGTACGCACAGCCTCTCAACCATGTGCAGGGTGGAGTTCCATCTTGTTGCAACGTCTATGATTAGGCAGTGCGTGGGGAGGTGGAGCAATCGCTGAAGCTTCTGCATACGGCTGGAGTGTACGGCCGAGCGACGGATGTGCAAGCACAGACTTCGCAACTTATGGAGCAGGGATGTTAACTCTGGATAATTATTAAGGAAGCACTGCACCACCAGGTTCAAAGTGTGAGCCAGGCAAGGTATGTGTGTGAGTTTTGCACGAGCTATGGCTGCCACAAAATTACAGCCATTAATCACTGACTACCTTGCCTGCCTCTAGATATAGACTGCCCAGCCATGACTCTGTTTGTCGCTGAAAGTAGTCGGCCAGTACCTCCGCGGTGTGTCTGTTGTCGCCCAAAGACATCATCTTTAACACAGCCTGCTGATGTTTACCACTAGCTGTTCGATAGTGGGACACCTCGTATGCAACACTGCCAGCTGCGGATGGAGTGCTCGTGCGACTGCGCTTTGTGGATGAGCTTTTGCTGATAGACGAGGAGGAGGAGGAGCGAAAGCCTATAGCCAATTGTTTCCTATACCGTGGGCTAGGCAGCACTGTTCCACCGCCGCTGTCCCCAGTGGAGCCTGCATCCACCACATTAACCCAGTGCGCAGTGATGGACACGTAACGGCCCTGGCCTTGCCTACTGGTCCAGGCGTCCGTTGTGATGTGCACCTTTCCACTCACTGATTGTTTTAGTGCATGGACAATGCGGTCTTTCACATGATGTTGGAGGGCAGGGATGGCTTTTCAAGAAAAAAAGTGCCGACTGGGTAGGTCATAGCGTGGGACAGCGTAGGCCATGAGGTCGCGGAAAGCTTCGCATTCAACCAAACGGTAGGGCATCATCTCTAATGAGATTAGTTTGGCAATGTAGGCATTCAAACACAATGTACGCGGATGAGAGGATGAGTACTTTCTTGTCCTACTCAGAGTGTCTGGAATGGTGAGCTGGACTGGAGAGCTGCCTATGGGGGAAGTAGCAGTGGACCGGATGGAGTGAGAGGGGGTTGGTGATGGCCTAGATTCAGTGTTGTGTTGCAAAACCATTGTGATTCCCTGAGTGCTTTTGCCTTGCGATGACACCTCCACATTTAGTGCTCGTGGTGTGCTTATTGGTGGCGGTGGTCTTACAGTGGGGGCAGCGATGGAGCATTGTTGGCTACCTTCAGTCGGAGAAGGTGCACATGTGCTACCTGAGGTTTTGTAGTCCGTCCACGCTTGCAAGTGCATGTTGATTAAATGTCTAAGCATGCAACTGGTATTCAAATTTCTGAGTTGTTTACCTCGGCTAAAGGTCCTTCCATACTTCTTACAGGTAACCTTTGCCTCATCAGTAGGATTTTGGACAAAGAAGTCCCACTCTGCACTCTTCCTACTATGGTAAACATTTTCTGGCCTTGCACACTGTGCTAAGTTGAACATCTGGTCAAGCTGTTCTGCAACTGTTTTAGTTTTTGTTCCACGTTTTAGGACAGCTACGGGCCTGCTAGATAACCACTGCTGCGATGTCAATGCCTGCTGCGGATCTTTCTCCTTATCTGAACTATTGCCAGCGCCACCCTCCTCCCCCAATGGGTGCCAGTCCGGGTCCAGAACTGGGTCATCCATCACCTCCTCTTCAAATTCATCTGCACCTTCCTCTTTACCTTCCTCTGTGTCACCGTGTAAGGTGGTATAGTATGCGAGAAGGGGCACCTGGGTTTAATCAGGGTCAGATTCTGGCTCAATAGACTGCGAGGGCAATGTAGTGCTGTGGGTCAATGTACCAGCAGAATCATCTAGCAGTGGCTGTGCATCAGTGCACTCCATATAAGATTCATCCTGGACTGGGGAATTCAGGATTTAACTGGATAACCCAGGCATAGCATGTGAAAAGAGCTCCATAGAGTAATCTGAAGTGTGGGCTGCCGCATCCTTAACTTTTGGTGGGGGTGAAGGACACAAGGAAAGGGGCTTTTTATGACCAGAACCCTGCACTGACGACTCCATGCTTGCAGGTTTCGACCTTCAGAAGAGGAGGCAATAGAGCTGGTGGCTGTTTCGACAATATATGCCAAAACCTGTTCCTGATGCTCCGGCTTTAAAAGCGGTTTTCCTACTCCAAGAAAAGGCAACCTTACAGGCCTTCTTGGGCCAGAGGATGATGCAGGCTCAACACCTCCTGCCTTAGCTGCTATTGTGCTTTTGCCAGAACCTGCCGATGCACCACCACCAACAGTACCAGCTGCGCCCCCCTGCCCATGTCCGCGGCCTCTTCCACCATACTTCCTCATGTTTGGGAAAATGTACCAAAGGCAAGGTACCGTATGAGGAGCGTCCAGCTGTGTAAGGTGTATTCCAAATTAAATCAACATATATATTATGTTAGTCACAGACGCTCTCACAGTATGTATTGGACCGTAATCCAACAAGCAGATATACGGAACTGTATCAGAAGTGTACAACTTTATACGATTTTTGTGCAACTAACAATCTCCGTATATGTATTTACGGAGTGTCACACACACGCTGACTAGGTATAAAAGTGACTGTAATGCGAACGGCAGATATACAACACTTTTGGAGAATTGGACAGCTTTATACGATGTGTGTAAAGAAAATTGTCAAGCTCTGTGTATTTGTATACGGACTGACACACGCTGTCTCTGTCTAGTTATAACCGTTATCAAACAGCAGATATACTAAACTGTTTGAAAAACGGACACGACTCTAAGGTGTAGGTCTGGAAAAACAGAAAAACTCCTTGTTTTTTTTTTCCAGAGTCACACACAGGTAGCTTCCATTTGTCCATGCTAGAAGGCAGAACACGGTAGTGTGTGAGTAGTGTACACCGCTGTACGGTGTGTGTATGTAAAATTGTCAAGCTCTGTGTATTTGTATACGGACTGACACACACTGTCTCGGTCTAGTTTTGACCGTTTTCAAACAGCAGATATACAAAACTGTTTGAAAAACGGACACGACTCTAAGGTGTAGGTCTGGAAAAACGGAAAAACTACTCGTTTTTTTTTTCCAGAGTCACACACAGGTAGCTTCTATTTGTCCATCCTAGAAGGCGGTACACGGTAGTGTGTGAGGAGCGTACACCACTGTACGGTGTGTGTATGTAAAATTGTCCAGCTCCGTGTATTTGTATATGGACTGACAAACACTGTCTCGGTCTAGTTTTGACCGTTTTCAAACAGCAGATATACAAAACTGTTTGAAAAACGGACACGACTCTAAGGTGTAGGTCTGGAAAAACAGAAAAACTCCTTGTTTTTTTTTCCAGAGTCACACACAGGTAGCTTCCATTTGTCCGTGCTAGAAGGCGGAACACGGTAGTGTGTGAGTAGTGTACACCGCTGTACGGTGTGTGTATGTAAAATTGTCAAGCTCTGTGTATTTGTATACGGACTGACACACACTGTCTCGGTCTAGTTTTGACCGTTTTCAAACAGCAGATATACAAAACTGTTTGAAAAACGGACACGACTCTAAGGTGTAGGTCTGGAAAAACGGAAAAACTACTCGTTTTTTTTTTCCAGAGTCACACACAGGTAGCTTCTATTTGTCCATCCTAGAAGGCGGTACACGGTAGTGTGTGAGGAGCGTACACCACTGTACGGTGTGTGTGTATGCAAAATTGTCCAGCTCCGTGTATTTGTATACGGACTGACACACGCTGTCTCTGTCTAGTTTGGACCGTTATCAAACAGCAGAGATACTAAACTGTTTGAAAAATGGACATGACTCTAAGGTGTAGGTCTGGAAAACGGACAAACTCCTCGGCTTTTTCTTCCAGAGTCACACCCAGATACCTTCTATTTGTCCGTGATACCAGCCAGTACATGGTAGTGTGTGAGGAGCGTACACCGCTAGACGGTGTCTGTATGGAAAATTGTCAAGCTCCGTATATTTGTTTATGGACTGACACATGCTGTCTCTGTCTAGTTTTGACTGCAATCAAACAGCAGATATATGAAACTGTTTGAAAAACGGACACAACTCTAAGGTGTAGGTCTAGAAAAATGGAAAAACTCCTCGGCTTTTTCTTCCAGAGTCACACCCAGATAGCTTCTATTTGTCCATGATACCAGCTGGTACACAGTAATGTGTGAGGAGCGTACACCTCTAGACGGTGTCTGTATGGAAAGTTGTCAAGCTCCGTATATTTTTATACGGACTGAAACACGCTGTCTCTGTCTAGTTTTGACTGTAATCAAACAGCAGATATATGAAACTGTTTGAAAAACGGACAAAACTCTAAGGTGTAGGTCTGGAAAAACGGACAAACTCTTCGGCTTTTTCTTCCAGAGTCACACCCAGATAACTTCTATTTGCCCGTGATACCAGCCGGTACACGGTAGTGTGTGAGGAGCGTTCACCGCTAGATGGTGTGTGAAAAAATGAGCACTCAGTAACTCACCAGGATAAAATAATAAAATTTGGAGTGCTTTGAAAAAAGCAGTTTGAACAGCAGTGTGCCCACAGCAATGCAGCTAGCAGGTAGTCTTAAAAGGCAGCCTAATCACCACCAGCGCTGTTTCTTCTTCCCTGCCTAACGCTCTCCCTGTTCAGAATCAGCAGCAGCACCTCTCCCTATTGTAAGATCGGCAGAAGTAAGATGGCGGTCGGCGTTCACAGCATTTTATACCCACTGTGATGCCACACAAAGCCAGCCAATCACTTCAATGCCCTTCTCTAAGATGGTGCTGGCCGCTGCGCATGTCATCGCGTTGCCCACAGTGTGCATCCTCCATCATTGGGTGAGAAAAGGCGCTGAAAGCATAATTTGAAACGCGACTTTGGCGCGCTGATCGGCGACCTCGTGGCCGACCTCACACTAGGGTCGGTTTTCAATCGGCGAAACCCGACTTTGGCGAAAGTCAGCGATTTTTTAATCTGACCGACCTGTTTCGCTCAACTCTAGTGCTGGGGTTTGGGGATAGCGAAGGAGAGTGAGGATTAATGGAGTAAACACTGTGAGGGCATATGTAAACATGGTGAAGGAGTTGGAGGGTTAATAGAAAAGCTTGATCCAAGTAATAATAAGTGCTTACTCAGCAGACATACCCAAAAGAGACAGGTGTATAGTGTGGGGTCCTGACTCCTGCCGTGACTAACTGCCGTTGTAATAACTTCATCTTCACGATACTTATGCTGCAGGGAGACACGTGCCTGACCCCGCATACTTGCCCCCTTAGGCCTGTTTCACACATCCGTATTTTACCATCAGTCAAAATTCACTGTTTTGCAAAAAAAAACGGATCCACCATTTTGCTTGGCGGATCCGTTTTTTCCCATTGAGTTGCATTACCGGCGGATCTTGACGGATGGCCATCTGTTGGATCTGTTTTTTTGCGGATCCGCCAAAATTTTTGCGTCCGCCGACATGTCTGGACGGACAATGCAACGTTTTTTCGGGCGGCCGGATCTGCATTTTACATTGCGCATGCCCGGAGGATTTGCCTCGGTCGCAAATTTAACCCTAAACCCTGTTCTGGCAGCTGAAAACAAATTCATTCTCTCTCTCCCCAACCCAGGCAGCGGTTCCTTTAAAATTTTTCCTTCGACGGATCCGTTAAATCAATGGTCCGGTGCTAAACGTTGTGGTCAGTGCAGGAATGGATCCGTTGTCCACCATTTTAGCGGATTTTAGGCTGGTTTCACATTTGCGTTTTTTTTCGCGGTAATTTAGCGCTAAATAGCGCATGCGTTTTTTTTCCCTATACTTTGCATGGGATGCGCTTATGTGCGCATACACATGCGTTTGTACGCGTTTTACCGCGCATGCTTTTTTTGCGGTATGCGCTCTGGCGCACAAAATGCAACTTGTTGCATTTTTTGTGCGTCCGATTTGCCTCAAAAAAACGCATGCGCGCGCAATGCGTTTTTTTACAGCAAGACACCCATTATAAGTCTATGGTGAGCATATGTGCGCATTGGCATGCTTATGTATGCGTTTTTTTGCACATGTGTTTTTTTTTTACCATTAGTTTAGACAATGGAATTTAGGGGTTTGGGTAAAGTTAGGGTTAGTTAAGGGGGTTTAGGGTTAGGGTTAGGGTCAGGGTTAGGGTTAGGGTTAAGTATGGTTTGGTTAAGGGTTAGGGTCAGGGTTAGGGTTAGGGTTAGGGTCAGGGTTAGGGTTAAGTATGGTTTGGTTAAGGGTTAGGGTCAGGGTTAGGGTTAGGGTCAGGGTTAGGGTTAAGTATGGTTTGGTTAAGGGTTAGGGTCAGGGTTAGGGTTAAGTATGGTTTGGTTAAGGGTTAGGGTTAGGGTTAGGGTCAGGGTTAGGGTTAGGGTTAGGGTTAGGGTCAGGGTTAAGTATGGTTTGGTTAAGGGTTAGGGTTAGGGTCAGGGTTAGGGTCAGGGTTAGGGTTAGGGTCAGGGTTAGGGTTAGGGTCAGGGTTAGGGTTAAGTATGGTTTGGTTAAGGGTTAGGGTCAGGGTTAGGGTTAGGGTCAGGGTTAGGGTTAAGTATGGTTTGGTTAAGGGTTAGGGTTAGGGTCAGGGTTAGGGTCAGGGTTAGGGTTAGTAAAGTCATGGTTTGGGTTAGTGTGAGTGGCCACCTAATGTTGGAAAAAAACGCAAACGCGGTAAAAACGCACTAAAAATGCATACAAACGCTTAAAAACGCTGCGTTTTTTTCATGCATGCTCATAAAAATGCTTGAAAAAAACGCAGCAGTTGTATGCTTTTGTATGCGTTTTTCAATGCGTTTTTTTGCGGGAAAAACGCGCTGCAAAAAAAAGCAAGTGTGAAACAGGCCTTAACTGATGAAAAAAACTGATGTGTGAAACAGGCCTTAGGAGGCATCTAAATATATAGGACTGAGTAGAGGATCAGGTGAGAGGGGTTGTGGGAACTGATTTGGGATAAATTACCAATTGCCTAGCATACCAGGGGAGGTTACACAATCAAAGGCACAGGGCCTGGCTACATCCATATGCTAGTAACACCTTGCACCTGATAACATCTCTCTCTACTGGCCCCAACATGGATATACAGCAGTAAGTATTGAGTTTAATGCAACAAATGAAATTAGCAAACATTCAGTAGGCAATGTTACATACCATTAAAGGAAATGTTGCACTAAGTGACAGCAAGCAGGGATTGTAGCAGTAGCAGAGATTGTACCATTAAAGGAAATGTTGCACTAGATGACAGCAAGTTAGGGCTAGAATTAGGGTTAGAGTTGGAATTAGGGTTAGGGTTGGAATTAGGGTGTCATGGTCACGTGTGGCTGGACACAGCGTCTCCAGCAGGGCGGATTTAGATGACACACATGACCCTGGACACACTGCCTCCAGTTGGGCGAATTTAAATAATAAAACATGCAGCTGGATACGCCACCTCCAACAGGCGAATTTCGGAAATACACGTATGTCTGGAAACCCCACCTCCGGTAAGGCGAATTTAAACAATAAAAGGGAAAACCTGGGTAACAATAACAATGGTGGCCCTGCAATGGGGAACGGGGAAGTGGAGACCTCCTGCACTCCCCTGAGTCAGTGTCTCTACACTCCTAACATTCCTTAGGCCGGTTCCGCACCGGGCGACGATCAGGAACCTAAGAACCCTGACTCGCCCTGCACTTAAGCCCTCACTAGTGAAGTGGACGGCGCGGAAACTAATCCCACCACTGCACTAAAACACACATAGGGAAAAGAGACAAAACAGGGAAACACCACTTAGCTTTGCTCTGTTGTTTACGCTCCCAGCAACAGAGCCCACCACCTGTGTGCATCTTTTCCTCCGACCGGATCCAACACCATAGTGCAGCCTTGGAGCAAACAGAGTCCACCACCTGTGTGCAGCTCTCCAGAAACAGAGTCCAGCATATGAGCCCAGCTTTCCAGCAAAAGAGTCCAGCATCTTAAGACCAGCTTTCCAGCAACCGAGTCCAGCATCATGAGTGCAGCTCTACACCATAGCTGCCACTCCACCAAGCCATGCAAGAACTCCTTGCTGACACCACAGCTGCAACTCCACCAAGCCATGCCAGCCCTCCTTGCAGACACCATAGCTGCCACTCCAGGACTCTCACTGAGCTGCCCGGGACTCTCCTTCAGCTCCATCCTTCACCCAGGCTTGCTTGTAAACGAGGACTGTTATGAGCTCATTTTCTGCCCCACCAGCTGGGAGTTCTCCTTCCATTCTCCCTCTGGTGGTGACAGGAGGTAGTGAGGTTGGTTTAATTGGTAATGGTCTGCCACCTGACGAGGAGGATAATGATTGGATCTCTGGAGTATCAGACTGGATATAAGACAGCCAACGCCCTATCCTGGTGCTGGTGATTTAGTCTGCTTCTCAGGTCTTGGACTTCTGCTCTGCTCCAGTCTTCTCAAGTTAAGTTTGTTTTTGCTAATGTTCACACTTACTCTTGTTGGTCAACTCAGTTTTTGTGTGGTCAGCCAGCCCGGCTGGGCTGTGCTGAATTTCCACTCTTATTTATCTGTATTTGCCAATTTGCCTTTTTGTCCTTTATTGGATTGACCTCTTTTTTGCTCTGTCTCAGAATGTTTCAGAGTGCTGATATAGTGGGAGAAGTCTAGTGACTTCAGGGTTAATTTTGTTATCAGAAGTGTTGGACATTATTTTGGGTAGGTTTTTTGGCAGATTGCAGACAGTATCTTTCCTTTCCTGTCCTTTCAAGTTAGTTTGGCCCCATCGTTTGCTCAGCCTATTTTTCTGCCTTTGTTTGTGTTTTCATCTTGCTTCACCATCAATACATGTGGGGGGCTGTCTTTCCTTTGGGGTCTGCTCTGGGGGAGTTAGTTTTCCTCTTTTCTTACTTGAGGCTTATTTAGCTCTCTGGTTGTGACGAGGCATCCAGGACCATCGTAGGCATGCTCCACGACTGCTGCTAGTTGTGTGTTAAGATCAGGGATCTGCAATCTGCATAGTTACCAACCTCTCTGGTTTTCTGAGGCTTAGCGTGTGTTGCTTTTTTTCTCCTCGGTGACCCATTCATAACAGAGGACTATCACCAACAGTGATTACCACACCTGACACTCTTATAGAGCAATCACACCTGTGTTATAATTACGTGCACAAAACTAAAGTAACCAAAGTGCAATTACCCTAATGGCCACCGGGGGGAAAGTAGAACTGAAACCACCACAGTGTGTGAAGGGTTAATACTAAAATCAGAGTTGAAGTTTCGTTTTATCCATTCTCTGAAGGTTTCATTTCTCCGTTTTTGTTGCTGTAAGATAAATTTTTATAATTGGCATGGGCTGTCATGAAACCAGACTGTTCTCATCAGGTACAAAGATAACAGAGGCGGGAGTGTAAAACTTTGAAGAATATGTCATTATACTACTTTCTATTTGGATACGGACATATATGTAGTTTCCGTTTTCTTGCAATATTATTGGCTTACAAAGTGAAATGATGCTATTGGTACTTGAGAACCTTGCATAATTAAGCAAAAGATTATAAAAGATGTGACTAAAATAAAGGGGCTTAGTGATCTGCCTCGATCCTCCCGTACAGAGACCCGAGTCTCCGTGTGGTCATTTGAGTTGCTAGCAACACTGTGGAATAATTTGGAAATCACTGGATCAACCGTGAAGGGTTAATTTAGCCCTCCCAAAATAGCTACCTCGACAGTGGCGCGCAACGTGGGGAACCCGAACAGGGACGCCTCTGCCCCCCGGAGGACAATAAGACAAAGGACCCTTGGAGCGGACACAGGTGCTGGAAAATTGGGACTGATCATCCCCCACAACCACGGTAAGTTGGCAGTTATACTGTTCAGACTGACCGTTCATGTGGTTTTCCTGTGCTTGTTGCTGCAAAGAGGATCTGAGGTTTGTCCCCTGGTGGGGTGATTCATGGGTGGAATCATGTAGAGGTGTAGTCCCGTTGGGGGCCCAGTGCTCGAACCGTACCTCATAAGGGACGGACACCCCGGATTGACCAGTGATTGTGACTCTCTTTATAGTCAAAATATCCTGAAATTCCCGATCATTATTAGTATTGGGCGTGATGAGTGATCGAAGACTGGGTAGGATACGTAACTCAGGTATATATAGAAAGATATATTTAACCAGAGGTGTCCGGAGGGATAGTCTGAGACGCCCTCCTCCTTTCACTGAGTACCGCGAATTTTGGGCAATCCCAAAAGGGGGATTATTGACCCGGTGGAACAGAGACTGAAACGGCCGCCAGTTCTGTGCACAATTTAAGTCAGGGTATTTAGCTCTAAAGGAGAGAATTATGTTTCTGTGGAAGAAAAAGAAAATTTTGGAATTGTGTGAAGGATCAGATACTGTTAGTCTTATGATTCAAAGACGAGGAAAGAAATTTGTCAGGAATGCAGGAAAAATATTTTCGATTCTGGGATTTCCTAAGGGCGGGAGGCTACAGCCTACGCTATGGGATGAAGGAGTTAAAAAAATAAAGGGAGATTGACTGATGATGGATTACTTGAAGGCGCTGAGGAATTCCGTGGCTTGGCACATGATTTGTATAATGAAGGTTATGTGGACATTGAACAGCAAGTGAATTCTGATTGTTTTTATTGCTATGTGGAAAAAGGAAAATTGTCTAACACTGTGAAAAAGACTGAAAGTGTTGTGGTACAGGAAAGAATTGAGAATGTGATTGGTTACGAAGGAACTAAGATTGATATTAATGTGTCAGGGAAATAGTTAAAAGTGATGATTTGAAACAAGAGGTCTCCCTGCTAGATGACAATTGTACAAGGAGACCGAGAGTCGCAGCCCCCACCTTTGCTGACGGCACCTATTATCATCCGCAGCCAGCCTCAATCCCCGTTCACCCGATCCAGAGGAAAAAAAAAAGTTTTCAGAAGACTTTAACCTGCTCTGTTCAGAAGAGAGAGAGAAAAAAGAGCAAACAGCAGCCTCTAGCCCCCACCGCAGCTGCGAGCACACAGTGTGCCCTTCAGCCCACACAGCAAACTCTCGCCCCCCCTCAGACTTCAGCTAGTGGGAACCCTGCTCCTCAGCCCCTCCCTGCTAATTCTCGTTACTGCTCAGTTCGTGATCTCTCTCACATGTCCATTAAATTTACTAGGGGCAGATTTATTATCACAGTTCCACTCCAGAATACAATTCCAATATGATGGTCAGATGTTTTTTTTGTTATATAATCCCTATGTAGATGAAGACAGTGAGGAAATTTGTATTTTGCATGCCCTTCTTACGGTTATGATGGCCCTGATAGGCTCAGATCCACCCCCAATATTGCCTGAGGATCAATGACTCACCCCATACCTCTCAGAGATACCATCTAAACTCTGGTCAAAAGGGCCAAATGATATAGGGAAAATGCCTGTAGAACCAGTAAAAGTGTTTCTCAAACCTGGTGCCTAATCCACATACTCTTTTGTCCCAAATACCCCAGGATGCAGCTTGGTTTACAGTTATTGATCTTACCAATGCCTTCTTTAGCATTCCGTTACACCCAGACTGTTAGTTTCTATTTGCAATCACTTAGCAGGAATGACAGTTAATATGGACAGTTATGCCACAAGGGGCCCAAAACAGTCCCAACCAGTTTGAAAAAAATATGAGCAGGTGTCTTTTGCCATTTCTGCCACTGTTAGCCTCCTTAAGTATCTGGCAGCACTGAATTGTCGGGTTTCGGCCTCGAGACTTCAGTTCTGCCTTGGTCAAGTGATGTTCTTGGGTCACTGTCTCCTTCAGGGTGCCAGACACCTCGCAGAAGAAAGAAAAATAGCTGCCAGCTCCGTTCCTTTTCCAAAAGATGAAACTGAACTCCAGCGTTTTCTTATGCACTTATTTTTGTCAGTGGATACCGGATGCATCCCGCATAATGCAACCCTTTTACAATGCCTTGAAAGACGGTATAATGAACTATAAGGAAAGATGGCAGTGATGAGGATTACCTCCAACATGATTGTTCCCAACTTCTGATAGAAGAAACAGCTACTCCACCAAATGTCAGTGAGAATCCACTCCCAAATCCTGATCTGGTGTTATACACAGATGGTTCAAGATATGCTGACGAGTTGGTAGATTCCACACGGGATATGCTGTTACCACAGAGGACACTGTAGTATATGCAGCTGCGCTCCCGCCCTCACAGTCAGCAAAAGAAGCAGAACTCCAGGCTCTGTCTACTGCATGTACTTTGGCCAAGAACAGACGAGCTAATATATACACGGACTCACGGTATGCATTTGGTATTGCTCACGATTTTGGGGCTCTATGGGCCAATCGAGCGTTTATTACTACTGCCGGAACCTCAGTGAAAAATGCTGAAGCTGTTAAAACCCTCATGGACTTGATCAAATTACCTACTCAGGTAGCTATTATCAAAGTTAAGGCGCACGGTCCTAGGAACAGCCCACAGACTGTTGGCAACATATTTGTGGATATGCAAGCCAAAGCCGCCGCTCTCTTACCCGTTGAACCAACCATACCAACTATGGTGACCACACGCTCTCAGCGTAAACAGTTACAAGAAGCACTGACCCTACAAGAACCTGATGATCTACTTGATCAAATTACCTACTCAGGTAGCTATTATCAAAGTTAAGGCGCACGGTCCTAGGAACAGCCCACAGACTGTTGGCAACATATTTGTGGATATGCAAGCCAAAGCCGCCGCTCTCTTACCCGTTGAACCAACCATACCAACTATGGTGACCACACGCTCTCAGCGTAAACAGTTACAAGAAGCACTGACCCTACAAGAACCTGATGATCTACAACAGACTGAAGTTTTCTGTCGGACCCCGTGAGACTGCTTAATGATGATGCAGAGAATGTCTCCAAAGGAAGAGGTGAAGCAATGGAAGACTGATGGGGCACGAATGGATAATGGTCTCTGGGAAAAGGACCGACTTGTGTGTCTCCCTAAGCGGATGTACCCTGCTATTGCCACATGGGCACATGGACCTACACATCGAGGAAAGAATCAGGCCCTCGCACTGGTGCAAAAATTCTACTGGGCCCCGGTTCTCCAGTTGGCCGGAAGCATTCCCTGTTACCAACATGACTGCAAAGACCACAGCGAAGAAACTGGTGATGGAAGTTATATGCAGATATGGGGTTCCAGAAGTTGTTGAAAGTGATCAATGCCCGGCCTTTTCTTCTCATGTGTACTAAGAAGTTCTCACAATGCTTGGATCCACTGTAGCACTCCATACTCCGTACCACCCACAATCCAGTGGGAAAGTTGGGAGGCTGAATGGCACACTGAAGGGACAATTGACCAAAATGATGCAGGAGACTACGGCTCCATGGCCAGAGCTCCTACCCATTGTACTATACCACATTCGTACTACCCCTATTGCAAAATATGGCCTGTCCCCATATGAGATATTGTTTGGTACTAGGCCCCCAGTTGCAAATTTCCAGCCCCAGCAGTTATCAGAAGAAACTGACCGTGCTGTTCAATATGTTATTCTGCTTAGTAAAAATCTTGCTAACACCTATGTTCTAGTTTTCTTTTCTTTTCCAGATTCAGCAGAAACCAACACCTGTCATAACCTGAAGCCTGTTGATTTGGTAGTCGTGAAGAGGCATGTCAGGAAGCACGGACTAGAACCCTTGTATGACGGTCCCTATGAAGTTCTCCTCACCACCCAACTAGTCAATAGCAAATGAAGGGGGCATAATGTTTTGGTTTTTCGCATTTTCCATATTATTATTGGTAGAAGCTAGAAGTTAAAGTTAGAAGATATTCAATGACTCAGAGATCAATACGATAAAGATAATGATCGTGCTAAGGACAGTTGGTGGTCAGACACCTTTTCCTTTCTCAATCCAGCCAATTGGTTTAAGGGATTTGGGGGCTGGGTAGCTGGGATCTTACAAAGCTTGTTACACATTGCTACCTGTATCCTTGTTGTATATGTGATACTAAAACTTGTTCTTTGGTGTATTTCTGTATGTATTAGGAAATTCTGCACTAAGACAGCTAATGATGATACCAAAGGTGTTGTTGCCCCTGCTCTTCTCTGCACCGATCTCAAAAGGCTACTTGATGAAGATGTTGAAGCCAAGCACATGCCTACCTACAAAAGATCCCCACCACTGTCATCAAAAATTGTTATTCGTGAACTGCAGTATACAGGGGGGAGGGTGCGCCGCGACAGCCATGACTGATAACACGGCATCAGTCATGTGAAGACCAGTAACCCTCAAGCTGTTAGCTTGGGATAGCACCACTGATGCGGCATATGTGTTAATAAAATTTCTCTAGGGGGGAATGTGAAGGGTTAATACTAAAATCAGAGTTGAAGTTTCGTTTTATCCATTCTCTGAAGGTTTCATTTCTCCGTTTTTGTTGCTGTAAGATAAATTTTTATAATTGGCATGGGCTGTCATGAAACCAGACTGTTCTCATCAGGTACAAAGATAAGGGAGGCGGGAGTGTAAAACTCTGAAGAATATGTCATTATACTACTTTCTATTTGGATACGGACATATATGTAGTTTCCGGTTTTCTTGCAATATTATTGGCTTACAAAGTGAAATGATGCTATTAGTACTTGAGAACCTTGCATAATTAAGCAAAAGATTATAAAAGATGTGACTAAAATAAAGGGGCTTAGTGATCTACCTCGATCCTCCCATACAGAAACCCCAGTCTCCGTTTGGTCATTTGAGTTGCTAGCAACACTGTGGAATAATTTGGAAATCACTGGATCAACCATGAAGGGTTAATTTAGCCCTCCCAAAATAGCTACCTCGACAAGTTCAATGACCCTAATGGCCACCATAGGGAAACTAGAACTGAAACCACACAGCTAAAGGAAAAAAAAAGGTTAGGGTTGGGATTAGGATTAGGGTTAGGGATTAGGGTTAGGGTAGGGATTAGGGTTAGGGTTGGGTGTTATGATTGTGTCACCGTAGGAGGCAAAAACAGAAATGCTAGCTAAGTCCAGAAAACCAGAGAAGTTGGCAGCTATCGGATTGCAGACCCCTGAACCTATCAACACAACTAGCAGTAGCCGTGGGG
Source organism: Dendrobates tinctorius (assembly GCF_039654945.1). Lineage (NCBI taxonomy): Eukaryota > Metazoa > Chordata > Amphibia > Anura > Dendrobatidae > Dendrobates > Dendrobates tinctorius. The sequence goes on along the minus strand of NW_027361751.1, from coordinate 12,481,905 downwards.
GGTTCCTACGATGCCCTAGACCCCTCGATCACAGCCGGAGAATTAAATAGGCCTAATGAAAGAAAGGGGAAATCTAAACTGCCCCAGAGCAGACCCCAAAGCAATAGGCAGCCCCCAACATATAATGACGGTGAAGCAAGAGGAAAACACTAACACAGGCAGAAAGATAGACTGAGCAAAGACGGGGTCCAAGCTAACTAGATATAAAAGGACAGAAAGGCTGCTGTCTGCAACCAGTAAAAAACCCAATGAAAATAAGAGCCAACAGACTGACAGTGAAAAAGGCCCTGAAGACGCTAGGCTACAAAAAAGCTATGTCAGTACTCAGGAATATTCTGAAGACAGAGCTACAGGCAAAAGGAGATTCAGCTCACCCCAGCAGGGAATGGCAGAATCCAGAAAAGCAAGGAAAACAAAAACAAAACACAAAAGCAAACAGGCAAAGCAGAAAGCTTTAGAGGAGCAGGAATCAGACTGGTGTCCTAGAAGTCCACAGAGAAATCACCCGCAGGGCAGAAGGGCGTCGGCAGCCTTATATCCAGTCCGTGACTCCACTCAGCCAGCCATCCTCATTAGGCTCAGGTGCCTGATAATCAGGCTGATTACCTTCCTTTACCAGAATAGGGAGTTCACCAGACCTCAGTGACGAAGGGGAAAATGAACTCACAACAGTACCTCCCCCTTGAGGAGGGGTCACCGAACCCTCAACCACGCCACCAGGGCGATCAGGGTGAGCCCGATGAAAGGCACGCACCAATCTTTTGGCATGAATATCAGAGACAGAGACCCAGGAATTATCCCCCTGACCATAACCCTTCCACTTAACCAAATACTGGAGTCTCCATCTAGCCAGATGGGAATCCAGTATTTTCTCTACCTCATATTCCATGTTACCTTCAACCAATACAGGGTCTGGAGGTGCTACCCCAGGAACAACTGGTTCAACAAACCTCTTCAACAAGGACTTATGGAACACATTATGGATTTTAAATGTGACAGGAAAAGCCAAACGAAAAGAGACCGGATTAATAATCTTCAAAATCTTGTAAGGTCCAATAAATCTAGGCTTAAACTTAGGAGAAGCCACCTTCATAGCAATATTTTTTGATGATAACCACACCATATCACCAATCTTAAACTGGGGACCAATGGTCCTATGTCGATTGGAAAACCGCTGGGCCTTTTCCTGGGAGAGAGATAACTTATCCACCACTTGGTCCCAGATCTGGTGCATTCTCTCCACCACAGTGTCAACACCTGGGCAGGCAGAAGGCTCCACCTACCCTGAAGAAAATCGAGGATGAAACCCAAAGATACAAAAAAAAGGTGACATCAAAGTGGCAGAACTAGCTCTATTATTTAAAGCAAATTCGGCCAAGGGCAAAAATGAAACCCAATCATCCTGATCAGCGGAAATAAAACATCTCAAATACGACTCCAAGGTCTGGTTTGTTCTCTCTGTCTGCCCATTGGTCTGAGGGTGAAAAGCAGAGGAGAAGGACAACTGAATTCCCAGCTTGGAACAGAAAGTCCTCCAAAATCTAGACACAAACTGAACTCCTCTGTCAGATACAATGTTCTCAGGAATCCTGTGTAAGCGAACCACCTGTTGCAAAAACAGGGGAACCAACTCAGAGGAAGATGGCAACTTAGGGAGTGGTACAAGATGAACCATCTTAGAGAACCTATCACAAATCACCCAAATAACAGTCATTCTTTGAGAGACCGGCATATCAGAGATGAAATCCATTGAAATATGGGTCCATGGCCTCCTGGGGACCGGCAAAGGCATCAACAACCCACTAGAGCGAGAACAAGATTTAGACCGGGAGCAAGTCCCACAGGACTGCACAAAATTCCTGACATCATGAGACAAGGTGGGCCACCAAAAAGAGCGACTCACCAGATCTCTAGTACCAAAAATACCTGGATGACTAGCCAATGCAGAGCAATGAACTTCAGACATCACTCTCTTCTTCCACTGGTCAGGAACATACAACTTTCCACTGGGACAACGCTCGGGTTTGTCCTCCTGGAACTCTTGCAGAGCAAGTCTCAAATCGGGCGAGATGGCAGAAAGAACTACCCCTTCGCTTAAGATGGTAGCAGGCTTGGTCACCACAGGAGAATCAGCAAAGAAACTCCTAGAGAGGGCGTCTGCCTTGACATTCTTAGTTCCAGGAAGAAAAGAGACCACAAAATCAAAACGTGTAAAAAACAAGTCCCACCTAGCCTGTCTAGGGTTCAAGCGTTTAGCCGACTCTAGGTAAATCAAATTCTTGTGGTCAGTGAGGACCACAACTTGATGTTTAGCTCCCTCCACCCAATGTCTCCACTCCTCAAATGCCCATTTCATGGCCAACAGTTCCCGATTCCCCACATCATAGTTACGTTCAGATGGAGAGAACTTTCGGGAAAAGAAAGCACAGGGATTCATTTTAGATGTTACAGGATCCTTTTGGGACAAAACAGCTCCTGCACCAATCTCAGAAGCATCCACCTCTACCTGGAACGGGAGTGAGACATCAGGTTGCCGCAAAACCGGGGCGGAGGTAAATCTTTGCTTCAGCTCCTGAAAGGAAGCAACAGCCTCCGGAGACCAATTCAACACATCAGCACTAGTGTTGAGCATTCCGATACCGCAAGTATCGGGTATCGGCCGATACTTGCTGTATCGGAATTCCGATACCGACTTCCGATATTTTTTCAATATCGGAATTCGGCATCGGAATCGGAAGTTCAGTTGATTGACGGCCTGACGTCATCATGATGCGCGGTGTGTGCGCATCATGATGCGCCGTCATTTCGGGCCTTCCGGGGGTCTCTGCCGGCCTGCCGGGGGGCTGTGCCGGCCTGCCGGGGGGCTGTGTGGACTGCCCGGGGTCTCTGCCGGCCTGCCGGGGGGCTGTGCCGGCCTGCCGGTGGTCTGTGCACCCTGTGGGGGTCTGTACCGGCCTGCCGGGGGGCTGTGCCGGCCTGCCGGGGGGCTGTGCTGATGTCCGGGGGTCTGTGCAAGCATCGTCCGATGGGACTACAAGTCCCATCGGGCGATGCCTGCTACCATGACAGTGATTGACACATTAGCCAATGATGGGACAGTAGTAGTCCCATCATCCGGCTAATGTGTTAAATGTTAAAAAAAAAAAAAAAAAAATACTACATACATACTACATGCATGCTACATACATACTACATGCTACATACATACTACATATATACTACATGCATGCTACATACATACTACATGCTACATACATACTACATATATACTACATACATACTACATACATGCTACATACATACTACATGCATGCTACATACATACTACATGCTACATACATACTACATGCATGCTACATACATACTACATATATACTACATACATACTACATACATGCTACATACATACTGCATGCTACATACATACTACATACATACTACATACATACTACATGCATGCTACATACATACTACATACATACTACATGCATGCTACATGCATGCTACATACATACTACATGCTACATACATACTACATACATACCACATACATACTACATGCATGCTACATGCATGCTACATACATACTACATGCTACATACATACCACATACATACTACATACATGCTACATACATACTACATATATACTACATGCATGCTACATACATACTACATATATACTACATGCATGCTACATACATACTACATACATACTACATACATACAATACATACATAGACATACAGTACATATAACATAGAGTAACATACTTACCAATACTTGTCACATTGTTCCCCGAAGCCATTGTCTTTCCGGAATAAATATTAACATAACAAACCACAAAAATACTCACCCACGATCCGAAGCAGTCCACGAGTGTGTCCCACGACGATCTTGGGTAGAGAACTGCAGCATCAGATGATGCTGCCGTTCTCTACGGGCTGCAGGAATCCAATGACGGAAGGTAGGTATCCTTCCGCACTGTATTCCTCCGCCACTTAAAAAAAAAAAAGTCCCTAGTCTCACTTTATGCCATTGCTGCGTGGGAATTTCCCACACAGCAATGGCATAAAGTGAGACTAGGGACTTTTTTTTTTTTAAGTGGCGGAGGAATACAGTGCGGAAGGATACCTACCTTCCGTCATTGGATTCCTGCAGCCAGTAGAGAACGGCAGCAACAGCTGATGCTGCAGTTCTCTACCCAAGATCGTCGTGGGACACACTCGTGGACTGCTTCGGATCGTGGGTGAGTATTTTTGTGGTTTGTTATGTTAATATTTATTCCGGAAAGACAATGGCTTCGGGGAACAATGTGACAAGTATTGGTAAGTATGTTACTCTATGTTATATGTACTGTATGTCTATGTATGTATTGTATGAATGTATTGTATGTATGTAGTATATATGTGGTATGTATGTAGCATGCATGTAGTATATATGTAGTATGTATGTAGCATGCATGTAGTATATATGTAGTATGTATGTAGCATGTAGTATGTATGTAGCATGCATGTAGTATATATGTAGTATGTATGTAGCATGTAGTATGTATGTAGCATGCATGTAGTATATATGTAGCATGCATGTAGTATGTATGTAGCATGCATGTAGTATGTATATGGTATGTATGTAGCATGTAGTATGTATGTAGCATGCATGTAGTATATATGTGTTATGTATGTGGTATGTATGTAGCATGCATGTAGTATGTATGTAGTATGTATGTAGTATGTATGTAGTATGTATGTAGTATATATGTAGTATGTATGTAGCATGTAGTATGTATGTAGTATGTATGTAGCATGCATGTAGCATGCAGTATGTATGTAGCATGCATGTAGTATATATGTAGTATGTATGTAGCATGTAGTATGTAGCATGCATGTAGTATATATGTAGTATGTAGCATGTAGTATGTATGTAGCATGCATGTAGTATATATGTGTTATGTATGATGCATGTAGCATGCATGTAGTATGTATGTAGTATATATGTAGTATGTATGTAGCATGCAGTATGTATGTAGCATGCATGTAGTATATATGTAGTATGTATGTTGCATGTAGTATGAATGTAGCATGTATGTAGTATGCATGTTGTATGTATGTAGCATGTAATTTTTTTTTTTTTTTTTTTTTTTTTTTTTTACATTTAACACATTAGCCGGATGATGGGACTACTACTGTCCCATCATTGGCTAATGTGTCAATCACTGTCATGGTAGCAGGCATCGCCCGATGGGACTTGTAGTCCCATTGGACGATGCCTGCACAGACCCCCGGAGCCTGCACAGACCCCCGGAGCCTGCACAGACCACCGGCAGGCCGGCACAGCCCCCCGGCAGGCCGGCACAGCCCCCCGGCAGGCCGGCACAGCCCCCCGGAGCCTGCACAGCCCCCCGGCAGGCCGGCACAGCCCCCCGGCAGGCCGGCACAGCCCCCCGGAGCCTGCACAGACCACCGGCAGGCCGGCACAGACCACCGGAGCCTGCACAGACCCCCTGGCAGGCCGGCACAGCCCCCCGAAAGGCCCGTACAGACCCCAGAGAGGCTGTACAAGGGCAGGAAAGGGTTTTTCTTATTCCGATACCGGAAGTCCCATAGACTTGAATGGGACTTCCGGTATCGGAATCGGCGATACCGATACTTTTTTTAAAGATCGGCCGATACCATCCGATACGATACTTTGAAGTATCGGACGGTATCGCTCAACTCTAATCAGCACACTTCTTAGTCAGATCAGTCAATGGCTTGGCAATACTAGAAAATTTTGCTATAAATTTCCGATAAAAATTAGCAAAACCCAAAAACTTCTGGAGGGCCTTCAAAGAAGTGAGCTGAACCCAATCATAAATGGCCTGTACCTTGGCCGGGTCCATTTCAATAGTTGACGGAGACAAAATAAATCCCAAAAATGAAATCCTCTGTACTCCAAAAAGGCATTTCGATCCTTTGACATACAGGGAATTCTCCCTCAAGATCCGGAACACAGTCCGAATATGTTCCACATGAGAATCCCAATCCTTGGAGAAGATCAAAATATCATCCAGATAGATAATCAAAAATTTATCGACAAAGTCTCGGAAAATATCGTTCATGAAGCACTGGAAGACAGAAGGGGCATTAGTGAGCCCAAAAGGCATCACCAGGTACTCAAAATATCCCTCCGGAGTATTAAACGCCGTCTTCCATTCATCCCCCTGCTTAATGCGGATAAGATTATACGCCCCCCTGAGGTCAAGCTTGGTAAACCAGCAAGCACCTCTAACTCTAGAGAATAGATCCGAAATCAGGGGTAACGGACACTGATATTTAATAGTAATTTTATTGAGGGCACGATAATCAATACAAGGCCTTAAAGAACCATCCTTTTTGGCCACAAAAAAAAACCCGGCACCTAAGGGTGAAGAGGATGGTCTAATATGACCCTTCTCCAACGCCTCCTTAATATAGGACCGCATAGCCTCGTGCTCGGGTACAGATAAATTGAAGAGCCGACCCTTGGGAAATTTACACCCTGGGCTTAGTTCAATTGCACAGTCATAACTCCTATGAGGAGGCAAGGACGCAGACTCATTCTCACCAAATACATCATAAAAGTCCGTCAAATAGTTAGGAACATCATGCGGACCATGCAACACCAAAAATCTGCAATTTTCTTGATGGTCTGGGGCGACCCGCATGACCACCTGGGTCCAAAACTGAGGTTTATTTTTAGCCAAAGGAGTAGCATCAATCCCCCTCAAAGGGATAGGCGTCTGCAGAGGTGTCATCGGAAATCCACAACATTTAGCAAAATCCAAGTCCATTAGGTTTAGCGCTGCTCCCGAATCCACAAAAGCCTTGGCGGAAAATGTGGACAGGGAGCAGATCAGAGTAATTGCCAGAAGAAACTTAGGTTGAACACCACCAACAGAAAACGTGTGTGCAAAGCATTTCTCTCGTTTATGACAAACAGAAATAATATGCGAGGCATCTCCACAGAAAAAACACAGCTTATTACGCCTTCTGAACTCCTGACGTTGCGCCTTAGACAAAACTCTATCACATTGCATAGGTTCAGACGTCTGTTCAACCGGTGGCAACACCTCTTGTGCAATCCTGCGTTCACGTAAACGCCGATCAACCTGAATGGCTAATGACATAGAATCGTCCAGACCAGAGGGAACAGGAAATCCCACCATAGTATCTTTTACGGCTTCTGACAAACCCTTCCGAAAGAGAGTAGCCAAGGCATTATCATTCCAGGTAGTAAGGACCGCCCACTTTCGGAACTTTTGACAGTACAACTCTGCAGAATCTCGACCCTGGTTTAATGCCAACAGGGTCTTTTCAGCCTGATCAATAGCATTAGGTTCGTCATACAACAACCCCAAAGCTTGAAAGAATGCGTTCACATTAGTCAGAATAGGATCATCTGGTTTCAAAGAAAACGCCCAATCCTGGGGATCACCACGCAGCAAAGAGATGACAATTTTAACCTGCTGCGCGGAGCTCCCTGACGAGTTAGGCTTCAAGGCAAAAAATAATTTACAATTATTTTTGAAACTCAAAAATGTAGATCGATCCCCAAAAAATACATCAGGTGTAGGGATCTTTGGTTCAACAGCATGCAAACGAGCAAGGTAGGCAGAAATTCCCCGCACTTCCGCAGCGAGCTGCTCCACACGATCAGACAATTGCTTTATCTCCATTGAGAGAAAAAAAAATTCCCCCTATGGCCTCAGAGATAAAGAGGAAAGAATATACACACACCTTTTTTTTTTTTTTTTAAACACAATTCTTTCCTGCTATTGAGTACCCTGGGATCTGCGGTATGACGGGTGATTCTGTTATGATTGAGTCACCGTAGGAGGCAAAAACAGAAATGCTAGCTAAGTCCAGAAAACCAGAGAAGTTGGCAGCTATCGGATTGCAGACCCCTGAACCTATCAACACAACTAGCAGTAGCCGTGGGGGGTTCCTACGATGCCCTAGACCCCTCGATCACAGCCGGAGAATTAAATAGGCCTAATGAAAGAAAGGGGAAATCTAAACTGCCCCAGAGCAGACCCCAAAGCAATAGGCAGCCCCCAACATATAATGACGGTGAAGCAAGAGGAAAACACTAACACAGGCAGAAAGACTGAGCAAAGACGGGCCCAAGCTAACTAGATATAAAAGGACAGGAAGGCTGCTGTCTGCAATCCGTAAAAAACCCTATGAAAATAAGAGCCAACAGACTGACAGTGAAAAAGGCCCTGAAGACGCAAGGCTTCAAAAAAGCTATGTCAGTACTCAGGAATATTCTGAAGACAGAGCTACAGGCAAAAGGAGATTCAGCTCACCCCAGCAGGGAATGGCAGAATCCAGAAAAGCAAGGAAAACAAAAACAAAACACAAAAGCAAACAGGCAAAGCAGAAAACTTAGCTTTAGAGGAGCAGGAATCAGACTGGTGTCCTAGAAGTCCACAGAGAAATCACCCGCAGGGCAGAAGGGCGTCGGCAGCCTTATATCCAGTCCGTGACTCCACTCAGCCAGCCATCCTCATTAGGCTCAGGTGCCTGATAATCAGGCTCATTACCTTCCTTTACCAGAATAGGGAGTTCACCAGACCTCAGTGACGAAGGGGAAAATGAACTCACAACAGTTGGGATTAGGGTTAAGGGTGTGTTGAGGTTAGGGTTGGAGCTAGAATTGAGGGGTTTCCACTATTTAGGCACATCAGGGAGTCTCCAAATGCAACATAGCACCACCATTGATTCCAACCAATTTTGCGTTAAAAAAATCAAATGGTGCTCTCTCCCTTCCGAGCCCAGCCGTGTGCCCAAACAGTGGTTTACCCCAACATATGAGTACTCAGGACAAATTGCACACCAAGTTTGGGGGTGTAATTTCTTCTGTTACCCTTGGGAAAATAAAAAAATTGGGGGCTAAAAAATCACTTTTGTGGAAAAAAAAGATTTTTTTATTTTGATGGCTTTGCATTATAAACTTCTGTGAAGCACTTGGGGGTTCAAAGTGCTCACCACACATCTAGATAAGCTCATTGGGGGTCTAGTTTCCAAAATGGGGTCTCTTGTGGGGAGGTTTCTACAGTTTAGACACATCAGGGGCTCTGCAAATGCAACATGACGCCCGCAGAACATTCCATCAAAGTCTGCAATCCAAAACGGCACTCCTTCCCTTCCGAGCTCTCCTATGCACCCAAACAGTGGTTCCCCCCACATATAGGGTATGAGCGTGCTCAGGACAAATTTCACAACAATTTTTGTGGTCCAATTTCTCCTCTTACAATTGTGAAAATAAAAAATAGTGGGCTAAAAAAATCATTTTTGAGGAAAAAAATGATTTTTTATTTTCACTGCTCTGCGTTATAAACTTCTATGAAGCACTTGTGGGTTCAAAGTGCTCACCACACATCTAGATAAGTTCCTTAAGGGGTCTAGTTTCCAAAATGGGTTCACTTGTGGGGGGGTTTCTACTGTTTAGGCACATCAGGGGCTCTGCAAATGCAACATGATGCCCGCAGAACATTCCATCAAACTCTGCATTCCAAATTGGCGCTCCTTCCCTTCCGAGCTCTCTCATGTGCCCAAACAGTGCTTCCCCCTACATATGGGGTATCAGCATACTCAGGACAAATTGCACAACAACTTTTGGGGTCCAATTTCTCCTGTTACCCTTAGAAAAATAAAAAATAGCGGGCTACAAAATCAATTTTGTGAAAAAAATGATTTTTTATTTTCTCGGTTCTGCGTTATAAACTTCTGTGAAGCACTTGGAGGTTCAAAGTGCTCACCACACATCTAGATAAGTTCCTTAAGGGGCCTAGTTTCCAAAATGGGGTCACTTGTGGGGGGTTTCCACTGTTTAGGCACATCAGGGGCTCTCCAAACGCAACATGGCGTCTGATCTCAATTCCAGCCAATTCTGCATTGAAAAAGTCAAACGGCGCTCCTTCCATTCCAAGCCCTGCCGTGCACCCAAACAGTGGTTTATCCCCACAAATGGGGTATCAGCGTATTCAGCAGAATTTGGACAACAAATTTTGTGGTTCCTTTTCTCTTTTTACCCTTGTGAAAATAAAAAAAAATTGGTTCTGAAGTAAAATATTTGTAAAAAAAAGTTAAATGTTAATTTTTTCCTTCCACATTGCTTCAGTTCCTGGGAAGCATGTAAAGGGTTAATAAATTTCTTGAATGACGTTTTGAGCACCTTGAGAGGTGAAGTTTTTAGAATGGTGTCACTTTTGGGTATTTTCTGTGATACTGACCTCTCAAAGTGATTTCAAATGTGAGGTGGTCCATAAAAAATGGTTTTGTAAATTTTATTGTAAAAATGAGAAATTGCTGGTCAAATTTTAACCCTTATAACTTCCTAACTAAAAAAAATTTTGGTTCCAAGATTGTGCTGATGTAAAGCAGACATGTGGGAAATGTTATTTATTAAGTATTTTTTGTGACAAATCTCTCTGATTTAAGGGTATTAAAATTAAAATTTTGAAAATTGCAAAATTTTAAACTTTTTCGGCATATTTCTGCTTTTTTAATAAATAAATGCAAGTCATATCGTAGAAATTTTACCACTAACAGGAGGTAAAATATGTCTCGAAAAAACAGTCTCAGAATCAGCGGGATCCGTTAAAGCGTTCCAGAGTTATAACCTCATAAAGTGACAGTGGTCAGAATTGTAAAAATTGGCCTGGTCCTTAAGCTGTAAATTGGCTCCGTCACTAAGGGGTTAAATAAAGCTGCTTTGTTTTTTATACTTCCTGGCATTTGGCTACAACAAAGTTTCATCTGTGGAAAACGTGCATTAAAAACGTATATGCATTTTTTACCTGTGAATTTTCCACATCTAATGAAAATCTGTGAGCAAAATCTACACATAAATCTGCGCACCTCGAAGAGAAATTGACATGTAACGCACCGCAGGTCAGTTTACACTGAATCAAATAAAAGCACAGTGGGCATGAAATTTCTATAAATCCCATCCATTTTGCAGTAACTGTGAGGCTATGTGCACACGCTGCGGATTCTGCTGCGGATCCGCTGCGGATTTGGCCTCTGCGGATCCGCAGCAGTTCTGCTGACAGTGTACAGTACAATGTAAGTCTATGTGACTTACAATCCGCTGTGCACATGCTGCGGTTTTTCAACTGCGGAAAAGCTGCGGTTTTGAATCCACAGAAAGAAGTGACATGTCAATTCTTTCTGCGGATTCCGCTGCGGTTTGCCACCTATTCCATTGTCCAGGTGGCAAACCGCAGGCCAATCCGCAGGTAAAACCGCAGGTCATTTTACCTGTGGATCCGCAGATACAAATCCGTGGGTGAATCCGCAGCGTGTGCTCATAGCCTTAGGGCTCATTCAGACGTCCATGCAAATCGGTCAGAGATCTGACAGCAATACATAGATTGGCTGCTGATCTCCCAACCCGAGTGGGACAGCCTCATAGAAATACAATAAGCTGTCATGTTTGTGTTTTTTTTCCTGCTTTCCAGAACATCACAATAAAATGAATGTTGTCATTAGAAGTACATCTCATCCTTTAAAAAATAAGTCCTCATATGGCTATGTGGACAAAGAAATAAAAAAGTTATAGCTCTTGGAAGAAGGGAAGGAAAAAATAAAAGTGCAAAAATGGAAAATCACTCCATCAGGAAGAAGTTAAAGGGACTCTCTCACCCCAAAATTTCTAATTCAGCTTTATATAGAGGACTTATATTATATAGAGCATCTATAAAAATGATACCAGAAATTGTACATTTTAGGCTACAGCCACACTAACACTATCAGTATTTAGTCAGTATTTCACATCAGAATTTGGAAGCCAAAACCTGGAGTGGGTCAAACATGTAGAATTGGTGCATTTGCTTCTATTATACCTTGCACTCTGATTGTTCCTCACCTGGTATTGGC